>NC_060076.1:68949756-69646230 GCF_922984935.1 Meles meles
GTGGGGCGGAAACAGAAGTGGGGATGGTTGACTGTGTCTGGCCTAGGGATTTGTGTGGCCACCTTCCCCCCAGCAGGGAGGAAACTGCTGACCTTACTGAAAATCCTGTGCAGACAGGATTTCTGCATATGAAGCGCAAAGGGTAGAAAGGGCAGAGCCTGGGGAAGCACAGCCCCCTGGCTGGTACCTTAGTGAAGGGGAGCTTGAAGTTGCCCTGGCCTTCAGAGAAGGCCAGCCCCAGGAAAGGGAGGGCATGAGGCCCTGATGAGGGATGGGAGGCCCCATGCCCTGGCTTTAATGTGGTTGTATTGTTTTATTACCTTTTTAACGACCTAAGGTGAGAAGTAACATCCCTCATTGGGATAAGGAAAAAAGAAGCACCTCTTTTTTGGTTGTTGTTTAAAAAAAAGAAAAGAAAAAAGAAAAGAAAAAGCTAAAACAAAGACTTAGTTTTTTGTTTTGTTTTGGTTTTGTGTGTGTGTGTGTGTTTGTGTGTGTGCGTGCACGTGCGCCCCGTGCACAAAAGTAGAAAGAATGGTCTTGATATGTTTTGTCTCACCTTTGAAAAGTGTGAGTGGTATTTCATTTGCCTGCTCCCCGCTTCCTCTAACAAAAAACATTCTTAGGTTGTGGTCATTTTCTTTTCTAGACTGTTCCAGTTACTGATGACATTACATGAGAAAACTTGGCTTGAAGTTTCAGAAATGCTTACCAAATTCCCAGGGAGTCTACTTTGTTTCACACAGTGAATTTCCTACACTTTCGGGGAGGGGGGGGACGATCATGCCTTCTCTGATTGTTACAATATTTTGATCTTATTTTTATAAGAACTTTAATAGAACTTCCCCTAGCTAAGATTTTGAAGATTAATTAATGCCTGACAGGAGGAAAAGATATATGAGTACTATATAATCTCATCATGTTGTTACAGGTGGTAGTTTGCTGTGGTTTCTAAACTTTTTTGATCTTTATAATTACTTCAAAAAACAAAAACTTGGGGTGCTGGGTGGCTCAGTCATTAAGCATCTGCCTTCGGCTCAAGTCCTGGGGTCCTGGGATCAGCCCCTTATCAGGCTCTCTGCTCAGCGGGGAGCCTGCTTCTCCTCACACTCCTCCTGCTTGTGTTTCCTCTCTCACCATCTCTCTGTCAAATAAATAAAAGCTTTAAAAATAAATAAGAAATAAAAAACAAAAACTTAAAATTAATTCAGTGTTACGTATCAATTATCTCAATTAAACAAATGTTTAGCCTTGGCCTGTATGTTGCAAATTTATCAGTTAGGTGCTGTTGTTACTGTCTCGTATCTCAAGGCCCAGGATACTCTCAGGGCTGGATTCATGCCTAGTGACAGTGGGGGTAGACCCCTCTTTCATACACTCCTTGAATTGTAAGTATTTTTGGCCTGTTTCTTGTCAGATTTATTGTATCACCATAGGTTTTACTTTGTGACATGGCTAACGCAGAACTGCATGAGAAACCTGTGCCTTCCCAGTGGTGGGTTTGTGTTTGCCCATGCTTAACATTTATCAGAGTAAATTCAGTTCGTGCCTTTTATATGAATGGTAAAGCTTCATAGTCTCTGTAAGGTTTAGTGTAGTTATAATTTGTCCGCCCACCACACTGTGCTCAGAGCTGAACCAAGTCAGAGGAGTTCCTCAGGCCCCTCAGAGGGTGGTGACTTGTGACCTTCAGCAGAGAGACTTAAAATGCAGAGTCAGCTTCTACTCTTATTATCACTCTTAATATTTATTTTATGGTAGTATAATAGAATTAGCATAATGTTATGTAGTATAAAATAATTAATATAATTAGTATATGTATGTACTTGCAAGTTATTTTTATCTGATAGTTAAATTACTGAAACGTAGTTGCTCTCACACTTTTGGATACAAATTAATGTAGCTCTAGGATTTTCTTCCCTCGCCCAATGGAGTATCTTCTTTGCCCTCCGGAATGCGGTGCCTTGCTGGTGGACTCAGTTCTTACAGTCTGAAAGCCGCAGACAAGGCATAAATGAAGAGTCGTTGTGTCCTAATAAAACTTTATTTATGGATGTCCAAATTTTAATTTCATGTGCTGTTCACATGTGAACTATAATTTCGATTTTTTCAGCTCTTAAAAACTGAAAACTTGGGGTGCCTGGGTGGCTCAGTTGTTAAGTGTCTGCCTTTGGCTCAGGTCATGATCCCAGGGTGCTGGGATGGAACCCCTCATTGGGCTCCCTGCTCAGCGGGAAGCTTGCTTCTCCCTCTCCCACTCTCCCAGCTTCTGTTCCCTCTCTTGCTGTGTCTCTCTCTGTCAAATAAATAAATAAAATCTTTAAAAACAAAACAAACTGAAAACTAGGCTTATGGGCAGTGTACAGAAACAGGTGGCTGGCAGGATTCAGCCTTTGGGCTGCAGTTTGCCAACTCTTGAACTGGAGGAAAATTTGGGAGTTCCTGCCAAGATGTAGTCTTGGCATCCACATAGGAGGTGGCCTTTCTTCAGAAAATTTCAAGTGTTGGAAAAACACGATAAAATTTTGTTACTCTTGGGGTGCCTGGGTGGCTCAACCGGTTAAGTGATTGCCTTTGGCTCAGGTCATGATTCCGGGGTCCTGGGATCGAGCCCCATATCGGGCTCCCTGCTCATTGGAGAGCCTGTTTGTCTCTCTCCCTCTGCCTACCGCTCTGTCTACTTGTGCGTGCTCTCTCTGTCAAATAAATAAAATCTTAAAAAAAAAAAATTTGGTTCCTTTCATTGAATTTCACTTGTCCATCTCGCTCTTTGGTATTTCCACTACATAATACTAAACGTGCACATGAATTTTTAAAAACTATTTATTTGAAAGCTCGGGGGAGGGGAGAGTGGGTTAGGGAGAAAGCAAGCCTGTGGAGGGGTGGGGAGGGGCAGAGGGAGAGGGACAAGCAGACTCCCTGCTGAGCAGGAATCCCGGTGTGGGACTCTATCCTAGGACCCCCGGATCATGACCTGATCTGAAGGCAGAGGCCAAGCTGACTGAGCCACTCAGGGTCCCTGTCATGCACATGAACTTTAAAAATTTTTTCTTCAAAAAAAGTTTGAGGTATAACGGACATATGCTAGTCTTAGGTGTATGACATAATGATTCAATATTGGTGTGTGTTGCAAAATGATGAGCACAGTAAATGTAGTTAATATCTGTCACCACAGTGACAACATTTTTTCCTTGCGAAGAACGTGTAAGAGGTACTCTCTTCGCAACTTTGAGATACACAGTACAGTGTTATTAACAGCGATCACCATGTTGTTGAAGTTTGTTCATTTATAAGCTGTCAGCTTCCAGAGTTGGGGAAACATGTTTATAATTGGGGATTGCGGGAGTGAGAGGAGATTTTCTGCACTTCCTGGTAAACTTTTAGAGCAATTTAAGGAGAATGCTGTGGACCTGGTCATTCAACCCTCATGGTTTAGAGCAGGAGTTGACAGACTTCTCTAAGGGACCAGATAAGTAGTATTTTGACCCGCTGAGTCCGAATAATAACCCCACGAGTAGCTTTGGATCAGCTCTGCTGCATAGCCAGAAAACAGCTGTGGCTGTGTTTACAAAACGGGCCTCAGAGGGCCTGTGGGCCTGGTATGCTGACCCCTGGCTTGGGGACATTCTTGGGGCATGGCAGAGTACTTTTAAACCCTCAGAAAAATGTTGGTGACCGAATCCTTCACCTGTGCGGAACAGGGCGTTCTCAGGTCTGTTTGCTCACTGCCGAGGGCCTTGTGGACTTCCTGCTCAGACTCTCCAAGGTCCAGGTGAGGCCGTTTCCTCTGAGAAGGAAGAAGGGTGCGACTCTCCCGCTAGAGCAGCTGTATTGTTTCTGCAGGGGTCACGTTGGTGTAACACGCTGTTCTGATTCGATTGCTCTCATGTACAGTATTTGCCTGTGTGAATAAAGACCTCTATGGGGAGGTAGAGCATGTGACTCTTGATCTTAGGGTTGTAAGTTCGAGCCCCACGTTGGGTGTAGAGATTACTTAAAAATAAATTCTTGGGGCACCTGGTTGGCTCCATTGTTTGTTCTCTTGATTTCAGCTCAGGTCATGACCTCAGGGTCACGAGATTGAGCCCCACATCAGGTTCTGCACTGAGTGTAGAACCTGGTTAAGATTCTGTCTCTCCAAGGTGCCTTGGTGGCTCCGTCGGTGAAGCAGCTGCCTTCCACTTGGGTCATGATCCCAGGTGTCAGTGCTCCTTGCTCAGTGGGGAGTCTGCTTCTCCCTCTGCCCTACCTCCTACTTATGCTGTCTCTCAAATAAATAAATGAAATCTTAAAAAAAAAAAAAGATTCTCTCTCTCCCTCTGCCTATCCTGCCCCGGCTTGAGTGCTCTCTCTGACTCTCTTAAAAAAAAAAAAAAAAAAAAAAAAACCTACGTAGAAATAAGGAAATGAGAAAAAATAAAAGTATTTGGCTAGCAGGTTCAAGGAGCCAGTATATTTGACAGGTTGCTCATTTTCAGGTGCTTTTTCTTTTTCTTTTTTTTTTTAAAGTTATTAGAGGTTTCTCTTCTTTTACAAAAATTTTTTTGTCTAACATGCAAATAATAATTTTAACCAGTAGGTTGGATTATTTTCTTTTATTTTTTTGACCCAGAGAGAGAGAGATCACAAGCAGGCAGAGAGGCAGGCAGAGAGAGAGAAGAGGAAGCAGGCTCCCTGCGGAGCAGAAAGCCTGATGCGGGCCTCGATCCTAGGACCCTGAGATCATGACCTGAGCTGAAGGTAGAGGCTTAACCCACTGAGACACCCAGGCTCCCCAGGTTGAATTTTTTTTTAATTAAGCCAGTAGGAAGGACTGTGCAGTTTCTTCACATTTCCAATTTACCAAGACACTTTTTTTTTTAAAGATTTTATTTATTTATTTAACAGGCAGAGATCACAAGTAGGCAGAGAGGCAGGCAGAGCGAGAGGAAGGGAGAGCAGAGAGCCCGATGCGGGGCTCGATCCTAGGACGCTGGGATTACGACCTGAGCCAAAGGCAGAGGCTCTAACCCACTGAGCCACCCAGGCGCCCCTATCAAGACACTTTTAACGCAGAAACATCCACTTCCTTTTTCTCCAGGGAAACCTGGGATTTCACAGAGTTTAGCTGATTTGAGTTAATCATTTTTCGGTATGTCAGATACTGACAATCAAATATGAGACAAAACACATTCTGGAGCCTCAGTTATAATGAATATTAGTACACCCGATGCAGTACGTCTCCTGCATCACCCCCTAGGTCCACAGAACTAAGGTGGGGGCAAGAGAGCCTTCATGGTATCTGACACCTGTGAGCTCTGGCTCTGAGTTACTGCCCTGCTCTTCATTTCCTACCTGTGTCTGGCCTTTTGTTTTCAGCTGCAGACGTTTCTGTAGTCCTGGAAGTCAGTGCTGCAGCACCTTGCCACCCAGAGGCTCAGTGCTGGCCTCCCTTCCTCTTGCTCACCTTCTTAGCTGGCCAGCCCTGAAGCCATTGGGAGCCCCGAACTCCCCTAACTGTGCCCTCCAGCAGCTGCATACCTTCCTGGCCAGCCAAGGGCTGGGCCATAGTGAGGGGCTTCCGAGACCAGAATCATGTTTGGCTTCCTGGAACCCCTTTTTGTCATACTGTGGTCCTATCTGGGATGTCCCAGTGCTGTGGCAGGGAGTCAGCCCCAGGGGATGGGAGTTACCACTGCTGCACTGAGAGCAGAGTCCATAGGACTAACGCATAAGTCTGGTTCCCATAAAGTCGGAAGGTGGTAGAAGAGCGATGTTCATCACCTTTTCTTCATAAAATGGGGAAAACACTAGATCTAGGAATGATTTCTTATTCATCTTTCCATCTCTAATAATAATAATAGTAAGTTGAAATTTATTGAGCCATTACTTACGTGCTAGATGTGGTTCTAAGCACTTTTCATATCTTAACTCATTTAATTCTCAGGTATCCTTAGGAGGAGGACAGTGATGCTCAGATAGGTCTGTGGTTCCTAAGAGGCAGAACGAGGGTCCGACGCTGGCCAGTAGGTCCCAGAGTTTGTTCTCTTAACACTGCCCTGAGCTGCTCGGTGCCAGCACGGCGCCTGTCTCATCATAGCTGTTCACTACATTTTCATTGGCTGGCTCAAGAAAGGAGCATTTTGAATGATCATCTGAATACTTCCCTTGAAGTGAGAATTGACTTTTTACTCTTTTCAGACTTGTAGTATGCCCATCCATTGACTTATATCTGCTGGAATAAAATAAAAGTTCGTAAAAGGACCCCCCCCCCGGAAGTATATTGCTAGGGAATTAAGTATAGACAAAGATAGACTTTCAAAGCCCTAGGTAAAAATAGATTTTTCCATAAAGAGTGCTGACAGAACTAGCTAGCCATTACACACATGTACACACATAAAACCAAAACTTCATTATTTTTTTTGTATTTTTTATTCTTAACATCAAAAGGGAATTCCAAGTGGATGAAAGGTTTAAATATATGAGACCATAGGTGTGTTGAGAGGAGAGATGGGCAAATTTTGTATTTCTAAACTTAGAGTAAAAATGTCTTTCTAAGTACAAACAAAATCCAGACACACACACACACACAAAAAAAAGATTGGCAAAATTAGAGTGTTTTAAAAACACCACTGATAACCAAAAACCATGGGCAAAAAATTTCAAAGAACAAACGAAAAATTGAGAATAAAAGCTATTGCCATGAAAGACCAAAGATTTGTTTATCTTTAACATACAAAGAGCTCTTACAAATCAACAAGATGAACACCCAAGGTTAAAAATAGGCAGAGAATATAAAAAGGCATTTCACCAAATGAACAAATGGCCAGTAAATGAAAAGGTGCTCATTTATGTTCATAACTAAAGAATTTTTTTTTTTTAAAGTAGGTTCTATGCCCCACATGGGGCTCAAACTCACCATCCCAGGATCAAGAGTTACATGCTATACGGACTGAGCCAGCTGTGTGCCCCAAGAGATGCATTTTAAAATATCATTACTGATGGGATTGCCAAACATTAAAAAGTTTTATTTTGGTGTTACTGTGTGAGAAAACAGTTCTCATACTAGTAGTGAGAGAGTAAATTATTGGAAGTGCTTTGAAAGCCAATCGAGTAAGATCTGTCAATTTTTTAGTTGGTTTGGATTTATGAACGAGTTGAAAACATAGTGCAGAAGGTTCCTATATGTCCTTCACTCACCGTTCCCTTGTTTAGTTGTCCAAAATGCTTTTACAGCATTTAGGGTTTCAGAGTTGTGTGTAAGGGCTTGCACACCTGGATAGAAGTTTGCAAACACAGGTGTGGATGTCAAGGGTGTTCGTGGCAGCGTGGTTGGAAATAAGCTGAATTGCCCTCTGTAGGAGACTGGTTAAATAAATGCTGGCACACAGTGGCGCCCCCTCCAGAACTTCCGAGAGAAAAGAGCAAGCTATAATTTGCCACGAGGAAAAGTGTGATAAGAAGTATGATTAAGTGACTCCTGACATTTACAAAACAGTGTGAATGCTCTTGTTTGGATTTAAAAACATGTATGTCGATGCTTGTATAAGCATCAAGAAACATCTAGAAGACTTGCTGCATATTAGAATCACCTGGGGACACTGAGCGCTACCAACACCTGGCCCTTTTCTACAGCCATTGAATTGGAAGTGGAGGAGTGGGGCCCACGCCTCTGTTGCAGGTGATGCTGGGGTCCTGGGTGGTCCCAGGTGATGCTGGGGTCCTGTGAGGGTCGAGAGCCGCTGGAATAGAAGGATGCTGCTGTTAGGGAGACTTCAAATTTCACACTTTACTGTGCAGCTTTTCTTCCCAGTTGTGTCTGTAGTTTTGTATATACTTTTTGAAGTATGAAAAGAGTAAAAAAGACTTTTGTGATCAAAATCATTTATAAGGCAGTGGAGACATATATACAGGACATGTATCTGCAGATACACAGAATTTTCTAGAAGTTTAGTATTTCTGAGCATTACTCTCCTTTAATATGTATGGGGCCTGCTGATTTCCACTGATAATAGATTTTTAAAGTTTTTTCCCCTCTCTCACCCTGAAAGACCAGCGGCTGGTGAGGGAAGCTGAGGTCAGTTCTGTGCTTCGGAATTCTGATGGTCCTTTATTTCAGGTGATTCCAGGCAGCGCTCATTTACCCCATTTAGACGTCCACACTAGTACCTGATTATTATGGAAGCGCCTAACCAGGAACACCAGAGGGGGAAAACTGGTCCTGTGGACTCTGCTCTGTTCCTGCTTGAGTGAACTTTAACCTGGAGGTTGAGTCCCTGGGAGGTCTTTCTTCCACTGTGGGCCACACCTGGCATAAAAGTGGCCCTATTCACAGAGATTCTCTTTATGGTGCCTGCCATCGTTCCTCTGATAAGGCCTGTTTTATCTGCCTCGTGGGAAGGTCGGCTTTCCTTGTGCTTCCTTCTGGGGCTGGTATCCAGGCAGACCTGGTCTTGGGGTTGAAGTCCATGAACAAACTTGGTCACCTCCCTTTTGTAAGCTGTGTCTGGCTTTCTCTACAGAGGTGATGCTCTCTGCAGCTCTCTAGCTAACGTGGATGGCCCGTATGGGGAGAGCAGCAAGCATTTAGAGGAAGCCTGGGCCTGCACCGCCCACCTGCCGGCAGCACCCTGTGTGTGTGGGGGGGGGAGGGGTGGCGGTCCATGCTGGCTCAGTGGGCATCTGCACTCCTCCGGGGTGCTTTCTGGCTTTGCTCAACAAATGCTTTATTTGGATGTCCTTAGTAATTCTATCCAAGGTAAAAAGCCCTCTCTTGTTAGGACTTCAATCAAAAAGGCCTCTTTGGGGAGCAGTGAGAAATGGGTTTTTTTTTTTTCCCCTAAAGTGTTGTGGAAGCATTTAACATTTGCTGTTGCTGTTCACAGAGATGATTCCTTCTTTTTTTTTTTTTTTTTAATATTTTATTTATTTATTTGACAGAGAAGTCACAAGTAGGCAGAGAGGCAGGCAGAGAGAGAGGGAGAACGAGGCTCCCCACTGAGCAGAGAGCCCGATGCGGGGCTCAATCCCAGGACCCTGAGATCATGACCTGAGCCGAAGGCAGAGGCTTAAACCACTGAGCCACCCAGGCGCCCCGAGATTATTCCTTCTTAACCTGTCCTGGAGGCGGCGGGGAGAAGGGGGTGGGGAAGATGGGGAAGGCCCTTAACGCCATTTTACAGAAGAGGAAACCGATGTGCAGGAGACATTCCCTGCAGGCGGTGGTTCCCAGGGCCGTGCTCCTCCTAGCAGCCTGTCCTGGGGGGCCGGCCTGCTGGTGGTTTTCTCTTTCCCGCAGGTTCACGTTTGGAGGCACAGACGCCTTCCTGCTGGCGGTGGGGATGGACACGGTCGGCTGCGAGCACAAAGGCTTCTTTGCTTGTTTTGTTTGGCAGATTTGCCTCAGCCTTTGAGATGATGGGACTGGGAAACGGGCGCCGGAGCATGAAGTCGCCGCCCCTCGTGCTGGCCGCCCTGGTGGCCTGCATCATTGTCCTGGGCTTCAACTACTGGATCGCCAGCTCCCGGAGCGTCGATCTCCAGGTGCCTGGCTCGTCTGTGTGCATGAGTGTCTTCCCATGTTTAAGGTCGCTGGGTGATGGAGTGTGAGGACCCTGGTGTCCGCTGCTCCCTAAGGCATACCGTTCAGCGACTTGTGCACTCTGTATCTTGAGGTTGGGGCTCCCCACATCCCCACACCCTGCTCAGGCCAGACTCTCCACACCCACTCTGCACTTGGGTAGGAGACAACCTCTCTGTGACTTAGGATGGCTCCCAGAACGTTCCCTCTCTGCTTGGCCTGTGAGTGGAGGGTTTTTCATGGATCCCCTGGGGCTGATTTTCGAAAGGCCGCTTGCTTCATCACCCCGACAGCCGTTGGGTCCTCCAGTCCACACGAGATCTCAGAGTGGTGTTGGAAGTGTATTTGGGTAACGGTTGTGGGAAGTGTGTTTCTATAGGTGCCAGTTGTTCAAGTCCAAGGACGGTAATTTTAGCTTTCCCATTTGTGGTTGTGTATTGTGGGTCAGACAGTGCTGCTGGGACAGGGACTCTCCTTGACCAGACTTCAGTCCGGTGTCTCTGACCCCTCTTCTCTAGGCCTCCGTCTTGGCTTCCCTCGCCATCCCGCCATCCCCACTTTAGCCCGCCCAGCCCACTTAGCAAAAAATCTGGCTATATCCTCTCCACCCCTCAATATCTGATCAGGCACCTCCTCCCTCTTGCTGATGTCTGAGTCCTTGCCTGCCTTTAGCAAGAAATCTCCCTGCCCTTGAGGTCCCCTCTTGACACTTTCCCCCCACTGGCCCCTCACTCTGCTGTTGGCTGCAAACCCGTAGCTGCCTCTGCTGGGTTCAGAGTGGAGCCGGTTCTCTCCTCTCCTGCACAGACCCCTGTTGCGGGAGCCTTGAAGGAAATCTTCCTTCCTGTTTTCACAAGGGTCCGAGTGATTTTTCTTTAACAGGGCGTTATATACACTCTCTGCTCTAGGACACAAAACAAACTCTGTGAGCTTGGGACTTCATCACCCCCTTCCCAGGCACGCAGATCCTGATACAGACAGGAGCAGTACACCAGGAGCTGGGATTCCAGCCCAGCCTTTCCTCTCCAGCAGAGCTGGGGCTCTCAGCCCTGAAACCCTGCCCCTGTCCCAGCCGGCCCCAGGCGACCCCGCTTTCCTGGGAGCTTCCACGGGAGCTGGTCTCTTGGCAGACATGGGCTTGGGGTCCCGAGTTAGAGAACTGAATCTGTTCTGAGAGGTTTTGTCTGCCAAAGGGTTGAGTGTTCTGTCAGCGGGAGGGCAATGGGAACTAAATATTTGAGCACCTGGGGAAGTGGGAGGCACTTCATGGATTTCCCTCCTACAGGCCTCAGACTCCCCAGGAGGGACGTGGCGGTATTTCCTGAGAGATAAGCTGGGGTGCCCGAGAAGCCCAGAGAAGTGACTTTCTCTATTTGTAATATGGTTTCCCTGGGAAAAATTATAGCTTCTGTACAGTTGATTTCCAGGATTGTTCTTAACAGACAGAACCCCTTCAGGCACACTTTTAGGAGGAAGAATTTATTCTCCAGGAGCAGAGTTGGCAGAAATTCCATCTGGGCTTTGCAGGACATGCAGAGAACGTGTCTGGCCCCAGGCTGCTGCCTGGCTAGAAAGGAGGAGTGGAATGGGAACTGGGGAGTGTGGGGCTGGGGAGGGGACCCAGGAGGGCCCCGCAGCACTGCCCACAGGGCCTGGGAGCACACCTCCTGCAAAGGGCTTGCTGCTGGCTCTGGGCCCCGGAGCCGGCTTCTCAGAGGGAACTCCTTCCGGCCGCCAGGTCTTCAGGGACAGCTTGGGGTTTCCCCTCATGTTTTGTGCTGTCCTCCTAGACCCGGATCCTGGAGCTGGAGGGCCGGGTCCGCAGGGCGGCTGCGGAGAGGGGCGCGGTAGAGCTGAAGAAGAACGAGTTCCAGGGAGAGCTGGAAAAGCAGCGGGAGCAGCTCGACCGAATCCAGTCCAGCCACGACTCGCAGCTGGAGAGCGTCAACAAGATCTACCAGGACGAAAAGGCAAGACCTGCTCTGTTCCCCCCCTTAGTTCTATTCCAGATGCCAGTTGGGACACCGCTGAATTCTTTGGCTGGGAGGAGCGGTGGGGAGGGCGTTCGTGTGATGAAGGGGAGCAGGTCACGTGTCAGCGGTTCCCTGTGTTCTTTGCGTCCCTGTCTTCTTTAGGCCTGCACGTTTGTCCCTCGTCATCCCCGTCCCCTGCATTACTCAACCCCCAGCCCTTCCCCTCCGGCCACCACTGGATTGCTCTCCATCCGTGAGCCTTTCCACATGCATGTGAAATCATACGGCGTGTTTGCCCCTCTCAGATTTAGTTCACTTAGTGTAATGCCCTCCAAGTCCATCTGTGTTGTCACAAATGGCAAGACTTCCTGCTTTTTTGTGACTGCGTCGTATTCCTGTGTGTGTGTGTGTGTGTGTGTGTGTGTGTGTGTGTGAACACACTTTATCCGTTCTCTGTCGATGGACACTTGGGCTCCTCCCATCCCTTGGCTGTTGTGAATAACGCGGCAGGGCACGTGGGGTACCTGTATCCATTCAGAGCAGTGTTTCTGTTCAGGTACATACCCAGCAGTGGAGTTGCTGGATCCTACGGTCGTTCCACTTTTACTTTTCTGAGGAAGCTCCATCCCACTTTCCATCGCGGCAGCACCCACACGCCTTCCCGCCTGCCGTGCGCGAGGACTCCCGTCCGTCCGCATCCTCAGCAGCACCTTTAGTTCTCGTCTCTTTGATCTTAGCCGTTCTGACGCGTGGAAGGTGATCGCTCGCGTGGTTTTGATTTGGAGAAATGCTCTTTTCATTTGCGGGGCCTCCCATTTTATAGTGAAGTGCTTCCTAATGTTTCTTCATTTTGCGGGTGATGCTATTTATACTCCTTCAGTCCCCGTAACTGACTGCAGTAGGACATGGCTCACAGTGTGTACACAGACAGAGCCCCTTCAGGCTTGTTTCTGGGAAAAAGGAGAGTGTATTCTCCAGGAGCAAAGTTGGCAGCATTTTCGTCTGGGCTTTGTAGGATGTGCAGAGACCGTGTCTGGCCACTGGCCGCTGCCTGGTTACTGGGGAGTGTGCGGCTGGGGTGGGGGCTCCCAGGAGGGAGGGCCTGGGCTGAGATGGGCTCCCCTGCTGGGCTGGGGGTCCGTGGGAGGGGCTGGTGTCTGGGATGGTTGAGTGCTTCCTCCCGGCCCAGCTGTGGTCTAGAACCTGTTGTCCCATCCTCAGGGAGGGAGGAGAATGAGGAGGGTGTTTCCTGTGACTGCCTGCCTGCTGCCACACCCCTCTGCATCCACATGACAGTGCCTGAAAGTTCTGCTCTCTTCCTGAGGAAGGATTGTCTTTTACTCTGAGCCTCTGGCTTTTTTTGGTTTTTACTTTAAAATTTTTCCTTTTTGAAATGGTAGCAATAGAAGATAGTATGGCTGTGTGGCTGTGTGTGGTGTTGGCTTGTCGCTTGTGAATACCTGTTTTCGTAACTCCCATCAGTCTACCAAATGCTTTCCGAAATTCCACTACCCTGCGAAATCCCAAATTTGGGGAGTGATAATCTCTCTGTTCATTCTCCTCCAAGCTTCCCGGTGTTTCTGTGTGTTGCATGAAAGTGCGGGTGCATGTTTTGGGTGGGGAGAAGGAAAAGAGGTTGCAGGTGAATTTCAGCTCGTGGGCATTCTGCTTTGGTGGTGTTTGCACTAATTTGGCTCCAGACCCCTGTGAGATGGGCTGCAAACAACCGGGCTTCCGTATTGGGTGGGCAGACCCCTCAGAGAGCACGCTGAGCACACAAGCATTTGGTCCAGAGAATTTGGTAATGCAGTCCATGGAGCATCATCCCACAGGTGAGTCCTCAAGATAGATATGCTGGTTCATTTGAGTATAATCTGACATGGAGATAAGAGCACAAACTTGGAATTCTTTGAAATATGACTGAGGTTTCTGAACACCTTTCTCTATAGAGGAAGAGATGAGTGGGAATATCTTCCAGCCAGAAATGAGGTGACTGTTTCACCTTGGTTCTTAATGCTTCAGCTTTATGGCTTCTTTTTAAAAGGGGACTTAGCTCTCCCGCCCCTTCCACTCCAGACTGCTTGGGAATGGGGTGGGGAAGGCTGTTGTATTTGCAACAAGCAGCTTAGCTATAGAAAATTTGGAAGTCCCAGTCAAGAGGGTGAAATACGTATTTGAAAGTGGGACAGAGAGCCACTGGGGAAGAACGTTTTTAACCTTTAAAATACGTGATAGAAAGTTCTTCTTTTTTTTTTTATTTTTTTAATTTTTTTTATGATTTTTTTTATTTATTTATTTGACAGCGAGAGAGAGATCACAAGTAGGCAGAGAGAGAGAGAGAGAGGGAAGCAGGCTCCCTGCTGAGCAGAGATCCCGATATGGGACTGATCCCAGGACTCTGAGATCATGACCTGAGCCGAAGGCAGCGGCTTAACCCACTGAGCCACCCAGGTGCCCCGATAGAAAGTTCTTCTAATTTGAGGGTGGGGGCTAGTCCCTTAGCTCCAGGAGGATTTTAGCTATAGCTTGGTGTAGTAGTAAAACACATGGGCTGTCCATTCAGACAGACCTGAGTTCACTCCTGTTTTCCTCAGCTCTGTGATTTTAGGCAAGTCACTTAAATTCTCTGGGTCTGTTTTCTTAGCTCTCAAGTGAGAAGAGCAACAGAATCCCCCTCACAGCCACACTGTGAGGATTCGAGGAGATAATATTTACAGAGGGCCTGACACGATGCTTGACGTGGACCAGCAGCTCAAAAACTGGGAGCAGGTGTTATTACAACTAGTCCCAGTAATTGTAGTAACAGCAGTGGCATCAAGATAGAGATGGTCGTAAACCACAGCATCAGAAGTGATAACACTATTTTTGGGATGGGGTGGGGGAGGTGGATTTTTTTAACTTCCAAATTGATACCGTGGAACAAAATTGCCCTACTTTTAGGAAAGGATTAAAAGATGCTGGGGTGGCCATTAGAACCAGGAGTGATCAATGTTGCTGAGCCACAGGAAAGGTAATAGTGACTGCCTCCCCAGCACGACAGGAGCTCCCGGTTGGGGTTGGGAGCCTCTGTACTGCCAGACACCAGACTAAGTTTTCCCCAGGGACCGTGTCCTGGATTTGTCTCAGCAGCCTCATGAGACTGGTGCTTCAGCTCAGAGTTTGTAAGCCTTCCCCCATGCGGAGGCCTAGACCCCCGAGAGCTCACACAGGGAGGCCTCCCTCTGCTCTGTGCAGACATAGGGCCATGTGGGGGGAGGGCCGTCCTCCAGAATCCTTCATCCCTAAATAACACAGGGGTGTGAGTGGGGCCACAGGGAACCAGGCTGGCCCGAGTCCATAGTTGTTGAAGCTAGGTGATGGAATCCTATATTTATCTTCATGCTTCAAAAGAACACGGTAGTCCAGCTCCTTCTCTCTTGGCCCCATTTCCAAATTCTCAGGCATTAAAATACTGGATTCTCTATGGCCGGGCAGTGCCAGAGAAGTAGGGCTGGTCCGTCACACCAGTACCTTCTCTTTTTTTTTCTTTTTTTCCCGCACTTAGGAGGTCAGCACTTGTGTGAATTGGAATGAGGCTCTTTTTCAGAATGTTGAAGAATCATCTGGTGGTGGAATAGAGCTTCTCAGCCATGGGAGGACTTGGTGGGGGTCGGCATCTGTGGGTGGGGGCGATTTGCAAATGTCATGTGCCATAGACATTTCTGACCTCCTGAAACCTTCCCCTGCCTTGGGTGGGCATTGTTGCCCCGGGGGGTGTTATAGTCATCACGTGGGGGTGTGGACAGAAGCCCGAAGGCCAAGCCCACCAGGGATGATGGGGTCATGAATGGAATGCTTGGGGTCAGCACTGTGTGGTTGAATTCCCCAGGAGGAGGGAAGTGTCCCCTTTGTGCTCTGCTGTGCGGTGTCCCGGCTACGTATGGCTGTTGAACACCGACAATGTAGCTGGTGGGTCTGAGGAACTGAATTGTGAATTTTACTCAGTTTTAACTACACGTAAGTGGCCAAATCTCGAACGGGTTTGAATGATAGAGGCTGAACTCTGGTGGGAAGACTGAGTGTCCTGTTCTGTGGGAGAAACACGGGCCGAGTCTGGGTTTCCTTTGCTTCTAGGCTGTCTTTCCCCTTTCGCTCTTTGGTTCCGAATTGGGCCAAGGATGACGAGGTCGCTTTGTGGTGGGGCCACTGTGCTCCCTGTGGAAGCCTCTGCTGCTAGGCAGTGATCAGTGGCACGGAATTCTCCGTTCAGCTTATCCTGTTGGCGCTTAAGAACTTGGTTGTTTATTTCAGAGAAATCCGGCCTCGCCAGGCAGCACATCACGGTCGCCCTGGAGCTTGTGCAAACACATACAGGTTTTAAAAATACGCTGGGTCTGACTCTGCGGGTGCTGGGCCTGGGAGAATATTGAATTTTTCTGAAAGACGGTACACACGCGTGTGGGTGCATGGTTTTCTCCAAACGCTCAGATGCCAGAGAAGCGGGGGTGTGGGGGTTCGTCTGGAGGCCGCTGGGGGAGCTACAGCGCGTTGTGCAGCGTCTCACTCTTAAAAATCAGATTGCCGTATCAGGGTTTTCATTTTCTTTTTTTTTTTTAACCCTTTCTCAATGAAATGACTTTAAAATGGAGGGCATTATGATGAAGAGAGAGAATTCTTTAAAAATCTGGCGGTGTGGTTACAAAGTAAAGGACGTGGATACTGTTTTTTCTAAGGTAGTTCTGATATCTTACCCACATTACTAGAATCCTTGACAGTTTTTAGAAGATGGGCCAAGTTGCAAACTTCCTGCTCACTTTTTCCCCCAAGATTGCCAGCTCCCTCAGCCTTGGGATATGGGTGTGTCTGCGGGTCCTCCGTCCTGAGACAGCCTCTCAGGCGCCCCTTCGAGGTCACCTGGAAGGGGTGGGCAAGTGTGAGACACCAGGTGAGCTCCAGACAGCCTCGCTGTGGTGCTGGAATGAGCCCTGGAGCAGGGTTTGTAGGAAGGAACAGGGCATGAAGAGAAGGCAGAGGGATAATAAGCTGATAGCTGTGTGTCCCTCCCCCAGAAATTATGTAAAACAAAACCATTATCAAGTTGAGGTCCTCTGTGTTCTCCTCTGCGCCTTCCTTCTTACCTTCCTGCCCAGACATCGCCACCATGATGAATTTCTTTTTAAATTGTAATTCCAGTGTAGTTAGCATAGTGTTATGTTAGTTTCCGGTGTACAATATAGTGTTTCAACACTTCCACACAACACCGTGTGCTCCTCATGACAAGTGCCCTCCTTAACCCCTGTCACCTGTTTCACCCCTACTATTATGTATTCTAGTGGTTATAGTTTATATTTCTTCTACAGATGTTCAGTGGCCAGAGCATTGACCATCAGATTCCGTCTCGATAATATGAATCAAATCCTACTGCTTTTTTTTTTATCTTAACCAAAGCCTCTGATTTTCTTCTTTTAAAGATTTTATTTATTTTTTTAACACAGAGAGAGAGGCAGTGAGGGGGGACACACAAGCAGGGGTAGTAAGAGAGGGAGAAGCAGGCTCCCACTGAGCAGGAAACCCAACACGGGGCTCGAACCCAGGATCCTGGGACCATGACCTGAGCCAAAGGCTGATGCTTAACGACTGAACCACCCAGGTGCCCCTAAAGCCTCTGAGTTTTTGATCATAAACACTTCAGATGAGACTTCAGCTGATTCTTGAAGATGGACCTTTTCATTTTCATTCCCCCCACCCTTTTTTTTTTTTTTTTAAAGATTTTGTTTGAGAGAGACAGAGCGAGCGAGCACACAAGCAGGGGAGGGGCAGAGGGAGAGGAAGAAGCAGTCTCCCTGGTGAGGATGCTGGGATCCTGACCTGAGCCAAAGGCAGACACTTAATGGACTGAGGCTCCCAGGCGCCCCTTCCTCTCCCTTCTTCCCTGCCTCCTGGTGTGCTGCAGGAGGAGATGTGAAGATTTGCATGAATGTGGGTAGACAGTTCACGCATACTTCTAGAACTTCTAGAACTCGGTGGGAGCACAGGTGTGGTCCCTTCCTGAGCTGTAGATGACCGGGGGGTTTCAGTTTTTTGAAAGCAGCAGAAGTGACTGTGTAAGGCAGCCTTAAGTAACTTTCAAAAAAGTTGTCTTATAAATTATCGAAATACTGTTACTGTTCTGAAAATACAAAGAAGTTAAAATCCCATGTAATTCCATCACTCTGAGATTAGCCACTGAGAACCCCTCATGCCCTTTTTAAAACCTGCAGATTACATCTAAGCTTTTATAAATGATTGTTATACTCAAGCTTTTATAAACGTAGGTACGCTGTGAAGATGGTGGAACATGAGGGAGGTTCTTGAAATGAGAAACATGTTCGAACACATCTGGTATTTGCACATCATTAAAAAGCCCAGAAACTCTCAGCTTATGGGCATGGAGGTGACCATTTCCAGCAAGAATATTTTTTTAAGATTTAATTTATTTAACAAAGAGATCACAAGTAGGCAGAGAGGCAGGCAGAGAGAGAAGAGGAAGCAGACTCCCTCCTGAGCAGAGAGCCCGATGAGAGGCTCGATCCCTTGACCCTGAGATCATGACCCAAGCTGAAGGCAGAGGCTTAACCCACTGAGCCACCCAGGTGCCCCCAGCAAGAATATTCTTCATGAATGTTTGCTTTTGTAGCATTTCATAGCATTTGCATTCGTAGTCTACTTTGATCCCTAATTGGCACAGGTGACTGTTTTGAGTCTGAAGAGAGACACGTCATTCAGGTGAACAATGTGTGTGGTGTTCTGCTTGTCTATTGTTGTATCACAAATTACCCCAGAACATAAGGGTTTAAAGCTATGCTGGCCTTTATTTTGCTTATATACATCTGCAGTTGGGAGGGCTCAGGGGAAACTTGTCTCTGTTCCACGGTTCACTGTCTGGATGACCAAAAGGCTCAGAATCGCCTGAAACTTCCCTCACTTGTGTGTCTGGTGTTGGTGACCTGAGACCATGGTGGGGTCAAGGCCACGACACTTCTGTGTGGCTTTTGAGTGGCTGCTAGGCCTCCTTGAAGCTTGGAGGCCAAGCTCCTAGGGCACTGTCCTGACGGGGAGGGAAGGAGAGAGCCTGCGGGAAGCTGTCCCCTTTTATATTCATTTTCCAGATCGGCCATGTAACAAGGTCCCATAAACCAGGTGACTTAAAACAACAAAAGTGTATTCTTTCCAGGTTCTGGAGGATAGAAGTTCGAAACCAAGGTGTCAGCAGGGCTGTGCTCCCTTGAGGGTTCTAGGAGAGGATCCTTCCTTAGTTGATTCTGGTCCCTGGTATCTGCCTACAGCCTTTGGTCGTAGATGTGTCCCTCCAGCCCCTGCTTCCGTCCTCCCCTGGCCGTCCCCCATCCTGTCTCTGTACATTCACCTCTTCCCTTTAGTCCTGCGGAGTCTGGCCCTGCTTTCATGACTCCGTTTTACCTTCATTCTATCTGCCTAGACTCTGTCTCTAAATAAGGGGATACTTCAGTTCTGGGTCGACCTGAATTTTGGGGGTACATGGTCCAACCCATGAGGCCTTTTACTGACTGCTTCAGAAATCAGCAGGGTCACTTCTTCAGCATTCATAGGCCACTAAGGCCAGCCCAGTTTGGAAAGGGAGGGAACAAGGCTCCACTTGTGGGAGCAGCGCATGAGGCCTTGGAGTCATGTTTTTAAGCCACCACATTTGTGGTGGAATACTTTTTTTTTTTTTTTACTTATTTGAGAGAGAGTATGAGCAGGAGGAGCAGCAAGCAGAGGGAGAAGCAGGCTCCCTAGTAGGAGTCCAATGTGGGATATGATCCCAAGACCATGAGATCATGACCTGAGCCAAAGGCAGACCCTTAACCGACTGAACCACCCAGGGGTCCCTCACCATTTTTTTTTTTTTTTAACACTAAATATGTGTTTACATATCAAATAAGATTTTAAAAGGCATAAGTAAAAACAGATCCTCAGATTTTAGTTTTTGCCAAAAGCTAGTGGAGATCCACTTGTAAAGTTCTTCTCTCCTAAAGTTGGCGCCGGGTGCATTAATCTAGTCTTTTATTTTGTTGTCAGAAGGCTGATGATGATTTTCGGGTGAAGACTTACCAAGATCTCCAGTGCCCCCCAGACCCCCACTAGGTGCTGCCCCACAGCCAGGAGGTGGCCCTAAAGGCCTATCAGGGGCAGATTCCCCTTCATCTCTGAAATGCCCAGGGGAGGAACCTGAGCCACCCCGAGGACTCAGCAGCCCCTCACCCAGGGAACGCCCAGCTTCCTGCTACTGTGCTCGCTTTTTTGGTCTCCAGAATTAGTGTCTGAAATTGTGTCCTTTTCCTTAGCCGTGTTTGTGACCATCTCCCTGGCTCGTTTCTTGGCAGTTTCTCCACCTAGACCTTTGAACTTTTCACTTAGGTGTTAAATCTATAAATTAACGCTGCAGTAGTGTGAAGGAACAGGCTTGAGGAACGTTTCATTTATGGGGGGGCGGGGGAAGCGGGAGGGCCAGCCTGCAGAGCGGGAGGGCATGGCAGTGACACGTTAAGGGTTTCCTGTCAAGAAAGAGAAAAGCTTATCGGGGGGGGGGGGGGGAGGCGGAGGGAGGAGCAGCCTGTGTCCCCTTTGTCACCGCCAGTGTGACTGTGCAGCAGTGAGCTTCCTGCCTCCCTGGCAAGTGGACCCGAGGGGCATGTGTGGTCTGAAAACACCTTGCCTTGCCTGGGCTTCGGTGCTGTGAGGGGTGGGTGAGCAGGTCGGTTGGGCCCATCTGGTTTGGCTCCTGGGTTCCCACGCGGGGTTTGAACTCGGGGCTGGGTTGCTCTCCACGACTCTAGCTGCATTTGGTTCTAAGACTGACTTTCTAAAGAGGAAGTAACTAACGGTAGGGACTCTGGTCATTTCTCTGAGAGTTTCTGAGAGTTTCCAGAGAGCTCTCCCCAGCTCCTGGACCATCCTGGCTAGCAGGCCAGTGTGGTTAGCTCTGAGCCAAGGTGCAGACCTGTGGGGTGACCGGCCTGTAGAGGGGCCCGCGGGGCTGGGCTCAGGCTGCAAGCATGTGTATCTTGTAGGACTTCTACAGCATTCGGAGGGTCCTGGCTGCTTCTCTCTGTGGCAGCTTCTCTTGCGCACCTGAGAAGGTGGTGACTTTCTTCTGAGGAGGCGGTTTTCTTGGGGGGACCAGAGCAGACTTGTGCAGATACAAAGTTTCTTTTATTTTTACTACCTTTTATCACTGTGTTTTACTGAAGACCAAAGGGTTCTAGAAGCGCTTTTCTGTTTTCAATCTGCACTGATTTTCCGTATCTTACTTCTGTCCATTCAGTATTTATTCTGCGGGGTACTGGGCTGGGGCCAGTGATGCAGCGGCCTTTGTGGGTGTCCTGGCTCTGCCAGTTGTCCAAGATGTGTTGGTGTCCAGGCTGTGTAGGTGTCTGAGCTGTGAGCTTTGTGGCTGTCTGGGCTGTGCCTGTGTCCAAGCTTTGAGCTGTGTGGGTGTCCGAGCTGTGCAGGTGTCTGGGCTGTGCGGGTGTCTAGGCTGTGCAGGAGTCTGGGCTGTGCGGGTGTCTGAGCTATGAACTCTGTGGGTGTCTGAGCTGTGCGGGAGTCTGGGCTGTGCGGGTGTCCGGGCTGTGCTGGGTGTCCGGGCTGTGCTGGGTGTCCGGGCTGTGCTGGGTGTCCAGGCTGTGTGGGTGTCCAAGCTGTGTGGGTGTCCAGGCTGTGCGGGTGTCCGGGCTCTGAGCTGTGCTGGTGTCTGGGCTGTGTGGGTGTCAGGGCTGTACCCCATGTCTGAGCTGTGCAGGTGTCCGGGCTGTGCCAGTGTCCGACCTGTGAGCTGCACAGGTGTCTGGGCTATGCCCATTGCGTGGCGGAGGAGAAAGACAGGTCGGTGGGTCTGTCAGGGCCATATGCGGATAGACACCATTCCAAGGCACTGAGTGCAGGGAAGTAGGTGCCAATAGAGAAGTGGGAAGGGTCTGGAAGAGCACCCGGTCCAGGGACGGCTCTTGGATGGTGGATCAGGAGGCCGCTGCAGCCTTAGCCCAGAGCCATGGCACCCTACCTCCGGCTCCAAACTGTAACTCAAGGCCCTAACTGCTCCGCCTTTCAGTGTTGTGTGACTGCATCTGATCGGAATTTAAATCCCACAGGGACCGAGTCTGGAAAATGGTCTGAGGAGCCAAAGGAGGCGTCCCCAGGCCAAGGGCAGGTGGGCTGTGGAGAGGGCTGTGCAGGGACAGATGCGAGCACGTGGGAGGAGAGTCCCTTTGAAATCTGTGCCCCTGAAAAAAAAAGGGGTCTGTTCGATTGTAAATTCTCCAGTTTGGAGGCTAGACGTGGCCTTCAGACAGGTTTGTGATTAAACTCGAGTCATTCACCTCCCATGTGAGGACTGTTAGGAGAAACCTCAGACTCCCTTTTCCGCACTGTCCCTGCATTCAGCTTCGCGCCTCCATCCCCTCTGTCCCCCCACCTCCACGGGAAGGGGACTGGGGTTAATTCCTCACAGAAGGGGTGCCCCGAAGGTGTGGTCTTGCTGCACGGGATTGCTGAAGTTGCCCGGAGGATTGGGGGTTGAGCAGATGTGTTTGCTGTCCTGTGTCCATGGGGGGAGAAACCATCCCCATGGACGTGCCGGCTCTCAGTTCTTGGATCTGGGATGGGGGCCTCCCCCCAGAAGGAGCAGGTCGGTGCCTCCTTCTGTAGGAGCTGTGGGAGGTGGTCCTGTGGCTGGCTTTTGTCTCATCTGGGGACTCAGAATCCCTTGACCCTCTGTTCATATCTGAACAACTTTTTTTTTTTAAGATTTTATTTATTTGACAGAGAGAGACACAGCGAGAGAGGGAACACAAGCAAGGGGAGTGGGAGAGGGAGAAGCAGGCTTTTGCTGAGCAGGGAGCCATATGCGGGACTCACTCACAGGACCCTGGGATCATGATCTGAGCTGAAGGCAGAAGCTTAACAACTGAGACACTCAGGTGCCCCTGTCTCTGAACTTCTTAACCCCTTGCTGCAGGACGAGTGTTTGATGTGAAATACGTGAGGAACGTTTGACCTACCCTTTTTTTTTTTTTTTCTTAAGATTTATTTATTTGACAGAGAGAGCCAGTGTGAGCACAAGTAGGCAGAGAGGCAGAGAGAGAAGGGGGTGGGGGAAGCGGGCTCCCTGCTGAGCCCGATGCAGGGCTCAATCCCAGGACCCTGAGACCATGACCTGAACTGAAGGCAGAGGCTTAATCCACTGAGACACCCAGACGCCCCTGGACCTACCTTTTCATTTATTTCCTCTGTGGCTCGACCAGTGGGATTCTGGGATTATTTGCATTCAAGAAGAATGAGTGGGCTCTGTAACCCCATAGGCTTCAGTTCTTTAGTCTTGCTTACCCCCCGCCCCCCACAACTGTCTGCAGAGAGTCAGACTTTGCAGAGCCGAGGCCTTTCCCACAGGTGCGGGTAGGGACATTGTTCAGATCTCCATTTAGAAACAGAAGAACTAATGCTCACAGACGGGGTTCAGCCCAGGGCTCCTGCTCCCCCCCCCCCAAGTGAAGTCAGCCTCCCCAGTCCCTCGCACTAGCCCCACAGGGAGGGGGGCATTTCCTCTGTTGGTTCTAGAACAAGGGGAGTGTTTGGAGTTGGTGTCTCTGCTGCCCTGAGGGGCTTTCTCCCTTTGAACGCAGAGATTTCCAGGCCCCTCCCCCAGCCTGTGTTGTGTGCTCTTCTGGCTGAGCACCACTTCACAGCGTGCTGTCCTCCCTGGGAACCTGGGAGTGTCCAGAGGGGAGACGGGGAAGAGCTGAGGGTGCGGTGCTATGAGGAGTGTGACGTGAAGGTGAGGTCTCTGGCAGCAGGCAGTGTGTGTCAGAAAGATCTCGGCCAGGCCCCTTGTTCTGCCTTAGGCAACTGCTGGAGAACCAGCAAGGAACCTTCTGGAGTTCCCTCTGCATGTCCTGTTCGGGGCCTCCTGGGAGTTCTCTGACCCAGATGACTGAAGGCCCGTGGGAGGCTGTGCCGGGAGGAAGCTGTGGCAGGCGCTCCGAGTCCGAGTCCGGGGCAGTCTCCTCAGTTGGTCCCCCCCCCGCCCCCCATCTCCCTCTCTCTTTCCTTCTGTCCCCCCTTCCCCCTTCCTCATTCCCTTTCTCCAGTAGTGTGCCCCTTCCCCGCAGAGCTGTGGGCACCGTGACCTGCCCAGGGAGTCCCAGCGTCAGCCTTGGGCCCCTCAGCCCCTTGCGGGGGTGCAGCTTTCCCAGCCGGCCGCAGGACACGTTGTTCCTTCCTCCTGATGGCAGGGGCCTCCCGGCTGGAGCCGCTCTGGGCACGCAGAGCAGCGAGGCCCCGTGCAGAACTGGGTGCTTCCTGGACGGGGTTCTTTTTCCTCAGCTTCACATGGAGTTTTGCTTAATCCCCCATGAGCTTTTACTGCTCTGTGGCGTGAGTCCCTTGTCCTGTGGCCACAGCCCAGACCCGCCCTCCCGCCCACACCGGAGAGCTCCTGTCTGTGGGCCTGGCCTCCTCTGACCCGTCCTCCTCCACCTGCAGACTCTGAGCACCGAGCTCGCAGCCCAGTCCCGCCCCCTGGCATCCACATCCTCACACTCCTTCACTGACCCACCCACCTCCGCTCTTTGTGGGGCTTTTGTTTTATCACCATAAAATGTGCACAATGTAAAATGACCGTTTTAACTATGTTGAAATGCACAGTGCGGTGGCATGAATTACACTCCCACTGCTGCGCACCTGTCACTCCGTCCGCCTCCAGAACTCTCCCATCTTTTCCCATGAGGCTCTGGCCCCATTAAACACGAACACCCCATTCCCTCACCCACCAAGTCCTGGCCACCTTGGTTTTTCCTACATCAGAGTACTCTACATTTCTCATGTAAGTGGGATCGTGTGGTGGTTGTCCTTTAGTGTTGGTTTTATCTCATGCAGCAGAACGTCTTCCACACGCTAGCGTTCTTTTTTTTTCTTTTTAAAAATTTTTTTATTTGACAGAGAAAGACACAGTGAGAGAGGGAACAAGCAGAGGGAGAGGGAGAAGCAGGCTTCCCACAGAGCAGGGAGTCTGATTCGGGGCTTAATCCCAGGGCGCTGGGATCATGACCTGAGCCGAAGGCAGATGCTTAACAACTGAGCCACCCAGGCGCCCCTCTTTCTTTCTGTTTTTTGTTTGTTTGTTTGTTTAAGATTTTAGTTTTACTAGAGAGAGTGCAAGAGCATGTATGTGCACAAGCGCGGGGAGGGTCAGTGGGAAAGGGAGAAGCAGACTAGGGGCTGGATCCCAGGACCCTGAGGTCTTGACCTGAGCTGACGGCAGACGTTTAACCAACTGAGCCACCCGGGTGCCCCCACACACTGGCTTTCTTGCATGGGTATTCTGTCTCTATCTGTCCCTCTTCTCCTCATGCACGTACACACACTCATTCCTGTGCCCTGCCATTTGCTGACTTTGAATCACCCAGGCGGCAAGTTCCTATACTTTCTGGTGTCTTGGGTCTCTGGGTCCCCAGAGTCAGTCTGTAACTCAGCGAATAGGCCTAGCCTCTCTGAGGACCTTCTCCGAGGGCTGGGACTCAGCTCCTCTCTGCTGTCGTGGGAACTGGGTGTCTTCTTTACCCTCACACCCCTCCCTCTGCCTTCTTCAGAGGGCTTGTCTGGTGAGTGAGGGGCAGCTGGGGGGATGGCCCGCCTTTGTGCCTCCAGGCCGAGGCCGTGCTGGACACCTGATGCCCACGCTGGGCAGGTTTGCTGAGATCTGGAATTCTTCCTGTGGCCCCTTGACTGGAGGACAGCCCTGTTTCCCAGCAGCCTGCCTCCCCCAGTCTTTGGCCCCCAGGGGCTGTCGGAGTGAAGGGTTTGGGGTGGCAGGGCTTATTTAGGTGGTATGAGTGGTGCTAGTGTGTAATCTTAGCAGGACACCATACAGAAAGAACTAATGGGCACTCCTGGACTAATGGCCACTGGACTCTCCCGCTACTCTCCCTTCTCTTTTCTCAAGGTCTGTGCTGTGCCTCCATGAGCCCTGAAAATGTCCCATTTGAGATGTGCTGTCAAAATGCAAAAATAGGCTAGATTTCAGAGGCTCGGGGTGGGCAATCTCATTAATACTGTTCTATGTTGATTATGTCCTGAAATGATAATTTGGTTATGCCAGATTAAATACAGTATTGAATTTTGCCTGTTTCTTTTTGTTACTTGGGACAGAATTCACATAACCCAGACATGACCGTGTCAGCCATTTTACCGTGTGTCGTTCTGTGGCTATGGGGTGCCACGAGGCGGTGCAGCCGTCAGCGCCGTCTCATTCCAGAACATTTTCATCTGCACCACGAGAAATCCCACACCCATTAAGCAGGTGCTCCCCACCTCCCCTTTCTCCCCACCCTTGCCCCCCACTAATTTACATTCTGTCTCCAGATTTGCCAGCTCTGGGCGTTTTCTATCTGTAGAATTGTACCTTTTGCGGCTTTTGTGTCTGGCTTCTTGCCCTCAGCATAGTGTTTTCAGGGCTCCCAGCACATGTCAGGCCTTGGGTTCCTTTTTGTGGCTGCATAATACTCCACTCCGGCTGCCCCGTGTTTATCCAGCCTTCACCTGATGGACGTCTGGGTTGTTTCCACCTTTTGGCAGTTCTGAATAATTCTGTGAATGTCAGGGGACAGGTGTTGGACGGACGTATGTTTGTGATTCTCTTGGGTATAAACCCAGGAAGAGGAGTAAGGTCATGTCACAACTGTTTAATTTTGGGGGAACTGCCGAGCGCTTTCCACAGCAGCTGCACCATTTCCCATTCTCCTCAGCTGCATCTGAGGGTTCCAGTTTCTCTGCGCTTTCTCCACATCCTTGCCCACCCTTACTTTCCTTTTTGCTTTTTGTTTATTTTTAACTTGCAGCCACGCCAGTGTGTGTGACGTGGTGTCTTCTCATTTGGATTCGTGTTTCTGGGGATGGTGGGCGTCTGTCTGGTGCGTTTTGGCCGTTTGTGTATCATCTTTGGGGAAATGTCTGTTCCAATCCTTCACCCAATCTGTTTTCACTTTAATATGACTACTAGAAATCGTGAGGCTTCCGTACGGGACTGACCTTACCTTTCTCTTGGATAGCGCTGCTCTGGGAGATTCCGAAATTGGTGAGGGGGATGGGGAAGACGAAGGAATGAATGTTGCATATTCTTCCTTCATTCTCCATGTCATTCACCAGTCACCACTTCGAGATTCTCCCTGAAGCACTAACAGCAGTGCCATTACATAGACCTTCTCCAGGCACAGGGGACAGGGCGTAGGGAGCCGGAGGGGCGAGCGCGTCCAGCTTCTGGGAAGGGGGCCTCTGGCCTTCAAAGCAGATTATTTCAACGAGCGAAACAGGGCCATGGAGGGGATCTTTTCTCCTTTATCACGTGATCGGTGTCACCCTTGCAGCAAGCTTTCCAAAAGTTAGGATTTTAAAAAGTTAGTCATTTACATTTTATGGAGCTTCTAGAGAGGTAGAATTTATTGTTGAGCTACTGCTTTGAAAAATGTTGAGCTGCTTTTTCTAGGAATCGAATGCAGAAATAGTTTGATCAAATGCACTCGTTTCTCAGACAATTACAATACATGTGTATGTGGGTGATGGATCCTGAGGTCCTCTGAGTTCAGTTTCCAGTTACTTTCTGGTGCCATTAGCGCTGCTGAGTGTCCCCGGGACCGCTCCACACACACCGGAAGTGCAGCTTCTAGAGTCACTCTCACCAAAATGTGAGAAATAGGGGGTTGTTTAGAGGAGAATATATATTTCATTTAAAAATAATACTGGGGGCACCTGGGTGGCTCAGTGGTTTAAGCCACTGCCTTCGGTTCGGGTCATGATCTCAGGGTCCTGGGATCGAGTCCCGCATCGGGCTCTCTGCTCGCCAGGAGGCCTGTTTCCTCCTCTCTCTCTCTGCCTGCCTCTGCCTACTTGTGATCTCTCTGTGTCAAATAAATAAAATCTTTAAAAAAAAAAAAATAATACTGTTTAGTGCAGAGTTTTCTTTTACTGCATCTCCAAAAAGCTAGAAACATTTCCATTGTTTCCTGAAAATGATTTAACAAGATTTTAAATAAATATAAAACTGCATATAAAACATGTTGACGCCATTTTATCATCCTTTTCTCGTTCACTTCGGTGCAGACTGTACTTTTCCATGCAGAAGTAAGTAGGTGCGGGAAGATAACAAAAATGTCTTTTTTTTTGGGAAGAGTCGCATGGGAGACAGGCATTTCCTCAGATGCTTCCTCGACCCGCAAGTATAGACTCTAGTGTGGGGTTTTTAGAGTTGGGCCAAGGGGAGTGAGTGGAGAAGGAGCACCTGGGTAGCTCAGTCGGCTAAGCATCCAGCTCCTGGTTATGACTCGGGTCATGAGATCGAGCCATGTGTCGGGCTCCATTCTGGACGTGGAGCCTGCTTGAGTTTCTCTCTCTGTCTGCTCCTTCCCCACACCCCGCTGCCCCTGCTCGTGTGTGCTATTAAAAAAAAAAAGTATGCACACACACGCACGTATTTATATAGATTTATATGGAATATATATATTTATGTGGAATATATATATTTATATGAATATACACATGAGTGGAATCAGAGCGTATCCGTCCTCCCGTGACTGGCTTACTTGGCTCTGCAGAGTGTGCTCGAGGTTCATGCATGGAACAGCACATGGCGGACGTTTTTCTGAAAGGCTGCATGACGCCCACTGACTGTAGCTGCTGCATTTCCTCCTCCGGTCACTGGCTGGGAGGATGGTTGCTCCTCACTCGGGGCTGTCCTGAGTAGTGCTGCCGAGAACATTCCAGCGCACACGTCTCTTCAAGATTCTGCTCTGAGTTCTTGCGGCTAACTGGGAGCCTGTAATCTTGTGTGTGCTGAACTTGGGCACGCCTCCTGGAGTGTAGCAAGCCTCCCTGCTGTGTGCATCCCCGTCCCCAGGGCTCTCCTCTCTTCCCCACCCGCTAGGGTATTTGCAGACGCCCCTCTTGATAATCTCTCCCAGCAATGCGATACCATTGCTGTGACTTCCTTCCTGGTGTGCCAGGAAATGTTCCGAGTCCTCTGATCTCCCCAAATAAACATGATTTGTTTGGCCACCTTGCGTTGCAGGGTGTGCCCCTGTACACCAGAAAGCTCTGTCCAGGCCAAGGGAAGGGTCAGGGCTGGACAGAGGCCCGGGAGGAAGCCGGAGGCGCAGATGTGGGAGGTGGCGCAATTGCCATTGTCCACCGCTGGGCAGGAACCGGGCGGAAACATATCCCAAGCTGCGGGCCACGTGGCCTGGGTGTGTGTTTTGCAGGCTTTGTTGCTCATGACATTTCACGGTGTGCACTGCTCTGTGTGTACAAAGCCGCACCTGTGTGTGCGCTCTCATACTGAAGATTCCGGTCACCTCTCTTTCAGGCTTTTGTCAGCTTTGGAACAGGGTGCAGCCCACTAGCCTGGTGTCCTAATTCGGCATGCGATGAGCACCAGCTAGCTTTCTGGATCGGACCTGCCGGCACTCGGGTTTAGGCTTTGCCTGTTCGCTGTGAAGAAGGTCCCTTAAGCAGTCTGTGCCTCAGTTTCCTGCTCTCTAAAATGGGATAATATGCTGCCCACCTCAGAACCTGAGGAGAGAGCGAGCAGATCGCAGAGCTCAGAAGGGCACCTGGTGACCATGGCCACAGGCTCACGGGCTGTTCATGACGCACACACCACACGCCCTTTCCTTACTTTCCCCTCGGTTTTCTCGGTTCCCCGAGTCCTGTGTTGTCCTTCCTCCTGTTTTCGGCCTCCCCAGCTTGCTGTCACTTCGTGTGATCCCCTCTGTCCCCACTCTCTGCCCCCCCCAACCCCCCACCCCCAGCTGTAAGAAGCTCTTCCTCTTCTCTGTTCCCTCTCCAGGGTGTAGTCACACCTGTGACTCAGGATGGGATTGCCCCACACCCCACTGCCACCGCCCCCCCCCCCCGCCCCCCGCAGTGGTCCCAAGTTGCTGCTGCAGCTTCCATGGAGGAAATGCATCTCAGGACCAAACAGCCAGAGGCTCCATTTAGCCCTTGCTCGGGTTACAGGTTCTTGTTGGGACAGCAGACCTCTCACCAAGGGAGCTCCTTTTCCAGTGCCGTGTGGGTGCAGCAGCCCCATCGGGGAGCTCAGCAGGAAAGCTGTGCCCGTCCCTCCCAACAGCTCGTGGGGGTCGAACATTGCTGCTCCCTTTTCCCAATGAGAACATCTTATCCAGGCTCTTCTAAACTGTTGTGTTGGGGGCGCATTTCATTCTGTGTTTCTCTTTTGCAGGCGGTTTTAGTGCATAATATCACCACAGGTGAGAAGCTCATCAGAACCCTGCAAGGTGAGTTCCAGTCCCCTCCTTTACACCAGATAGATGTTAGGCCTTTTAGGAAAAGCCCGCCTTTCCTCTCATCCTTTTCTAGTGGCTTTTATTCTAATCTAATGATGGGTAGGATCATGAGTAATTGACTAATCTTTACTGGATTATTTTTGCCAAACTAATTGTTCCTTAAAGAGCTTTTTCCTTTTAAAAATGTTGATGAACACATTGTAAGGTATTAGGTACAGAATTCAGATGCTCACTTTTTGGTAGGTTAGGAAGTATACCAGAACAGATCACATATATATATATATATATATATATATATATATATATATATATATATATATATATATATGAGTGATAGGTGATCTGTATGTGTATCTATAGATATAGATATATACATCTGTGTGTACACACACACACACACATAAATAAATATAATATGTGTGGTGTATATAGGATTTTAGGATTTCTTTTAAATGGGTCACCCTGAATTCAGATTTCTTTTATGAAAATTGTAAAAATTATCCAGTCCAATTTAATTCCATTTCTTTGCTGCCCTGATTCAGTTTGGCAGCTGGGTCTGGTTTCCGTTGGGCCCTAGGAAGCAGCGGTGGCGAGGGCAGTCCTGGGGTGAGCCCCTCTCTGGTTGGCTCCCCCATTGGCTGTGACTGGGGGGCTCGGCAGGCCCTGGGTGGTCCTGGGGCCTGGTGAAAGGAGAGCTGGGTCCCATGGGGCCGACCTTTATCGTGGGTAGGAAGCTCCTGGCCCACCCCCGCCCCGAGCCTCACTTCAGCCTCTGGGCAGGTAGGTCTGTCTAGAGCTGCACTGTCCGGAGTGGTGGTCATGAGCCCTGTGGCCAGTGAACCCTGAAGTGTCGCTAGTGGGATGGAACTGGATTTTAAATTTTTGTGTGATTTTCAGTGATTTAAGTTAAAGACTGAAACTCTGAGTCGACTCTGTTATTGGGAGAACTAAGTATTTACAGCTTAGTATGTTAGTCTACTTTTTAACTGTGCATGTGATAAAACCTGAATTCAGATGAAGCATTCCCAGTGCTGATTTAATGTCTGGATTGAGATGTGCTCTAACTGGTACACAACAGATTTCAGAGACATAGTATGAAAGAGAGAACATAAAATATCTCATTCATAGTTTTTTTAAATTCACTATGTGTTGGCAAGATAATGTTGCATAGCTGTCGAGTTCAGTCAAATATGTTTTAAAAGTGATAATGTACCTGGTTTGGTTCTTAAAAATGTGGTTGCTAGAAAGATTACCTACATGGCTTGCCTTGTAGTTCTGTTGGACCATGCTGGTCTAGGGTTCTCGTCCCACAGTGGGTTCTAAGAATACGAGTAGGGGACATTCAGGGTTTTACAAAGTTATGTGGGTCCCTGGACTGCCAGGGGCTTTGCAGAGCTCCCCTTTCTTGTCTGGTCTTTTGGGAATGATCCACATCGTGGACTTCAGTAGGTTATTCCTTCTGTTGCTGAGCAGTAGTCCCTTGCCCCATACTTGATTTGATTATGGGAATTTTTTTTAAATGTGCAGTTTATTGAGGTGTAATTTACACCCAGTAAAGTGTACCCTTTGTAGTGCAGGGTTCTGTGTTTGGACAAATGCCCTGTCCCCTAGATCACCGCAGCTGCGACCAGACCCTGTCCTGCAGGAAGTACCCCCCCAACCCTTTGAGGTCAGTCCCCTGCCTCAGCCTCCAGCCCCTCTGAGCAGTTTTACAACCCTCCAGTTTTGAGTCTTGGAGCATCTCCTAGAACTGCTCATGAGATGGAGGCTTGTTACTGTGTCTTTGGCATTTCACTGAATCCTTCACTTTCATTTCGTTTTCCCCCAGGAAGCCCTGTAGGTTTAGAGGCATGGGGACAGACCCCGGGGATGTGGTATGTGTCTAGGGCTGTGTCCCAGGCCCTGGTTGCAGCCTTCTGGCCACTCTGCTGTCCCCTCTGTGGCAGCTCTTCTTTCTCCCCCGGCCCTTGGTCAGCGGCTGCTGTTTTCTGCAAGACTTTCAGGAGCCAAGAGGTCAGGGCAAGAGGTCAGGGCAGCAGGGCTGATGAGTCTCCTCAAGGAAAGCATGCTGCTTCCCAGCTGGGGGGGGGGGTGGGGATTAAATGAGCACAGGCCACACACCTTACCTGAGTGACAGGAGGTAAGCAGGGGGGCAGCCTGGGTCTGAGGATGGGGTTCTGGGCCCGAGGACAGGGTTCTGCCCTGAGAGGCTGCTTACCTGAGCAGATGTTGAAATCCACGTTTCACAGGCTGAAGGGGAAGTCTTCTGGGGACCAGGGAACACAGTGGCATGGGTCTCCTTATGGGACAGCTCAGGGTTTAGGATGTCTAAGGAACAGCTGAACAGAACCTCCTAATGCATTTTAAAGGTCAGAGTCCAAAAGTGATTCAGAGAGAGGGTAAGATTCTGGTTGGGTTATGGATTTCCAAGGCTCCTCCACAGTTCTGGAATGTTCTCTTCCCTCTCTCCTCCCCTCTGTACTCTCCTGTGTGCCCTTCCCCACTGTGTTGTGACACATCTGCTGTTGTCGTGACGGCCACGCTGGCGACCTACCGGCTCCTGGGTGGTCCTCTGGCCTCAGACCAGTTAAAGGCCCTGCAGAAGAACTATGGCCGGCTGCAGCAGGACGTGCTCCAGTTCCAGAGGAACCAGACCAACCTGGAGCGGAAGTTCTCCTATGACCTGTAAGTACGGCCCCCAGGGGGTGGGGGTGCTTTGTGTTCTGAGCAGTGGGGGTGAGCAGGTGGGTGTGCACTGCACGTCCGGGTTCTGCAGGAGGCCCCGCGCACTTCCTCATGTAAGTGTGAGCCGAGCTTCAGAAAGCTCTGGAAGAGGACCAGCTGGTGGCTCATGATTCAAAATACACGGGAGGGCAGTGTCCCGGAGCAGGAAATGGTCTGTCAACATACTAGTAAAGTTCCGTGAAGTTTTACAGGGCAGGTGTGCTGGTTAAGTCAGTAATGGAAAGCCTTTAAAAATGTCTTCGGGAAGTGCTCAGATGCGCCCTTTGTCCACTCCTAGACTGAAAGGCGTCTTTGGCATCAGATCCAGATCCGGGATTTATCTCTGGGCGTCGGCATGTGGACATTCTCTTTCTGTGAGAGTCCTAGCGTCTCTTCAAATTTCTGCAGTGAGAAGGGAGCACTTTTATTTTTCAGCTTTATCGAAGTATGATTGACAGATAATCATTGTATATATTTAAGGTACAAAGCATGGAATTTTGATATGCCTCGACATTGTGAAATGTCCCTGATCAAGCTCATTAAACATGATCGTTGTGCATGTGTGGTGAGAACACTTAGGATCTGTGCCTTCAGCGCATTCCAGGTGTACGTTACTTGTAACCGTACTCCCCACGCTGCCGTTCCATCCCAGCTTAGAGTCAGGCCCGTCTGTTTTAAGCCGATGAGAACTTCAGTTGCGTACAAAACCCCTACACATTTACCTCTGGGAGGATTTTTATGACCAAAACAAAACAATAAACTTCCAAAAGGTTAGCTAAACCCTATAGTAAGATAGTAAAAACCAGTTGTAGGGAGTGGAGAGTAAGTTCTAGTCTGTGTATTGTTTTCCCCCATAAGAGCAGCATAACTCAGGCACAGGGGGTCAGGGATTCGGCGGCAAACAGCCCCCTATGAGCCCAGTCCTCTTTCCCATTGGCTGACTTCTCCCTGGTTTGTGTCCAAGGTCATATGGATTTTTCACATAATTGCAGTCACTGGTATCAGTTTTAAATCATTGTTTTCCACTTGCTTGTGTTATTTATAAATAGAAGTCCATACTGCTCCAAAATGTAGCATCACTAAAAATGGCTGGTTAGTATTGTGGAGGCGCAGAATTTATCTCATGATGTCTGTGTTTGTGTATTTCGGTTACTTCTAAGTTTTTGATTATTCTGATTAGCCTGATAGCAATGTGTATACCTTTTAAAGATAATTATTTTGGGTTATTTCCTTCTAAAAGGGCTCATCTGTAGGTTCAGTGTCCCAGATTGCCAAGTTGCCTTCTGAATAAGTTTCCTCACCCCCCTGCCCTCACTGGGATTCTCAGGTCCTTCCAAAAGATTGTCCACCCACTGTGGTAGCATCCTGATCACTTTAAAACAAAATACTACTAAAACCAGGAAGCCCCAAATATATAAACATGCAAAGGACATGCACTAACGTCAGTAGAAGGGAAACGTAATTAGAAAATACGCGTATGGAACCTTCTTCAGCCAGGTTTGTGGTTCTCAATTTTGGTCGGCGATTTTGCTCCCAGGAGACCTTTGGCAATGTCCGGAGACCTGCGGTCAGCATTCTGCAGTGCATAGGGCAGACCTCATAATGGGGTTTTCCCTGGCCTTGAACACGGTAAGGTTCAGTTGAGGACCCCTGAGCTGGGCCTGTCATCAACGGTCACTAGCATTCAGACAGAAATGAAGACGGCCAAGTTTCTGTATTGTTCATTCTTAGAAGATACCTTCAAACGCCTTTCCCTTCTATTCTTTGAAATAGGATAAGCCGTTAATGCCCTCACTTGATGTATGTTGACTCAGAAGGAGCTGACCTCACTGGAAATCAGCAGTCGGCCAGGCCCAGCGATGGGGAGGGTGGCTCTGCTCCCCATGTCGGAGCGGACAGGGAGAGTGGCCAGGCCTGCTGGACTCACCCTTTTTCTCTTAGGAGGTCCATAGCTAGTTTGAAACCCACTGAGCCACCCAGGTGCCCCATAAGCTTCATTTTTTAAAAATAATTTTAAAAAAAAGGAACTGAACTGGAGGATGCCCAGCCAGTATCAGAAAATTGTTACTGGAGCCCATCGCCTAGCTCAGGCTGAGCCCCCTTTTAGCTAAGATATTCTGAGGCATCACCAGAGCTTTCAGCCTACGGTCCTGTGCTTCCACTTCCTTCCCGCGCTGGCCAGAACTTGGTCACCAGGCCATACTTCACTGCGAGGAGGATTTGGAAATGCAGGAATTACATTGTGGGAGAAAATCATGGATCTGGATAAGCCATAGCCAGTCTTTGCCACAGGGAGTTTTAAAAATATTTTGCGCCACAAAATATTAATAATTGCACACTGTCCCAAGTTGAGAAGATATCCAAAATAGATTAGAACTAGAGACACTAATCTTACAAGACTGGACTTATGCTTGGTTTAGTATGAATACAGCTGGGAACCTATAGAAATAGTCATCAGTGTCTGTATACAACACAGGTTAGTACTCACGCAGACCTCTTTACCCTGCGGCTGACGGGGCCTAGAAAAAAAACACACCTCAGCAGCTACAAACACACCTAGTACCCAGATCTTGCCTTCTTTTTTTTTTTTTAAGGTTTTATTTATTTATTTGAAGGAGAGAGAGAACATGAGATCAGGGAGGGTCAGAAGGAGCAGCAGACTTCCTGCTGAATAAGGACCCTGATGCGGGACTTGATCCTGGGACTCCAGGATCATGACCTGAGCCAAAGGCAGTCGCCTAACTGAGCCACCCAGGTGCCCCAGAATTTGGCTTCTTAATACCACTCTCCAATTTAAAGAGAGAGAGAAATGGTTGATTGAGGGGGCATCCAATTGGGTCCCTCCTAGTATAGAGGGAGAGATAACAGAGTAACTTTATGGTGAAGAAACCAGACAAACACTACCTCAGTAAGGTAATCAAGATTATCATCAACAGGGATAAGCCATATAGATAGTATGTACCCTTGATACGAAGTAATGAAAGCAGTACTTGGCCTCTGTGGCCTTCCTCCTAGAAATGCGTTGCCCTGGTTTAACCATGAAAAAAACACCAGATAAATCCCAACTGCAACAAACTCTAAAAAAACATACTATAAGACACCTGACCAGCACTCCTTAAAACTAACAAGATCATAAAAAAATAAGTCTGAGAAACAGTCACAGCCAAGAGGACTCTAAGAAAACATGAACAGATGAAATGTGGGGTATGGGAAGAGAAAAAGGACATTAGGGGAAAACTGAGGAAACAGAGACGAAGTATGAACTTTAGTTAAGGATGGATCCATATTGGTTCATTAACTGAGCCAAATACAGCCCGTCAATGGAAAGTGTTAACAGGGAAACCAGGTCTGCAGTACACAGGAACTCTTGTAATACTTCTGCAAACCTAAACTGTTCCAAAATTTAAGCTTCATTTTTTTTTTTTTACAATGTGTTTTTTTTTTAATTTTATTTTTATTTTTTTATTTATTTTTTATTTTTTTATTTTTATTTTTTTTTTAAAGATTTTTTATTTATTTATTTGACAGAGAGAGAGATCACAAGTAGTCAGAGAGGCAGGCAGAGAGAGAGGAGGAAGCAGGCTCCCTGCGGAGCAGAGAGCCCGATGCGGGGCTCGATCCCAAGGACCCTGAGATCATGACCTGAGCCGAAGGCAGCGGCTTAATCCACTGAGCCACCCAGGCGCCCCTAAGCTTCATTTTTTTTTTTAAAGATTTTATTTATTTATTTATTTAACAGACAGAGATTACAAGTAGGCAGAAAGGCAGGCATAGAGAGAGGGGGAAAGCAGGCCCCACTGGGAAAGTCTTCTCCTTCCTGGAACTGAGGACGGGGATGTTAGGTCTCTGTCATAGTTGTGCAGATCCCCCAGTGGGTTTGTTTTCTTTTTCTTTTTCTCCCCAGTCTGTTTCCTGTTACTATGATTGGGTAATGTCTGTTGTTCTGTCTTGCAGTTCACGGATTCTTGCCTCCATTCTGCTACTTGCACTCATTCCTTAAGTTCTTTAATTTTGGTTATTGCATTTTTCAGTTTGGAAATTTCCATGTGGTTCTTCCTTACATCTTCTGTTTCTTTGCTCAGACATTTATTCTTTCATTTGTTTTAAGCATCTTCTCATTGCTCACTGAAACATTTCTCTGGTGGCTGTTTGGAAATGTTTGTCATTGTAACTTCTCTGTCATGTCGGCGTTGGAATCTATTGGTGGTCTCTCTTCACTCATTTGAGATCTTCCTGGTGCTTGAGGTGATAGTGATTTTCAGTTGAAACCTCTGGTTGTTGGGAGAAGCCCTGACTCATTGCCGACTTCTTGGCTGCCACCCTGAGGGGAGAGGACACATTCCCATTGGCGGGGACTGAAACACAGGTGTCTTCCCACGTGCCATCCAGTGTCACCGCTGGGGTGTTCTGTAGCCCCGAAGCCCCTGGCCAGTCGGCCTTCTCTCCTACCATTCATCCTCTTCTGTTCATTTTAAATACAGTGCCCAGGGCTTGCAGTTGTACTTAGTGGGAAGAATAGGGGAAAATCCATCTATCCCATCTTCCCGGAAGTGGAAGTCCAGCTGGATTTTGACACTGTCTAGTGTTAACACAAACCCCACAGGCTTTAGTCCCACAAGACTCTCCCCTCTTCAGATGACACCCACAAGTTCTGCGTGTCCCCAAGGCACCTGTACTCTGTCTCCTAGCTACAAGTTTGGTGCTTCCCGAACCCCTCAGGGTTGGTGATTCTCTAGGATGACTGACAGAAGCCGGGGCTATACTCACGACGAGAGGTTCATTAGAAGGGCTCTATCTCAGGAACAGCTATATGGTGGAGTCTTGGTTTTAGGGCCGTTGTAGGAGAAATAACTCCTTTCCTGGTGGAGTTGGGGTGCCACCTTTCTAGTACCTGGTGTTCACCGACTGAGAAGCTTGTCAAGCCTCATCACCCAGAGATTTTTCCTGAGGTTTCAGTACATAGGCACGATTGATTAAATCGTCGGCCACATGGTTGAACTCCACCTCTACTCTCCCGGTTCCCTGGAGGGAGGTGGTGGGGCTGAAAGTTCCAGCCCTTTTAATCATGGGGGGATCCCCCTGGCTGCCAGCCCCCCTCGTCAGACTCTGTGAGCTGGCACATTAGCACAAACTCGGGTGTGGTCCAGGGGGGCTCCTTTGACTGACAGAAGTCAGAAAATTCCAAGGGCTTTAGGAGCTCTGTGCTAATAGCTGGGGACAAGACCATATAGCTATCTCTGACTATACCACAGTTCGTATTTAAAAAACTTTAAAAAATATTTTATTTATTTGTTTGAGAGGGAGGGAGAGAGAGAGAGAGTGCATGCGAACACAGAGGGAGAAGGAGAAGCAGACTCTACACTGAGCAGGGAGCCTGCCATGGGGCTCCATCCCAGGACTGTGGGATCATGACCTGAGCCGAAGGCAGATGCTTAACCGACTGAGCCACGCAGGTGTCTTTAAGAATTATTTTTTCCTGGGGCGCCTGGGTGGCTCAGTGGGTTAAAGCCTCTGCCTTCGGCTCAGGTCATGATCCCAGCATCCTGGGATCAAGCCCCGCATCGGGCTCTCTGCTCCCCCCGCCCCCTCTGCCTGCCTCTCTGCCTACTTGTGATCTCTGTCTATCAAATAAATAAATAAAAATCTTTAAAAAAAAAATTATTTTTTCCTAACCAATGAAGTTCACCTGTTTTAGAACAGTGTGACAAATTTGTAGTTTCAGCCATCTCCAGTTTTCTTGCCATTTAGTACTGAAACCACATGCCTTATGTGCCCTCTTGAGGTGGAGAGCTGGACCCAGGAAGAAGACGAGCTTTGTCTTATTGACGCGGTGGATCATGGCAGGGGAGACTTGCGGTGTAGACCTAAATCTTTGTCTTTCCCTTTGCTTTCTCTCACCGAAGGAGCCAGTGCATCAGTCAGATGAAGGAGGTGAAGGAGCAGTGTGAGGAGCGGATAGAAGAAGTCACGAAAAAGGGGAACGAGGCCGTTGCTTCCAAAGACCTGAGTGAAAAAAAGGACCAAAACCAGCAGGTAATTCTGGGATTTTTTTCTGCCCAGGATTCCAGAAGGCATTCCTCGCCTCTCCTCAGGCATTCTATTCTGTTCCTTTGTCTGTGGACGGATTGGCATTTACCTCTGCTCTCCGCTGTGGGTTTGGTTCCCTGAGACACGCTGGCTGCTCCCAGGACGTGGACACGCTGAAGGGCATGCCGGGCTCTGCCTGTCCTTGGGCTCAGGGCGTCACCGGGGTTGCTTCAGCAAAAGTCTCCAGCCCCCCTGGGAGAGGCTTCAGTATTGTGTCCCCGCACCAGCAGGGCAGGGGTGGGGCTGCTGAGCGCCCCTGGTGGCAGGGCATGTGCCCCTCGGCCGTGAAGCGGCTGTTCCAGGCCTTTGGGAAACCCGCGTTTGTTGGCTGTAAATACAGCAGCTTTGTTGAGAGAGAATTCACAGACCATACCATTCACCCACATAGAGTTACAATTCGTTGGTTTTTCGTATATTCACAAAATTGTGCAGCCATCATCACAGTCCATTTTAGAATATTCTCATTCCCCCAAATAAACCCCATAACCGTTCGCTCTCCCCACTCACTCCTAGAAAACCATTAATCTGCTTTCTGTCTCCATAGATTTACGTAGCTGGACATCTCCTGATTCTCCTGAATCGTGGCCGTGTGACTTTGTGTGTCTGGATCCTTTCACTTAGTGTACAGCTTTCCAGGTTCACCCGCGTGTCTGCATGTATGACTGCTTCACTCCTGTTTATGGCTGGACAGTATTGTGTGCATAGGCCACGTTTTGTTGATTCATTTGTCGGTTGATAGGAATTCGGGTTATTTCTAGTTTTAGGCAGATTATGAATAATGCTGCTGTGAACATGCATGTAGACATTTTTGTATGGAGGTAAGTTTTCATTTCCCTTAGGTATATACCTAGGAGTGGAGTTGCCGGGTCATATGGTAACTCGATGTTTAATGAGAAACTGCCAGACCATTTTCAAAAACCAATCACACTCTTTTACATTTTGACCAGCAGTTTGAGGGGTCCCGTTTCTCCACATCCTGGCCAGCTCTTACCTGTCTTTGTCATTGTAGCCTTGCTGGTGGGTGCAGGGCCCTGGGTCAGTGTGGTTTGGATTTGCATTTCCATGATAAAACATTGAGCATCTTTTCTTGTGTTTTATTGGCCATTTGTATCTTTTTGAAGAAATGTCTATACACTTTACCCATTTTTAAATTGAGTTATTTTATAATTGAGTTGGAGTTCTTTATATTCATATATATGAAGATAATAGCTATGATTTGCAAGTTTTTTTTCCTCTTCTGTGAGTTTTTTTTTTTTTTTACTTTCTTCATGGTGTTCATTGGAATATGAAAGTTTTTAATTTTTATGAAGTCCAGTTTATTATTTATTCTGTTGTGTGTTCCTTTGGTGTTGTAATTTAAAACGCTTTGCCTAATCCAAGGTCTTGAAAATATTTAAGAGTTTTATAATTCCTACCTCTTACATTTAGTCCTAAGATCCATTTTGAGTTAATTTTTTGTATCTGGTGTGAAGTAGGGGTCCAACTTCATTGTTTTGCTTATGGATATCCAGTTGTCTCTTGGCACTTTTTTTGGAAAAAAAACCAAACTGTTATTTTTTCCATGTAACTGTCATGACACCCTTGTCAAAAATCAGTTTACTGTAACTATGAGGGTTTATTGTGGATCCTCAGTTCTATTCCATTGGTCTGTTTGTCCCTTATTTTAGTACCGTATGTACAGCCTTGTTTACTATGGCTTTGTAGTAAGCTTTGAATTCAGGGAGTATGACTCCTCCAATGTTGTTTTATACGATCTTTAGTAAAAGGCAAAAGATTTATACGATCTTCCAATGTTGTTTTAAAGATTTTATGAACAAAAACGGGGGAGAAGCGGAGGGAGAGGGAAGAGCATGCTCTCCACTGAGCGGAGAGCTGGACTCGTTCCCAGGACCCTGGGATCGTGATCTGACCCGAAGGCAGACACTTAACTGACTGAGCCACCCAGGTGCCTCCTTTTTTTAATTTTAATTTTTTAAAAAATATTTATTTCTCTTAGGGAAGAGACAGTGGTAGGAGTAGAGAGAGAGATTCTCCATCAGACTCTCCACCGAGCACGGAGCCTGACTCAGGGCTGGTAATGACCTGAGCCAAAACCAAGAGTCAGATGCTCAACTGACCGTGCCACCCATGCACCCCTCCAACATTGTATTGTATTTAATTTAATTTATTGATTGATTGATTGATTTAATTTGAGTGAGAGAGAGCACAAGTGGGAGTAGGAGCAGAGGGACTTTTTTTTTTGTTTTTGTTTTGTTTTGTTTTTGGAAGAGTTTGTGAAGATCTGGTATTGGTCTGTAAATGCTTGGTGGGATTCACTAGCTGAAGTCATCTGGGCTTGGGCTTTTCTTTGGGGGAAGTTTTTAAATTACTAATTCAATCTCTTATTATATAACAAGTCTTTACATATTTTCTTTTTTTTTTTAATTTTATTTTAAAGATTTTATTTTTTTGACAGAGAGATCACAAGTAGGCAGAAAGGCAGGCAGAGAGAGGAGGAAGCAGGCTCCCCGCAGAGCAGAGACCCCGATGTGAGACTTGATCCCAGGACCGTGAGATCATGACCCGAGCCGAAAGCAGAGGCTTTAACCCACTGAGCCACCCAGGCGCCTGACACACATTTTCTATTTTTAAAGAAATTTGAGAGAGAGGGACTGGATGGAGGGGCAGTGGGAGAGAATGTGGGGCTCCATCTCACGGCCCATGAGATCATGACCTGAGCTGAAACGAAGAGTCAGACACAACCGACTGAGCCACGCAGGTGCCCCGCATATTTTCTGTTTTTTGAGTCAGTTTTGGTAGTTTGTATTGTTCTAGGAACTTGTTACTGTCCTCTAAGTCATCAAAGCTGACAAAGTTATTCGTGCTGTTCCTTTTTAATATTTTTATTTGTGTAAGGTCAGTAGTGTTGTCCCATTTTATTTTTTAGTGTAGTAATTTGAGTTTCCTCTTTTTCTTGGTTAATCCAGCTAAAAGTTTGTCAATTTTGTTCAACTTTTTGAAGAACTAACTTTGATTTCATTCATGTTCTCTTTTTTTCTGTTCTGTATTTCATTAATTCCTGCTCCAATCTTTATCATGTCCTTCTTTGCTTTAGGTTCTGTTTGCTCTTCTTTTTCCAGTGTCTTAAGGTGGGAGATTAGGTTACTGATTTACTATCTTTTCTTCTTGATATAGACCTGTACATTTCCCCCTAAGCACTGCTTTAACAGCCTCCCATAAGTTTGGTATGTCATGTATTTGTTTTAATTTTTTTCGAGATACTCTCTTTATGCCTAGTGGTTCCTTTGACCCATTGGTTTAATTTAGGAACATGTTGCCTAATTCCCACGTGTTTGTGAGTTTCTCAAATTTTATTGTCATTGATCATTTCAGTCCATCATGATTAACATCATACAGAGTATGCTCTCCAGTCATTTCAGATTTGTTGAGGCTTGTTTCATGGCGTAGCCTCTGCCCTGGGGAATGTTCCATGTGCCCTTGAAGAATGTGTTTTGCTCTTGTCAGGTCAGTGTTCTACGGTAGTCAGCCTGGTCTGGTTCGTTTATAGCGTTCAGGTCATCCTTATCCTTGTTGATCAGACTGCTAAAAACCTACTTGTTAATCTGTTACCGAAAGTATTTTCTGAGAGATCTTAACCTTCGAACTTTGGGTTAATGCCAGGTAGTATGGCACAACTAGGGTAGATCAAGGCATTTCTCGGGGCTTGGGTGTTTTGTCAGAAGGATGTCCATTGCCTTGCATGGGGTTGTTGGGAGGTTTAAAGTCATGTGTGCTCCTGTTTCAGCCCGGAGCCCCCAGCGAGCTTCAGCCCAGGCCGCAGGAAGCAGACCTGCCCCAGGCGGAGGTGCTGCAGGTGAAAGGAAACGTGCCCAGCAACGGCGAGCCCCAGACACCAGCCCCCAGTTCTGAGGCGGCTTTGGATTTGAAGAGACAAGGCGAGAGAGGTAAGTGAAGCCTGGTAATTGCACATTTAAGCCCTCTCTGAGATAGACATAGTGGCAGTCCGGCATCTTTGCAGATGGCCTCACGACAAAGTGTCCCTGTGGGTGGCAACCGGTGAGCTGGGTTTGGGCTGCTGGAGGCAGGTGAAGGTCTCTCCGGGTGCCTGGAATTGGGGCCGCAAGGCTTTTCCTTGTCTTACTGTCATCCTTGTAGACCGAGTGCCTGTTCTTTGGCAGCGTGTGAAGGTCCAGGCTGTGCTTCACCGAGGACATCATTGGGACTGGGGGATTACGGGGAGATGCCTGAGGCTTGGGCAGCCGTCATGGGAACAGGGGGCCTTGTCTCAGATACATATGATGGTCAGATAACTTCGGCTTGTAGGTTGTCACTGAAATCAAGATAACTTGTCCAGATTTTCTTCCTAAACCGCTTTTCTCGTATGGTTCTGAAGTTGAGCTGCAGGTGTGAAGCCACAGTCTTTGCAGCACCACAGAACCAGTCACCCAGTTGTTCCCCGTCCACGGCCCTTGGGAAGGCTCTGGGAATTGAGTGGTGGGAGGGTTTTTGTTTTCATTTTAATTCAACTAAATGCTAGTGAGGTCACAGCTAACCGTTCTCTGTGCAGAGGAAACCAACGAGATCCAGGTGGCCAGTGAGGAGGAGCTTCCGAGGGACAGCCTGGGGCTGCCCCGGGAGCCCCGCCCCGAGCAGGCTGTGGAGGCAGACGCGCCCACAGGTGGAAGAGGCCCCGGGGGAGCTGGGGCGGTGGGCCAGACCGCACAGGCGCCAGCGGCCAGGCTGGCCAGCCAGGAAAACAGGGACGTGGAGGACCTCGAGCGGGATCAGCTTGTCGTCCCTGATGGGCAGGAAGAGGAGGAACGGGACGCGGATGAGGAAGGTGGGTGCGCCGCTAATGGGTCGTCTGCACACTCCTCTCCCTGCTCCTCATCTGACGCGGGCAGGGCCCCTGGGAAGGGCCCAGTTGGCGGTTTGGTGGTTCTCGTTTGCTGGGCCTGCGAGCATGCAGGAGGCGGGAGGGAGGAGCGTTGCGCTCGCCAGCAGCTGGAGGTGTCCGAAGTAACACAGGGTTGGCGGTGGCTGGGGGCGGTTTCAGGAGGAAGGCGGGGAGGTGGGTGCTCGCATCAAGTGAACACAGCCCCGCTCTGGAACACGTGCCCTGCCTGTGTCCGCATCCGCACGTGTTGTCACCACCAGTGCCTGGTGAATGGGGGGCGGTGACCGGGTAGATGGGGTTTCGGGCTAATTTGAGCCTGGTAGCAAAGTGACCCATGAATCCCATCCAGTTCGGCACACTTTTTTTTTTTTTTTTTTTAAAGATACAGTGCATATCTTTTAAAGTGTGGGAAAACTGAGATCAACACACAGAGGGTAGCGTGTGAGAAGACTGGTTTGAGAGCCTGCGGGAGACGTGTCATCCTGGGGCCGCTGTCGCCTTCACATCTGTAGAGTAAAGCCGCAGGGCCCAAAGGCGTGGGCTTTGCTTCCACTTCAGGCACTGAGTGCAGGGAGATGTAACTAGAACCAGGTCTCCCAGACACGCGTTTCAAAGAAGATTTTGTTTACCTACCTATACGTGTATGTAAATATATGAATATGCCTCTTGAACGCCTTCCGTCCTGGTCATCTAGCCTGGTGGAGGTCCTCTGCAGGGCTGACTGTGGTGATGAATGATCTAATTCTGTAGGGATGATGGAAAAGGCCTTTGGCACCCAGCAGCCACTCCCATTTCCTTCCTTCAGAGCCACTGGCCCTTCTCAGGAGGTGCCGTCACTAACTAGAAACCTGTTTCCAGCAACGGCACGGCACCTTCCTTTAACCTTGAGTTGATGGTCTCTTAAAAAAACAAAAACAAAACCCTGGGATTTGGGGTTAATTAGCTAGTTTCCCGAGTTCCAGCCCAGAATACAGCCCTGTGTGGAGGGTCTGGGTGTATTCGGACTCAGAGTTGAAGTGGGGGCTTACGCAAGCAGAGGACTCGCACTAGCTCTTCGTACTGGCAGCGGGCACACAAGCGCCACCGTTCTCAGAGGCTCTCTGCGCCACAGGTCGCAGAGAGACCTGATAAGCTGAGACTAGGCTCTGGAGCTCCTGCGGCATCGAGAGAGTCATGTGGGTTGTGTTCACTGTGCCTCTGCTCATTTTACAGGGAGACACCAGCAAAAGCTGGGAGGAGAAGAGGACTACAACATGGATGAAAATGAGGCAGAATCAGAAACCGATAAGCAGGCAGCCCTTGCAGGGAACAACAGAAACCTGAACGGTAAGAGGCCTGCCGAGGCGGTGGGCTTGTCTCACGTTTCACATTGTGGCCCTTCGTTCCCTTTGGCAGTGACTAAACACTGAATCCCAGCACTTACATTATAAGTAATGCATCCAGGGGCGCCTGGGTGGCTCAGTGGGTTAAAGCTTCTGCCTTCGGCTCAGGTCATGATCCCAGGGTCCTGGGATCGAGCCCTGCATCGGGCTCTCTGCTCAGTGGGGAGCCTGCTTCCCTTCCTCTCTCTCTGCTTGCCTCTCTGCCTACTTGTGATCTCTGTCAAATAAATAAAATCTTTAAAAAATAATAAGTAATGCATCCAGTCCAGAAGCCTTTGAACATGGGGCAGTGGAGGGAAGGGGGGAATTGAGAAGTCCAAGATGAAGACCTTTCAGAAGGTCTATGTGTGTAGGGGACTCAAGCCCTCAGGTGTTGGCTGGAGGATTTGTCTTCATGACACCTAAGGATTTTCCAACAGATGGCTAGGTCACCTCTCTTCACACTGTATCAGTAATCCAAAAGCCCTGACATCTGCACAGTACTTCCAAGCAGCTTTTGAGAGTGGCACTTTGCATTATTATTTTGAATTTTGAAGAGACCTGGCCAGTGGGATGTATCAGCTTCTGGGTTTGTCCATATGCTTGTGATTGGATTCCGGTTGGACAGTTTTGCAGCTGCAGTGTGCTCCTCTAGCTCCCCACCGGGAGGCAGGTCATGGAAGGTTGATGGCTTGGTCAAGGTACTGCCCGCCGGTCTCGTCCATCGCAAGGGGCCATTTTCCCTTCGTAAATAAGAAGTCATCTAGAGGGGGATGCTTTGAAACGGTGTGGCTTTAGCGTCCATTGAAAACCCTTGTCTGATGGTGGCTTTTCTAATGCTGTCACCCTGCCACATACCCTCTCATAGTATCATGTGGTTTCATGGTTCCCTTTTATAAAATTCATTTTATCAGATTCTTAGTGTTTCCTTTCCTGGTTAAGAGTTCTTTACATGCTAGGGAGATTGCCCTTTATCTGTGGTGTAAGTTGCAAATACTTCTTTCCAGTCTGTTTTGGTTTTATGTATGGTGTTTTTCGCCATGTAAATGTTTCAAAATCTTTCTTTTCTTTTATTGCCTCCAGATATTGAGTCATAGTAAGTTTTTCCCTCTAGTGTTGGAAGAATTCATCTGTGTGTTTAAGCATGCTTTCAAATTTTTCTTTTAGCTCTATTAAAAAGTAAAACTCCAATTCAGAAAACCACACAAATGTCTTTTATAAAAATATATATTTATTTGACAGAGAGAGAGCACACACAGGGGGAGTGGCAGGCAGAGGGTGAAGCAGGCTCCTAGCCGAGCAGGGAGCCCGATGTGGGGCTTGATCCCAGGACGTTGGGAGCATGACCCCGGCTGAAGGCAGATGCTTAATGACTGAGCCACCTGGTGCCCCTAAAAACAATGTTTTTAGGAGTCCATCCCCACCCACCTCAAAGACTAGAACTTGACCAGCCCTCCAGAAGCCCCTTTTCTCCCCATAATAGTGCCCCCATCCTGGCTTTTCTAGTAGGCATTTTCTTGCATTTCTTTATGGGCTGAACACTCAAGTGGGCATCCCTGGACACCGGAGTTTAGTTTTGCCCATCTTCTTAAAATTGCTAGCTGTTACAATCATAGTGTACAGGTTCCCCCTCCACTCCTTTCTTCCATTTGCCCTGGAGTTTTCCATAGTCTGTATAATGTTGATAGTACCTTCATAGTGCTGTTCAGTATGTTCTTTCCTGTTTCCCACATATTGGCAGCTATCCAGAGGCTTGGGTCAGGTTGGGCACAAGCCCTTGGTAAAGTGGGAGGCAATGGCATGTTCTTTGATCAGGAAGCAAGGAGCGCCTTTCTTTTTCTGACAGAACTAGCAGTTCATATTCAGTGCCTTCATTAATTCATTCATGGTATTCGAATTCAGCTTTTTCTATTCCACTAGTTAATTGGAATATTTTTATAAACAGGCAGGTCAGTGGTTTTAGTCATATAACATAGGATAAAAATGCTTCTTTTTATTTACCCGTTTTCAAAATAATGAATTATTTCCCTGTCATCCTTTGAAGGTGAGATTTAAAATACAAATTCGTTGAATTTAAAGCTATTTAATGGGTTTTGTTCAATTGTATTTATTATCTTTTTGAAATTCAAGTTGTCCTATCTTCTTTGGCCAGTGGGCCCTTCCCCCACTTTAATCTGAACCTTCAGGACCTTTGTCTCTTCTCCCTGTCCTGCTCAGCCATAGCTCTCCTCCACACTCAGCCATTCCCCCTCCCCCATGGGGCTCTACCTGGGAAGGAGCCCCAGAAAGAAGTCCTGGCAAATGAGTGTCAGAAGTTCATGGGGCTCAGCCTCCCCTGGCCCTTCAGTCCTTACCACAGCTACATTGTGGTCATCTGCCATAGGAATAGCAGAAAGTCTCCTGCCTTCCAGTTGCAGTTTGTCCCTTGGCCCCCAGGTACTTTCTGGTGTAAGTCTTTTGGCTGTTTGGGGTTCTCCTGTTCTATTCTCAGGTCCATCGGGTGCTTCATGGCTCCTGTTTTCTTTCTAGACTCTGCTAGCCTACAAGCACTGTCCATTGTTTTCATCTCTGCTTGTATTTTGGGGTCTGCAGGCTTCCTTGTCATCTACTCTTATAAATGTCTGACTTTTGAGTTTTTCAATGTAGTCGCTTTATGTAGGAACACTGAAATAGAAAAACTATGCCACAGTTGCCACCATTTTTCCAGGATCATCATCTATTTTTATATTTTACATTTAGATCTCTAATTCAAAATTAATTCCAAATGTATTCAGGTAGTGTGGCACAAGGTTGGGTCCAATTTTCTTTTTCCTAAGGGCAACACCAGCTCAAGGCCACTGATTTGAGGTGCCACCTTTACCAAATAAACTTCTGTATGCACTCAGGTCTACTTTTCAGACTCTCCGTTCCAATTGGTTTCCCTGCTGACACACTATACCACACTGTTCTAAGGATAACAGCCTCCGCCCCCCTTTTTAAAACATATCTGAGAGTTTACTTCTGAAGAGTTTGGTCAAGATCTCTCTGAATAATGCTTCTTCCCATTTTGATTCCTGCTTGAACTCAGGTCAGAAATGTTAGATCTTACCATTCTACACGTCTCTTACCTTGTTTTTTCCATAGTACCCATTTCTGCTTCCCTGATCTACTACATTCAGAATTTCCTCAGACATAGCTTTGAGATCACCAGTTTTTCCTTCAGCTATGCCTTATCTGTTAATTCATGCTTTCTCATTTTCTCGTATCTAAACTTTCTTATTCTTTGCCCATGTTTACAAACCTTATCTTCCAGTTGCAGTATCTGAAAAACCTTGTGGGTACTTACCAGATTGTCCTTAGGATACCTTCTTTTTTTGGGTTTTGTGCTTTTTAACTGTGAGTTCCTGGTTTCCTGGGAACGGTTATCAGTAGGAAGCCCCTGGGGTGACACCGGCACTGCACTAGAGGTCACTTGCCTCTAGTAGTCTCAAGAAGGGCATGACAGAATCACCACTTCTTTAATAAGGTAGATTCTCTTCAAGGTATTTTTTGGATCACAGAGGAAATGTGAGTTCAAACTGTACACTTGCACGGTCATCTCATAGTTAAGAAGTCCTCCTCCTCAGTCTAACCACTGGAGTTTCTAGCCGTCTTTCTGGCTGTGCCATCTTCATGGCAGACTTATGCTCCATTACCTTTATTTTAATCCAAGGACATGAGCCTTTGGGAGTTGAGTTTCAGCTTTATTTAGAAGTCCCCTTCTGGACTTACCATCCAGACTGGAAACCTTGTCTTTAGTTTTTGTCCCTCTGCATCTTTGCACGCTGTGAAGAGAGGAGCCCAGTGTCTTCAGGCTTTAGAAGTCCTCAGGGTAGAGCTAGCTTTGATGTTTATTACCTTCAGGGGTTGGAACTTCCACTTCACGTTTGGCCTCATAGATTCCTTCTTCGATTGCCATTATACATGGTGCATTTTAATGTCTTTGAAATTTTTAACTTTTCAGTTTGAAAATAATTGATTTTAATTTAAAACATAATTTCCATATACCTTTCACCCAGGCTCCCCAAATATTAACATCTTACATTGTACCACAGTCCAATTACTGAAATGAAGACATGAATATTGTTACAATGCTATTATGCAAATTCAATGAATTGTCCAACTTAATATCCCTTTTCTGGCCCAAAATATAATAATCCAGGATTTATATACTATAGTGTCACACCTCCCTAAGGTCCTTTAACTCAAAACCATCTGTCTTTATCCTACGACGTTGATAGTTTTTGAAGTGTTCTGGCCAGTTATTTGGTAGAGTCTCTCAACCTGGATTTGATTCAACAGTGCGTTCTTCAGGGCGCGAGGGTGGCTCAGTTTGTTAAGTGTCTGCCTTCTGCTCAGGTTGTGATCCCAGGGTCCTGGGATTGAGCCCCACGTCAGACTCCCTGCTCAGCAGGAGACCTGCTTCCCTCTCCCTCCTGCTCCTGCTCGCTCTTAAAAAAAAAAAGTGTGTTCTTTAAAATATCTTTTCATATTTCATCCAGCATTTATTACAGTTGGCAGAGTTATTTGAGGTTTCTAGAAATAGGTTCTACTTGATTTTTAAATTATTTTCTTAGACTGTTTAGGTGATTTTTTTTTAATGCAAAACATAAACATATTAGCAAGTCAGAATTTTAAACAAATACACAGTCTTTTTCTGTTCCTGTCATCGATTCCACTCATTTGTGTACCTCAGTCCTTGACTATTTGGTGTGGTTATGGTCTTAACATCTGTTTTACTCTCCTTTCAAATCAGTCAGGTGTCCTCAATGTTTGGCTTTGCAGTGGAGCTCTGGGACTCCCCCTACATACAGGGGCCCCATGATCATATTTCACCTTGTATGAGGCTTCAAACGAAGGATGTGGGCAAAGAAAAAGTCTCTGTAAGCTTTAAGTTTCAAGAACTGTCATCACCATCATTTTAAGATTCTATCATTGAAACAGTTTAAGATCCCGCTTGCTCCAGGGAAATGAGAAGAAAAAGGCATTAGTTCCAACTTTATTCGAGAACTTTAAAAGACAGTATTAAGGCATTTAACGAAATCATTAACCATTTAATGTGTTGTAGTTGTAAATCAGCATGGTGGTTTTAGGGTTTGTGAGGTCTTTGTATGTCCTTTGTGTGTCAGAGGATAGAGTAAGGATGATGGGAGCCACATGAAGACTTCAGCTCTGGAAAGCAGAAGCTTCGGAGTAGCAAGAGCTGACTGACACTGCAGGGAGCTCTTAGGGCCTTGTGCTTTCTGCTGGAGGGACCCCAGCAGGGATGCATGGAGCACAGAAGAGTTGTGGTTGTGTCACAAATTTTATGAGTACATGAGGACATGGGGCACTACTTCATTATTTTAAATAGGAAGTTTTTAGGTGTTACAGCTTTATTTCATGGCACCATGTTGGCTATACATGTAGTCTCTTCACTATCTTGTCCTTGATTAGGAATGTGGTTCCCCATTATGTTGCTGTGGGAGATACTGTCCTCTTGATGAAGCAGTCCCTATATACTCAGGCCAAATAGAACCTGCCTGGCTGGTTTCCCTAAATATTTTAATGTTAGATTATGGTTTTTTTCTTTTTTAGTTCTTAATGCTGAAAATCAGAAAGGAGACATGATAAATTTACCTGATCAGCATGAAAAGAAGAACGAAACACTCTGAATCTACTGGAATCCTATACCTCAGGATTGAAGAGATCACTACAAAATATTTATGAGGGATGAATACTGTGAAATGTCCTAAGTCAAATATACATCTAAAGATGATTATTGTGGAGTTTTAATATGTACTTTATGTAGGAAAATGATTGTGTTGGTAGATGGTTTGGGGGGGTATTTTCAAGGTGTTTATACTAAGGTGTCAAAATTGGTCAGCTAATAGGTATGAGAAGATCGACATCAAAAATAGAACCCAAGTTCTCCAAGTATGGTGACAGCGGTGCTTCAGAAATTCTGGAATGTAACTTAAAAAAAAAAAAAAATCAAAGCCTGTAGGTGGAGTCTGTCTTCTGACACCAAGAGACCCACCACACCTGAGAATTCTTCTCTGGTCCCTCTGGTGTCCTTCTTCACATGCTGTGCTGAGTGGCCAGTACCAGCCCGATATTTCTGTTCTCCCAGGTCAGTGCCGAATGATTACTGGCTTATGCTCTCATGTGCTCACTCTGGTTCAGATAGTCAGGGGCCTGGAGCACAAAACTGTTAACACAGACATCACTAGCAACAGTTTTAAACAGTCTATATACAAAGGCATTTTATGTGAGAATTAAAAAAAAAATAGTATAACCTGTCATTAACGTACAAAGATGCTTGACTTGTAATTTGAACATTTGTGATCTATTTTTACTTTGTTTAGTAATGTGTGAACAAAGCAAAATCTTCTGTATTAAGTCTATATTACCAAGAGCCATGAGTGGATCAAACTTTAGACAGAACAGGGCCAAAGCAGAGATGACCCTGGGGCCTGTGGCAGAGCAAGGTGGGGGGGCATGTTTGCTGTGGACAGACTGCCCACTGCATCATCATAGGGGAAAAAGAGGAAGCGGATGTTAAAGAGTATATACAGTGTTACACAGGGGGAGAATTTAGAAAGGCAAGAGAAATGCAATAGTTTTTGCCATAGTCCATACATTTGGCTTGTGGCAAATGACTATCAAAAGTGATTTAAAGGGGCGCCTGGGTGGCTCAGTGGGTTAAGCCGCAGGCATGCCTTCGGCTCAGGTCATGATCTCAGGGTCCTGGGATCAAGCCCCGCATCGGGCTCTCTGCTCAGCGGGGAGCCTGTTTCCCTTCCTCTCTCTCTCTGCCTGCCTCTCTGCCTACTTGTGATCTCTGTCAAATAAATAAAAAATCTTAAAAAAAAAGTGATTTAAAAATCAAAAGTTAATGTTAATTCGAAAAGGACCAATCGTAATTCAAATTGAGTTGCTTCTCAGTATTTCCAGTAAATAGGCTCTTGCCACTTACAAATGACTGGCAGAGTCATACTCAGGATGCTCAGGTCGTAAGGGTAAGAAGGTGGTGATGCTTATTAAATACAAGTCACCAGATTTGAGATGCAGGAGCCTCAGACCACCTGGTATAACCAGTTAACTTTGGAGAAGAAACGGGTCCAGAGAAGTTACAGGGCTATGCCACAGGCTGGACAGCTGATGAGCCACATGCCAGGCTCCTCACCTGGTCTGGACTCACGGTGCCCCTGGCTGGCACTACTTGAAGGCAGGACCTGGTTTGCATTCAGGTTAAGATCTCCAATGTGAATGCTACTCTATAGGTATCTTTTTACTTAATTACTAAGATTAAACTTCTCTGCCCGGAAAAGGCAACTAAAGAAGGGTGTTAAAAATAGCTTTGTAAGATTCCCTTTGTGTCTTAGCCTTACGGTTAATAGTCTCTCTTGCTTTTTCAATAAAGGGTCTATTCATTTCATTTTAATTAGTGTGCATAGAGTTCTGAGAAACAAGACTGTTCAGCTGCTTTGTTTTCCTTTACTGCCCTACTGGATCCCTGAAGAATCAGCTTGCAAATCATGGATCAAGAGTGGTGGTCTGCCTTAAACCTTGTGGACTGAGATGGGACATCAATATAAGTAAAAAATAACCATGCTGTTTCCATCTTCATGTACAGAGGCACCAAAGGCCATTCGTTCAGGAGCTGTGTACTGTGAGCGATCTCTCCGGACAGTCATGCTTTCTTACCACTGGCTTATCTTGATATCACACAGGCACCTGTTTTGAGGCAACAATTTATAGAGGTGACGTGGCTGTTTTGTTCTTTTTTAAAAAGCAAAACAAAAACCTGTGTAATACGTAATAGATGGCAAACCCCTACTTTGGTCTTTCTAATCAGCAGCTATTCCAATTTTTAATAGGTGCGAGCTCTTTAATTTACACTTCCTCTGTATTCTCAAATGGTATGTAGACAGGAATGTGATGACTCGTCTTTTCTTCTGCAGATGGGACTGCAGATTCCCTGCACAATACTCAGATTTCTTGAGTAATGAGAGCACTGCAAATACTTAATGTACTTTTGTGTGATGGAATTTGAGAAATAAACCAGTATGTGTTGTCAGTGTGCAGTCATGAAATAACTAGATCAGTAACTGGCATGATTGTTTTAATGGGTAGTCGTTGGTTATCTATTCTCAGCAGAACCTGGCGTGGTGCAAGACAAGTGTGAATTCAGGAGCCTTTAAGGCCCAAGGGCTTGGTCTACTCCCACTAAGAGATTATTATAAATAACTGATCGTTTATAGAATCCTCAACAACTTCTAATACTTGTCTCTGAATTTTACAAAAAAATTAAAAAAGATTCCATGAATTGTGGGCTGTTTTTTTTTTTACATTGTTAGACTCTGAAAATGTTCATTGGTATCAAAGTTGGGGAAATAGCCTTATTGTGTATTTAAATGTTTGTGTACTATTTCTCAGCACAGAGCCATACTTAAAGTGTACTGAGCCACAGTCCCTAAAAACTGGCTTATAAAATTCCAATAATGTATAGATTGAAGGATTACTCAAAGTTAGTATCATCCATGCACTTCCGAAAAAGCTCAAATAAAATGCTTCCATCCTCACTGGTGTGCCTATCAAACACACCTCTGGGGAAGTTAAAAGACTTGAAATATTTTCTTTAAACTTATTGCGTAAACTTCATATAACAAGTTTTATAAACCAGAATAAAAATCCATGGCAGCATGAGCCAGGAAGAGGACTGAGCAGGAAAGGAAGGGTAGGGCCTCTAGCACGGGGCACTTAAAAGGTACAGGTGGATGTACCTTTTAAGTCCGAAGCTGGCAGATAATGGAAATCCCCACTTGAAAACACTGCATGGATTAAACTGAGTATTTAGTAGTGAACAAAAAGTATGCCACACTGAAAACTAACCCTAAAAATTAACAATCTACACATTCCCACCTCTCGAATAATGTCACTAGCAAACATTAAGCAGAATGTTTTCAAAGTGCCAAAATAACAGTTAAAGGATATTTTTAAAAAACCTCTATATTCTTATAGGTATAGAATTTAAGACATCATGACACACAAAATCACAATCCCCATGTAATTTAGTCTCCCTAGACAGTTTAGAGGTTCCCCCCACCCATTCCCTTTTAAATGTATTTTGCCAAAACCCCGTTCACGTGTTTGATCAGTCCCTTGTTTTGAAACTTTTGAATAATCTGTCTGAACTACTCAAGAGTAAAAACCTTCAGTTCTTAACATGCATCAACAAAGTGCTTGTTTTTCATTTCCAGTAGTGCATTTTTTGTCAAGAAATTTTTTGTCAAGAAATTTATTAACCTTTACAAACACTATTTTCACTCATTCATAAAAAATGATTTATGATTAAATCTGTAATAAAACCATATAACGTTCATCACTGCATTCAGTAAGCCCAGTTTCATCCATGGAACATAATAAACCACTTTAAAACAGCAGTTTTCATTCACGTCGTATAAGGCTGTCAAATTAAAAGTATCTCTTATAATAGGCTGTTATCCAAGAAATCCATTTCACTTCACGTTATGTGCTGCGACTGACGGATGGATCGATCCCCTTAGAATCTGAAAGTAGATTCTGCCCCTTGATATAACCCTTTTCAATGTCTCTCAAACAAGTTTCACAACAGGAAAGTATTTGTGAGCAGAGAAATCAAATTCAGGAGGAACCTGTAAAGAAAGGCAGAAAAGAAACAAATGTATTTACAAATCTGGAGGGAAAACAATGAGCTTATCTCTGGGTTTATCAAAGTCGAATAGTTAACAAAGGCAAATGGACTTAAATCATAGGAAAGCGGCGTGAGTCAGCACACTGTTCAGTTCCTGGGTCCTGGACAGTACTGAGCAACGAAACCGCCTCTAGTAAAGCAAGGCAGAAGCTAAGGAAGGAGGATAGCAAGACGCAATGGGAGTCGTCAGACACAAGGTACGTGTGGTACACCAATGCTTGGCAGCACACAGGTTGACAGAACATCAGCAAGGAAAGTTGACAGAATTTGCCATCTCTTGAGCCACTGAACAAAGCTTTTAATTACTGAAGCATTAACTTTTCCACAGGCAGAGGACTTTTTAAATACCTCTCCCATAATAAATTTGTTTTCACACATTTTCCATTTTTCTGTTTTACTCACAGTAATTTACACAACGGAGGGGAAAGGAAGGGCAGACTTTAGAAATTTTAAATCAATAAAATCTCTAAGTTTCAAAATAAAAGGGCAAGCTCTAGTCATTTTTCTGCCATGGAACCTCTTTTAAAGGGATGATTTTTTTTTTTTTTTAAAGTTCTACAATAATTTAACGCCCTTTTACTTTCCCCACAATGCGCTTACCTTAGATTCCTTTTTGTGTCCTCCTGCCAATAACTTCATGACCACAAAGTTGGGTTTGGCAACCTTTAAAATTCTATTGACCTAAACAATGAGCAACATTAAGCTATCAAAACATAAAATTCAGAGTCAAAATGTCTTTATAATATAGGAGCTTTGCACAAGGTAAATGTTGATATTAAGGCAACTTAAAACGAACAGACACACTTCTCCATGACCACAGAGCGCTCTGCATGGGTCAGCCGTGGGGTCCCGGGTCTGCTCTCACCAAGCCTGAAGAGCATCCGGCCGCAAAGGCAGCAGCGGAGCCCGTGCGGCCCAGACTACACAGCTGGAGTGCTTGGACCTCAGGTACTAGCTAGCAAAGCTCTGGCAAGTTCTCTAGCCTCTCTGTTCCCCAGTTTCTGCATCTATAAGCATGGGGACAGACTCGCCACCACCGCACAGACCTGCTGGGAGGATTACTAAGTGACCCAATACACTCCGAGCTTAGAACCACGCCAGTGAGTAGGTGTCCTGTGTTTCCTGTCACTCCTGACTAACTCGCCTGAAAGGTTTCACCTGGGCAAATGAACAGCAGAGGACTGACTGGAAGCTGCGCTCCTCCGAAGAGGGAGTAATGTGCAACCTGAAGAAGTTCCCTCTGCTCCTGGTTGCTGACTGACCTCTCTCCAGAAACACATCTCACCCCAAGTTTGGAACAGCTTCTCCCCAGCCCCCGCTAACACATCCGCCCGTCCACATGACAGCTGCATCTGGGCTTCCAACAGGCACATCCCAACCTGAGCTCCTAACTCCTCAGCCCAGTCTCCTACCAACCCCGGATCCACTTGCAGCCTCTTTCACTGGTTCCATCCACCCAGAGGCTGAGGCCCAAATCCTGAAGTTCTCAACTCCTCTTTTCCTCACCCACAATCAGTCCAACTTGCTTCAGATCCCTCCACCATCCACGTCCTCTCGCACCAGATGACTGCTGCGGCCTCCACTGGCTCCCTGCTCCCACCTCTGCCTCTACCACTGTCTACTTTCAGCATAGGGGCCAGAGTGAACCTTCAGAACAAAAATCCAATCTGGTCACTCGTCTGCTCAAAAACCTCCAATGTGAGCACCCCTTGTTCATCCCACTCCAGCCACAGCAGTCCATACCCTCGGGGCCTGCCTTTACATCCCTCTGCCCATCCGGCTCCATCCGCAGTGGCCATATGACCTGCTTTTTCACCTTCTTCAGAGATTTGCTCACAGGCCGCCTTAAAAAAGCCTAATCCGCCGCCGCCTCCTTACAGTATTCACTGTCTCCATTCCAAGCTTGATTTTTCTTCAAAGTCTTTATGATCTTCTAGTACACAATATAATTTACTTACTGTCTACAACCTCTACCCTTTAAGAGGGCAAAGATTTGTCTAGTTTTCTTCACTAGTTTTTACCACAGGGCTGTGGACATAGTAGACATTCAACAAATATATGCTATGTAAACGAATTAAGTTCACTGAAAGACGTATGCCATCTATTATAGGTACCTTCCTCTTAATTTTTACATTCCCCCTTGTATTTTATTACACGATTATACAGAACATAAAAGTCATCTCTCTCCTATCCCTGTTTCCCAAGGCTCCCCTCCCAAGAAACAAACATTGTTATCAATTCTCATAATTCTCACATCTCGTTCCGGAGATACATTTGCACGCACACACACACAATCCCTGGGCCCCTATACTATACTATATACTATATTATACTATACACCATTTAGTGCTTCGCTCTTTGAAGAACATTCCATTACAGTATGTAACAACCTTCTGCGTCCTTTTCAAGACTCCGCAGTCTGGTATGACTTATCATCACTCATTTGACAGTCTCTGTTGAGGGGCAGTGAAGCTTCCTCACTTCTTCGCTCTGAGAATCCTGCTGCAATGAGGACTCTTGTGTATTAGCGACTTGCTTCCCTCACTGTCCACATGTGCACGTGTGTTAGATAAACTCCAAGCAGCAGAACTGCTTGGCCTAAGCATCTGTGCTTTTTTTAAACAGGTAACTGCTATTAACTTCCTTTTCATGGAGGCTGTACCAAGATATACTCCCCCAGCAGTCTGAGTGTTATATGCAAAGCATTCTCATTTGCGGAATACATGCATGTCAGTATTATCAGGCATACAGCAAACTGTGAAAGCAACTAGTGGCTGCAACTTCGGATTCTGCAAGTTCCAAGGTCTATCGGATAGTATGTCAAAACAAAGTCTCTGAACAGTAGGCTCTATTTTAAATGGTCAAGTGGAATAAGGTTTTTACTTCCTGTGATAACTGACCAGAGCATTTTTCATATTTTTAAGATTTATATAATTAGATTTTAATATCATAAACTATACATTAAAATAAAAAATTTTAAATGTCACCATTTCTAAACTGTGGATCACTCTGAATCCCATTTCTGTTCCTACTACTCACTTTTGTGGTTCTATGTCTTAATTTCTCTGCATTGATCTCTAAATTTACACAAAGGAGCTACTTGCTTTCATGAGCTAATTTTAAGTCTTACAAGGTTAGGTCAGCAAAGCCACTTAAAATCCTTGCCAGAAACATGACAGGCTTCACTACTAACACTGTAAGGTTCACTTATCATCCAGCAGTAAGATACTTATTTCCTGCCAAGCTTCTCCTCCAGAATTACTGTGACCACTTACCTCATGGTCTGGGTTTGGGATATTTTCCAGGATCATTTTTGCTTGCTGAAAGTGCTTACTAGCTGCTACATACAGTTCTGGAGACTGAGGAGGAGGGCTGTATTTATTGAGGTCAGACATTTCCTAAAAAGGGGGGTGGAATACTATATTATTCAAAACATGTTTAATATGAAAAACTCTAAAACAGCTTTTATAATTAAGAATTCTACCCCGACTCGTGATTCATATAGACACTAAAGCAAACACTTGACACATGTCCCTATTTTTCCCTACATAATATTTAATTCCCAATTACCTCACCTTATCCCCATAGTTAAAATAACTCTTAATGGAATGAGTGCATCCAGAAAGAGCCAAATAATTTTCACAGGAATTAAAATTCTTTTATCACCTTGTCACTGGTCCAATAATAGCCCGATTTGACTATTTTAACGAAACGGCTACGTACAAACAGCGTATCTCTAAGCCGGTCTAAGACTACTTCCTTTACAATTGCTTTAGTGAGCAGAGTCACCTTGAACTGCAGATAGTGCACCGGCGGTGGTGTCATTACACTGTTGAATGGAGCAAATCTGTGCTCATATCGAACTTGCTCACTATCAAGCTCAAACTTGGGTTTTCGTACTTTGCCATCCATGTCAAATGCTACCATGGTCTAAAGGAAAAAGAAAATAAAAGAGTCTATCAATTTGAAAAAGTGAATTCCTCATTAATACAGAGTAGAAAACAAGAAACAGCTATTTACAAAGAGTTAAAACAATTTTAAGGTTCAGAAATCAAGAACAGGAAGAGAAAAACTGGCTTTAGTGTTCATTTTTATGTTATATGCCATATTTACATAAAAATTTTTCAAGTTCCAGTGTTTAATCCATTACTATTTTACCCAGTGAAATTGTAACACATGCACATTATTCTGCTATGACACATGCTTTTATAGTTGCTTTGAAACCTTCAAGTAAAAGTTTCTTAGGAAAAAAAGTCCTATTATAATAAGAAAAGCATAGATCCTGTTTCTCAAACAGAAGTCCATGTTCTGTTTTATATATTTTAATATAAGCTGCCTCAAACAATTTCCTGAATTGCCAAGTACAACTTAAGAGTTAACACCTTCGGGGCGCCTGGGTGGCTCAGTGGGTCAAAGCCTCTGCCTTCAGCTCGGGTCATGATCCCAGAGTCCTGGGATCGAGCCCTGCATCCAGCTCTCTGCTCAGCAGGGAGTCTGCTTCCCCCCCCCGCCCCGCCCCCATCTGCCTCTCTGTCTACTTGTGATCTCTGTCAAATAAATAAATATAATCTTAAAAAAAAAAAAAAATAGCACTTGCTAACTCCTGAAAATGCTTGCTTAAGACATTCATTGTGGAGCCTACTCTTCCTAATATGCTCCTAAAGAAATACAAACCCCATCTCTTCCAAGAAACCTTTTCTGATCATGAATCAGAAACTCTGCCTTCTCTTATTGTGTCACACATACCACCTGACCTGTCATTACCTAGACACCTGAGACAAGGATCACATCTGATTAGAGTTGGTGTTCTTAAATGTATTCAGTAGAAGATATGTGACACATGGCAAGTGTGTTAAATTAGTACTTGTCTACAAATACTTGCTAAACAAATTAATGAAAACTAGACTTGGAAAAAAGGTAAACTTTAAGCAGATAGTAAACACAAAGGTGAAATTAGAATCAGGCAAGAATCACAGAAAAGAGTCCATTTTAATTAAACTATGTAATGGCAATGTAGTTAAAAAGCAAAGACAACTTCATTTGTGACAACTTACTTTAAACATCCCAGCACACATGTTCTGATATGCCTGGCTCATTGTAATCTCTCGGCTCAAGGGGCGAACTATAATTAAAAAGAAAATTATCTACAGTTTTCCCCCTCCTCTTGCATTACCGCAGGAGAAAATCTAATTAAAAAAAAATCTTCCACCTTGTTTACTAAAATTAAAAATTCAAAGTTTGTTCCTATAGGTTAAAATTTAGTTTATGGCCCAAATCTACAAAAATTAAAATATAACTGAAAGGCTTTTTAAAAAGCCATGTTCCCTAGATAATACCATAAAATTCTAGTATGAAATAATTTTAACTTTTGAATTCACCATGCAGACTTAATTTCTGAAATAGAAAACCCACGCAAACAGTTATTTAAAAACCCACCCAAACTGTTGAAATCCTAATGACATACACAGTAATATTTTGTAGCATTTGTAGCAATATCTGTACCCTTCTACAAGTGATCAAGAGAGCAGTGCCTTTGAAATATTTCTTTCTCCTCCTGGGCTTTGGGTGTTGCACCAAGGCCCTCAGTGATCATCTTTCTGTGCCACTCTAACAGCACAGCTCCAGATCGACTCCCCTCCAAGTGGTCACCTTCTGTCAAAAGATCAAGGGTCTCCTGCTGCCTTGTTTCTTGACTCACCCTGCTTACACATTCCATGTGGCTACTTCTTGTCCTAAGGTCTTCTAACACATAGAATAGCAAAGAAGTAAAAGAAAAGCAAGGGAAGGGCCAAAGAGGCTTGGGTCACTAACACTGGGATTCACTTTCTACCTTATACTTTCTGAAGAGAAGTGGGCAAGAACTGAGATATAAGGACTAATTCACCCATAATAAGGCATAGGCAGTTCTCCATCTGTTTGTAGAAATTAAAGTGTATTCCAATGTTAGTTACTTCTTAAATTTAAAAATAATCCATGGTACCTTTCTTCTTTTTTTTTGTTTTTTTACTGCTCCGGCCTTTCTGCTGCTCTTCCATGATCCTTTCCTCTGCCATCTGAGAGCCATCAGCACGACTTAAAGTCGACATCAACCATGCATAAAGGAATTCTGAGAGATACCTTCAAGGGTACCAAATGTTAGTTAATGGAAGATGTCTAAATGAGACAGCTTTATCACTCCAAGTATTGGTATTAATAAAGAGATTTTTAATACTGCTTTAAAAGTAAAAAAAAAAACCCAATTATCCAACTAGATTAGATTTTATAAGAAATCAGTATTATAAATGATTAACTTTTCCTTTCTTGTAGGCTTATATTGCTGGACAATGCTGAAAATATGTTTAATTTTCTACAATGATACACACTTTACAACCTTTCAAAAGACTTCTTGATAATTATATTTATGTATGTTAAATATGTATATAAGTATATCTATAACATATAAAATATAAATAATACATATATAAATTTATATATAAATTTATCAAATGAATGCTCATTAAATGATTTTTTTTTTATATCAGGACACACTTCACCTCAGCCTATTAAAAAATATTTTATTTTCCCATTAACTGCAAGAGAAAGCAAATACAGAGGAAAAAATGTAAAATTACAGGCATTATACCAAAGCACTCTAAAAACTAAGAACATTCAGACTTATAATATACTTGAGATTATTCAACAAATTAAACATGAAACAGATTATTCCACCCAATACTAACTTTTCAGAAGCTTAACTAACATTACATTCTCCAATGCCCAGAAAAAGAGGTTCAAATCTAGAATATGAATATAGACAGTTTATACTATAATCTATATTAAATTAAGAAACACTACATTAAGCTAAAAATCAAAGATTTATTAGAAAGTTTATTATTATCAAGGTATATATAGGTATATATCAAAGTATATTATTATTAATTATCAAATTATTTATTATTATTATTATCAAGGGTGAGCATATAATGCCTATCTCTAAAATTCTCCAGAAAGTTGTAAGGCAGTTTACAATATTAAAACATGTACCCTCTCACCAAAAAAAAAAAAAAAAAAAAGAGAGAGAGAAAGAAAAGAAAAAGAGAGAGAAGGAAAATTTAAAGTAAAAAATAATAGTCAAGGGGCGCCTGGGTGGCTCAGTGGACTAAGCTGCTGCCTTCGGCTCAGGTCATGATCTCAGGGTCCTGGGATCGAGCCCCGCATCAGGCTCTCTGCTCCGCGGGGAGCCTGCTTCCTCCTCTCTCTCTGCCTGCCTCTCTGCCTACTTGTGATCTCTGTCTGTCAAATAAATAAATAAAATCTTAAAAAAAAAAAATAGTGAAAAGATACACCTGAGGATAAACATAGTTCCTTTATGTTGTAACAAAACAAAGGCCCCACAGTCTATAAATCAAAACCGTACTGGCAAAAAACAAAAACCAAAAAAACCCCTCTAAAATGCCTGGAATGGATTAGGTGCTGTATTTTAAAGCCAAACTGAGCACTGTGCTTCCTGGCAATGAGGGTAAACTGGGAATTAGTTTTATTTCATTAAACAAAACAAAAACAAATAGTTCACATGAAGAGAAAATAATTCCTGACAATGAATTTAAGAAAAGCATTTAGAGTATCCTTTTACAGGGTACAAATGATTCCCCCCTCCCATCACACTATAAAATCTGAGGGTCTATATTTTAACTCAGTGAGAGGATTTCTACAGGGAATTACTGCTGCCTTCTATCTTCCAAATACGAATACAAGGACTGATGAGTGAAGGATAGAGTTCGACAAGTCAGGCTTTTCTTATCAAATACCAGATCTCAGTAAGCTTTTAGTAAAGGCATTATCAAAATTAATACACAGTTATATCTAAGGAGTCAGAGTACAGATATACTAGACCAGTGGTTCTCAAATTGTGATCTCTGGATCAGCAGCAATATCACCAGAACTAGTTAGAAATGCAAATGACTGGGTCCTATCCCAGATCTACTGAATGAGGATCTCAAAGGACCAAGCCTAACAAGTCCCCATATGCACTGTAAAGTTTAGGAATCAGTGTTTTCTACTATTCTTTTTTAAGCACCCACATGCTTTAGGAATGCTTATATTCACGAACAATAACAACAAGCTTATCTTGTGAAAATGCTAGAGCCCAATCTGTAATTTTGAAATTGAAAAGCAGTTAAAACTAACATGAAAGGGGCACCTGAGTGGCTCAGTGGGTTAAAGTCCTTGCCTTGGGCTCAGGTCATGATCCCAGGGTCATGGGATTGAGCCCCGCATCAGGCTCTCTGTTCAGTGAGGAGCCTGCTTCCCTCTCTCTCTCTCTGCCTGCCTCTCTGCCTACTTGTGATCTCTGTCAAATAAATAAATAAATAAATAAAATCTTTAAAAACAAAAACAAAAACAAAAACAAAACTAACATGAAAATAGACCACAAGGGTATTCACAGGCAAAAACTAAAATTTCTTTCATTAAAAAAAGAAATGAATTGCTCAAATATGCAGATACATTTCTAATGGAGTGTTTATGTGGTTATCATTTATTTGCCGAATTAAGAGCCCAATTCTATGTGCCAAAAAGCATATAAAAATTTTATTTTGAGGAATCAAGGGTACAAAAGCTTCCCATTAGCTGCCTCAAACCTCAGAGAAAGAATATGAGTGTTCCCCTACAAAATGTCTGGTCTGAATACTGTGTCTACTATGAGTTAGTAATAAAACGTATCCCAAATAGCTATTTCAACACCTGCTGGTAAGAGTTGTTACCTACATAAATATTGGAGAGTATACCGAATAATATTATCCTTATATTACTTTAGTTCATGTTCAAATTCAAGTTTTACAGCCAAAAGAGTTATATGTTAGCAGCTCTAACAGCCACGATAATAAAACCATATGTCAGTGTGGAAGAATTACTTTCCTTCCCTTATAGCAGTGATTCCAAGGAATATACAGTATCTTAATCTACTATGTTAAATAATTCAAATATGAGTTAAAAGATGAACCATGTTGGGGCGCCCGGGTGGCTCAGTGGGTTAAAGCCTCTGCCTTCAGCTCGGGTCATGATCCCAGGGTCCTAGGATCGAGCCCTATATCGGGCTCTCTGCTCCGCGGGGAGCCTGCTTTCTCCCCTCTCTCTGCCTGCCTCTCTGCCTGCTTGTGATCTCTGTCTGTCAAATAAATAAATAAAACCTTTTTTTAAAAAAAGAAAGATGAACAATGTTAAGATCTTATACACTAAACTTAGCTGTTTGTCATTAGCAACAATGGTTATTATTTTAATAAATTACCACCATCCTTGGCCAGACTAAGAAAAAGATCCATTGGCTCTTATTTTTTTTTATCCTGTGGCAGTTTTCCCATGTCTATAGTATTTCCAAGCATCCTCTTACTAGGTTTCTCATCCTCAAATGAAAGTGAAGAACAATTGGCTGAGGATGGTGATCCCTTATCAGCTCCTTCCAAGCTCCTGAGATAAATCCCCAGGGTAGCAGTTTGCAACAGTTACACTCCCAATGATAATCTTAGCCAGAGTTTCTTCTCAGAGGAAAGATCTGGTTCAGATTTTGAACTTTAATTCAGTTAAGTACATTCTACAGCTAGCACCCAACATCACTAAAGTCAGGACTAAATGTATGTTAATTTTTCTCTCTAGAAACAAATGAAAGCTCTTCAATTAATCCATTTACTTTGGAGCCACTTTTATTAACTTTTAAATAAATACTCAACAGCTGGAAAAAATGTATTTGTATGCTGTTAAAGCACTTAAAGATAGATGTTCAAGATGATCTGGCTGTAATTTTTAGTAGGTATTTTCCAGTTATCCCAGAACTAAAGTTAAAATACATTAAATGAAAAAGTACCCTGAAATTATCTTCTGTTCTACAGATCTTATCTACTCTACCCACCACCAATTTTAACTCATGCTGTTCTCTTACCAATATATGTAGTAGTACTCGTGCATGCTGTAGAGCTCCAATTCAAAGCCACTCAGAAGATACTGGATCATAATTCGAAGGTTATGATAAAGGACCCAGGTACCTAAACAGGCCAAATGTTGCCTTTGGGGTTCCTGTTTCAACAGCATAGTATGAAGGGCTGCATCAACCTTCTCTGCCTATCAGAATAAAATGTTGTAACATTGGTTTTCTTTTCAAGGTAATGAGAGAATTAAAAACAAACAACAAACCAGCTAAAATAGCATTTAGGCAGAAAATATAAAACTTGTCACATAAAGAACTTGCACTTTCAAAACATTTTTGGTTAAACTTCTCATTTCACAGTGGATAACGTTTATGTAAATACTACTTAAACTAAAAAGACACTTCATACGACAAAAATACAAAATATTGACTTCAGGTCTTAGGTTATGTTACCAATTAATATTGCTGCTTACAAGTTAAAAATTTTATTAGAATGTGAACCTGTTGTAAAATCATAGTTCTACATATATTTTATAATTTATTCTGATTATCAAAGAAATAATTTAACATATTTCTCAGTTTGGATTATTTTCTCTTTTTGTAAACTCTTTCTTTGATACATGAAACTGTTACACTGAAGTTAAAAATAAAATCATCACATTGAAAAATTAAACAGTCAAAATATCATCCCAAAGAATTATTTTTTAAAAATCTGATCAAGGTACCTGAATATCTTAATTCTGGAAGGGAGGACAACTTGTGGGCTCTTACCTCATCCTGCAAGGTAGCAAATTCCTCAAGAATATGACCAAGCTTATCTCTCTGTCGAGCCCTATTATGTCCATGGATCTGTATAAGACTACAGAAGGGCTGTAAAGACACATACAGTTTGTTAACTGTCAACGTAAAACTACTTGGCACTAAAGAAAATTAACATTCCAAATTTTCAAAATGGAATTTAAGGGGGGAAAAATACTGTGGATTTAAGAATCAGGACTGTGCATATTTCTTACACAGGCATAATTCTTACAGGCATTTCTTTTTAAGGAAACTCAACATGAGAATTTATCAACAGCTAGAAGAAAATAGCTGTTAATGAAACTTGTTTTCATATGGCAAAAATATCTTACTTTGATCTTTAGATTTTAAGAGAATAATTTTTCTGCTTATTTCCCGCTATAAGCCAACGTTCAAGGGTGACATTTCTGTGCTGCTTTAAACACACCAGAACAATTATAAGGGTTGAATAAGGGCTAATATAGTTGAACACTAAATAACACAAAGGTTAGGGGCACTTACACCCCATACAGTCAAAAATCTATGTATAACCTTTGACTCTCCAAAACCTTAACTACTAATAGCCTGCTGTTGACTGGAAGCCTTACTGAGAACATATACACAGTCCGTTAACTCCTATTTTGTGTTTGTATTATATACTGTGTTCTTTAAATAAAGTAAGCTAGAAAAAAAAAATGTTATTAAGAAAATCCTAAGAAAAACAAAATGCATTTATAGTACTGTTACTATATCAAAGAAAATCTGTGTATGAGTGGACCTGTACAGTTCAAATCCGTGTTGTTCAAGGGTCAGTTGTTCTCTAGAAACTTCTATTCCTATTCTACATAATAAAATATTATAATACTTCACTAATCAGACAGTACACATGAATGGTAGGATGCTCTGATTTAAGAAACGTCAATTAGAAGGTATAATTTTAAATTTGTACAGTTTGACAGATATTATCTCACTTGATCAATAACTAGCCTCTAAGAAGTACAGGGGCAGTATTAACACCTCACTTTTTAAAGACTGGGAAGTGTATAGAAAAGTAAAGTGACCTGTATGATAATGATAAAATATTAATGATAAAAATGGAATCTGGCCTTTTAGTTCTTTCACCATCTCATGCTGCCTTCTTATATGCATGTATATATATATATATTTTAGTAACTGGAATTAGGCACCCAAAACTGACTGCTTCAGTTCTCCAAGAGAAATGTTTATATAATTAAATAAAATGATTTATGATTAATTTAATCCACTACAAGATTTGTATTTTTTTCTAATTCCCTGAGATTTGAAAAAAACTTGTGATGTTGTCTATATCAATAATTTTAATTTTACTACTATAATCATGTTCATTGAAGTACTACAAAGAGAAGGTATCTGGGACTTTTACAAACATTCCTTGTTTATAAGGTCAAAAATAAGTAGTTTTTGTGCCCATTTACAAAATAATGTGTACAAATTATCCTGTGGTCCCTAGGAGTTATAGTGAAGACATCAAAGTTGCCTCAGTATCTAACAACCTGCTGGGAAGACTTCAGGTTAGAGAGCTATCTACTTGAGTGTAAGAGGAGAGAGAATTTTTTTATTTATTCAGTGAAAATGAGTAAGAAATATCAGATAAAAAAAAACACAAATTAATGCTACTGAAGGAATTACACCCCACAATTTTTAAAGCATCCATCATAATGATCCAAAATTGTAGCTCTTACCCGAACACAGTGAGTAACAAAGGAGTCAATACAGTCCTTAGCCTGGTGATTATTATACAGGCAGCACCTGTAAGATAATACTCATTAAAATCAAACTATTTGGCCTACAAAAAGCAGCAGTGATTACTATGGGTGTTACCAACAAAGAAGGTGGGAAAAAGAGAAAATGGAATCAAATACATTACTAAATTAAAAACTAGCATTAGAAAAAAAATAAAAACTAGCATTAGATTAGGAAACATTTCACTATAACTTTGTTATTCACATAAATGTACACTATTTCCAATTCTTTTAGCTCTATATTTGGACAGAGCTGAATCCAAGATGAAATTAACAAGAGAAGAAAAATTCCAAAGTGCCACTTTTTTATAACCCTACTGCAATGCTATTTATTTTTCTACAACTGACATTCTCCTGGGACTGTGCTCATAATAGTAATTACAAAGAAAATACCATACAGAATCCTAAATTTTTTGTTTTTGTGTGTTTTTTTTTTAATTTATTTATTTTCAGCGTAACAGTACTCATTGTTTTTGCACCACACCCAGTGCTCCATGCAATACGTGCCCTCTCTATTACCCACCACCTGGTTCCCCAACCTCGCACCTCCCGCCCCTTCAAAACCCTCAGGTTGTTTTTTCAGAGTCCATAGTCTCTCATGGTTCATCTCCCCTTCCAATTTCCCACAACTCCCTTCTCCTCTCCATCTCCCCATGTCCTCCATGTTCTTTGTTATGCTCCACAAATAAGTGAAACCATAAGATACTTGACTCTCTCTGCTTGACTTATTTCGCTCAGCATAATCTCTTCCAGTCCCGTCCATGTTGCTACAAAAGTTGGGTATTCATCCTTTCTGATGGAGGCATAATACTCCATCGTGTATATGTACCACATCTTCCTTATCCATTCGTCTGTTGAAGGGCATCTCGGTTCTTTCCACAGTTTGGTGACTGTGGCCACTGCTGCTATAAACACTGGGGTACAGATGGCCCTTCTTTTCACTACATCTGTATCTTTGGGGTAAATACCCAGCAGTGCAATTGCAGGGTCATAGGGAAGCTCTATTTTTAATTTCTTAAGGAATCTCCACACTGTTCTCCAGAGTGGCTGCACCAACTTGCATTCCCACCAACGGTGTAAGAGGGTTCCCCTTTCTCCACAACCTCTCCAACACACGTTGTTTCCTGTCTTGCTAATTTTGGCCCAGAATCCTAATTTTTTTCAAGATGTATCCACATTTCCAACCACTAGCCAAAATCATCACCTATAAATTTCTGGTACCTCAACTTCTCTCCTCATGCAGTGGTTTCCTTGTGGTGTTCCTTATCTCAGTTAATAGCATCACTTCTTGACTAAAGCTCGCCTGAGCATAGTCTAGGAGGATCTGCTACCTACCTAGCCCTAGAGGAAATACAGGGGCTGAATAGATGGGAAGATTGTTTTTTTCCACCCCTGAGATGGGAGGTCATTAGTCCTTTGCACCTAAGAAGATGAGGAAAAGCAAAGACTTTTTCCCCTGGTGCATGGACAGGAGCAGACAACGTACTACTCCTCAGTGTTTGCCGTAACTGTATAATCTGACCAGAGCATCAGAGATAAACAGAGCCATAATCATGCAATGGAAAATGATAGCACACGCAGCACCCAAGTGAAAAGAAAAAGCAGAATGCCTGGAACAGGAAGTGGCAAGAGAAAAGGTGATTAAGATAAAGCTCTAAAAAAAGATTTTCTGGGGGCACCTGGGTGGCTCAGTGGGTTAAAGTCTCTGCCTTCGGCTCAGGTCATGATCTCAGGGTCCTGGGATGGAGCCCCGCATCAGGCTGTCTCCTTGGCAGGGAGCCTGCTTTCTCCTCTCTCTGTCTGCCTCTCTGCCTACTTGTGATCTCTGTCAAATAAATAAATAAAATCTTAAAAAAAAAAAAAAAAAGATTTTCTGGATCCAAAAATTAGGATTTTCAAATTTAAAAATTCAATAGAAGAAAGACACTCACTAAAACCTCAAGAGGAAGAAATTTCTCACATCATGGCAAAAATAACAAAAGAGAGAAATATACATAAATATAAATAAAAGAGATAAATATGGAGAATGTAGAGAAGAGATCTAGAGGACTTAGTATATGAGGAGCTCTTAGAAAAAAACAGATGAAGGTGAAGCAATAATTACATAAAAGATAATAAAGGATAATTACTGATTGAAGACCTGAGGCTTTAATGACTGAGTTCCTGACGGGATTAGCTGAAAATGACAGATGTACATTCTGGTAAATCCCTTAAACTCAAAAAAGAAAAAGAAAAAAAGAAAAGAAACTTTACAATCTTCCAGAAGAAAGTGTCAAATCACTTGTGAAGGGAAAAATAAAAGAATCTGATAAGGATCATGCTTTTTTTTTTTTTTTTTCAGGATCATCTTTCTTATCTGTAATACTGGAAGACAGTGGAATAAGAGGGGAGCCTGAGTGGCTCGGTCAGCTAAGGGTCCCACTCTTGGTTTTGGCTCAGGGTTGTGGGATCAAGCCCCACATCCGGCTCCGCGCTCAGTTAGACGTCTGCTTGAAATTCTTTCCCTCTTCTTTGCCCATCCCCACGTTCTCCTTCTCTCTCTCTCAAAAATAAAATAAATAAAATCTTTTTTAAAATGAGTGGAATAACATTTATAGATTATCATGCAATGAACTTTGTTATATAATAACACAGTCAATTCTTGGTACTCATGATAGTTCTGTTCTTTACAGTTGCGGTGGACACTAAATTAGACAACACAGAAACACTGCAGCTAGGGTAAAATACAGGGTTAGGTTCCTGCCAGCCTCTGGTGACACCATTTTCATCAACTGATCACTACAGAACTTTAAAGATGCCTTATGTAATGTACACTGCTGAATTATTAGCAAAGTCAGGCCTGAGTAAAGCTTATCTAACACACATACTCTCTCTGAAAGGCATGCTACAGCCTTCTTGGGCTAAGGAATACTAGACAGCACATAATTATACATGGAGGCCATTTGAAACTATGAAATCACCAAAAAAGGGACAGAAATGTGAAGAACATGGCATCTAATGGAGCTGTTTACAGAGTAGCCTTGTTCAACACTGGATGACTCAGATTTTTTTGCTGTTCTGCACATATCGGCAAATTCAGCAAGAGTGGAGTAAATACCCACTGAGAGTTACAAATGTATTTTAGTGAGTAAGCAAGATTTGCAAATATGGAATCCTCAGACAATGTAGGTTGAACTGTAATTAAACCTAAATGGCTAATAATAAAAGTGCTAAAGGAAGATGGTTAAACAGAAAAGGAAAAAAGGCAAATTAGACATAGACAGTATTTCACATACATCAAATTGTCAAACATTCTTAAGTCTGATAATGACGAAGTCCAAACAAAGTACGGGAAAACTAGAATTCATAAATACTGTCTTCTGGCATATAAATTGGTTTAATTATTTCAGAAAGCAATTCAGCAAAACTAGCAAAGTTGAAGATGTACATATTCTATGATCAGCACTTAATTTCAGTTTGTTTGTTTTTTTATAAGATTTTATTTATTTATTTGACAGACAGAGATCACAAGTAGCAGAGAGGCAGGCAGAGAGAGAGAGAGGGAAGCAGGCTCCCCGCTGAGCAGAGAGCCCGATGCGGGGCTCTATCCCAGGACCCTGAGATCACGACCTGAGCCGAAGGCAGCGGCTTAACCCACTGAGCCACCCAGGCGCCCTTTCAGTTTTTGTTTTTTGAAAGATTTTATTTATTTATTTGAGAGAGAGAGAGTGAGAGAGCACAGAGAGAGCGAGCACGAGTGCACAAGCAGGGAGAGGGAGAAGCAGGCTCTCCGCTGAGCAGGGAGTCAGATATGGGGCTCAATCCCAGGACCCCGAAATCATGACCCGAGCTGAAGGCTGCCGCTTAACCAACTGGGCCACCCAGGCGCCCCTTAATTTCAGTTCTAAGTATATACAGTCTATGTGCGTGAGGAGACATATTCAAAGAAGTTCACCACAGTACTGTTGTTTGTTTTGTTTTGTTTTTTGAGAGAGAGAGAACGAACAGTGGGGGTGGGGGAGAGGGAGAAGGAGAGGGAGACACAGAAAAAGACAGAGTGAATCCCAAGCATGCTCCACACCCAGCAAGGAGCCCAACACAGGACTCAATCCCATTACCCTGAGATCACAACCTGAGCCAAAATCAAGAGTTAGGCACACAATCAACTGAGCCATCCAGGTGCCCCCAGCACTGTTTTCAACATCAATAAATTAGAAACAACTTAAATGTCCAATTGTAGAGAAATAACAAAACAAACTCAATATATTCAAAGGGTGGATTTTAATGCGTAAAGTAAGTCTGCATGAATCAAACTGGATGATTTCAAAACCCTAATGTTGAATAAAAAAATCATGTTGCAAAAGGATGTATACAGTGTGATATTTATGTGAAGTCTTAAAATATGTAAAATAAATGGATGTATCATTTCCAGATACACATATCTGGGTGAAGTGTACAAGCATTCATAAGAGTGAGACACAAACTGTAGTGCAGTAGTCACCTCTAGAACCAGAGTGGGAGGAAGGGACCGGGTGAGGGAGGATTTGAAATTGCAGGGAGTAGTCTGTAAAATGTGGCCCAGGTTCCCCTGGTGGGGACGGTGACCTGGGGAAGCTTTCCAGGGGAATACAAGGTCGAAACTATTCTCACAATATTAAGATGTTATTTTCTTTTTGTACTCATTCTCTAAGTGGCAGTTGTTTTCCAGAATATGTGGCATGCAATATTACAGCAGACTGAAAGCAGAAGGTCAAAATAATCCAGCTATCTTCTATTAAGAGAGACAGAAAAGAGGTTTGCAAAGATGTTAAACTGTCACTTTTATCACTAATTTTTCTTAAAAACAGTTATTTTCCATAAAGATGTTATTTATATTAGTGTAATGGGTCTCTTATTTTTAAAAAACTAATAAATACATTTAAAGTATTCTTTTCATTTCTAAAACAGTAGGTAGCAATATATATGACCTACATAAACAAAAGCTATTTTGGTCTTTACTATTACTTTTAAGAATGTAAAGGTGTTTCAAGAAAAAAATGCTTGAGAATTGCTCATTTAGAGGTTATCTCTAATAACTTAATTCATTAAAATTAGCTGTTCCTTGATACTCAAACTTAGCCCTACTCTGGGACCTGACAGATGTTGCTGTCAGGAAGCCCCACCCATGATTCTGCATGGCTCACTCCCTCAGTTCACTCTCATGTATCACCTGCAATAAGTCTTCCACAACTATCATGCCTAAGACATCCATCAATCCCTTTATCTTTCTACAAAGCACTTATCATGATCTCACATTATGTATTTGTTTTCTGTTCAGTCTTTCCCACCAGACTATAAGCTCCCTGTTAGGAGATATGTTTTCTTTCCCCTAGAACCCAAAAAGGTTCCTGGCAACACCAGGTACTAACTTACTGTATTTATTACAAACGGAACTGATAAAATTTATTAATTCATATAAATATACATTAAGTATTTATCAAGTTTTATCAATCCTCCAAAAGGGAAATTTATAAAAACCAAGTAAAAATGCTGCTTAAAATGGATGGCAGTGTAGGTAGTTGTCAGTTTATACATCTGAATCTTTAATATATTTAATTATAAATTTTAAATTAACTTTTGTCTCCATTTGCAGATGACATATTATATGTAGAAAGACCTAAAGATTCTATCAAAAAAACTGTTACAACTAGTAAATTTAGTAAAGTTGCAGGGTACAAAAATCAATATACAAAAATCTGTTGCATTTCTATACATAATAACAAACTATCAGAGAAATTAAGAAAACAACACCATTTATAATAGCACCAAAAACAATAAAATACTTAGGAATAAATTTAACCAAGGAGGTGAAAGATGTATACATTAAAAACTGTAAGATATTGATTAAAGAAACTGAAGACAGAAATAAATGGAAAGATATTCTGTGCTTCTTGGTTGGAAGAATATTGTTAAAATGTCCTTATTACCCAAAGTGATCTCTAGAGTCAATGCAATTGTCATTGAAATTCAAATAGCATGTTTCACAGATACAGAGAAAACAATCCTAAAATTTATATGGAACCACAAAAAACCCTGAATACTCAAAGAATAAAAAAGCTAGAGATATCACAATCCCTGATTTCAAACTATACTACAAAAGCTACAGTAACCAAAACAGAATGATACTGGCATAAAACAGACACACAGATCAATAAAATAGAACAGAGAGCCAAGGGGGTAAAAAGCAATTGTATATGGTCAATTAATTTTTGACAAGTCAAGAATACACAAATGGGGAAAAGATAGTCTCTTCAATAAATAATACTGGGAATTCTGGACAGCCACACGTAAAGGAAAGACACTGGATCCTTATCTTACACCATGCACAAAAATCGACTCAAATGGATTAAAGAGCATAAAAATACTTTTCTATGTAAGACCTGAAACCGTGTATTAGAAGAAAGCTCCTTCACACTGATGCTGTCAATGATTTTTTGGTTTTGCACCAAAAGCAAAGGCAACAAAAGCAAAAATAAATGGTGGGATTACATCAGAGGGAAAAGCTCCTGTTCAGCAAACAATCAACAAAACAAAAAGGCAACCTACAAAACAGGCGATAATATTTGCAAACCACACATCCAATAAAGGGTTAACCAGGGAAGAGCCAAGATAATCCTGAAGAAGAATGCCATTAGATATGTCTTTTTTTAAATTTTTCTTTTTTTTATTTTTAAAGAAACTTCATTACCTTCCTATTCCTTTCCTTCCCCTGCTGAGTCAGTTGTCACATCCTATTAACTCTACCTCTGAAATGTTCTTCCAATCTGTCCTCTCCTTTATATTCTCAGAGTTTAATCCTTCATCATTTCTCGCTTGTAGTACCTAATTAGCCTACCTTGCCACTTTGCCCCATTATCATTACCAGTTTGTTTCCCATAAAAAAGTATACTATACTATGCCAATTCCCTCCTAAAAACCTGAGCACTTCCTCACTGACCCTAAAATAAAGACCATATTTTACCAAACCATTCACAACTCTCAAGTCTAACCCGAAACTATCTTAATCATCCAACTCCCATTTGCTTATTTATTCACTCATGCGACAAAGATTTATCATGTGCTGACTATTCATACTGTAGACACTGCTCTAGCACCTGTGATACATTAATGAACAAAGAGCCAAAACCACCTGCCCTGACCTTGTGGAGTTTATATTCTAATGAGAGTGGGAGGAAGGAGACAAGGAAATAAGAAATAAACAAAGTGGAAAAAAACATAAAAAATAAAGAAATAAACATAGTGAAGAACTGTATGATACATATAGACTTCTTCACATAGCGAGTAAGTAAATTACACAGTATGTAAGGAGAGTCGCTACAGGAGAGAGAAAGGCAGTGAAGGGCTGAGGCAGCATGGGGGTTGCACTTTTTAAATAGTCTAATCAAAGCAGTCCTTATGGAGGTGATTTAAACAGACTTGAAGATGGTGAGTGAGTCAGTCCTGGGCATTTCTGTAAAATGCCCTCCACCCCAGATTCTGTGTAAAGGCTGTAGGGTGAGAGCCAACCTCTATGTTTCCAGAATAACAAGGAGGACAAAGTGGCTGAAGCAAAGGAGATAAGGAGGAGGGGTAAGAGATGATGAAGCCGGAGAGGCATGAGAACAGGAGTCTAGACCAGAGTATATGGGACCTCCTAGGCTCAATCATAAGGATTTTATTGTGACTGAAACAGGGAATATAACCAACACTGAATGCCTGGGAATTTACCTCCTCCCAGAGACAGTCCTTAACTGATTCCTGTGTGGATAAGTTCTCAGGCTCCCTTTGTTTTGTCCCTGACAAGGACAACTCTGAGCTGTAACCCACACTATCTCCACAGTTCCCCAACAGGACCCAACCAGAGTTATTTTCCATGAAGTATACCTCTTGTGGTTTTCTTCCTTTTTATGTCCCACTTGCCCACAACCCTGCTGGTTTTTCCTTGGAATACCTTCTAAGGTTACATGAACTGTCTCAGGATTTGCTTTTGGAAAACCCAAGTTAAGAGAGGAAAAAGTTTTATGTGAGACGTGGCATGATTTATTCAACAAATTGAATGCTGAACCACTAACTGTTCTTAAAGTATATAACTCATATGCTCATGTCTTCAGACATGCTGGTTTTTTTGCTGAGGAATAACAGCACATTTCTTCTCCTTTGGAAAAGCTCTATTCATTTTCCAAAATGCCAACACAAGTAATGATTTCTTGTTGCATGAAATCTTTTCCAGCTTCTTATGGCAACATGTTTCTGCTAGAGCCACTGCTCTAATGTTAATTTATGGATCAATTATTTGTATTTTCTATGTTTACCTAGACTTAGATCACTGAGAAGAGAACTTGTTTTTTAATAATTATTCCCAAAGTGCTTCCCTGACACAGGGCTTTGCACACAGTAAGAATCAAAGCAACTTACTGAATTTGGTAATTCTTTGTAAGGTTTTCTTCTCATACAGGGCCTAATGTCAAACTCACTAAAACCTCAGTTTAAATCTAAATAATACGCAGCAGAAATCAAGTAATTTTAATACGATCGAGTTTTTTGTTTTTTTTTTTTACATGAAGATTTGATTACAATAGTTTTTATGCCTTGGCTATAAAGAAGCACAGAGAACTGGGGCTTTTAAGAAATACATTCACTATAAAAAGTCTTAGGGTACTTACTTTGGGGAGAGCACCGGAGGACTGACAAAAGACCGGAGTGCATCCTTCACCATGTCTTGCATGAGATGGGTTCCAAAGACCTTTTTGTTATCCACCAAGAAAGTGGTCTTAAAACAAATGTTATATATTAGTAACACTATCAAATTTTAATACACTGTACATATAATTGTCATTACTATGACATGAACACATTTCTTATAAATACTGCAGAATAAAGAAGAGATTAAAGTATAAAAACCTCGTGGTAATCAATAAATCACTATTCAAAAATGGGTATTACTTATTAATCCCTATTAAGATGTATTCTGATGAAGGAAAATTTAAAAATGTGCAAGAACATGCATTTCCCATGTCCAGGGTAGTGACAGTAAACTAGTCAAAGTGAACTGACTAGTCTGAGTATGTCAAATAAGCTAATATGTAAGAAAGAGGGCTTCATATAATATGAAACAGCAAATGATTATCAATATTAGTTGATAATCTTTGTCTCTAATGAAAGCTTTGGAATACATACACACTTTCTGAAACTGGAAAAACAGAATTCATGATTAAAGAATACATTATTTAATAATAATTTGCATTTAAGTTTCTCCCCCTTAATGACTTCAGTGTATTTTATTATTTGCTATACTATCCCTTCCTTGATTTCCTAACACATGTGGGTTGATTCCAGGAGAACACAGGATTTCACTTTTCGTAGGCAAATATTAAACAGGAGTGGGATTTGTGTATTTAATTTTATAAGATTCTGACAAATTGTTTTATAAGTGGCCACAGCACTTTACATTCCTATCAGTAAATGCATCCTCACCTGGACTTGCTATTGTAGATTTTTTTTTTTAAGAAGATATAAAAGGTGGAGAGTGGTATTTCACTGTGGTTTTAATTTGCATATCCCTAACACCAGTTATGTTCAGTATGTTTTCATATTTAGTGTTTAAATTTGTTGCTCATTTTAAAAACTAAGCAGTAGTCTGTTCTTACTGTTGTGTTTATAAAGTTCTTCGTATGATACAAGTCCTCTGCCACACATGGATTTGCACGTATTTTCTCCACTCTGTAGAATCTCTTTTCTTTTCTGTAACAATGTCTTCAGAAATAAAGTTCTAAATTGGTCATTTTTTATGAATTGTTTCTGATGCCATACCTAAGAATTCCATCTTTTAAAGTACAAAGATTTTCTCCTATCCTTTTTTATAAGTTTTATAGTTTTACCTTTTAGATTTATGATGCATTCTGAGTCAATTTTTTTTGCATAAGTCTGTCCAATTCTTCCTGTACCACTGTTGAAAAGATTACCTTTTCTCCACTGATTTGCTTTTGTATTTTGTCAAAAATAACTGACCATATTAATAACTGATCAGTTGACCATGTATATGACCATGTAGTATACAGTACTATAATACTATATAAACAGGATTATAAAATACTATGTAACAGTATACAGTACTATATAATAAAGGCCTAATTAAAGAATAGGACTTTTCTAGACTCTCCTCTGGTTCTACTGATCCATTTTGCCAACACCATACCTGTCCTGCAGTCAGATAGCTCCCAAATCTGCTTTTCTGCACAACTGTTCTGGCTATTCTAATTCTTTTGTCTTTCCATATAAATTTTAGAATCAGCTTGTTGACAATGCTCTGAATCTGTAGATAAAAATTCTGGGGAGAATTAACATCTCCAATCCACAAACAAGGTATATTTCCCCATTCATTTAGGTCTTTGATTTCTTTCACCAGTATTTTGTAGTTTTTTAGCATACAGGTCCTATAAACAGGCATTAGATTTACACCTAAGTGTTTCATTTTTTGCATTATTACAAATAGTACTGTTTTTAAATTTTTTACTTCCCATTGCTCACTGCAAATATATAGAAATACAGTTGCTTTTGGATATTGATCTCACACCCTTTGTTCTTCTTAAACTCACCCATCTGGTCTAGGAACTTCTTTGTAGATTCCCTGACATTCTATATAGAAAGTAATGTTGTCTGTAAAAACATATCTTTTCCCCCTTTCAACTATGCCTTTTATTTCTTTTTTCTGCCTTTTTTCACTGGCTAAAATTTCCAGTACAGCTCTCCCTCAACTTATGATGGTTGGCTTACAGTGGTCCCAAAAAGCTCACTGTAAGTTGAAAATACTCTTACGTTGCAATGCATTTCATACATCTAGCAGACTGAACATCACAGCTTAGCCTCGCCTACTTAAACATGCTCAGAACATTAGCCTACTGTGAGGTAAAATCATCTAACACAAAGCTTATTTGATAATAAAGTGCTTAATATCTCTTGTAATTTATTGAATGCTATACTAAAAGTGAAAAACAGAATGGTTAAATTAATTGTTTGCCCTTATGATCCTGTGGCTGAGTGGGAGCTATGGCTCACCGGTCATGCCTAGCACCACGAGAGAGTATTACACTGCATACTGAAAAGATCAAAATGCAAAATAATAAAGTATGGTTTCTACTGAATGCACATCCCTTTCACATCATCATAAAGTTTATAAATCTTAAGTCAAACCCACTTAAATTGTGGACCATCTGTACTATGTTGAAAAACAGTGAAGTGAGAAAGCAGATATCCTCGTTTTACTCCCAATCTTAGGAGGAAAGGATTTAATCTTCCATCATGAAGAATGATGTTAGCTGCAGATATTTTTGTACATTCCCTTTATCAGGATAAGGAAGTTCTTTTCTATTCCTAGTTTTGCTGAGAGTTTTTATCATGACTGGAGGTTGAATTATGTCAAATGCTTTTCCTGAATCTACTGAGACTTTAGATTGTATGGTAGATTACACTGACTGATTTTTGAATGCTGAACTAGGATTTCATTTTTGGAAAAAAAACAACCTGGTCATGATTTATTATCTTTTTTTATATAATGTCGAATTTGATATGATAATACTTTAAGGTTGTTCTGTCTATGCTCATAATATGTCTATAATTTTCCATGCTTTTAATGTCTTTGGTTTTGCTACTGAGATATTGTTGGCTTTATACCATGAGTATTGTTGGCTCTTCTATTTTCTGGAACAGACTGTACAGAATTACCCTGGAATTTTCTTTTTGGAAGGTTTTAAAATTATGAATTCAATTCCTTTAACAGATACAGGATCATTCAAGTTATCTCTTTTGTTGTGAGTTTTGGTAATGTCCTTCAAAAAACTAATGCATTTCATCTATGTTTTTGAATTTATGGACATGAGTTCTTTATAATATTTCCCATATAACCTTTTATAGACCCTTTTGGGACCTGTAGTAATACTTATTCATTCCTGATACTATTCATTTGTATCTTCTTTTATTCTTTTGTCTGGTTAGAGATTCTTTGATGTTACTGATCTCTTTTTTTTTAAGGCTCAGTTAATTTTTTTAAAGTACTGTTTATTTAAGTAATCTCTACACCCAACGTGGGGCTCAAATTCACAACCCTGAGATCAAGAGTCACACAGTCTTCCAACTGAGCCAGTCAGGCACCCCTTCATTGATCTTTTCAAAAGAACGAAGTTTTTTGGTTACATCAATTTTCTTCACTGTTACTGTTTCTTATTTTACTGACTTCTGCTTTTATCTTTAGTATTTCCTTTCTTCTGCTTGCTTTGAGATTCATCTGCTTTTTTTAAGGTAGAACCTTAAATTATTCAGAACTTTCTTTTAAAAAAATTTCAACTGAAGAATAGTTAACATACAGACTTATATTAGTCTCAGGTGTACAACACAGTAATTCAACAATACCATACGCTGTGAAATGCTCATCATGGTAAGTGTAGTTACCATCTGTCATCAAAGTTATTACAATATTATTGACTATATTCCACATGCTGTACTTTTCACTCCTGTGACTTGTTTTATAACTGAAAGTTTGTACCTCTTAATTCCCTTCACTCTCCACCCCCACTTCCAATCCCTCTGGCAACCACTTTTTTCTTTTTCTCATATAAAGATTTCATCTTATAAATTTTCCTCTAAGCACTGCTTCGATTATATCCCACAGATTCTGTAGGTTTTATTTTCAATTTCATTCAGTTCAAAATATTTTCTAATTATCCTCAAGACGTCCTCTTGGATCCTAAGTTCTGTTTAGAAGTGTGTTAATTTCCAAATATTTGGAAAATTTCCAAATATCTTTGTTACTGATTACTAGTTTAATTCCAAAATATTTAGAGAGCATGCTTTGTATGATTTCAATTGTTTTTACATTATTAAGGTTTGTTTTACAGCTCAGGATATGATCTTAATGAATGTCTAATATTCCAATACTTCTAACACAAAAATATAACACTAACTGTTGATATTCTTTAAGAGCATCTACTTTTGTTCTAGCAATCCATAAAGCAATGTCAACACATATAAAATTTGATGTTTTAAGAAGTACTGCTATACTAAATAGAACTTACTTGCAATAGAGATCTTGAAAGAACACAAGGTGATTGTTCACTAAATTCACAGAAAAAATCCTGATACACAGAGAAAAAATAATGTCATTAATAGATTAAATAAAAGCTAGAAATGTTTGTATATAGCACGTAATTTTTACCAGAACCTTCTGCAAATTATATACTACCAGAGTTACACTTGATCTTAGCCAAAAAGCCGAGAAGTGATATATATACTACCAGAGTTAAAAAATGACAGAGAGCTAAGGATCATGTCTATTGGAACTGTCTTAATTGTATCACTGGGACAATGGATGATTTTGGAGACTTTTTTTTTTTTTTAAGATTTTATTTATTATTTGACAGACAGAGATCACAAGTAAGCAGAGAAGCAGGCAGAGAGAGAGAGGAGGACGCAGGCTCCCTGCTGAGCAGAGAGCCCGATGCGGGGCTCGATCCCAGGATCCTGGGATCATGACCTGAGCTGAAGGCAGAGGCTTAACCCACTGAGCCACCCAGGCGCCCCAGAGACTTTTTTCTTTTTAACTGACCAGTAGAATTGTGTGGATCCAAATGAATTTGCACACCATGAAAATTAACAGCATTAGTAATAATCTGCTAACGAACGGCAGAGGTTTACTTCCTACTTCACAAAAATAAATACCAAGTAACCAGGCCAACTGGATTTATATAACTGACTTCTTGAGTCTTTTGACATCCAAAAGATATGCTTAGAAAAACTACATATGGGTTTATACATAGATAAAAGAAAAAAGGTAAGAAAATACACTACAATGTTAGCTTCTGTATATTATAGTAGTTATTTATCATTTTCCTATTTTTTGTGTTTTCTAGACTCATGATCCTCAATTTAAAAGAGTGTTCTGCCAAAACCTACCAAGCTTCTCTAGTCAATTCACTTTTTTTCACAATTAACTTTTATACCTTCCTCACACTTCTCAAAGTAAATATTCTCTACTATAGATGTCCTCCCATTTAACATTACAAAGAAAACTAAGTCATTTATCAACAGGAAATCCCTCCACTTCAGCCTCTAAACTTTATCAAACTGAACCCACATTTGTACTCAGATCCTTTCCTTGCCCACTTTAACAATGAAAGCCCTCCATTTGTACTACGGACTCCATTCCCTCCTGTCTTTTCAGGAACATTACACAATGTCAAGAATCCATCCTTGTCTGTACTAGATATTTAACTTCTCCCTCTCTTCCAGATCCTCCCCATTTATAGTTAAGCAGTCAATTTCCCCCCATCTTCAGAAAGAAATTGTCACATGCTCCACAGTTCTCTCTCAACTGCTGCCTTCTCAGCTAAACTTTCTGAAAGAGCTGACTTAACCATCTCTACTTACTCAATGGCCTCTCCTCATCAACACACACTAACCCGGTTTTTCACTCTAGTCACCACTGTCCTCTGACACCAAATCCAGTTGACATTTGTCTTGGACCTAATTTACTTCTTTCATCTGACCTCTCAGTATCTGACAGGACTTCCTTCTGGTAAAATAAAACCTTTTAAATGACTTTCACGAGTTTCTTCCTTTGTGGCCACTTCTCGGCCTGTGCAGTAGGTTCAAAGTGTAGTTCCAGACTATTTTCTTTTCTCAAGCCATAAACTTTTTCCCTCACAATCTTCACCATACCAATGCTTCAATTACTACCTCTAATAGTTCCAAAATTATATATCTAGCATTGACTTCTAAACTCTATCCACAGAGTTAATATCTATTCAATATCTCTGCATAAGTATCTTAAAGGCACCTCAAATTCAGCTTCATTAAGAGCGTAAGCTGACTAAAGGTCTTTGGGAATTTCTTCATTTTGGTGAACAGCAGAGTGTGTATCAAGATCTACAAGTCAGAAACCCGAAGACCTCCTGAGAGTTCTGTCATGCCCCATCAATTAAACATCGGTGTTTAATTCAACACCACTGCTATCAATTTTAGTCCATGCGCAGCTCTAACTCTGACAACCCACATCATCTCCCTGCCAACCTTCTAACTGAGTTACCATCCTTTTTCCCTTGGACTGTAATGAGAGTTTCTTAATTTATCACACTGTGTTTACTCTGGTCCCTTCCTCCATGTTTTCTCTACAATGCAGCACACATGGCTGCAAACTGTTAATTCAGATACTTAACTACCCCATCCATATTGATCTTGCGTAAAACTCGAATGTGAAAATGCAGAAATATGCAGAGCATAAACTATAAAGAATTATAACTGACATTTTGGTATTTGTTGTTCCAATCTTTGTTAAACTGATTTTACCTGATGATCACTTCTCTGTATGACAATGTATAAAATGGATAATCTATTTTGAAAGATAACATTACCCTATGTCAATATTTTCCTATAACATGCTTTTTTTTATGGTCAGTTAGCCACTGTGTATTACATCATTAGTTTTTGATACAGTGTTCAGTGATTCATTAGTTGTGTATAACACCCAGTGCTCACCACAACATGCACTCTCCTTAATTCCCATTATCCGGTTATACCACTCCCCCCTTCTGAAACCCTCAGTTTGTTTCCCGGGGTCCATAGTCTCTCATGGTTCATCTCCCTCTATGATTTCTCCTGCTTCAGATTTCCCTCCCTTCCCCTACGGTCATGCTATTTAATGTCAGTATGGCATATATTCTACACATACTATAGGATGGGTAGTATCAACAGTGAGTATTTAAACTGTTCCTAGTTTTTCAAGATCACAAATGATGAGGAGCCAAATACCTCTTTAGTTCATCTTTGCATGTATCTTAGATGATTTTCTTAGGCTAAATCTCTAGAAGGGGAGTTGCTAGGTCAGGATGTACACATTTTTAAGACTTTTGAGAGCAATAGCCACACCACTATAGGAGAGCAACTACTGCCATCCACCAACATTAAATACAATTTTTTGTATTCTCCCAATCAAGTTGTTATAAAGCACATTTCCTCAATTATTAGTAAAGGTATGCATTTTTCATATTAACTTCTTTTTCAGCATGTGTGCTCATGTCCATTTCCAATTTTCCAGAGATGATTGTCTTGTATGTAGTAAGCACACCTTATAATCTGGTACTTTATCCTAATAGTAACAGGTTTCTTATGCAGATCCACCAGATATTTGGTCCCCTCTTTTCTCTAACTTTAATCTTCTCAATTCTTGGCCTTAGCCACACTCCCCTACTACCACCACCGACTCTCGTCCCAAGTGTTCCAGGTATCCAGACTCTTCTCTTTCTATGCCCTCTTCACATCCAGTGCTGGCAGTCCAGGCCTGGCTCCCCCAGCTCCTCACTACTATGGTATGTCATTCAGCATTCACCTTCCTGACAAGGCAACCCACAACCCTCTTCCAGAATATTAAATTCCAACTGTTGCACTATTTTTTCTTTTTCCAATTCACACTGATCGCCTTCTAAAATCTTACATTTAATCTGAACACAAATATTCATGTAACAATTAAGAATCAGAAAAGCAGATGCAGCAGAAGAAAAAAAGTCTCTATTCTAATTCCAGATATGCCACTAACCAATCATTTAATTTGGTTACAAGCCCTCTAAATCTTACTTTGTTTAGCTATACAATGAACTGCAAATTGCAAAATTATGTCTATGATCTTTTCTACCTTTAAGATTTTATGACTCTTAAGACAGAATAAGGACAAAACTACTAAAAAGAAAGCAAATAGAAAAGAGGTAACAAACACATAATCAGTGAAAGTTTCACTAAGGAATGAAGACTTAAGCTGGGCGTTAATGACAAAGAATTAGAAAGGAAAATAAAGTTAATACAAGAAAGAGCATAAACAAAAGCCAAATCTTTGTTGACCCTAAACTATACCCCAGAGGCTGCTGCTCAAATTCTAGGAATGTAAGCAAGGTAATTCATCATCTCAAGGAATCCAGGTACAGAAGCAACCTGGAACCAACAAGGAAGACCTCATAGAGAAAATGACATGGGCTGGGAATTATGTACTCTATACAGAGTTACGTATAATAGTGTACTTAGGTCTAAATAATGACAGTGTTATTTTGCATATTTTCTACCTTCCTAACCTTATGTAAACATTGCTTTTCTACATTTTAACCCATACAGAAGATTAATCCAAAATATGTAAAAATGTACATACTCTTTGACCCAGCAACTTCATGAAGGTTTAGGAATTTATCTTAAGGAAGAAGGAAGAAGATGATATGAAGGTTCCTACAGACATGCTCATTTTATAAAACACTGAAAATGACCTAAATACAATTCAATATGAATGGACTGGAAAAAACTGTGATATATGCTTACAATGGAATACCATGTAGCTATTTAAATAATGTAGAAAAAGGTGTATTTGTTGACATGAAAAGAAAGATGTTCATGATATAGATATTAGTGACAAAAGCAGGCTACAAATACCATGATCTAATTTTTTGTATAAAAATATACATGCATGTATTTATGCATACTCATATCTATGTGTACATGCACACACACATTTACATATAAGAAGTTTTGAAGACAGAATCCAGGGTTTAAATCCTCATTTTTAAAACTTGGGTCAATTACCTAAACTTTAGTTTCTTAATCTCCAGAATGGATAGTATATAATCCTTATAAATTAAACAGAAACAAATACACAACATACAGACACACACACACACACACACACACACACACACACACACACACCCACCCCTTAATTCTCCAGCTATCAAGGAAAACAAGTAAGCAATTTTATTTACCCTTGGGACAGTCAGCCTCTAAAAAGTGATAAACTATTCTGTTGTTCAATCAAAACCATATTCCAGAACAGACATTTGTACTTACCAGGATACAATGTAAATTTGTTAAATTGACCACCTCACAAACAGTTTTTATTCTATCTATTAATCTTGCAAAATAGTTGACCATTTCTTCCCTTTTAATTATTTTTGCATATCGAGGGAAGGTAGGTGGAAGTAGCCTCTGGTTAACAAGGGGCTCAAAACCCATCATAATTGGATGATCTAAAAAGGAAAAAAAGTTAAGATTTTCAATGTTTTGCTGAATCTTAAACCTCAAATACTAGTAAATATAAAAAGAGAAAGGCCAATTTCAAAAAGCATCTCCAAATTCATCACAATATTCTCTAAAAAATTTTATAATTTACAAACATCTCTATATACTTTTGAAGAAGATAAGCAGATTTAATAACCCAAAAAATAGTACTTCCTACTACATGGAAGTAGTGACAGAAAGGGGCTGCTACCTCCCAATTACCCATTAGCCAAGAATGGGATAAAACAGGGTTAATATATTCCCTTAAAAAAAAAAGGAAAGCAATGATGTATTAACCATGAGATTGTGGTGGGGGGAGGTAAAATGGGAACACAAATTGAAGCTGTCTTCCCTTCAATTACTGAACAGTGGCATCAACTCAAATTTAGTTACCTATAATGCAAAACAGAGAATAGTGCCCGCCCAACACCCCCCCGCCCCGAGTCTGGAATACATTTCATACTGACATTAATTATAGAAATTCAGAGTGCTTTAAAATATAAATAACCTTTTACAAGAGACCTAAGGGTGACTTCCTCTTTTCCATTCTCTGCTCACTGTGACCTCACTTTTCACTAGTGCAAGGCCCCAACTAAGTTTCTCTCAACCTGAAATCTAAAATGAGGCAGTATAAGAAATGAGAAGTGATTAAGAATTTGGGAATCAGATTCTCTTGCTGTACTACAAACAGGCTATAAATGAAGAATAAATAGAACAGCTTCGGATGTTAATGAAAGATAAAATTAAGCTAAGTATGGGAGGCTAGGACCCTCTGCGGCTTATTCTGTTAAGTGTTCGACTCTTGATTTCAGCTCAGATCATGGTCTTAGGGTTGTGAGAATGAGCCCTGCCTCGGGCTCCGCACTGGGCATGGGGCCTGCTTAAGATCCTCTCCCTGTGCCCCTCCCGAACTCCCCCCCAAATTAAGCAGGTGTCATTAATAAGAATTAGAAGACTGATATTTAATCAAATTATAATAATACTCCTATGACATAAGTAATTATTCCTGACGATCAAGCAAATAAAGATGTCCCCTAAGGTTCCTGGACTTCTTCCTCTTCTCCATACTTAAGTGCTCCCTGGTTGAAGTTATTTATTCGTATAAAAACTCCAATTTAACTAATGTTTTCCAGGCTAAAATCATTAGCCCACCATCTTTCCTCTGAGCTCCAAACCGGATTTCTAACTGCATAATGGACATTTCTATCTTGGTACCCCATATCATCTCAAAAGGAACATATCCAAAAACTGCCATTATCTTGCCCCACACACTGCTTCTTCTGATATTCCCTTTCTCAATAAAATGATCCACTGCCTTTACAATTGCTTATGCCAGAAACCTTCTTGTCCACTGTAATCAATGCTAAGTATTCCACATCCTAACATCCACTGACTATCCCCCTCCCCCTTCACTCTTACTGCCACTGCAAAAGCCTAACTCATTTCCCTAAACTGAACACTCCCTCATTAATTAATCCTGTACACTGCCACCTCAACTGTTTTATCTAAATGACAACCTTGATTTCACTTCCTTAGTTGAAAAATTCTGTCGGCTCTCTATTATATAGAGTACAAAGTCTCTGGTAGGGCACCAGAAGGTACTTAAAATTTCCTGCCACTCTTGTAGGAAAAAAAACAACCGTATTCCAATGGAAAACTATATACCGTCAGATTGATTCAGGGCAGCTATTTGACAAACCTACAAATAGTAGATAACTGATAGAAGACATGCAAATTCTGTCCTGGCAGAGATTCACCTGACTTCCTCCCAACTTTACAGAAGAGTTTTGCCTCCATTTATTTCAACATTTTAATGCTCCATATACATTTTAAAATTTTTTCAAGATTTTATTTATTTGAGGGGCATCTGGGTGGCTCAGTGAGTTAAAGCCGCTGCCTTCAGCTTGGGTCATGATCTCAGGGTCCTGGGATCAAGCCCAGCATCAGGCTCTCTGCTCAGCCAGGAGCCTGCTTCCCTGCCCCCTCTCTGCCTACCTCTCTGCCTACTTGTGATGTCTGTCTGTCAAATAAATAAAATCTTAAAAAAAAAAAAATTTTATTTATTTGAGAGAGAGAATGCACAAGCGAGGGGGAGGGGCAGAGCAAGAAGCAGGTTCCCCAATGACCAGAGAGCCCAATGCAGAGCTCAATCCCAGGACCGTGGGATCATGACCTGAGCCAAAGGCAGACACTTAACTGACTGAGCCACTCAGGCACCCCTAAATCTGAATATTTTAAAACTTCTTATGTCTAGTTATTTCACTAAATGAGTTTAACAAAATCCTTAACACATGTTCATTTTTACATCCATATGAGGAGTCACAGTTTTTACTTTTTTCTGAAAGTCATCTTTTAACATGCTCTATCCTCTAAGCACCATAAGCTATAAGCAAAATAAATATAAGCAAAATAAAAAAATATCATGTTCTCTTATGCCTCTTTATACTTATACACGGACTATTCTTTCTGCCTATAAAGTCTACCCCTATTCTCAGCCTGAGACCTGCTAGAGCTTGGGTTCCCTCTCATGCTTGGCCCTCCTCCCGGTACTGTGTATATTGACTGCTACACTGTCCCTGTGGGATTACGTCATTCTTCCCTCAGGTGTCCCAAACACCTAAATGCCTGGCTCATTACAAGCACTGGATACATGTTTTGTGAATGACATATTCAAAATAAAATGAAAGATTGTTACCAGTATAATAAAACAGTTTGAATTTCTAACATTGCATTTAAGGTAAATGTAGTAGTGGTGGGTCCCCCCAACATTGGGTACCCCAATAATGGGTCCATGATTAAAGGAGCAAGACTGATACAAAGCAAAGGTCAAGCAAAGCTTTATTTCGCACCAAGCATCAAGAATCAGACCGACCTTCAAACAGACCGGTCGGGGACGCCCCTCACAGAGAATGACCCCTCCCTGCTTTCCAGACTAACTTTTATAGAGCAAAGGCCATGTGGTTGGGCCTGGTCACACACAGGTGGCTAACTGAATTCAATTCATCCCACAGTAGCCATGGTAACTAGCCCATCACCTTGGTAGCTAGGAGACAGTATGCGCCCCGACTGATTGAATGTCTCCACCCCTGTACTTGGACTTTATTATCTGGGACTGGTTTCCGGGACTTGCTCTAAGCAAGTTCCGGGTGGGGGGTGGGGGGTGGGGGGGGGTGGGGAGGGGGGGGCACAAGGTGAATCTAAGTTTTACAACAAAATGACAGTTCAACCGGTGGGGCTGCTCTGGCTGAATAGGCCTTTATGGTAGGGAGGACACTTTACCATACCAACATGAATACATTTTGGGCTTTAATGATAAATGCACAGAATCTAAGTACTTAAATAGTACATTATCCTTATTTTCCCTGAAAGCATTCTAATTTTCATTTAAAAGTATTACCCAGAAATATTCTCTTATTCTTAATACACATATTTTAAGGCTTTAAACCACAAGTAAGAGATACAGCCACTCATGAAAATCTGTATTACCATGAAAAGAAGTAAATATTAATGGGAAATGCATATCAAATACAATATATTCTACATTACATTTTAAAAAAGATTTTATTTATTCATTTGAGAGAGAGAGAGCTCGTGAGTGCACAAGCACTGGAAGAGGCAGAGGGAGAGGGAGAAGCAGACTCCCCGCTGAGCTTGGGGCTCAATCCCAGGACACGAAGATCACAAACTGAGCCTAAGGCAGATGCTTAACCATCTGAGCCACCCATGCGCCCCATCTACACTACATTTTTATACAAATTTAAAAATGCAACACAAAAGGTTAAGCTTCCGACTGGATTTCGACTCTGGTCATGAACTCAGCATGGAATCCACTGGAGATTCTCTCTCCTTCTGCCTCTACCCCACCCCCACTCTCACAGGCTCTCTGTGAATAAATGAATAAATCTTTTTAAAAAGTGCAACATAAAACAGTATTACCTTCTGAAACTAATTCAGCTGTCCTGGAACCACAGGGGTTTATAGCAGCATCCCTGACCTCTACGCACTAGATGCCAGCAGCATCCCTTTAATTGTGAAAACCAAAAATGGGTCTAGACATTGCCAAATGTCCCTGGGAGTCCCCAGCTGAGAAACAATGGTCTAGACAAATACAATAAGCAACTTTAATTCAGTGTGGACAACCTCAGGGTGTAACAAGAGCATCTAAACTATGGAAAAATTAGATGAAAGACAGACAAGAAGTGAAATCTAAGGAAAGACTCAAATGATAAGAAGTTAGTAATGTCAGGAAAAAGTCAGGAAAAAGTATTCCAGGCATATCAATGGCCTAGAGGATAGAGAATATGGTTCCTTTTCTTTCATAAAGAGCTCCAATTTTCCAAATCATAATTTCTCCAAATTCAGGAAGTAAAAATATATGCATATAAATAGAATGGGGACAAAGTCCCTATGCATAAAGTTAGAAGGTATCTGTATGCTTCTCTCCATTCCCCAGATATAGTTAAATCGCAACCCCACCCCTAGCATTTCTCTGAACCTAATCCTTGTTAATGGTTAAAGTTATTCCTAGTAACTATTTTTAAGTCTCAGCTGTTGCTGAATCACATACATAAGAACTCTGTAATCTTTCTGTACAAGACATCATAACCCTTCTGAGCAGAGATGAGGGAAGATCTGAGATAAGAGAGATTGAAGAAGTTGCTCAGAATAGATAGTAACTGAGCAGGAGAGGGGCTAAAAGCAAGGCAGGAGTTTGCATCCGTTTCATGGCAACATAAAGAATGAAACCTTATAAAAAGTTTTATCACACCCAGACCCCTCTGGGAATAAACTGCTCTAATGATTTTTTTCCCCTATACTTCATGTTATCTTCTCTACCACACAATTTACTACAGACTGTCTGCTGTTAAAATAACCTGAAGAGCCCTTACGAAATGAGTCTGAAAAGTCGAGAATTCCTATTACTTTCTACCCAGTGTGGGCTCTGCTTAATTGAGTTTTCCTGAATTGGACACATAGCTCAAATGAGATTAACTTCTAGACTTTCTTCCCATGTTCCAAGTCTGTAGAGGTATTATCTTGGTTTTCGAGTTAAAGTACTTCAAACATACTTCTTAGTACAAGAATGTCAAATAAGAGGATTTCCCCCTCTTATTTTTAAATATAAAACAATTGGGGTGCCTGGGTGGCTCAGTGGATTAAGAGTCTGCCCTGAGCTCAGGTCATGATCCCAGAGTCCTGGGATGGAGTACCACATTAGGCTCTGTGCTCAGTGGGGAGTCTGCTTCTCCTTCTGCCCTTCACCCTGCTTGTGCTCTCTCTCAAAAAAAATCTTTAAAAAAAAACACATAAAAATAAATATAAATTATAATTACTATTCTCTAAAACATTTTATACAGCAAACAGGTTTAGAGTGTTTTGGTTACTAAAATTCTTGGTTTATTTTTATTATTTTATTTATTTATTATTTTATTATTTATTACTGGTTTATTTTTAACATTATTTATATTTAACATTATTAACAACAGAAAAGTCCTACAAAATACTACAAGGCTCTTGGATATAAGATTTATAGTAACAATGTACTTTGATTTAACTTAGCAAACTAAGTTATTAAAATTGATTAGATGCCAAAATTAAAGATCCAAAAATCTATGTCAAGAGATAGAGAGGACATATTATTTTCAGACAACATCTCTCCCCAAGGTTACACAGGCAATTTACAGTTATATTTATTGAAACAACAAGTTTTGGATGCTCTGAAGTTAGAAGGAATTCTGGAAACCAATGCAGAAGCTGCTAAGGATTTGTTTAGTGATTCCACACTTCTTGGCTACATTATTTCCTTTTATAAAATGTTTAACGGGGCGCCTGGGTGTCTGTTCTGTTAAGTGGCTGCCTTCGGCTCGGGTCATGATCCCAGGGTCCTGGGATGGAGCCCCAAGTTTGGCTCCCTGCTCAGCAGGGAGTCTGTTTCCCCTCTCCCTCTGCCTGCTGCTCCCCCTACTTGTGCTCTCTATCAAATAAATAAATGAAATATTTAAAAAAGTAAAATAAAAATGTTTAACATTATGCTATGTGAAATAAGACAGAGAAAAAATGCATAGCCCAATTCAGAGGCAAAAAGTATGTCATTGGTTACTGGGGATTAAGGGGAAATCGGGAAGGAGTTATTGTTTAATCAGTACCGAGTTTCAATTTGGGAAAATGAAAAGTTCTGGAGATGAATAATACTGATAGTTACAGGATAATGTGAATGCACTTGATGCCAATGAACTACACACTTAAAAAATGGTTAAAACAGTAAATTTTATGTCATGTATATTTCACAATAAAAATACTTACAAAAGGCATTAAACCAAAAGTGTTCAATTCAAAAGGCATGGCCTCAATGAACACTCTATCATAATCACTGATCAGAATAACTTACTGTGCAATATTATGTAAATGTCTATATATTTTTAATTCTTTGGCGTGTATTTCTGAATAGGTATACATGCAAATGATAAGAAAAAGTTTCAAATGAAACAAAAGGATATACAATGAAAAGCAAGTCTCCTGTCCACATGTGTCTCTCAGTTAATCAATCTCTTGAGAACTAACAAGTTTCTTCAATGTGTGGGCATTCATATACCTATCCATTTAAAAAAAAAAAAACTTTACTGAGATATAATTTATATACAATTGAATGTAAATATTTACCTACAATTCACTATTTTGAAAAATATCTATAACCATGAATTCACTACCAATCAATGTGTATACAACATTTCCATCTCCCCAAAATATTCCCAGTGCCCACTCCCAGGCAATTACTTCCTCCCATGCCCAGAAATTATGGAACTCCTTCTCTCCATAAAGATTAGTCTTTCCTACTTTTTAAAAAATTAACATATAATGTATTATTTGTTTCAGGGGTACATGTCTGTGAATCATCAGTCTTAATTCATAGCACTCCTCATAGCACATACCCTCCCCAATGTCCATCACCCAGACACCTCATCCCTCCCCTACTCCCCTCCAGCAACCCTCAGTTTGTTTCCTGAGATTAAGAATCTCTTATGGCTTGTCTCCCTCCCTGATTTCATCTTGTTTCATTTTTCCCTCCCTTCCCCTATGATCTTCTCTCGTTTCTCAAATTCCACGTATCAGTAAGATCATACAATAATTGTCTTTCACTGATTGACTTTTTTTTTTTACTTAGTGTAATACCCTCTATTTCCATCCATGTCACTGCAAATGGCAAGATTTCATTTTTTTGATGGCTGCATAGTATTCCATAAGATACCTAGGGAAAAAATCTAACCAAAGAGGCAAAGATTCTGTACTCAGAAAACTGTAAAGTTCATGAAAGAAACTGAAGAAAATACAAAGAAATAGAAAAATGCTCCATGCTCATGAATTGGAAGAACAAATATTGTGAAAATGTTCATGCTACCTAAAGCAATCTACACATTTAATGCAATCCCCATCAAAATACCATCAATTTTTTTCAAAGAAATGGAACAAATAATCCTAAAATTTATATGGAACCAGAAAAGACCCTGAATAGCCAGAGGAATAGTGAAAAAGAAAACCAAAGTTGGCAGCGTCACAATTCCAGACTTCAAGCTTTATTCAAAGCTGTAATTATCAAGACAGTATGGTACTGGCACAAAAATAGATACACAGATCAATGGAACAGAATAGAGAGCCCAGAAATGGACCCTCAACTCTATGGTTAACTAGTCTTTCCTACTTTTGTACAAAGAGAATCATGCTATTTGTGCACTTTTATACCTGGCTTCTTTTAGCATGTTTCCAAGATTTATCCACTATGTTGAGTGTATCAGTACTTCATTCCTATTATTAAGAAGTATTTCATTATATGGATATACCATTATCTGTCCATTCACATATATTCCTTTCTTTAACAAAAACACCAAAATATTATACACGCTGATCTTTTTTCAACTGTTTTTTTAAAAAAGATTTTATTTACTTATTTGACAGAGAGAAATCACAAGTAGGCAGAGAGACAGGCAGAGAGAAGGGGAAGCAGGCTCCCTGCTGAGCAGAGGGCCTGATTCCGGGCTCAGTCCCAGGACCCTGAGATCATGAACTTCGCCAAAGGCAGAGGCTTAACCCACTGAGCCACCCAGTTGCCCCTTTCAACTGTTTTTTAATGTGAATTTTTTTCTTCGAAACGTCTCAAAGTTGCGAGTACAATCAATACTGAATCATCCTCGAATATCCTAAGTGTTATTCTTACAAATATATACTCTTATATATTCACAATATACTAACCAGAATTAGTAAAATAGCAATGACCAGTTATCATCATGTAATCCGTAGAATTCATTCAAGTTTTGCAAACTGTTCCAAAATGTTCTCCACATCTATGTCAGAACCAAAAGATGCTTTTAATTTTGATTTTTAGTCTCCTTCCAAGCTGGAAAGACCAGGAACCTGGCCCTCCTGTGCCTCTTTCCTGAGGCCAAATATTCAAACTTAAAGATAAAATTTAAGCCAAAATACAAAATAGCAAAGAAGCAATTACAATTCTTCTAAACTCAGGAAAAGTTCTGTAAGTTGAGAAGTGGCCTTCTGTAGGTTCTAGGGCTTGCAGTAATTGAGGGGCGCACACACATGAGCCCTCACAGCCTGGAGCTGAGGCTGGGCAGTGGCTATTGGAAAAGATCAGGGACGATAACATGGTAGTAATTTTGTGTACTGCCCTTCAACTTACTGACATGTCCCTATCACTCTTTCAATACTTTACGCACTTTTAGCATGTAAGATACTCTAGGCTCATCATCTTCTTTCCCTACCCTAACCCTGGTACCACCAATTCTCCAAGATGTGCTAGTTTCTTTTATTATTTTGTTTTGTTTCCTGCTTTACTGAGGTAATACAATGTGATAGTTTGATTTATGTATACGCTGTGAAAGGATACACCCCCTATCAAGTTAATTAATACATTTATCACCCCACATATTTACTATTCATTTCCTCTGATGAGAACATTTAAGTTCTATTTTCTTTGCAAATTTCAAATACACAGGGCAGTGGGATTTTGGTTTTTTTTTCTTTTTGTTTTAAAAGATTTTATTTATTTGAAAGAGAGCATGAGCACAAGCAGAGAAGGAGGAAAGAGGGAAGGGAAGCAGCCTCCCCATTGAGCAGAGAGCCCAGTGTGGGACTCAATCACAGGGCCCTGAGATCATGACCTGAGCTGAAGGCAGACATTAACCACCTGAGCCACAATTCACTGTTATAACCTATAGTCACCATGTTCATACGCTATAAAGTTCAAACCTTACAACTGAAAGTTTAGACCCTTTTACCAACCTCTTCATATTTCCCCAGGCCTCCTAAAACCATCTTTTTACTGTTCCTATGAATTCAAGTTTGTTTTTGTTTGGATTGCACATGTAAGTTACACCACACAGCATTTGTCTGTCTTTGGCTTATTTGACTTTCTATAATGCTCTCCAGATGTATTCACTTTGTCACAAATTACAACATCTCCCCCTTTTCGGGCTGAATTCTACTGTGTGTATATATATATAGACACCATATTTTCTATACCCATTCATCTATGAACAGACACTTAGGTCGTTCCTATACACTGACTATTGTAAGCAATGCTGAAGAAAGGTTTAATGGAAACCAAGAGAAAGCAGGGTTAGCTATACTTATTTTAACACAAAATAGACTTTAAGTGAAAGACTATACTAAAAAAACAAAGATGGTCAATATATAATAAAGGGATTAATTCATCAAGAAAATAATTATAATTATTTATGCACCTAACAGAAGAACACCTAAATATATAAAACAAATATTAACAGATCTGAACAGAGAAACAGACAACAAATTAAGAGCAGGGGATTTCAATATCCACCTTCAACAATGGATAGATCATCCAGACCAAAAAAAAAAAAAAAAAAGAAAAATCAATAAGGAAACTGAGTACTTGAGCTGTACTTCAGTCCAAATAGACCTTAACAAGAAATATATAGAACATTCCAACCAACAGTAGCAGAATACACATTCTTCTTAACTGAACATGGAACATTCTCCATGACAGTCCAAGAAATCAAAAGGGAAATCAAAAAATACCTGGAAACAAATGAAAATGGAAACACAACATACCAAAACCTACAGGACACTGCTAAAGCATTTCTGAGAGGGAAGTTTAAAAGAATAAATGCATATATTAAGAAATTAAAAAGATCTCAGATACAGAGATCTGACTTAACATCTCAAGGAATTAGAGAAGAACAAATTAAGTCCAAAGTTAGCAGAAGGAAGGAAATAAAGATCAGAGCGGAAATGGAGACTCTGCTTCCTCCCATATAGGAAAGATGAATGAAATTAAGACCTGGTTTTAGAAAAGATAAATAAAATGGACAAATCTTTAACTACAATACATTTTTATTGGAGATTTTAATCCATTTGCATTTAAAGAATAACTGATAGGTATGGGTTTACCATTTATTTTAGTTTTTCTTTTTCTTGTTTAGTTTTGAAGAGAGGAGGGAGGGGCAGTGGGAGAGGGAGAGTTTCTTGAACCCCATGCAGGGCTTGAGTTCATGACCCTGAGATTATGAACTGAGCCAAAATCATAATGGACTGAGCCACCCAGGCACCCCTTACCATTTGTTATTTTGTTAACTGTGTTCTGGTTGTTTTCTAATTCCTGTTTTCCTTTTTTCCTTCTCTTGCTCTCCTTCATTGGTATTTGGTGATTTTCTATAGCAGTATGCTTTGAATTCCTTTCTCTTTACATTTTGCATTTCTACTATAGGTTTTTGTTTTGTGGTTATCCCAAGGCTTGCATGAAAACATATTTATAAGTCTATTTTAAGCTGATAGTAACGTCAAACACATACAAAAGCTTCCTCTCCCCTTATTTTGCTCTGGTTATCACAATCTGCATCTTTTAACATTGGGTTTCCATTAAATTGCTGTAGTTACAGATATTTTTTAATACATTTGTCTTTAAACCTTCATACTAGAGTTATAAGTGATTTACTCACCACCCTTACAACATTAGAGTATCCTGAATGTAACTGTATTTACTTTCACCAGTATTAAACTTTCATACATTTTCCTGATACTAATTAGTAATCTTTCATTTCATCTTCAAGAACTCCTTTTAACATTCCTTGTAAGGGTGGGTCTGGGGATGATGAACTCCCCCAGGTTTTGCTTATCTGGAAAACTCTCTCATTCAATCCTGAATGATAACTTTGATGGGTAAAGTACACTCGGTGGGAAGGTTTTTTGCTCATCACTCTAAATATACGATCCTTATCCCTCTTGGTAAGGAAGATTTCTGCTCAAAAATCTACTGACAGTCTTATGGGGGTTCCCTTTAACTTAACAAGTTGCTTTCCTTTTGCTCCTTTCAAGATTTGTTACTCCTCTTTAACTTTTGACAATTTAATCATTATGTGTCTTGGTATGGGTCTCCTTGGATTTATCTTTTAGTACTTCCTAGACTTCCTGGATCTGGAAGTTTCTTTCCCTGGTTTAGGAGTTTTCAGCTGCTATTTCTGTGAATAAGCTTTCTGCTCTCTTCTCCTTCTGGAATCCCTATAATGTATAAACTGGTCTGCTTTTATTATGGTGTCCCATAATCCTATAAGCGACCTTTACTTCTTGAATTTTTTCTTTCTGATCCTCTGGATGAATTCCACTGACCTACCAAGTTTGCTGATCTTTTCTTCCACTTAATTTAGTCTGTTTGGAATGCCTCTACTCAATTTTTCATTTCAGTAATTGTATTCTTCAGCTCTGTAATTTCTTTTTGGTACTTTATATATTTTCTTTGTCCTTGTTGTAATTCTTACTTTAGTCATCCATTCCTTCCTAACTTTGGTGAGAATCTTTATGACTGTTATTTTGAACTCTCAATTAGGCAAATCTCTAATTTCTGTTTAAGAGCTGTTTCTGGATATTTATCTTGGTCTTTTGTTTAGAACATAATCCTATGTTTCTTCATTTTCCTTGACTATTTGGTTTCAGAGCATTAGATAAAATGTCACCTTTCCCAGTCTTGACAGAGTGGTATCATGAAGAAGATGAACCTTGTGAATCACACTTCCAATAGCCATGATTTTTCCATTTGAGACAGTTTTAAAAGTTTTTTTAGGCGGCAACTTATAAAGAGTACAAATGAATTACACACACCTATTAAGAACTGCTTTTCTGTTCACTATAGCCTTGTGGGTCTCATGGACACAAGACCTGCTAGCTTTCAAAGCTAGGTATTTTAGGTGGTTGTCTCTACAGAGGGAGTCTTAAAAATTGGGGCGCTAGATGTGAGGGCCAAATCTTTTATTCCTCAGGCAGAGGCTGGGAGTTGGGGATACTCTCCCAACTATATTATGGTGTTTTAGGAATGGGAATTATGGTGAGGCTGTGTCTCAGTATTTACTACCTTTTTTTTCCCTTCCCAGATTTATTTACTTACTTGAGAGAGAGAGAGAGCACATGCATGTGCTCAGGGGAGAGGGACTGGAGGAGGGAATCTTCAAGCAGACTCCCCACCAAGCACAGAGCACCACACAGAGCTTGAGCTCACCACCCATGAGATTATGACCCTCGCCAAGACCAAGAGTCAGCACTCAATTGACTGAGCCACCGAGGTGCCCCCTCTCCTACCCATTTTAATGTATTTTTTTCATCTGTCTGATGTGTAGTACTTGCTCAGCTGGTTTTCAGATCCTATTCAGAGAGATGTTCCATGTGTGGCTGCACATTTATTTAGTAGTGTGTCCATGGAAAGGGAGCCCTCCTACATCATCATCTTGGTCAACTCCCACCCCCCAGTTCATTTTAGTGGACAATGGTCTTAGGGAAGCAAGATCTGGGTCTTGGGTGTTTTCACTGCTATTAGGGTCACTGCTCCCACGTTCTCTAGATGATAGAGCCAAAAATGTATGTATGTATGCATAAGGACATATGTGTATGTGTGTTTCCCTACATATGAACACATATTCATGGATATCCACACTTATAGCTACATTTCTGTATCAAACTGTATATATTAAAAATTATGAATTTATTCCCACACCTTTAATGTCAAGTCAATACTACAGAGCTCAATATAGTTTTCTACCTTTCTAGAAATTAGCATAACTCCCTAACTCTGAGAAATGTGGCAGACCACAATTCTCAACACATTTTTAAATATCATCAATTCCACTTTATGTAATTATGTAATCAATCTTTGTATTAGTTTCTAAGGCTGTTGTAACAAATTATCACAAATTGGATGAAAACAACATTTATTATCTCACAGTCTTCAGCATCACTTTCATGGGCTAAAATCAAGGTGTTAGCAGGGCAGCACTCCACCCAAAGGCTCTAAGGGAAAGTCTGTTCATTGCTTCTTCCAGCTTCTGTGGCTACTAGAATTCCTTGGCCTGCTCATGCCAATCTCTATCTTGGTCTTCACATCGTCTTCTCCTCTTGTGTGTATCATCCCATCTCCCTCCACCTCTCTTTTAAGAAGGACACTTAATAGCACTTATGGCCCAACCAGATAATCCAAGATTATCTCATCAACAGATCTCTACCTGCTCACATATAAGGTTCTGAGAATTAGGACTTTGATGCTTCGGGCTATCACTCAGCCCATTACTACCTCCTACCGGTGACATCCACCTCCCCTACATAGATGGGCTCTTGTATTATTTAGGCTCTGACATGCCAAGCCATCACAATGCCTACCCTGTTCAGGCTCCTATACCTCATGCCAGGCCACTCTTCCAGAGATGCCTCCTTATCCCTTTTGAGCTTTGAAACTCCATGCCAGGCCACCTTCATGTACAGATAACCTTCCTCAACCGGCTTCAGCTGCAACACTTCACAGAGCCATCTTTCCATTCTGACACCCTTGTCCTGCTGCTTAGGCTGATATTCAATGCTGGGCTATCCTCCTGGGCAGATGGCTCACTACACCCCACTTCTAATCTGACACCCTGCCCTTGGGCACCTTTCCACAGAAACAGCTTCTTCAATATGCATAGGCTCTGAAACCCTACAGCAGGCCACCTCCACACACAGATGCCCTTCTCCCCCTGCACGGTCTCCAACAGCTAGGCACACAGCTACCTCTACAGGGACATACCTCTACCTGCCTCAGGTTCTAGCACCCCAGGCCAGGTGACACTCACATGCCCTCCTCACCCTGTCTGGGCTCCCACATGCCTTGTAGGCTATAAAACCCTGCCCTAGGCTGCTTTCCCATAGACACACTCTCTCATCCTATTTGGGTTTTGTTTTTTTTTTAATATTTTATTTATTTGACAGACAGAGATCACAAGTAGGCAGAGAGGCAGACAGAGAGAGAGGCGGGGAAGCAGGCTCCCTGCTGAGCAGAGAGCCCGATGTGGAGCTCAATCCCAGGATCCTGGGAGGATGACCTGAGCCGAAGGCAGAGGCTTTAACCCACTGAGCCACCCAGGCTCACCTTTCCACCCCTCCTATTTGGGCTTTTGATACAGAGCACCAAGTTGCTCCCAGATGGTTGCCCTCCTGATATTGCTCAGGCTCAGGGAACCAAGGTCAGTTGTCCTCCTGTGCAGATAAAACTTCTCACCTCACCTGAGAAGCAGTGAATCTAGCCAGGCAGCCCATTATGATGATGCCCTCCTCAAGCCACTTTACCTGCAGAATTTTGTTCCAGGCCCACCTCTTTGCAGATGCCCTCCCCACTCAACTACCATTCTAACACAGACATACCCTCACCCCACACAGGCTTTGATGGCCCTGAGAAATAAACTGCTATGATGACAACCTTCCTACCCACATGGTTGCAACACACTGTGTCAAGCCACCCCTATTCCCTCTGTGGACACCATTCTAATACTGGGTCAGGTTCTAACATGCTGCTCTAGTACTGAGGCCCAGCTTGCTCAGACCAACTTCACGGTTTCAGGACTGAATTTTTTAAGAGCAGAAAGAAAGAACAGCAAGAAGCAGATCTTACTTTTGTTCCCACTTTACTGGAAATAGATGCTTTCTTCCGAAATGCTTTTGACTTTTTCTTTCACTACAGTTTACTTTGGTACATTTTCCTTCTGATAACTGAGAAGCTTTCTTAATTTTATAGCTGTTAAGTTTCTGAATAATTTTATAGGTGTTATGTTTCTGAATATCTCTAAGGTTCTAGATCTTCAGACAAGTATCTATTATTCTCACCTACAAAAATCAATGATTTTCAACTGCCTTTACCCACCAGATTTAAATTACCTCCATCATTATCAATTACCTTTGTATGTTGAAATATATATTTAAATAATAGATTTACTGACTCTCAAACTATCTTTGGACAAAAGATATGAAAAGTCTTCTTCCTCCCCTTTACCTCCTGACTTTTCTTAAATGATTACTTCTGTATTGTCAAGGTTCGTGACACTTAAGTTATATTTAGTAAAATCAATTTCCATAGCTGTTTTTACTGCAGTTCTACAATGAAATGGATTTAATGCTTACTGCCTATCCTTTGTGCCATAGCTTTTCCATTTATGACTCAGTAAGCTGAATTTCATTCATTATTACAATCTTTTTCCTCTAGGAAAGTCACAGAAAAAAATGTATCCAGAGTCCTTACAAGTTTAAAAACATGTGAGTATCACTTAAGATATCACTTAAGTATCACTTAAGAGATAAAATTCTTACATCACAGTTCCTTACCCCAAAACTTTAAGGTACTGTTCTAGTTTCTGTGTTCAATGCTGATGCGAAGGACTCTGAAGTCAGGCTGCACACATAACTGTGGCTTTTTACCTAATGTAATTTTACTAGGACATACTTCTTTACCAATTTTTGCCCAGGACACATTCTCACCTTCCAATTAAACCTATAGACTTAATTCTATCTGCTTCTTTCTAGAAATGTTTATCATTTTCTTTCTTGTTCCATTATTTGGTTATCCTCATAAGGGACACCAATTTTAAGTATACTGAGTCCTCTTTGGCTACTATTTTCTAATACTTCAGATATTTTTATTCACTTTCATTTTGCTTAATTTTTTTAAAAAAGATTTTATTTATTTATTTGACAGACACAGATCACAAGTAGGAAGAGAGGCAGGCAGAGAGGGAGGGGGAGGCAGGCTACCTGCTGAGCAGAGAGCCTGATACAGGGCTCAATCCCAGGACCCTGGGATCATGACCTGAGCTGAAGGCAGAGGCTTCACCCACTGAGATACCCAGGCGCCCCCATTTTGCTTAGTTTTTAACTCAGTCCTGATCTCCATGTCCTTTACAACTTTTCAGCAATGCATTGCATACTTTTTACTATTTTCGGTGAGGTCTTCACTCAGGATTTTTCTCTTCTCCTTACCTGAACTCAACCTGCTCCCTTGTACTTTATTACTTCTTACTTCACTCATAATATTTCTGCTTTGTGATCTTGTTTTATAGAAGTTCCTTAATTTTTAAATAAATTCAATGAAACCGTGCATAAAAAATGTTGTGGTGTATGTTTTTCATCTGCCTGTTTTCTTGCCTGCTTATTAATTTTCTGGAATATTTGTGTATAAGTACTGTACTGTTGTTTTTTGTTGTTTGTTTTTTTTTTAAGATTTTATTTATTTATTTGACTGAGAGAGAGAGAGATCACAAGTAGGCAGAGGGGCAGGCAGAGAGAAAGGGGAAAGCAGGCTCCCGCTGAGCAGAGAGCCCGATGCGGGACTCGATCCCAGGACCCTGGGATCATGACCTGAGCTGAAGGCAGAGGTTTAACCCACTGAGCCACCCAGGCGCCTCGTACTGTTGTTTTAAGAATTTTTTTTTTAGGTTTTATTTATTCATTTAACAGAGAGGGATAGTACAAGCAGGGAACAGCAGGCAGAGTGGGAGGGAGAAGCAAGCTCTCTGCTGAGACAGGAGCCAGATGTGGGACTCGATCCCAGGACCCTAGGATCACAACCCGAGCCGAAGGCAGCCGCTTAACAACTGAGCCACCCAGGTGTCCCTGTACTATTGCTTTTTAAATATTACATCATGGAGTGAGCGCTTCCTGAGTCGATTATATGGCTGAGATGTTAGAAGAGTATTCTAGACTAACAGGAAGCCTCACGGACTTGCACTTAAGCGCCATATGATGTGCATGTGTGAGCAAGCAAAAGAAATTCCCACTTTTCTATCTCCTTTATTAAACAAAGATTACCAGTTGCTATACTGCCAATTAGTATCCTATCTTGCAGGAGTAACATCTATAGTGCATTTGCATGGCCTCTGTTGGAGCCCTTACCTCCTTTTTACCTCCTGGATATTAAATAGACAGGTTCCCACAGCCAAGTTGAATACCCCACTTTTACTTGTTATTCCAAAAAAATCCTTGGTTTTATCCTTCAGATTATACCAATTATTTTGAAAAAGTTCTTTACTGGTCCTTTTATGTTTATGCCAAGAAATCTTAGAATCCATTCTTAATGTCTCCATCATCTGGGAGACTCCTACTGTGTTTAGCAGCTCTTCTGTTTTTTGGCCATTCTACTTTCGTTTGTATAAAAGGGTTTCCTCTTTCTTTTTTAAAAGTTGGGAGGATTCTGTTTCTCATGTTCTTTATAGTTTTCAGTTGGTTATATAGAGGAAAAGCAGCAAAGACTATCTACCATCTAAAGACACCTTTACTACGTAAAGAAGACCACAAATCTTCTGGATTTTTTTAAGGAAAAAAAAAAAAAACCCTCACATATGGATTTTTTTTAAGGAAAAAAAGAAAACCCTTTAAATAAAAGAGTAATATAAATGTTGAATCATTATGATATACCACTAGAACTAATGTTATACAACAACTGTATCTCAATTTAAAAAAAAAGTAAATAACTCAAGTTTCTGGCACAAGTACCTCACAGCATAGGCCTCTCTAATGGGTTGTGATTTTAAAATAAAGTCAGCTCCTACTTCTCTTGTATACTGCCCACTGACAACATCAACCAGATTGAGGAAGCAAATTTTCTGTTTCAGCAGCAAGTTCAGTCCTCAGGAGGTTAAAGCTACCATATTACCAAATGAGGTACCTCTTCCATTTCCTCTTAACTATTTCTTTTGGAATTTGCCACCCTGTCACCAAATAACAAGCTTACAGTGCTACTTCATACTTTCTCAGTTTTACACATTATCTCTGATTTACTCCTTAGTCTTCAAGACACCAGAGATATGGATGTATACTATAAGTATGTATAAATCATATGCACATATACACTTCTGTCCCCTACTCTCTAATACAGCTAAATCACAATTTTATTATGATCAATATTCAGACATGTGCACCATTACATAAATGATATTCATATCTGGACCATGGAAAACTTTGCAAACATGGAAATAACTTCTAGATTTATTCTGAAATTAATCACTGTCTTACAATTCAACCCCAAATCCTTTGCCAATCCTCTAAACCTCTTACTACATAAAACACAATAGCTACCGTATTAATTTTATTGGTGACAACAGGTCTTATATCTACTTCAATGCTTTCCCCTAAAGCCTGTGACCTTCTCCAAGCTGGGCTTGCCCTTCAAGTACAGTGCTGAGTTACTATCAGGCAACCTCAGTGCATAATTACCTTGGGGATTTTCTTCATTATTCTTTCATGTTGGACTCCCATATTCCCCAAATTCTTTGCTTTCCTTTTTCTTGATTAAGCTTGTTTTTTTTTTATTCCAGTAAAATTAACATGCAGTGTTATATTAGTTTCAGATGTACAATAGGGATTCAACAATTTGATACATTACTCAGTGCTAATGACAAATGTATTCTTAAACCCCTTCATCTATTTCACCCATTTCCCCCTACCACAGGTGGTAACCTGGTAACCACAGGTTTGTTCTATTTAAAAGTCTGATTTTCGTCTCTTTTTTCCTTTATTCATTTCTTTTTAAACTCCACATTAGAGGGGTATCTGGGTGGCTCAGTTGGTTAAGTGTCTAACTCCTGATTTCAACTTAGGTCATGATCTCAGAGTGGTGAGATCAAGTCCCATGTCAGGTTCTGTGCTCAGCACAGAGTCTGCTTGTCCCTCTCCCTCTGCTCTTCCTGCTACTCTCTCTCTCTAATAAATAAAATATTTAAAAAGAAATTCCACATTTGAGTGAAATCATATGGTATTTGTCTATCCCAACCAAATGACTTCACTTAGCATTACAGCCTTGATCCATCCATATTGTTACAAATAGCAAGGGCCCATTCCTTTCTATTGCTAAGTAATATTCCAGTGTGTGTCTGTGTGTATGTATAAAACCGCATCTTCTTTAACTACTCCATCTATCAATAGGCATGGGCTGCTTCCCTACTTTCGCTACTGTAAATAAAGCCACAATAAACATAAGGGTGCATATATCTTTTTGAATTAGTGTTCCTCTTCTCTAGGTCAATACCCAGTAGTGGAATTACTATGTCATATGATAACTCTTATTCTTTAATTTTTTGAAGAACTGCCATACTGCTTTCCAGTCTGCTTTCCAGACTGCCTGTAGCAGTCTGCATTCCAACAAGTAGCGTGCAAGAGTTCCTTTTTCTCCACATCCTCACCAACACTTGTTGTCTCATGTATTTTTGATGTTAGCCATTCTGACAGGTGTGAGGTGACATCTCACTGGGGTTTTGATTTGCGTTTCCCTGATGATGAGTGATACTGAGCATCTTTTCAAGTACTTGCTGGCCATCTGGATGTCTTCTTTGGAGAAATGTCTATTCGTGTTTCCTGCCCATTTTTAACTGGATTATTATTATCTTAGATGAGCTATATATGTTATTTATATATTTTGGATACTAACTCCTTATCAGATACAGCATTTGCAAGTATCTTCTCCCATTAAGTTGTCTTTTTTGTTTTGATAATTGCTTCCTTTCCTGTGCAGAAACTTTTAATTTTGATGTAGTCCCAATAGTTTATTTTTGCTTTTGTTTCCCTTGCCTCAGGGGACCTAATCACAAAAATGTTGCTACAGTTGATGTCAAAGAAATTACTACCTGAATTCTCCTCTAGGATTTTTATGGTTTCAGGTCTCATGGCTAATTCATTAATCCATTCTGAATTTATTTTTGTTTATGATGTAACAAAGTGGTCTAGAATCATTCTTTGATATGTAGCTATCCACTTTTCCCAACACCATCTGTTGAAGAGACTTTCCCCGCTGCATATTATTGCCTCCTTGCTCAAGGATTAATTTGCCACATAATTTTGAGTTTATTTCTGGGCTCTTCATTCTGTCCCACTAATCTATGTGTCTATTTTTGTGTCAGTATCATACTGCTTTGATTGCTATAGCTTTGTAGTATACCTTGAAATCTAGCATTCTGATACCAATTTTTTTCTTTTTCAAGACTGCTTTGGTTATTCAGGGACTTCTGTGGTTCCAACCAAATTTTCGGATTTTTAAAGAAGAGTTAATACCAAATAATTACTTTTACAATTTCTTTTCTTGCTCTGTGGAAAAATGCTGTTAGTATTTTGATAGGGATTGTGTTAAATCAACAGACTGATTTGGGTATTATGGCTTCATTTTAATATTTGTTCTCCTAATCCCTGAGCATGGAATATCTTTTCACTTTGTTTGTGTCATCTTCAATTTCTTTAATCAATGTTTTATATAGTTTTCAGAATATATGTCTGTCCCCTCCTTGGTTAAGTTTATCCCTAGGTATTATTTCTGGCGCAACTGTAAATGGAATAGTTTTAATTTCTTTTACTGCTACTTCATTATTAGTGTATAGAAATGCAACAGATTTCTGTATATTGATTTTGTACCCTTCACCTTACTGAGTTCATATATCAGTTCTAGCAGTTTTTTGGTTGAGACTTCAGGGTCTTCTACATATAGTATCATGTCATCTACAAGTAGTGAAAGATTTATTTCTTCCTTATCAATGTGGATGCTTTTTCTTTTTTTCTGTCTGATTGTTTGTGTCTATGACTTCCAGTACTACGTTGAATAAAAGTAATGAGAGTGAACATCATTGTTTTGCTCTTGATCTTAAGGGAAAACTCTTAATTTTTCACCATTGAGTATGTTGGCTGTGCCTTTTTCACAACTGGCCTTCATTATATTGAGATATGTTCCCTCTATACCTACTTTTTTGAGGGTTTCTATAATGAAATGGATGTTGTACTTTGTCAAATGCTTTTTCTGTATCTACTAAAATGATCCTATAGTTTTTTCCCATTCTCTTATTGATGTAATACAGCAGACTGACCGATTTGGGAATCCTGAATCATCCTTTCATCATAGGAATAAATTCCATTCAATCATGGTGAATTTTTTTTTTTTTTTTTTTTTTTGGATGTATTGTTGAATGCAGTTTGCTAATACTTTGTTGAGGATTTCTCCATCTCTGCTGCATCAGGGATAATGGCCTATAATTCTCTTTTTTTGCAATAAGTTTATCTGGTTTTGGTATCAGGGCAATGCTGACCTCATAGAATGAGTTCGGAAGTTTTCCTTCCTCTTTTGTTTTTTAGAATAGTTTGAAAAGATAGGTATCAACTCTTATTTAAATATTTGGTAGAATTTACCAGTGAAGCCGTCTGGTCCTGGACTTTTCTTTGTTGGGAACTTTTTGATTACTGATTCAGTTTCACTGCTGGTAACTGATCTGTTCAAATATTCTATTTCTTCCTGCTTCAGTTTTGGTAGCTGGTATGTTTCTAGAATGTATCCAGTTCTCCTAGATTGTCCCAATATTTTGGCATATAATTTTATATAATTCTCTTATAATCCTTTCTATTTCTGTGGTGTTATTTCTCCTCTTTCATTTCTGATTTCGAGAATCCTTTCTCTTTTTTGATGAGTCTGGCTAATGGTGTTATCAATTTTGTTGACCTTTTCTAAGACCCAGCTCCTGCATTCTTTAATCTATCATTTTTTTAAAGTCTCTATTTCATGTATTTCTGTTTTAATCTTTATTATTTCCTTTCTTCTACTATTTTGGGGTTTTGTTTGTTCCAACTCCTGTAGGTGTAAGGTTGGCTTGAGATTTTTCTTTCTTCTTGAGGTAGGACTGTATTGCTATAAACTTCTCTCTTAAAAAACCACTTCTGTAGCATCCAAAAGATTCTGGACTATTTTTTTCTTTTTCACTTTTCTCGACGTGTTTTTTAATTTCTCTTTGATTTCTTGGTTGATCTAGTCATTGTTTAGTAGGCTGTTATTTAACTTTTTGTATTTGTGTTCTTTCCAGATTTTTTTCTTGTAGTTGATTTCTAGTTTCATAGCATTGTGGCTGGAAAAGATGCACGGTATGTGACTTTGATCTTTCTGAATTTGTTGAGATTTTTTTTCATGGACTAATGTGATCTACTCTGGAGAATGTTCCATTTGTACTTGAAGAGAATGTGCATTCTGGGGCGCCACAGTGGCTCAGTAGGCTAAGCATCTGCCTTTGGCTCAGGTCATGATCTCAGGGTCCATGGATCCATGGACCCAGTCTCAGGGTCCATGATCCAGCCCCATGTCAGATTCCCCGCTCATCCAGTAGCCTGCTTCTCCCTCTCCCCATGTCTCTCCTCCCTGCTAACTCACTCTCTCTCAAATAAATAAAATCTTTTTAAAAAGAAAAAAAAAAGCAGGGGAGGGGGGAAGGATGTACATTCTGCTTATTTAGGAATGTTCCAAATATATGTTAGATCCATGTGATCCAAAGTGTCATTCAAAACCACTGTTTTCTTGTTGATTTTCTATTTGGATGATCTATCCATTGATGTAAGTGAGGTGTTAAAGTCCCCTATTATTACAGTACTATCGATTACTTCCTGTATGTTTGTTAATAGCTGCTTTATGTTTTGGGGTTCTCCCACTGGGTGCATAAATATTTACAATTGTTGTCTCTTCTTGTTGGATTGTTCCTTACATGATTATGTGGTATCTTTCTTTGGCTCTTGTTGCAATATTTTTTTAAAAAGTCACTTCTGTTTGATTTAAGTACTGCTGTACGCTGGCTTTCTTTTCACTTCCATTTGCATGATAAGTATTTTTCTATCTCTTCACTTTCAGTCTGCATGTGTCCGGCCCCTTTAGGTCTGAAACGAGTCTCTTGTAGACAGCATATAGATGGATCTTGGTTTTTTAAAATCCATTCCACCATCCTATGTCTTCTGATTGGTCCATTTAGTCCTTTTACATTCAAAGTAATTATTGATAGGTATGTACTTACTCCCATTTTGTTACTTGCTTTATGGTTGGTTTTGTAATTCTATTATCTTGCTTTCATCTCTGACGGTTTGTTGGCTTTCTTTGGTGAAGCTTTCTTTCCTCTATTATTTCTTGGAATAGTTTGATATATTGGATTCCTTTCTCTTTATTTTTTGCATATCTATTACTGGTTTTTGATTTGTGGTTACCATGAGGTTTACATATAACAACTTATATATACAGCAGTCCATGTTAATTTCATGGTTGCTTAAGTTTGAAGCCATTCTAAAAGCACTAAACTTTTACTCCTCTCCCCATTTTAGGTATGTAGTGTCCTACTTTATCCTTTTATTTGGTGAAACCCTTGACTAATTTCTAAAGATAAACTGATTTTATAGCTTTTGTGCTTCCCACTTTTCTTACTTACTCCTGCTTATGGTCTTTCCTCCCCACTTAGAGACTCCCCTTTAAACATTTCTTATAGAACTGGGTTAGTAGTGATAAATTCCTTTAACTTTGGTTTGGGAAACTATTTATCTCTCCTTCTTTCTGAACGGTGGCCTTGCTGGACAGATTTGGTTGCAGGTTTTTTCCTGTTAGCACTCTGAATATATTATGCCACTCCTGGCCTGCAAAGTTTTTGCTGAAAAATCAGCTGACAGCCTTATCAGATTTCCCTTGTATACAACTGTTTTCTTTTGTTTTGCTGCTTTATAAATTCTCTTTAGCTCGACTTTTTGCCATTTTAATTACTACGTGTCTTGGTGTGGATCTGCTTGAGCTGATTTTGTTGGGGAATCTGTGCTTCCTGGATCTGGATTTGTTTTCTTCCCTAGATTCACAAAGTTTTCCACTATTATTTCTTCAAATAAATTTTCTGCCCCCTTTTTGCTCCCTTCTCCTTCTAGGATCCCTATAATGTGAATGCTGTTACACTTGACAATATTGCTAAGTTCCCTTAATCTCTTCTCTTTTTTTTTCTTTTTCTTTTTTCTTTCTCCGTTTGCCTTAATTGCTTTCCATTATTCTGTTCTCCAGGTCACTGCATCTGTTCTTCTGCTTCTTCTACTCTACTATTCATTCCCTCTAGTGTATTTTTAATTTTAGTTATTGAGTTCTTCATCTCTGATAGGTTCTTTTCTGTATTACACCTCTTTGTTGAGGATCTAGCTGAGATCTACCACTCTTTTCCCAAGTTCAGTGAGTATCTTGAACTCCCTATCAGGCATATTACTTACCTCAGTTTCATTTAGGTCTCTTGCTATGATTCTGTCCTGTTCTTTCATTTGGGACATATTTCTCTGTCTCCTCATTTTGTCTAACTCCTGTGTCTGTTTCTGTTAGGAAAGTCACCTTTGTCTCCTGCTCCTGAAGGAGCAGGTAGCGGCCTTATAAGGGATGCCTGAGGGGCACAGTCAGTTGGGTTTCCAACTCTCAGTTTCATCTCAAGCTGTAATCTCAGAGACGTGAGACTGAGCCCTGAGTGGGCTCCACCTCAGTGCAGAGTCTGTTAAGACTCTCTCTCCCCAGTCCATCCCCCAAAATAAATAATAAATCTTTAAAAAAGTAGTGGCCTCATTAAGAAGAGGCTCTGTGGTGACCTATAGTACAATGTCTCCCATTCACCAGAACCTAGTGCTTTAGGGTATCTCCTATGCATGTTTTGTGCACCCTACTGTTGTGATTGAGCCATGTTTGCCTTTAGTCCAGTCAGCTGCAATGGTTCTTTGCCTTCTGTGGGCAAAGTTTGGTCTCTTTGTTATTTGTGGGACAGTCGGGTGCTGCCTTGGGCTTGAGCTGGGTCAGACTAGGCATTTGCCAGAGCCATGGTCACACAATACTGCAGACCACTTTCCCTGTATCATCCCCTGAGCATTTTGTTGGTGGGCAGCACCTGTAGTCAGACCCTATGTGTGCCCCCAACCCATTGTGGGGCTGCAGTTGGATCAGGGTGTGTGGTTTCTTGCCCTCTTCCCCGGATAAGAGTCACTTTGAGGGGCCCTGATCCTTGTTGGGGATGACTGCACACTGCCATGCTAGCAGTGCCACTTTGGATGGACTCCAGTTGAGGATGTGTTAGCAGGGGTGGGTCTGCAAGTGAATACAAGGAGGGACGCACAGAGTTAGCAAGGTTTGTAACAATCTGCTGTGGTATGGTAATACAGAGGCTTTGGGAAAACTCCTGCAGTGGTTGTGTTGGAGGTCTGAAGAGCATGGGGTTGGGATATGCTGTTAGTAAGCTAGATGAAGAGGTGTGCAGCACTGGTTCCCACAGGTGTCTGTTTCCAGCTGGGTAAGCAGGGAAAATGGCACCTAGCAACTCTTTTGTTTTGTTTTGTTTTGTTTTTAAAATATTTTATTTATTTGACAGAGAGAAATCACAACTAGGCAGAGAGGCAGGCAGAGAGAGAGGAGGAAGCAGGCTCCCCGCGGAGCAGAGAGCCCGACGTGGGGCTCGATCCCAGGACCCTGAGATCATGACCTGAGCCGAAGGCAGAGGCTTTAACCCACTGAGCCACCCAGGCGCGCCAGCTCTTTCATTTTTAGAAAAGTCTCCTACAGATCCCTGCCCCTGCAGCACACTTCTGAGTCCAGCAAATAAATTTTGTTCTGCTTCTAATTCAAGATTAGAAATCATCCCCCCCAAGCAAATAAATTTTACAACTGCTGCTTCTATGCTATATCCGAGCAGGGTTTTATGTTGCCTCTTGAAGGACAGGGACTCAGTTTCCTATTGCTCTCTAGCTCAGCACTAAACCTAATGACTTTTAAAGTTCTGGGTGTTAAGACCCATTGATTTTAAGAATGCAATAAGCTAAACCCCTCTGGTTTTCAAAGCCAAATGTTATGGGGATTCATCTTTCCTGCATAGGTCCCTCATGCCTCCATGTGGGGTCTGCATCTCTCCCCGTTCTGCATCCTTGGTGTTCCTCACTCCTGCAGACAGCCCCAAGGCTCCGTTTAGCTTCTGACCATGTCTCTGCCCTTCCTACCCTCTTCCATGTGGTCTCTTCTCTATATTTAGCTGTGGAGAGTCTGTTCTGCCAGTCTTCACGTCATTTTCTTGGTTATTTACACTGATATGGGTGTTATAAAGTTATCTGTGAAATGAGGTGAGCCTAGGATCCTCCTACTCTGCTATATTCCCCAGAATCCCCTTAATACCTTGTTTTAATGGAACATATATACCAGTAATATCTTCAAAAGCTTTGGGAGATTAATTTTGAGACTTTACCTACAATTATCTTTCTTCACAATTAAATGATAGTTTGAAACTAGGATTCAAGATTAGAAACCATTCCCTGACCCAAATTCTGAAAACACTGTTCCATCTTCTTTTAATCACAACTCTGAGATATAATTAACATACAATTCATCTATTAGAAGTGTATAATTTAGAGACTATAAATACCTCAGTATAATGAGTTTTAAGAATCACAATTGTTACATATAAGTTAAAATGTTAACTCAGGGGGTGCCTGGGTGGCTTAGTCAGTTAAGTGTCTGCCTCTGGCTCAGGTCATGATCCCAGGGTCCTGGGATCGAGCCCTGCGTCAAGTGCCCTGGTCAGTGGAAAGCCTGCGTCTCCCTCTCTCTCTGCCCCTCCCCCCATTTGTGCTCTACCTCAAATAAAATCTTTAAAAAGAAAAATAAATAATAAGTTAACTCAGCAACTTATACAACAAACATACATTATTCCTTTTGTTTTAAGAAATATTTCATGAGGGGCGCCTGGGTGGCTCAGTGGGTTAAGCCTCTGCCTTCGGCTCAGGTCATGATCTCAGGGTCCTGGCATCAAGCCCCACATCAGGCTCGCTGCTTGGCAGGGAGCCTGCTTCCTCCTCTCTCTCTGCCAGCCGCTATGCCTACTTGTGATCACTCACTCACTCTGTCAAATAAATAAATAAAATCTTAAAAAAAAAAAGAAATATTTCATGAATAAAATCTACCATCAACAATGTGCTAAGCACCATAGAGATACACAAATAAGAGAGTTTCTGGCCTAAAATACTGCCACGGAAAAACAAACAGGTAAACAACTACAATATGATGTACTAAGAAATTTGTAATAAGAGGTATGAGTGCAAGGAGACCACAGAGGGTATAGCCCCAGTATTCAGGGAATACTGTGTAATTGAGGTGATGATCTCTCAAAGGAGTAAAGGAGAGAGGTGATTAAAAAAGAATGTACTGCTGACATCACAGAGTGATCACCTGACAGTAAATATTCAGAGCCTAAACAGTAAGATACAGGAAATGGTCAAGTTTTATAGTACAATTTTTGGTCTATAATATCTTTAAAAGAAAGCATAAACACTATATAAGTTTAAGAAGTAAAACATGCCAAGGTCCAAACAGATGGATCGACACATGAATTTAGAACAAACCAAACTCTATATCATCTGGATGGGTAAAGAAAAAGAGTAGGAGTAAAAACAGACAATTACCTCCTTTTGTAGTATCATTCTGAGCCTGGATGCCATGATGCAATGAATTATGAATGGCAGAAAGAAGATCTGCTGCTTGAACCATCAATTTTTGAGCTTCTGCAACAGCACTGGTCTAGCAAACAAATCACCAAAAACATTCTTACATATTCTTTCACTGAAAGATATACATTAAATAGGAAAATCCTATAAACAATAATGAAATTAAATATCGTAATGACATCGGTTTTCACAACCTATTCACTTAATACAAGATGCTCAGATCCTGTTAGGATAGAAATTTTTTTTTAATCCATTTCTATTCTTGTAAAAGCCATTAAAAAATAACAGGAAACATTTCTAGCTTGTTCTGTTCATCTTATAGTTAAAAAAAAAAGGAAAAAAAGCTGAGTTGCAGTCAACTGGGAAATTTCAACATTTGTATTTGCCATTCATAAATGTGAAAATTAAAAAAAAAAACAGGAAAAAAGAGATTTAGAAGTTAGATCAATGGTAAAGGTTGGATCTCTACTCACCACTTTCTAATTATCCACAAATTAGTCTGTAATTGACTTAAATTAATGTAAATACACATGAAAAGAAAATATTTACCATCTAGGGCACAAATCCAACAGTTAATTATTGAACTGAACAAATCCAACAGTTAATTATTGAACTGAATGAAAGAAGAGGTCTACCTAAAATTCCCATTTTTGCTTTCTCCTTTTCAATCCACAATATAGGACTACATACAAGCAAATTCAGTTTCTATTATTATACCACTAGTAGGTAATATAAAATATTTTTCTATATCAACAACAGACACAGATATGTTATGAAGCAGAATGTAAATTCATGTGACTTTTTGAGAAATTATCTAATATCTCTAATATACATAAATATCTCTAATAACTCTAAATATCTCTAATATAATACACATAAAATATACCAAATGCGGAATGCTGTATATGTGTGATCGGAGGCATTTCAATGAAGAGTCTCAGAACTAGTTCAATAACACACTATATCCTGCCCCCCACCAAAAGCCCACTGAAATAGATTAAATGTTCTTACCTCTTTCTTAGTAAAGGCTATAAGCACTGTCAGTAACACTCGAGTGAATTTCACTCTGCTGAATACGGCTAAACACTGTTGGTGCTAAAAAATAAGAAAGGACTAAAAGTTAAAAGATGCAAAGTCTGTCAAAGGACTTTCATTTTAAAATATAGTATTTTAAGTCCTAAATTTCAATGCTAATAACTTACTATATTACAAACACCTTCACTTACAGTCTTTTAAATGCCTGAAAATGAGCGGCAGAAAATAAAACAAAGCCTGTTCTACTAAAATAGAAATATAAAGTAAAGCTCCTATATCAATGGGATGGATTTTTTCTTAAGTAAGAAGTTAGACTATCATCTCAAAAACTAATTTAATTAGCATTTTAAACAGAATTGATGAAAAGATGCTTTAAGCAGAGTCAGAAAATTAAGGCTCTCGTCAAAGGATTAGTACTTTTCATATTGTCCAAGCTCTTGAGTTTTGCCACGTTTTGATGTACCATCTGTAAAAAATAATTTTCTTCCTACCTCACAGGAATATTGAAGAGTTTTGAAATCAAGTATTATTATTCTATCAAAACAAATACAAGGGAAATAAAATCCCTTGCAATGTCCAACTTTTAAAGAAATACCTTAAAAAGGGCTTCCATAAATTATAACGCAGTTCATAAAACTACAACAATAAGAGGTAGACTTCTCTGATATTATCTACCAGAAAATAAGTTCAATTACTTCTAGTTCAACTTCTGGATCTCTTTCTTCTCCTTGTCGACTTCGAGTACTCTAAAATTTTAAAAAACGTGAATTAAAATAAACACGAACTTGTAGAAATATTAACTTATAAATATACAAAGTGCTAAATCAATTTTTTGAGTACATAGGAATCCATTTTTAAGAAAAATATTTGGAAGAAGAAAGTTGTATCTAGTATTTATTTTCCTATTAATACAATATACAAAAAGTCCATTTTGATAGAAATTATTAGGATCAAACAGAAGAATAAGGGATTAAAAACAGCAAAAGCAAAACAATGAAATAAGGTAAGTACATGGCACATAGTACTCCTTTCTTTTTTAAAAAGGATGTATTAATTGAAAGTCTCAAAGCTCTCAAAACTAACCCTGTTAGAAAAAAATAGTAACCTTTACACAAATCACATCATAAAGTCACACTGTAAATACTGACTGTTCTATACTACTATGCAAAACTTCTTGCATGAGTAACAATATGACTGACTATTCTGACAACTGTAGGGCAGTAACTACAACAAGATACAGCAGAAGACCTGGGTTCTAGCCCTGCGCTGCCATTCCTAGTGGCATGCCCTTCAGTACACTCAGTTTACTTAACTCTTTTAAGCTGTATTTTCCTCACCTAAAACTAGGGCACTGAGTGCATTTTATTGCCTAATTCACTGCTTAATTATAAATATCAGCTAAGGCAATAATATAAAACTGCTTTGACAACCATGTTGTATTATCCAAGCACAGACGAATGGCAGAAATATAACTTTTCTTCTTTTTAAAAAATCTCTGTGAGAACCAAACTGTTAGCGCCATCTGGCTGGAGGACATCATTCATAGAAGTCTTTCACCAGATCTGGGATACTGAGGTCCTCTACTGTGTTGCAGACTTTCTAATAGCTGTTGAAGAAGATCGTCCTTACCTTTGAGGAACTTAAAATTCCAGATTATTGCTATTCTTAAAGGAGCATACTATAATTCTAAAATACTGGCAAAAATACTGAAAAATCTTCAAGGTTAAATTTTCAGTACTTGAAAGGGACATTAATTCACCATGAACAACTGCTGTAGCTATTTTCAAGTTAATTGCAAAAAAGGCAGAGCATATATAAAGGAAGCTGGTGGCCCTCCCTACACTAGCTGTTTGTAATTAGCTAAAGGTAATGACATTTAGAGGAATGTGAAAATCCTATACCAAAGCAAAGAGAAAAGAAATCTACCTTTACTCTTCTTTGCATGTCATCTTCCACATCTTTTAGCATGCCTAGAAAGAGAGACAATGAGTTTAAACAGGAAACAAATACAAATATAAAACTTGTATATCATCTTATAAATGTTTTACCTGTAACTCGAAGGTCTGTCACACTGTTAGCCATTTTAAATCCATAAGTCATTGATTGAAAATCTTCCTGTACGGGAAAGGAATAATTAGGCCCTTGAGTAGAAGCAAAACCTTTCATTACATCCCTCTTGCAAAATCACTATTTGCTAGTATGAACACAGTAATGAAATGTTCCTGCTTGTCTAAACATTGCTATCATACATCCATACTTTGCCTACTGCGTATCCTTAAAACACCATCTTCTAATGCTACCTCCACCTTTAATTGTTTGCCCTTAGACTATTTAAATACACTTGCATTTAGTATGCTCATATGCAAAATAAGGTTAATGTTAATATCGGAAAGTAGTAATTCGCACTTACAAAGTATTCTCGTGTTCACAAGTGAACAGTAAATACACAGTAATTACCACATGATGATAAGTTTGCAAGATTTATAGAAGACTTTTACTTCAAAAATTATCAAATGTTTGTTTACACACTGTTAGGCCACAAAAGTGAAGCCTTCTCAAACAGAATTACTCAAAGTGATAGCAAAAGCATATTTCCACTTCAGCCTCAATGTAAAGAAAAAATTATTCATATATACAAGGATTTCCATCCATAAAGTCATTTAAAATACTACTGAGACATTAACAAATTAAGTAGTTTGCTAGATTCACTTTAAAAACTGAATTTAATATCATTTGGCTGATTCAATTAAGTTACCAGCTCTACTAAAAGAATGTTTCTGATGGAATTATAATTCTTATAAAAATGTACATAGAAGGGGCGCCTGGGTGGCTCAGTGGGTTAAGCCTCTGCCTTCAGCTCATGATCTCAGGGTCCTGGCATCAAGCCCTGCATCAGGTTCTCTGCTCAGCAGGGAGCCTGCTTCCCCCCTCTCTTTCTCTGCCTGCCTCTCTGCCTACTTGTGATCTCTACCTGTCAAACAAACAAATAAAATCTTTTTTAAAATGTACATAGAAGCCTAATATACTGGAATAACAGGCATTTGCAGCAGTAGCCAGAGCTATAGCAACATTTCTGTGGATTCTTAACAAAAACATAACTGAGTACACAATCCATATCATGTACTGTATGTTATGTACAGACAGATGAAAAAAAAAACAAACAAACCAATGTCTCTGGGTTCAAAGAACTGTTGTTAGTGGTATAGGACTAACAGAACTGGGTCTTTTAAAAATCTCAGGTTGTATTACAGAGCTATAAGCTTATCCTCTAGGTAGTGTTTATACTCTATCCCTACTTGGATGCCAAACAGGATTCTCAGGTTTTACATGCCTAAAAAGGAACTCTCCCAGTGTTTACAAAGTTGCTAAATGGCACCTCCATTCATCCACAGTTACTCTGGCTGAAAACCTGCACTTCAGTTCCTCTAGTTTTTCTTTTCGTTTTCTTCTTCTTTTTTTTTTTTTTAAAGAGAGCAAGCAAGCGAGCAGAGGAGAAGGGAAAGAGAATTTTAAGCAGATTCCATGCCTAGTGTGGAGCCTGATGCAGGGCTTAATCTTAAGACCCTGAGATCATGACCTCACCCCAAATCAAGTTGGACACTTAACCAAGTGACCCACCCAGGCACCCCTCCTCTCATTTTCTCACGCCTTGTATCAAACCATCAGAAAACCCATTAAGTCCGACCTTCAATGTCTCATCTAAGCATAACTCCCACCTTTCACAGTGAAGTCACCACCCCCCTTCATTTTCACAGCTGCTTCCACACAGGTCGCCCCACCTTCCACACTTATCCCTGCTACAATTTATTCACGGCCAGAAGCCAAAGGGGTTGTTTTAAAATAACTCATTTCACATCACTTCCCACCTAAAACCTTTCAGTTGTTTCCCTGCTCACAGGAAAATCCAAAACCCCACATGAACTGAGAGCCCCACCACCCATTACCATGCAGATGTGGCCTCCCTCTCCAACCTCAATTCCTTCCACTTGCCATTCTTCTCCACATTCACTACACTGCTGTTACACAAGGATTCTTGTCATCATTCGGACACATCAAAACATTCTCCTCTCAGGACCTCTGTACTTGCTGACCCCTCCCCACAAAGTTTCTTCCTAAGACTTCCAGAGCCTCATCCCTCCCTATATTCTAGCCTCTGTTCCAATGTCAATTTCTCATATGGAGGTTTGCCCTGCACATTCTAAAACAGCACCCTTCGCCAATCTATATGCCCTCTCCCTGCTTCATTCTTCACACAACACCTGACATTATGTGTTTACTGACACACTGACCTTCTCTCCCAAGGAATGCAAAATCAATGACATCAAGGCTCTGTTGTATTCACCGCTTTATCTCCAGGGCTTAGAATTATACTCGGCACAAAGTACTGTTAAAAAAATATTTGTCGTGGTTTGGTATGTTGGGTGACCAATCCTTGCTCTCCAGCTCCTGAGTTTAAGCCCCATGTTAAAAAATAAAAAGTAAAATGCTTTAAAAAATAAAAATAAAAAATATGTCAAGTGAATGATGACCTACTGTATGGCACAGCCATGCCTCGTCATCTTCCTAAGATCAGTTGACTACAAGACGCCTGGGGGATTGGTGGAGGAGACAGACTATGGCAAGCTGGAAAACACACACTTCATGTAAAGGAAGCCAGCCACTAATTATCCTGTTGAGTAATGAATGCAAGGCTAGTGTTACTCAGTACAAAAAAAAATCTAATTTAATGTAAAATCCTCCAATTTTTAAATGTTACTAATTTTTTAAAAATTAAGTAAGACAACACTGTGAAGACAAAACACTCCAGTAAGTCCTATCTAGCATTGCTTTTTCATAAGCCGTCTAAGGAAAAACATTTATGCAATAGAATATCACAGATCTGTGTAATAAACAGTCACCTCAGTAACAAGAACTTAATCTCAGTCATTGGAGGACTGAAGCAGAGAAGTTATATAAACAGATGCTACCATTAAAAGATCATTCTTAAAACCCTGTAGATTTAACAAGGACAAAAGTCAAGGTCAAACCAAGGGAGACCAGCTACTGGACACCATCCAATAATGCAAGCAACTGGATTGAGATTATAACTGGAAATGAGAAGTTGTTGAAATCAAGATATATTGAAAAAGCAATGCCAACACTGATGTGCCAACGAAGTGAATGTGGGGTATAAGGCAAGTTGTGCAATCAAGGATCATTTTTAGGTGTTTGGTCTGAGGAACTGGTATATAATGGTACAATTTATTGAGATAGGGCAGAAATGGAGTACAATTTTAGTTAAGTTTATAACTTCTTTAGTTATCCAAGTGAAGATCTCAGGAAGGTACTTCTGTGAGTCTGAAAGTCAGGGGAGGAATCAGGACTAGAGATATAAATTTGGGCTTCATCAGCACAGAGTTGGTATTAAAGGTGCAGAACTAGAGGACATCAACTGAAGCAGAAGATACAAAGACCCCAGGAGTAGTCCCAGCTAGAGAAGCAAGCCCAAGAAATGGGCTAACCAGTGAGGAAGAAAACCAAGAGACAGCTGTAGAAGGAAAATGAGGAAAAGAAACTCTTTCAAAGAGAGGTCACTTGGGTCTAATGACACCAGTAGTTAGAGAGCGAGAGGTAAGAACAAAGGATTTAGCAAGATGGGTATTATTAAGGACCTTGTTAAGACCAGCTTCTGTGCAGTTGTACAAAAGAATGTCTAATAAGAGAGTGAGAAGAGATAAGAAAAACAAATATTAATTCAAGGAGTTTTTTGCATAGGGTAGCAGAGAAATGACACTAGTGTAAGGAGCCATGGGATCAAGGGAACTGGACTGTTTTAAACTGAATATTTAAACATGCTTAAATGCCAAAAGAATAATGTAGTAGGGAAGGAGACACTAATAATGCAATACAAAGAAGGGTTAATGATTGCAGCAGGCAAGAGGGGAGAGAATCTAGAATACAAGAGGTTGATCTTAGATTGTCAGGGTACCTCCACTGTCACAAGACAGGAGGCAGATGATGTGAGTACCAACACCGTTAAACACATGTGATTATGAGAAGATAGGGTCCTTCGGCCCACATCTGATCCCATCTAAAATTTCATTAAGGTACAATGTAAGCTGATAGACAGGAGCACCGGCAATGGAGGTTTTGAGAAGTAAAAGGTGTGGAGAAATCACTGAGAGGCTGTTAAAGAAAACTTACCACAGAAGGATAGGGCTGTCTCTAGTGCTAAATGCCCATCTGAGATTTGCAGTCCTAAAATTAAAGTGAGAATAGACACACAGATGTGGGTTTTCTCTAGCAGCCGTCTGCTGTTTGGGTGTAAGCAGCAAGTAGACAGATGGTTGGGGGTTTGCCATATAAGTGACACATTATGATGAGATGAGAGGGGCAAGGGAATTAAGGGTGTTTGAGAAAGAATAATTTCACCACTGGACCACGGAAATGAGGACACAATAGAAGTAACAGAGAAAACTAAAGGAACAGCATCTGGGAACTGGAAGTCCCTATGGAACTGAAGGAGACCAGGAGTTGGTGCATCAGAGTAAGGAAGCCAAAAAAGTAAGTGGTAGCCATCAAAGGGTAGTATTTTTGAAATCAAGAATTTGGAGGTATAGACTAGTAAGGAAAATTTTCTCCTCACTTATTCATTTCTGAACCATTTTCTTTCAGATCACACAATGTGCGCTGGTATGGGCTAGATACCTGGGGGTACAATGGCAAAATACAATCACAGCCATTAGGGTGATGAAGACATCCTGAGAGGTAAAGCCCCATGTTCTTTATTGTATTTTACAATGTCTTTACAATACTGCCAAGATATAACTGCAGAAAATTATCAGCATTTAAAACATGCAGCCCCACAAAGAAATCTGGAATAATAAAACATTTACAATCATAACTGTAGTAGAATACCCAATACCAGTACTAAATGTGATTCCAACCAAACCACTGATCTTGACTGTACTAATAATGCAATATTCTAATAAAGTAAAATTTTTTGAACCCCTTCTAAAATAATTACCAATGTATATTGGTTACAACTTATTACTTCTTTAAAAACTCATTTCACAGATAAAATACTTTGCATAAAGATTTCAGGTGCTCCTGAAATGACCAGATTTTCAATCAAACCTGAGTACCTTCTATAGACTAGATACTGAGTAACACAGTAAAGCTACAAGAGTAAAACACGCCCACAGATGATTCAGATTAAGACTTCAAACAAATTAAATGTCCACTAATTTACTGTATATATACAATGGAATACAAATGATAATTACAGCTAACATTATTAAGTACTATGTGCCAGGCACTCTTCTAAACATTTTATTTGAATAACTTCATTAACTCTCAAAATAATGCTCTGAGGTGGAGACTATTACAAACTGCATTTTATAAATGAGGACACTGAGGCATAGAAACTTAAATTCCCAAACACCACAAAGCATATAAGTGACAGAGAAAGAACACACACTTAGGTGTTATCAATCCCCAGATGCTGTTTTTAAAATTTTTATTTTGAAAAAATTTCAGAATACAAAAATAGTACAGAGATGTTCCATATTCTTCCCAATATTCTTCAAATGATAATATTTTACCACACTTGCATTATCATTCTCTCTATTTTTTAAACATTTGAGACCAAGTTATAGACTGTGATGCCCCCCCACCTCTAAATACTTCAGTGTGATTTCCCAAAACCATAAATCACTCTTTTACATAACCATGGTTCAATGACCAAATTTGAGAATTCACGTCTCTTTAATGTGGAGCACTTCCTTGGTCCTTATCCTCCATGTCCTGACATTTTGGAATAGTACAGCTCGAAGTTATTTTTTAACAACTACATCCCTCAATACGGAATTGCCTTATGTTTCTCTAAGATTAAATCCAATTTATGTTATATTTAATAGGAATACCACAGCAGTGATGTTTTGTTCTTTCATGGAGCACTGTATCTGGAAGCACGACGTTGAATTGTCCCATTATTGATGATATTAAGTCTGGCCATTTAGCTAAGGTGGTATCTGCCATGTTTCTTCACTGTAAATGGATCATTTTCCTTAATATTTTGTGGGAAGATACTTGGAGGCTAGGTACAAATCCTGTGCTTGTTATACTTCTGTTTAATAGTTTTAGCATCCGTTAATAATTCTTGCCGGAAATAATTACTCAAAACCTGTACTCTTAACATGATGCGATGCAGCCAATAAAAAACAATGAGGTAGCTCATATGGTATATGGGTATATACAGAAATCTATTTCCTATTGTCTGTGGAAAAAAGTTGCAAATAGTTTACATAATTCCATGTTAAGTAAAATACATGTGTATACATATTATAGAAAATATTTGGAGAAATACACACCAAATGTGTAAACATGTTTACTCTTTGCCAGGCAAACCAGAACTTTTATATAAATTTACTTATTTTTGTATTAAAAATATGTTTGGTTGCAAATACGAGGAAAATGTGACTACAGTGACTTAAGTGATGCATATCATGCCTTCTATCATGCCAAGTAACAGGAATATCAGAAGTAATCTTTCTGCTTCACCATCCTAAGCTCTGAGGCTGTTCTTAGATTTACATGTTTACAAAATGAAGCAGATCTACCTCCAAACATCACATCCACGTTCAAAAAATGACAGGAGAAGGGGTAGACCATACCATTATTACTCAAACTGGCATATCACTGAGAGTAAAAGGGGATGCTATTAATAACTATTTCAGGATAAATGGTGCCAAGAAGGACTGTTTCATACAAACCAGTGTGTAGGCACCAGCTGTAACAGAAGAATGTGTTAAGAAGGGCAGAGAAGAAAACTGAAGTCTGTATGGACAAGTCAGGAGACTGGGATCCAAAGGAGAAAAGGCATAAGAGCCAGGAAGCGCACCTTAGTGTCCCTCCCACCCTCACCCTGCACAGCAAAGCAATATATGCCTGTCATTACAGGTGCAGAATTTCACCCAGTAGCACTTGGGGCAATGCCTGGTACTAATTAAAGAAATAAATAAACAAATAAACAAGGATATGTTTTTTAAAAGAGCCAGGTAATATATATTTTACGTTTTGCAAGCCAAGAGGTAAAATGGAGATATTATGTAGGTACTTATATATTAAATGTAACTATTTAAAACACAAAAAACAGGGGTGTCTGAGTGGCTCAGGCAGTTAAGTGTCTACCTTTGGCTCAGGTCATGATCCCCGGGTCAGGCTCCCTGCTCAGTGGGGAGTGTGCTTCTCCTTCTCCCTCTACCCCCATTCCCCCGTCTTGTGCTCGTGCTCTCTCTGAAAAGAATAACCTTAAATAAAAAACTTAAAAAAATTTTTTTAAAAACACAAAAAACATTCTTAGCTCCAGGGCCATAAAAAACATAGGCAACAGGCTGGGTAGGCCAGCAAGTTGTTGACTGCCAAACTTTGGTCCACAGGACTTCCTGAGGGTTTAGATGTGAGATATGAGACAAAGAGAAGAGTCAAGGATGACTCCAAAGTTTCTGTTCTGCACAAGAAGAAGAACAGAGCTCCATTTGCTGAGACTGAGAAGACTACAGAAGGAAGAAGTTGGGAGGGAAGGGGAAAACCACCAGTTGCATTTTGGAAATGTGAAGTCTGAGATAGATAGGCAGGTGGAAAATGTAGAATAGGCAGTAGCACGTGCAAGTCTGAGATTTAGGGAAGTCTATAAAGTCTAAGCTGAGGATACTAACTTAGGATTCACTAGCAGAGACAGAATTTAAGTCTACGAAACTGCATGAGCTCATCAGGGGAATGAAACAGAGAAGAAGTGTAAAGACGGGGCCTGAGCCACACCAGTGCTTAGGACTGTGCTGACCCATTCAGCCATCGCACAGCCAATTAAGTAGTGAGCACCTGAAATGTGGATAGTTCAAACTCAGATGTGCTGTAAGTGTAACATATATACCACGCTTAGAATACCTGCTACAAAAAAACCCCGTAATTTTACATCTCATTAATATTTAAATTCAAGTTACTTAACATATAGTGTATTATTAGTTTCAGGGTAGAGTTCAGTGATTCATCAATTGCATATAACACCCAGTGCTCATGACATCAAGTGCCCTACTTAATGCACCCAATTACCCCATGCCCCCACCCACTTCCTCTCCAGCAACCCTTTGTTGCCTATAGTTAAGAATCTCTTGGGGCACCTAGGTGGCTCAGTGAATTAAGCATCTGACTCTTGATTTCAGCTCAGGTCACCATCTTGGGATCCTGAGATCACGCCCCACACTGGGTTCTGTGCTCAGTGTGGCATCTGCTTCTTGCCCTCTCTTTTCCTCTCCCCCTGCTTGCATGCACTCTCTAAATGAATAAATCTTTAAAAAAAAAAAAAAGTCTCTTACGGTTTGCCTGTTTTTATCTTATTTTTCCTTTCCTCTCCCTTTGTTCATCTATTTTGTTTAAGTTCAATGTATGAGTGAAATCATATGCTATTTGTCTTTCTCTGTCTTTCTCTCAGCATAATATACTCCAGTTCCATTCACATCATTGCAAACGGCAAGATTTCCTTCTTTTTGATGGCTGAGTAATATTCCACATGTATGTATGTATGTGTGTGTGTATATATGCATATGTATGTGTATATATATATATATATATACATATATATATATATATTACATCTAGTGGACATCTGGGCTCTTTCCATTTTTTGGCAATTCTCATTAATATTTTATAAAAGATTATATATTGAAATATTATTTTAGATATATTGGGCTACATAAAATGTTACAAAAATTTCACCCATAGGCTACCAGAACATTTTAAATGATGTATATGGCTTGCATTCTATATCTATAGGATAGTGTTGGCTATCCAATTGATTAAGAATAGAGATTGAGATGACAATAGAGATAAAATAGAGAATGAGATGACAAACGAGAACCACCAGTGGGGCAGGAAAACAGGGAAAAAGAATATCTTAAAAGTCAAGAAAATAATCTGTTTCAAGCATGGACTCCATGTCAAAAATCTGATGACCAATAAAGTTTAAGACCAAATATTAACCAATGGGTTTAGCAACACTAAGGTCTCAGATGACCATGACAATAAAGTTTTGGTGGAACACCATTCAAAACCTGACTGGAGTGGATTTAAGAGAGAATGGAAACCTCTTAAGGATTCTTGCTGAAAAGAACTGCATAATATGGGGCAGAAGCTAAAGTTCTGTTATGCCAGGAAACGGTATTTTTAAGATTGAGGAAGAAAAGCCATGCTAACATGCTGATGGGAATGATCCAGTAGAGGGACATATTCATAATGCAAGGGACAGAGGGGAAGATTGCTAGAGGAATATTTTTTAATAAGACAGGGTATGGAATCCAATGCACAAGCAGAAGAGATTACCCTTAGAGAAAAGATTCATCTAGACAGATAAGAGGGCCAAAGAACATAGGGCACCTGTGCAGGTAGGTGAGATTACTTTCACTTATTTAGTGCAGTACGAAGGTAGGTTTGCTTCAAGTGAGGATGGTAAAAGTGTTAGAAGTTTAAGAGGAAGAGTGAATGACCTAGGGAAGAAGCATTCATGGTCCATCCGAAGTTAGTGGTGATGAACTGAAAGTAGGACCAATCAGTGTATTTTTCTCTAGTTACTCTGAGATGTGCAGGTATAAAGGCACGGTAGATAGAGGGCTAGACTCAACTAGAATTGATGTACAATAAGGCATGAGAATAAGATAGCTGCAAGTACAGGAAAGGGAGTAACTGTCATGAAGGAAGATGGATTTAAAGTCAATGACAGTCAAAGGGTACTGACAGAAAGAAAGTGATATAATAAACCGGAGTCCAAGTAGGGGTGAACTGCAGAAATCAGAACATAAGCAACATATAAACAGGTGGTGGTCGAGAATAGGATACTTCAAACTGAGATCAGAAAAAGGTTGTAATAACCAAATCTAAAGTGCAATCATTAGAAAGAAAAATCCTAAAAGCTTCCAAAGAGAAAACATGGGTCACATGTAAAGGATCAGGATGGCAACACTAAAATTAAGAGTCAGTGGAGTAATGCCTAAGTAATTCTGAGAAAAATGATTTTCCAACCTAAAAATCTATTACAACCAAACTTTTAATCAAGTGTGAGGGTAGGAAAGACATTTTCAGACATCTAAGTTCTCAAAAAAACAATTCCAATTCCAACTCTGTCTCTCCCCATGGAACTGGAAATACTATACCACACAAAGTAATAAACTAAGAATATAGGCATGAAATCCAGATAACTAGACAACAAAAAAATTTTTTGAAAGGGAAATGGAATTCCCAGGAGAATAGAACCAGGGCTCACAGCTGTACAGTAGACCTAGAAGAAAACTGATCTAGCCTGAAGCTAGAGAACAAAGGAGCTAAGAAGAATTTTAAAAAATACATAAACTGAGAGACTATCTGATGGTGTTTTATAATAATGGGAAGGGAAAATCAAGAAGTACAGAGAAAACTAAGCAAACCAAAAAGAAGCAATTATCATCTCCAAGAAAAATAAAAATCTGTATGAGAAAGGAAATGTATGCTTACACCACTCGGGCTCATTTGTCATTAATATTTATACAATCACTATGACGTCAACACCGAATAATGACTTACCCAAAACTGAATTACTATTGGGATACAGGAGGGGTTAATATGTGAATGTCAGTTATATGCTAATAATGTGCTGATATATCCCAGTTAAAAATTGTTAAAACTGTATAAAATTGTATAAAATAACTGTATAAAATTGTTTATATATAGAAATAAGAATATAAGTCTATTATCCAGAAATATGGAGGGGTGCCTGGGTGGCTCAGTCGTTAAGTGTCTCCCTTCGGCTCGGGTCATGATCCTGGGTTCCTGGGATAGAGCTAAGCAGGGAGCCTGCTTCTCCCTCTCCCACTACCCCTGCTTCTGTTCCCTTTCTTGCTGTTAGATGATAAAGAAGGAAGGAAGCGCCTGGGTGGCTCAGTGGGTTAAAGCCTCTGCCTTTGGCTCAGGTCATGATCCCAGGGTCCTGGGATCGAGGCCCGCATTGGGCTCTCTGCTTGGCTGGGAGCCTGCTTCCCTTTCTCTCTCTCTGCCTGTCTCTCTGCCTACTTGTGATCTCTGTCTGTCAAATAAATAAATAAAAATCTTTAGATAACCCTGTAGATACCGTTGCAAGATGTAGAATACAAGACGACCAGCGGTTTGATGGGGGAACAGTGGTTCCCATTTTGAACAGGTCTACTGGATATTATATTAAGACAAACACATGTCTCTAGTTCAGTAGTAAAATCAAGCAAAGACACATCTGAGGGCAAAATAAACCAGCACCTATAACTTCAGAAGCAGCCATTTCAAAGAAATGATCTGTTTATTACAGTTCATTCTTACTTATTCATTACCAGGTCTCTTAAGGACTATTCAATAGTCCTTAAGACTATTCAATTCTTTTTCTAATTATAAGACCAAGACAAACTTACCAGGAAAAACCTGAAAAGTTTACAGAAACAAGAAAACATAATTTTTCCAGCTCAGGAACTTTGTATTTCTTTCCAGTCTTCTTTATTATCACACAGTTGGTTATACTGTGTGCTGCTTTCCTAACCCTTCAAAGTATACTTTTTGTTTTTTAGAAGATTTACTTGAGAGGGTGCACACAAGCATGGGGGAACAGCAGAGAGAGAGGAAGAAGCAGGCTCCCCAATAAGCAAGGAGACCTTCTTGATCTCGATCCCAGGACCCTACCTAAGATCATTACTGAGCCAAAGGCAGACATTTAACTAAGCCACCCAGGTGCCTCCACTCTCCCATGATTTTAGACATGTTTTCACTATCACTCTGTATAATAAATTATGTGCAATAAATTATCCATAATTTAATTCAAGCAAACCCTAATGGTGGCATTTTGGTTGATGCCAACTTTCACTATTAAAAACTGATTAAAGTGTTTTTGCATAAAGTATCCACATTTAAGGCTGAGTTCTAAAGATGAATTAATTAGTTCCAGCTGTGCTAAAGCATACTCCCACTAATAAAAACCAAATGACAACTTACTGCATTCTTACCAATACTGAATATTCTCACTTAAAAATATATTTGGTAGATGAAAAGTGAATTATTTTAACTGTATTTCTTGGATGACACGGAGACTAAATTTTTAAATGCTACTGTTATTTATTAACCTCCTCCAAGAGTAAGCTGCTTATTTTACTGCCCAGTTACTCATTTGGGCTTCAGTGTTACACTTTATTTGAATGAGATCTTAACAAATACAGATAATTTTTGTTATCTAGATTTTTCCAGAAATTTTTCTATCAGCTTTTTCCTATTGGTCTTTTCCTTTATGAGCTCTCCCATTTGTTACGTTCTTCATCCAGAGAATACACAGAATTTCAATTATAATTATTTACATTACAAAAAGTTTATTTTCATTCCCTTTTAAAACAAACTCAACAAGGCACATAATAAAAACTCCAAGAGCATACACAAGTATATCCCAAGTTTCAGGATTCCAGTTATCTTATGTATGAAGACTTAACTACTGCCCATTTTTAAAAAGAAACCTATACATTTCTATACCTAACTTATTTTACTTTATTTTGGAGGTCTAATCTTGTACACATAAGACTACCCCCTTCTTTGTAAAGGGTGCATAATACTCCACTGTATGAAGGCAGCTTCATTTAACAAGTCTATGTTGGATGTTAAGGTAGTTTCTAGACTTTCATTACTACAAACAAAACTACAATTAATGTCCTTGTACATAAGTCTTTGTACACAGCACAGATCTATTTGTAGAATAAATCCCTAAAAGTGAATCTGCTAAGTCATATACACTTTAACTTACGATATTACTAATTGCTCTTTGAAACAGTTATGTGAGTTTATAATACCATAAAAATGTCTGAGTATTGCTTACAGTGGAAACCTCAACCCTAATAAACGTGGAGGGCATGCTAAAGTAAGAAAATCATCATTTTGCAGCCATCACAGTGGAGATTAGTCCAACCAAGAATCCATGGATGCTAAATATAGGGAAAGATTTTAATGAGCAGGATATTTGTATGATCTTAAAGAGTTTCCCTATGGCAGGCTTCCTACACACCAGGGTAGAAAACAGTAACCATACAGTAATCAGAAAACATCTTGGAATAAAATAATACCACCACTAAGTGGGTGTATGCCTTACCTGTGACACCAGAAGGAGGACACAGTATTACTTATATCATATTCCTACCAGGACCGCATAATCTCATGTAATCATGAGGAAAAACACACAAGCTTCAGTTGAGGAACACTCTTAAAAAGACAAACTAGGAGAGGCCTACATTCTCCAAAAAAATCAATGACATGGAGACAAAGAAAGGCCGAGGAACTGCTATAGATTAAAGGATACTAAAGAGACTGGCAACTAAATGCAGGACATGATCCTAGACTAGATCCCAAACTGTAGGGGGGGAAAAACACTAAAAAGGATATTGGTGGGTCACCTGACAGGAACAGAATATGGAGAGCGGACCGTTACTACAGATTCACTGAGGTTGAGAACTGTACTGCAGTTATGTATTATTAGTACCTTTTTTCTTAGGAGATGCACAGTGAGAAGTGTTTGTGGGGAGAAGGAAATAATGTATGCAACTTACCCTCTGCTGGTTCAAGAAAAAAAACATACAAACATGAGAGAGAAGTTGAGAAAGTAAATGGGACAATGGATTAATAGAGCTGAATCAAGGTAAGGGATATATGCTGTTCTTTGTGCTCACTATAACTTGTTAATTTGAAATTAAAGACTAAAAAGAGCGAGGCAGTGACTATTCATCTCTCACACACATAACCCATGTGAATGCCTGTTTCTCACCCTCATCAACATGTACATTATACAAAACTTCTAATCTTTGCCAATAATGGGTAAAAAATGGTATCTCAGTTTTAATCTGCATGTCTCTTAAGTTATGCACCTTTTCTCATGTTTAAAGTTCATTTCATTTTCTACAGACTATCTTCTTTTTAAAAACCTTTACACACTTAAAATACTTCAACTATATTCAATTTATTTTGATATTGTCATAGACTGAGTGTTTGCGTCCCTCCACAATTCATATGTTAAGTCCCAACACCCAATGTGATAGTATCTGGAGATTCGGCCTTTGGAAGGTGATTAGGTCTGCCCTCATGAATGCGATCAGTGACCTTATAAAAGAGACCAAGGGAGTTCCCTTGCACTTTCTCCCATGTGAGGACACGGAGCAAAGATGACCATCTATGAACCAGAAGGCAAGCCCTCACCAGACACCGAAGCTGCTGGTGCCTTGATCTTGGACTTCTTGGTCTCTGGAACTATAAGAAATAAACTCTGTTGTTTACAAGCCACTCCATCTATGGTATTCTGCTATAATAACGCAAAAGATTAAGGCAGATGTAAAATGATGATAAGTTAATTTTCAAGGGTGCTAACCAACTACTGTAGCACTGTTTGCTATATGAATCCTTTCTCTGCCTAGGATTAGGATTTTTAATGTCCTTTTGGGTGTAGTGTGAAAATGTAAGTATTCATATGTATATCTCTTCTCACTTGTTAACGCAAACTAATCTTTTTAAAATTTTCAAGCAAGTGGAAAAGATTTTCCATGATACCGACAGCAATTAAAATAAGTAGCTAAATAACCAATGAGTGTGTAAAAAGTAGACAGTATTTCATACACAACTCACAAGCCATATATTCAAATGTGAAGTCATATTAGCTGTATTATTCTCATATTATTAATATAAATTTAGAAAAACTATACATACTATAGACTGAACCACTGGAGGAGACTAAGATATTTATTTTGGATTAGTAACAGTGTTAAAAAGAAACATGTTTCAACAAAAGGAAGAATTAAAAATACTTATCAATAATTTTTTTTAAAGATTTTATTTATTTATTTGACAGACAGATATCACAAGTAGGCAGGGAGGCAGGCAGAGAAAGAGGAGGAAGCAGGCTCCCCACCGAGCAGAGAGCCCGATGCAGGGCTCAATCCCAGGACCCCGGAATCATGACCCGAGCCGAAGGCAGAGGCTTTAACCCACTGAGCCACCCAGGGCGCCCCTTATCAATAATTTTAAATGCTATTACATTTCCTCTTAAAATTATCAGAACCTAAAACCTTATTTTTCTCATAAGGAGAAAAACATCTTTCCAAGTTTAAAACTCAAACACTTCCTCAAGGCAAGGTACTTCGTACAAACTGGAAGTATGTTTATGCCCTAAAATATTCCTCAAAACTTTGTTTTCCTTAGCTCCCTCTTACCCGAAGACTGAAAGTACAGCACTTCTGTGTTATACCTTACAAGACACTTGAGGGAAGAAGCTACGTCTATTTTCTTTGTGTTCCCACAACACCCAGAACAATCTGCACATAATGGATACTCAACACATGGTAGCGATGGAAAGAATATACAGTGAAATTTAGGTTCTTTCTTCAAACTGGATTACTTCAACCAATATATTTATAAACAACATAGCATCACTTTTAAAAAGTTTTTACCTGTATTTGTTGATAAAAATAAGTATCACATAATCATTTAAATATATCACAATAAATAAGATGGTCAAAGAAGCTTCAGGAATTCTCATATTACAAAATCTTACCTCTTCAAAAACAGCAGCTTTATTTACTTTTTCCCTTGCAATGTCACAGATTTTCAGGATTCCCAGAGCAAAAGCTTTCATGGCAGGATCTTCTATAAAGTCTGGATTATGAATGTAAAGGCACGTAAATACTGTCTGTGCCAAGGAATGGCCTTCTAACCATGTTATCTACAATGAGATAAAAGTATGTGTATGTTTAAGACAACACACAGTCTGCAAAGTCTAAACTGACCCAGGCTAGACAGTCACAGACCCAAATAAATATAGTATTAATCATGGCATTTCAAAGATGATTAAAAGGAAGGTCAGAGGAAACAAAAGAATTACAATTCATTTTCACTGACTTTAGTTTTTCAAAAATCATATACCATAAATATGACTAGCTATCTAACGTAAGGTCTTATATAGAACAGTCTGCAATATATTTGAAGACTAATGAAATTACAATGCTGCCTTACAGACCATTCAAAAGCAATCAATTCCACAATGGAGTCAATAGAAATCCATAAAGTAGGGAATTCACAATTTTAGAACTAACCAGTCCTTAGCCACTCATTTAACTTTTCTTTTTCACATTCACTACTACTAACTAGTTGAGAGCTTCACATTCCACCTAGATTATAGATTACTGCAAGAATCTGCACAAGTTTTTGGGCCTTCCATCTCCAATTTAATAACCCCCAACCAGAGGAACTTTCTGGGAAGTCACAGTTTTTAGATTAACCAAGTGTTATTTTAACTCTTACCAAACAGCAAAAGCAAGTATCCATTATCCCTATCAATTCAGGCAAGGTGAGGTCTTTAATTTTAATGGTGCCATCCTAAAAAGGAGGAGAAATAGGACATATGAGCAGAAGTTTTTTTTTTTTTTATAAATTTATGGTTTCTATGTCCAGTAACATTTGCCTTCCAAAAATTGAAGATTTTAAAAATAAAAATTCTAGAACTGTATCATCATCAGATAAAAACTGAGACATAGGGTGTGCACAGGGTACAGGGTAGAAGCAGAGAGAACCTCAAGCAGACTCCCCACTGAGTGTGGAGACCAAGGAGGGGCTCAATCTCATAACCCTGAGATCATAACCTGAGTGGAAATCAAGAAGCAGATGCTTGGGCGCCTGGGTGGCTCAGTGGGTTAAGCCGCTGCCTTCGGCTCAGGTCATGATCTCAGGGTCCTGGGATGGAGTCCCGCATCGAGCTCTCTGCTCAGCAGGAAGCCTGCTTCCCTCTCTCTCTCTGCCTGCCTCTCTACTTGTGATCTCTGTCAAATAAATAAATAAAATCTTAAAAAAAAAAATTAAGAAAAAAAAAAACAAGCAGATGCTTAACCAACTGAGCCAGCCAGATGCCCCAAGAAAAGTAAATGTTTTTAAGTTAACTATATTACTTGTAAATTTTGTTCAGCAAATCTTTTCTCATAAAATATGCAAAATTAAACTCTCTGTCAACTATGAATGAATTTATAAGTCAATCCTCACAGAGTTAATTTCAAATTCACAACCATAAGCACCTTGCTTAATATTAATATCCAATTTTAATCCCTTAACCAACTACCCTGGTATTTAAATATATACTGAAATGCTTTCAAAAATTAATGAATAGGGCACCTAGGTGGCTCAGTCAGTTAAGCCTTCGGCTCAGGTCATGACCCTGGGGTGCTGGGACTGAGCCCCCTGTCAGGCTTCTTGTTCAGTGAGGAATCTGCTTCTCCCTCTCCCCGGCCTCTTTCTCCACTTGTGCTCTCTCTCTCTCTCTCTGAAACAAATAAAATCTTTTAAAAAAATTAATAAATACACACAAATTTAGAGCAAGCTTATAATGAAGACCCTAAACAATTTTTAGATTTAACAGATTTCAAAGGAGATCAATAACTAAAGGTTATAACTAATTTTTATTTATATACCTGAAATGCTCTTAAAAAATTATCCTTTAATATGCCAAGTTTGATTTTCATTGTTTTAACATATGAAATAACAAATGATAAAACACAAAAAGCATAATGGTAATTACCTTGATAGCTTGTTCAAAATTGAGAACTTTTCGATTAACTTGGTTTCCAATCATGCCAGCATCCATCTTGGGATCCATCATTTCAATGGCAGACATGGCTTCAAAAAGACCAAATCTACAAATAAAAAACATGACCACACAAATTGTTCTTGAACCAGTTAAGTCTACCCAGATTCTCACAATGATATAAAAATTATTACAGTGCCTTAAATAACTATAGTATTCTATGTATTTAATCTTCCCAATTTGCTACCACTTCTATTTCAATTAAATAGAAACATAACATAAAAATTATTCCATGCATTTGTCATTCAAATTATTTTACAAGCACTGTGGGAGAGAAAAGAAACAAAAGATTTTTTTGTATTTCTTTCAAAAAGGTTGCACATCAGAAATTTTGGAAAAAAGATCAACTGATCTATAATGGATTTCACTTTGCCTTTAAATAATTTTCTTCTATTTAATATTTAGAAAGTTGTGTTTGGAATAATCATCAAACATTTCCTTTACATATTGAATGACAGTAATAATCTGGTACATTACTGTCTGTAATGACCCAAGTTCTGGCAATAATACAATGAAAAATAATCCAGGAACCCTCTTATTTGTGTCTGGTATTTATGAGTTATTAGCCATAAGAGCAGATAGCTGTGATGCACTGTGGACTGGTTAGTAAGTGTATCATTAACTGAGATATGCCTCAAAAAAATGGGACAGGAACAAAAGAAGCTTAAAAGAAAGTCTGACAGGTGATGAAGCTACTGACTTCATATTTTGCTTAGTCTAAGCTATTAGATTACCAGGAAAATAAAGACATCTATCTTGTTACACTAAATCATTTCTCTCAGGCAGCAGCAAGAAGAAAGCAGCAGCTTTAAGGAGACAGACTCTTCCCTGCAATCCCTCAAATCTCTTAACGCTTCAAGATAATCTGACAATATGAACATGGTATTATTGAAGACAACTCTAGTATATGCTAATCAAAACCCAAATGGTATTTTTCAAAGAGGTTGTCAAGCCAAAACAGAAAATATGCAAAAATGGAAGAGAATTTTTTCAACAAAAACAACAGAGATTCATCAAATATCAAAGATCTATAAGTCATAATAATTGAAAGCATCCTAGAACACACAGTTAATAAAAAACAGTCTAAACACCATTTCTGAACAAATTATATGTGATAAAAGTAGAACTTCAAAGTAGTGAAAAACAGTGGGTTAATCAATAAATACTGTTAAGACAAGTGGCTAACCATATGGAAAAAAGTGAAATCTTTGATTTACACAATTTCAAAAAGTAAACTTCACGCAGATTTAAGTTCTAAACCTAAAACATGCAAACAAAAGACTTTCCAATAATTTATAAAACGAGTTGATATATACAACCGTGTAAATATTTTAAAATTTATATGCGCCAATAATAAGCCATAGCTGGAACTCCATAATTATCTAGGATGGATATTTTAAATATAATTTTCAAAAAGTTATTATATAGAATACAACCACCTGGTATAAATAAATAAAGCAAGTAGTCAAAAAAAGGGCAAATAACATGAATGGAAAATTCGCAAAAGAAAAAATGCATATTGATAATAAAAAAATGCAAAGCTGCTCAAATTTAAATCCAATCAGGTAATGCAAAACAAAATAATGATAAATTTCTGTGGCCATTCAGAGAGCTTTAAAAATATATTTATTTTTTTTTCACTGGTGGGAGTATAAACTGATACAGACTTTTGTTTAGGAAAGCCTGGCTGAACCCATTAAAATCCAGTCATTTGATTTCTAGGCTTCCATCCTAAAAATCTTTTGTACATGTATACAAAAAGGCTTGCAGAAATTAAATGTCTTCAATTTTCCCATGTTACCAAAAATATTGCAATCTAAATGTCCATCAATAGGGATACCACAGAATAAATTATGGTATAGCCATTTTATAAAATACAAACCAACAGTTAAAATGAACAAGGTAGAGCTTATATACTAACATGGAAAGATCTCCAAGATAGATCTCCAAGATATACTGAATTGGGAAGGAATTTTCAAAATAAAACATACTGCAGATTTGCAGTATGTATACATATATACAATACAATTAACTAATTTTATAGATTTTAACTCATGTAAATATATTCCTTTATAAGTCTAAAAAAACATGCAACAATCTGATAACAGTGATTATCTCCAGGCAAAGAACAGATATGTGGGGGAGTGGTGGCAGTGTCATGGGAAGTTTTTGTTTCATCCCTGAGGTCTGAATTAGCTTAAAAGTATCCACTTATTATTTATAAGAGAACTAAATCAAGTTTTTAATGGCACAATTAAAACCCTAGTGAGGTATCTGCCTAATTAGTAAACCTCTACAGAAACTCTAGTAGCATTAAGTTAGCTATTTCATTCACCCAACAAATACCACAAGCACCTAATATATGCTAAGCATGGTTCTAGGTACTTAGAATACATGAGTGAGTGAACACTAAACTGCCTGCCTTAAGGAAGCTCCCATCCAGTGGAAGGAAACGGACAATAAACAATAAAGATAAAAAGTAACACAGTATGTTAGAAGAGTGTATGCTAGGCAAAAGAGACAAGACAGCTAAGGAAGATATTAATCACAAGAATATAACTTTAATAGATGGTCAGGGGAGGCTGCTGATAATCATGTTTTCTGAGCTAAGCCTAACACCTTGGGGGAAATGAAGACAGCCTGGTCCCTCTAGCTATCTTCTTACAAATCTTTTTCCATGTCAGGAGTCACACTCTTCTGCATTAGCTTGGGGTAAGGTTTCATTTTATCTTTCCTAGAATTGCCTGCAGCACCAAAATGATGCCCTAGAGTGGTTCTTAGTGTGGTTAGTCCCTGGATCGACAGCATCAACCTCATTAGGGAAATTGGTAGAAATGCAACTACTGCGGTCCCACGCCAGACCTAAAGAAGGATCTCTGAGGGTGGGGCCCAGCAACCTGTGTTTTCAACGTGTGGGATGATTCTGATTCACACTAGAGTCTGAGAAGAACTAAATTTCAGGGTCTACCCCTGTTTCCTAAATGTTCAATCTGGGCCACTAATTTAACATTTTATATTTCTAACCTCGAAATTGAGCCTGGCCAGATCAGTATGGGAACTGAGGGTATCTATGGTAGTATAAATAGAATCAAGCACCTCTCTTTTTTCACCTTTCCAGGGATTTTGGATCTACTTTCATCCAGCCATTATCTCACTTATCTCTCTGGTTATCAGCCATCCTATTACAGATAACATACAGCCTGTAAGCTTTCTTCAAGAAATTTCACATCCTATATATCTAACTCTCAAGGAAAGGACCATGAGGCACAGTTTCCACTAAGTATAACCATTTTTATCACAACCAGGGCCAACTACCCCAAAATAACTCACCAATGTTAAAAATATATTTATAAATCATTTTCTTTTTACAGCTTTGAAATGTAGTATTACCCAGGTCCCAAGGAACACTACTGCACACAAGGAAAAACATGGAAATATTACATTACACTATTTCAAATGACATCAATACTTACAGCTTATCATGAAGCAGTTCTCCCAATTTTAATTCTAAAAGAAAAAAAAAAAGAAAAATCCTTTGAATAATACAACCTTAATATTTAAATTTTAATTCTAAGAAAGAAAGTTTTGTTTGAAAATGGGCTTGCATTAAACTTCATTTTCTTTTTTTTGAAAGACTTTATTTGACAAAGAGAGATCACAAGTAGGCAGAGAGGCAGGCAGAGAGGGGGAAGCAGGCTCCCTGCTGAGGAAAGAGCCTGATGCAGGGCTCAATCTCAGGACGCTGAGACCATGACCTGAGCCTGAAGGCAGAGGCTCAACCCACTGAGCCACCCAGGTGCCCCTAAACTTCATTTTCTAAGAAATGATTATTTGTACTCAATTACTAATATAATGCCTTCCACAGAGTGAATATTTAAACTCTTTAAGTTGAACTTTTTAGAATTAGCAAACAACCTATCACGGACCAAAACAATCTAATCAGAATGACCAACCTCATTTTAGTTATTTATTTATTTATTTGACAGACAGAGATCACAAGTTGGCAGAGAGAAAGGGGAAAGCAGGCTCCCTGCCAAGCAGAGAGCCCAACTCCGGACTCGATCCCAGGACCCTGGGATCATGACCTGAGCCGAAGGCAGAGGCTTTAACCCACTGAGCCACCCAGGTGCCCCCAACCTCATTTTTAAAATATTACTAGTGTATTTCCCCCTAAGTATACTTTTTCACAGAACTGACTGCTATTAAGTTGTTTTTAAAGTAGTTGGTGTCAAAATCTAACCTCTTTTTGTCCCAGAACAGTACCAAAGTTGTTTTTTTTTTTTTTTTTAAAGATTTATTTATTTGACAGAGAGAGATCACAAGTAGGCAGAGAGACAGGCAGAGAGAGAGGAGGAAGCAGGCTCCCCGCTGAGCAGAGAGCCCGACATGGGGCTCGATCCCAGGACCCTGAGATCATGACCTGAGCTGAAGGCAGAGGCTTAACCCACTGGGCCACCCAGGCGCCCCCCAAAGTTGTTTTTTTAAATTACATTTTATTTCAATGTAGAAAACACGAGTAAACAGCTAATCAAAACAGTATTCAAACCCTATAAAACAAGTCCCAACCTTGGGTGCATATTGGTATCAATTCTGGAACTCCGAAAAATCCCAGCATCCAAGCAGCACCCTAAACCAATTAAATTCTAGGGGTGAGGCCTCTGCAGTGGTTTTAAAGCCCTACAGGTGATTTCAATGTGCAGGGAAGGTGAGAACCACAACATTTTAAGTAGTTTAAGTATTGATGGTCAAATCTTGTGGAAGGTGCAAAGCACTAGTTTTCAGCAGTTCTCAAAGATGGTCTGGGAACCCAGGTGGTGTCTGTAATATTAACATTACTTTCATAGTAATATCAGGGCACAGGGGTGGCTCAGTCAGTTAAGCATCCAACTCTGGATTTTGGCTTAGGTCATGATATCAGGGTTGTGAGACTGAGCTCCGTGTTGGGCTCCACAGTGAGCATGCTTATGATTCTTTCTCTCCTTCCTCTGCCCCTCCACCCCTGCTCTCTTGTGCACATACTGGTGTGCTCCCGCTCACTCGCTCTCTCTCTCTCTCTCGAATAGATAAAAATTATTTTTATAGTAATATTAAAATGTCTTTTTCATTGTGTTGACATTTGCACTGAGGATGCAAAAGCAATGCATAAAGAGGAAAAATTTTAAAAGGGGGGATGGGGCTACACTACTTTAGTTTCAGCACAAATTAAAACAGTGGCCCCAAGCTCAACAGTGTATTCTTTACCTCCATGCACTTGTAGTTAAAAAAGACAAATTTTTTTTATTTTATTTCACTTAAGAGGTCCTTGATAAAGCAGTAAAATTATTAACCTCAGGGCTGGGACCAGGGTACAGCAAGTGAAGCACCTCCCATGCAAAATTTAAAGAGGCACTCACTTTCAGGTAGCAAATTCTTAAATTTTACACCCTAGGTGCCTCAATCACTTCATTCTAGTGCTGGCCCTGATTCATCTGATTAAATCTCAGTCTCTGAGTACATCTTTTAAATATTCTATTTGACAAAATGCAAAGTTATAAACACTTTTGCTGCATACCAATGTAAGACGTTGTCTTAAAGAGAAGCACTTGCACAATTATGGAACACCATTTTTACTTGAACAACGACCAAAATGTACTTATTCAGATATGAGAATATGTCATTTTCTTGAAAATAAATGAGTTTGCTGCTTTAAGAAAAACAACTGACATTTGTGTTGCCAATAATAAAATTTGAGCTTTTAGGCAAAAATTAGAATTTGGAGAAAGATATCTGACACTGTGAAACTGATAGATTCCCAATACTTAAATACTTTTATGATGATATTGGTAGTGATATTAACAAATGTGCTTTCCAGTATTATGTAATTTCAACAGCATTTGGAAGATCTGCTTAACTCAGTGAACCAATATTTTCCAAATGGCAACAAATGTTCCCAAATCAGGCATAGATAAAAGATCCATTCAAAGTTCAAGGCAGACCAATGGATTTTATTTTTTTATTTTTTTTTAGATTTTATTTATTTATTTGACAGAGAGAGATCACAAGTAGGCAAAGAGGCAGGCAGAGAGAGTGAGAGGGAAGCAGGCCTCCCGCTCAGCAGAGAGCCCGACGCGGGACTCGATCCCAGGACCCCGAGACCATGACCCGAGCCGAAGGCAGCAGCTTAAACCACTGAGCCACCCAGGGGCCCCAGACCAATGGATTTTAATATAACAAAGAAAGTCCACTCATATGTCTTCAGATTCCACATCACAACTAATCTTTAAGAAACTACCATCTGTCAAGTTTTGTTGCACTGGCATATCAAAGAAGAGAATCCACAATTATCTTTAAAGGTTCCTCCATTTTCCAACTACATATTGGGTGAGGCCAAATTTACCTCATATACTTCAAGCACACACACAGATAACAAATTCAGGCACCCTCTGTTATGCTGACATTAAAGAGATTTTCAAAAATATAAAACTCCACTCTTATAAGTCATTCTGCTTTGAAAAATATTTTCATTAAAAAAACAACATGTTGGGTCACCTGGGTGGCTCAGTGGGTTAAAGCCTCTGCCTTCGGCTCAGGTCATGATCCCAGGGTCCTGGGATCGAGCCCTACATCGGGCTCTCTGCCCAGCAGAGAGCCTGCTTCCTTCCTCTCTGTCTGCCTCTCTGCCTACTTGTGATCTCTCTGTCAAATAAATAAATAAAATCTTAAAAAAAAAAAAAAAACCAACATGTTAACATGCAATGGATTTATATTTGTTTTTAAATGAATTCGTACTTTTAAAGTTTGCTTAAATTCTGATACAGTAAACTATAAATATGTTAACACAAACAATTTTTAAGAGTTTAAAAGTGTAATTTTTAAGAGTATGATGGGATCCTAGGGATTTCTGGGTGGCTTTGGCTCTGGTCATGATCTCAGGGTCCTGGGATCAAGCCCCGAGTCTGGCTCTCTGCTTGGCAGGGGGCCTGCTTCCCCCTCTCTCTGTCTCTGCCTGTCTCTCTGCCTACTTGTGACCTCTGTCAAATAAATAAATAAAATCTTAAAAAAAAAAAGAGAGAGTATAATGGGATCTTGAGGCCAAAAACTTTGAGAACTGCTGTAATAATTTCTCAAATACTTAAGGTAGATTTGGGTACCAAATAGCTTCATTAAACATAAAACGCTCCATAGGCCTAAAAGCAAGCCAATCATTCTGGGCCTTGGTCTCCTATCAGTAAAATGAAGGGCTGAACTAGCTGACTCTCATTAGGTCCCTCAGAACACCAGTAATCAGGGAGGTCTGGGTACTCAGTTGATTAAGCAACCAACTCTTGATTTTGGCTCAGATCATGATCTCAGATTCCTGGGACTGAGCCCCACCTCAGCTCCACACTCAGTGCAGAGTCCGCTTATCCCTCTCCCTCTGCTCCTCCTCACACATGCATGTGCATATGCTCTCTCCCACTCTCTCAAATAAATAAATAAATAAATAAATCTTAAAAGGAAAAAAAAAAGAATATCAGCAATCAGATCACAGTAAACTGTAGGCAGGAAACTTTAAAATTTACTCAACTAAGCAGAGTGCAAGCCCTCTCACTGCATGATCAACAAATGGACACAGAATCATGATATTCTACAGCACTACAGACCTGAGTAGTTTGGGTCTTATCCAACTGGGCTGCAAGTCTCAAAAAACTTAGTGAGAAGGATGTTTTACATTTATCATTAACAAAGCAATGAAATCATCACACATCATACAGTCCTTGGAAAATTCCACAGTACTAATAAAGAGAGTAAGAGTCAAAAAAAGCAAGTTAATATCTCAGTATTATATGGAAATAGTTTTACCATGGAAATTGTTTTGACCTTCCATAGCCTTTGAAATGGTCTCGAGGATCCCAGAGATCACAGATGCACCAAACTGCTGAACTAAGTTAACACAGTGATTAAAAAGTTATTTCTACTTTTATGTTAAAGCCTTAAGTAGGTGCAGCAGTACATAACTTAAAACACTCAGAGCAAAGCAAAAAATTAGATACGAGGAAAAGCTGATGATTCAAAGTTTTTTTGACTACCTTGACAATAAACTGCCTTTTTCTTTTATCCTCACTCTCATTCATATCCTCACTCTCATTCATATTCTCACTCATGAATAGATCTGTTGTGAGAGAAAATTTAACTCATTTTGTGGGTCCCAGAATTTCGTAACATCTTACTGAACATCCTTCCTTTTGCCTTAGAAATGAATAACAAATCATAACTTGTGATCGATTTTGGGTATGCAGCAGTACTAAGCACTTGAAGCATATAATCATTCTCCTGAGAAAAAGTTCTTACAGGATAGACAAAAACATGTACCTATATGACAAGGCAAATAAATTTCATCATCTTATAAGTGAACAGATCATGTGTAAACTGAAGTTATAGATCGCTGAACAGAATTCCACCCATAACATTATAAATGATGTTCCCACCTAGGGACCCTATGAACACCTACTGAATCAGCAGGTTGAATGATACAGTTGAAATCAGTATCATTTTTTTTTTTTTTAATTTATTTGACAGAGAGAGATCACAAGTAGAGAGGCAGGCAGAGAGAGAGAGGCTCTCTGCCAGCAGGGAGCCTGATGCGGGACTCGATCCCAGGACCCCGAGATCATGGCCTGAGCTGAAGGCAGCGGCTTAACCCACTGAGCCACCCAGGCGCCCCGAAATCAGTATCATTGTAATAGTGATATTTAAACAAACCAATTGAGGTTTACTAGGCAGTAAAGGTGGCAAACTGCAACTACTTTTAATTCCCTCCTGAAATCTCATTAAAACAACCAGAGGATGTGTGTGTGTGTGTATATGTGTATTTAAGAAAAGTATACACTCCAAAGAGAAAAACAGGTACAACAAAATTGGGGAAAGTTGTAAATAAAAAGAGAAATTAAGTAGTTACTTAGCAAAGTCAAAAAAGCAGAATCCTAAAACCAGGAGTGAAGAAAGCAAAAACCAATCTGACTTACCGCTTGCAACTAAAAGTGCAGCTAAAGGAAGGCTAAAACATGGAGGACTGAGCTGTCAGACAACACAGAACCCTGTCCTATTCACAGAAGATAACTGGCCCTCCCTAACCCCACATACTGAAGACTTTTTTCTGAAGAGGGCAAAACCATCTCCAGAGACATAAGGTTATTGGAAGGCCAGGTACAGTATGGAAAGAGGGGGCATTAAGTGAATATGTGAGAACCCCAGATCTCTTCCCCACTTAACTGTTAAATCGTAGGCAATCAAGCCAGAGCTTCAACTTCAATGCAAGAGTAGATAAATTTGCCAAATACAATTTCTAAATACAATCTTTAGAAATATTTTTATAGAAATATGAATAGAAATTCTATTTATTTATTTATATTTATGCATTTATTTTTCATATATGAAAAATATTCATATATATCTATTTCTATAATAGCAACAAAATTTATAAATACAATCTTTCCAAGTAGAAAGAGCTAAATAACTTATATCAGATTTTTAAAATTTAATTTTATTCATTTTTATTTTTTAATTTTTTTTTTGTTGTTTGTTTATTTACAGCATAAGTGTTCATTGTTTTGGCATCACACCCAGTGCTCCATGCAGTACGTGCCCTCCCTATTACCCACCACCTGGTTCTTATTAACATATAATGAATTATTAGCCCTGGGGGTACTGGTCTTTGAATCAGCAGGTTTACACACTTCACAGCACTCACCTTAGCACACATCCTCCCCAATGTCCATAAGCCAACCACCCTCTCCCTACCCCCCTTCCCCTGGCAACCCTTGGTTTGTTTTGTGAAGTTAAAAGTCTCTTATGGGTTGTCTCCCTCTATATCAGATGTTCTTTACCACAAAGCCAAGTCAGAAAAAAAAAGAAAGAAAAACAAAAACAAAATACAAAAAACAAAGCCAAGTCAGATCACTTGATAGCGATGGTCTGTTAATAAGTCCCACTCAAAAATTCAGAGCTTCCAATTGGCTTTTTGGTCTCCCACCTTTAGACATGCAACAAAGGATTCTTAGATATCTGAAGTAATACCCAAAAGATACAAACTAAAAAAAGAAAAGACTAGTTGGAGGAAAGATACTATGTAAAAGAACAAACATTCAAAAGAACTATTATTCTTAGAGAGAGGAAAAAGTGCAACCCTGAGACAAAAACAGGACATTTTACTTTTTTAAAAAAGGGAGGAAGAATATTAAGAAAAAAGAAATCTTAAAAATAAAGAACATTACATAGGAAAAGAAAAATAGAGTAAGTTTGGAAGAGTCTTAGTCCATTCAGGTTGCTACAACAATAAAATACCATAAGCTGGGCAGCCTATAAACAATGAACGTTTATTTCTCACAGTTCTAGAATCTGGGAAGTCCAAGATCAAGGCACCAGCAGCCTCACCAGCACTTGGTGAGGGCCCACTTGCTAGATGGCCATCTTTCTGAGGTAACCTCAAATAGCAGTAAGGGACTAATCCCATTCATGTGGGCTCCACTCTCATGATCTAAGCACCTCCCAAAGGTTCAGTATCCAAAAAATAGACACTCCCTAAGGAGAATACAAAAACAAAAACAAAAATAACAAAAACAAACAAACAAAAAAAACCCAATGAGGAAATAGAATAATTAAAGTTTCCTAGAACTGAAGGATCAGTTAAGATGAGAGGACCTCAGAGCTGTCAACCAGGCAAACCTCAGTGAAAGGTGTGTATACAGGATCAAACAGAAATCTTAAAAGATTATATATGAAAGTTATCAGAATATCATCAAACTTCCTAATAGCAACATCAATGCAAAAACATCAATAGGTCATGCCCTCAAAATTATCAAAGGTATCCAGAAATATTGTATTATCAATAAAGTGGGAGGACAGAATAAAGACATTTTCAGACATTCAGAGCCTCAAAAAACTATCTCCCATGCTCTCTACTCAGGAAGAGAATAAAGATGCCTAATTTTTTTTTTTTTTAAAGATTTTATTTATTTGACAGAGAGACACAGCGGAAGAAGGAACACGAGCCCTGGGAGTGGGAGAGGAAGAAGTAGGCTCTCCACCAAGCAGGGAGCCTGATGGGGGGCTCGATCCCAGGACCCTAAGATCATGACCCGAGCCTAAGGCAGACGCTTAACGACTGAGCCACCTGGCCCCCAAAATGTCTAATCTTGATAAAGTAAGAAAACCAGACTGATGACCTCAGAATTACACAATGTACAAAGGCAAGAAGTCCAGACTAGAGCAATAAGTAAGAGGCTTGAGCAGAAATTTCTTCAAAGAGATGAAAATGACAGGTTGTCTGAGGTATCTGAATGTCTTAAGGAGATTTAGAAAAGGGGTAAGGAGACTAAGGTAGAATTAGTAATAACTACATAGGTTTTGGGTAAAAAAAAATTTGTGGAACACAGAACTGGGCAGGAAGGATAAAGTAATAAAAACTTTACTCTTTGGCTCAGCCATGGATAATATCTGCATATTCATAATGTAGCTATGACTACATGGATAGATGTTGGCACCAATTGGATAGAAGTCCATAGATGGGGTGCCTGGGTGGCTCAGTGGGTTAAGTCTCTGCCTTCGGCTCAGGTCATGATCTCAGGGTCCTGGGATCGAGCCCCACATCAGGCTCTCTGCTTGGCGGGGAGCCTGCTTCCCCCTCTCTCTCTGCCTGCCTCTCTGCCTACTTGTGATCTCTCTCTCTCTGCCAAATAAAATAAAATAAAATCTTAAAAAAAAAAAAAAGAAGTCCATAGATGATGCCAAACTGTAAATGCAAGGAATTAAGAACTAGCAATAAAAGCATGCTATCTAGAATTATGGATAGTGAAATAACCAGCCAAAACAGGGAAAGTGATGACTTCTGAAGACACCTTTTCTGTTAACTACACAATACCTGCCTGACTAAAGAGAAAATCTGATAAGATGCATTCAACAATGCAGAAGAGAACTCAAAGTGCATCAAAGGTATCATTCTCTTCCCATAGCCTGCTGTATGTCAATGCTAGTTGTTAGAGGTGTTAAGACATCCATCCATATGTTCCTTTCCTGAAGAATCCAGAGTCAGAAAGGTTAAATGGTAGTTGAATATTATTGAAAATAATCTAAACAGAATGAACTACGTAGTACTATTGACATTTTGTGCAAAATAATTACTTCTTTGTGGGGGCTATCCTGTGCATCATCCTTGGTGTGTACCACCAGACATGAGCAGCAGCCCGCCTCCTACTATGACAACCAAAAATGTTGAAAGACACTGGGAAATGTTCCTTGCAGGGCAAAATCAATCCTGGCAGATAATCACTGATCTACTGTGACCCATAATTACCAGTGCTGCCCAGCCCACCTACACTCTACCGCTGAAAACATTCTTGATAAGATGTAACAAAGAAAACATAATATTCATCTCCAAAATCAAAATCACTGGGGAAAAAAAAAAGTATTTTACAGGTTGCCCAGATCTTTCACCAAGTCAATTTCTACTCATCTTCTTCTTCTTGGAATAAAGTGCTAACAGCAAATTCCTAGAACAATGATTCTCAAACTGGGGTTTATGAATTCAGAGGAAGAGGAGTCCATGAAAGTTTTATTAAGAACCTATATTTTTTCTAAGGTAACTACTAAATGTTATGCAATCAGTTCGATAATTTTTTAAAAGATTATAGATTACCAAATGGGTAATAACATTATAACCAAGTACTGCTATAATTTCAGTGCACAGTCTTATGTTCATAATTATGTTGGTTTCAGGCAATCACCAAAAACGACAGCATTTAATGTAATGCAGTGGTTCTCAAAACTCTGAAGTACAAGATCCAGATACTCTTTAATTTGAAAAATATGGCCTTAAAATATTAATTCATTCTTTAAACAAGTATATATTAGACACCTACAAATGTTCTAAATGAGAGAAGACAATACAGAAAGGAAAAGAAACAAGAAGCTTAAAAATCCTGGATTTTAAAAGAAGGAAGAGAAATCAATAAAAGGAGTTTCCCAAAAGTACTGGGCAAGAGTTGAAGAAACTGGGTAGGTGAGGAGGCTTTAAACAAGAGGGCTTGTGAGAAAGACAGACTATGAATGAATGAGTGAAGCCATCAAAGACAGAAGGACATGGGATAACAGGACAGACACATGTCGTTCTAGACTAAAGCTCAAAAAGAATGGAAATAATGATAGCCAAACTTGGATTACCTCTGGGTTCTAGACACTTAATGATGTCATCATCCTAAGAGAGGTTGTTGGCTATCCACAGAGTGTGTGGAAGAAGGGAATCTGGTAGGTAGAAGAAAGAGCAATGTGTATTTATGATCATTTATGTTTAAGTAAAATTTCTAAGTTGTGGGTTTATACTTCAGAAAGCACCTAACTTTAGAGAACGAAATGAAATACAAAAATAAAAGGCTTTTTGCAGGAGTCAATGAGATGGTTTGAATTAGGCAAAGTTTCCTAAAGAAGCAAAGCTCAGAGGTGTTGTTTAGATAAATGACATGTCATTTATCTAACATGTCATATATCAGGCACAGTAATATAGCACCATATATTCAAAATAATTTCAGGGGGGAAAAAAAACAGAAACCAAGTGTCTCAATGTCAGATATAGGAAACAAGAAGGGAATGTGTGCCATCTACCTAACAAGAAATAAAAGAAGTAATGAAATTAGAATTTGGTCCAGAAGACTCTGAAGAGTCACTAAAAGAACAAGTAGAAATGTACATAAAAAACACTGTCATCACTATGCCTGCTTGCTTGTTTGTTTGCTCATTCATTCATTCATTCATTCTGGTACCAAAAAAACAATCACCAAAGTCCAGCCAAATGCCATCACACTGTTACTAAAGAGGAAAGACCACTGTTAACAGTTAAAGGGTATAACAATATTTGTTTTAAATTTAGTTCTCGGAAAGTTGCTAGAACAGAAGTCTAAACCAAATTGATGCTATGAATCTGATTATTTCAAGAGAAAACAAATAATATCACAGCTCAAGAGCTGCCAACAGCCTTTAGACCTATATCTATATGTAAAGGAAAATCACTTCTTTATCAACTTTTTAGTTTCAAGTATACCTCATATCTGTGCCACTTCAGACAATGCAAGAGCTAATTATGGAAGAGTTAATAGGATGGTTTGAGGTTGGCAACAAAATGACATGCTAGCCCCCTCTCAATCGCCCACTGAAGCAGGGATTAAACCATACTGCCAATTCAAGTTTCCCTCCATGAAGAAGCAAAATTATTCACTCTTCCTCAAACATCAAACTCTCACTGAACTCTGGCCATAGTAGTTCATCTCAGTCTAGAACAATTCCCTCATATTCACATAAAAATTCGACCACTCCCTTAAGGTCCAACTGAAGTCATATGAACTTCATAAAACCTTTTCCATTTAGGTTCAGAATGACAGCTCTCTAATACAGATCACTTAAACATCAGTGGATTATATCCATCATCTTGCACTAACAGTTTAAGACTTCTGGGAACAGGGGTGCCTAGGTGGCTCAGTTGTTAAGCGGCTACCTTCAGCTCAGGTCATGATCGAGCCCCGCATCGGGCTACCTGCTTCTCCCTCACCCACTCCCCCTGCTTCTGTTCCCTCTCTCACTGTGTTTCTCTCTGTTAAAAAAAAATAAAATCTTTTTTAAAAAAAAATCTCTGGGAACAAAAATTACACTGTAACTTACACTTCTTTCTCTCCTCCTTGGATAGACAGATATGGGCAGCCCCCCAATTTCCAGTCTAATGTTCTTTCCACAATTTCATGTAGGCATACTTTAACTGGACATGTATTTCAAAACAATAAAAGGGCAGGCACATGATTTATCATTTTGCTTATACTCAGCTGGCTCCCTTTCCACCTGCAGCTGCTCCAAGTTTCTACTTCTCCTCTCAAAAGCACTATTCTAAACACTCCATCTCACCAGCACCAAAGACCTAACCTGATTCAGTACAAAAAAAAAAAAAAAAAAAAAGGAACTCATCGAGGCATGCATTCCTCCACCATTCCTCCCCATCTGCTTAGAAATATACCTGTTCCAGGCACCTGGGCAGCTCAGACCATTAGGCATCTGCCTACTGCTCAGATCAGGATCTCAGGGCCTGGGATCAAATCTCACATCAGGCTCCCTGCTCCACAGGAAGTTTACTTCTCCCTCTGCCTCTCCCCTCACTCATCCTCGCTCTCTCTCAAATAAAATCTTAAAAAAAACCCAAATATATATATGTACATATATATATACACACACATATATATATACACACGTTTCTTCACCAATCGTAACCTCAGTTCCTCCTTCTCAGTAATTCCTCATTCTTTTCCCTTTTTTTTAAGATTGTATTTATTCGAGATTAACGAGAGTGAGAGAGCGAGAAAGAGCGCACACAAGCAGGGTGAGCAGCAGGCAGTGGGAAAAGGAGGCTCTCCACTGAGCAGGGAGCCCAATGTGGGGCTCAATCCCAGGACTCTGAGATCATGACCTGGGCTGAAGGCAGATGCTCAACTGACTGAGCCACCCAGGCGCCCCCGCCCCCCCACAAATTAATTTCTCTAGCATATTCTTGATCCCATCCTCTCTTCAAATTCAAGCTCTCACTCTACCATTTTTTTTTTAAAGATTTTATTTATTTGAGGGAAAGGCAGAATCCCTGTGCAACATGCAAGAAAACACAAGTGGGAGGAGGGGGAGCACACAGAAGGAGCGGAAAAAGCAGGCTCTCTGCTCAGCAGAGAAATGGGGCTAAATCCCAGGACCCCAGGATCATGACTTGAGTGGAAGGCAGATGCTTAACCAACTAAGCCACCCAGGCACCCCTCTCACTCTACCATTTGTTCCTTTCTCTTTCCAGTCTCTCCCTAAGGCTCATACCCCTCCAACAACAAACATGCTCATTTCTCTAATCGCTTACGCCTATGCATTTATTAAACTATTACTATGTACCAGGCAACGTTCTGTGTAGTAGGGTTACAGACAAGATCTCTGCACTCACAGAGCTTATATTCCATTGGGTAAGGCTGACAATAAATAAGAAATAACTGAAAGCGAGTTTCTGACAGTAGATAAGTATTATGATAAAAATAAAACAGAGTGATTCAACTGAGGTGGAGCTGGAAAGAACAGGGTTAAATCTAATTATATTAGTTGTTTTGAGATATCCTTGCAACCCGCCAGGAAGGAGCCAGCTATGTGAAGACCTGGAGGCAAAGCAGTTTAAGACACAGAAAAAGAAATATGCAGAGGTCTGAGGGGAAACTGCCCTGGTGTGCTTAATGACATAAAAAGGTTGGTGTGACTAACATAATGAGCCTAGTGGTGCAGTGGTACAAAAATGAAGTCAGTGGTAGGCAGGCACCAGACCATACAGGCTATGGGGATGGAATAAAGATTTTATTCTACCTGCAACAGTAAGTCACTGGACCCTCTTGAGCAGTGAATAAAGTGACTTTATTATTTAAAAACCTCAACTATACAATATTACTACCATCTTTAGGTCAATACCACTCATATTTACACAATTTGTAATTATTGCCATGTACTTTCTATTACTTAAAGCTAGAAAAATTGAAGCAACTGCTTCAACACTAGTATTTCATGCACTATCAAATACTGACTGGCTTTTTTTTTTTTTTTTAAGATTTTATTTATTTGACAGAGACAGAGAGAGATCACAAGTAGGCAGAGGAGCAGGCAGAGAGAAAGGGGAAGCAGACTCCCTGCTGAGCAGAGGCTTGACCCCAGGACCCTGAGACCATGACCCAAGCAGAAGGCAGAGGCTCAAGCCACTGAGCCACCCAGGCACCCAGAATACCGACTGGCTTTAAATGAAAGTTAAAATTGGAGGGTAGAGAATGAGTAAGTGTGGTGAACAAACTTGATACGCCACACTTACCTGTTGATTTCATTTACTGAATTAGTCTACAAATAGCAATCAAGATTTTATTTTACCTTTTCCCAGATTCTGAATTTCTAGTCTAAAAATTCAAACTCACCTCGACAAGCTTCTTCAAAATCTTGGGTTATGTCCACCCAGCTTGTATTGCTTTTTTCCATCTTTTCTGGTATACTGAGCTCCCATCCCGAATCATCATCTTCTACAGAAGCTTTCATGACCATAATGCCTATAAAATTAACACTGGTGTAAGAGATTGTGGCTTTCAGGGCAAGAGTATTTGCAAGCCATGTGTGTGCGTTCAAGTACTGGACAGAAGTCTTACTAAACTGCCAGACCTCATCTGAGTTTGAGGATGACACTGGGGGGAAAAAATCTTAATGCAATTAAATCTTACATTAACACACTGTTGCTTATTTACTAACAGCCCAGCACCTACCAAGGCTTTAAGAGTTTGCCTTCCCACCACCCAAGAAAAAAAATCAGAAGCCACCCCACCACTGATCTAAACAAAATCAACTCGAGCTTCCAACTTTCCACACTGGCCACAAACGACCAAGGCACTCTTCAGAGTCCCCTCTCGCAGCCCGGGAGCCCACGAGGCAACTATATTCAAGTCGGGGTGGTCCCTCACCTTGCCCGAGTTCTCTGGGCCGACCTCTTCCCCGGCCCGGCAGGACCCCCACATAGCCTCGCACAGTGGGGACGGAGTGCGGGAGCGCCGGGCAGGGGACCTAGCCGCCCGGCCAGGTGTGGCAGTGCACCTGAGGCGGGGACCCGCCCCACGTCCGCCCTACGCGGGTCAGCCTGGCCCGGCCCTGGCCCCACACGGTGCGGAAGCAAGGACAGAGCTGTTGTCGCGCGGGAGGGCGGGCACGCCCGGTACCGGGTAGTCGCCCGGGCAAGGCCAGGGCCTCGGCGGGCAGTGGACACGGGGGAGCCTGCAGCTCCTACCTGAGGCGCGGCGGGAGGGCCGGGGCCGCAGGGTGACCTGGCGTCCCCAGGGTCCGCCACACGCGCGGGGGTCTGCGGCTCTAGGACACGGAAGGGAGGGAGTTTCAATGCCTCTGCGCCGGCGGTCCCTACCTACTTCTCCCGTAGCCACCCGCGCCGCCACGAACCGTCCAGACCGAGGAAATAACGACGCCGCCTCAGCCGCCGCCGCCCCCTCCCCTCTCAGCCCAGCCCGACTGGCCGCGTGCACGCATGCGTACGCCGGGTGCGCGCGACCCCGCCCCCCTCTCCCTCACTCCTGGGGACTTCGCGCGCCCCGGCCACACCCCCTCTCTCACCACCGGCACAGTTTGCAGCCGTCTTCTCTTCTCGCGGGATTAGAGCCAATCGCGAGACCGGAAGCTACCTTCCTTCTCCTGCCTGAAGCCTAGTCCCGGGTAGTGGGCGGGTCCCGGTAAAGGGTGGAGCCAGCGGAGGGAGTCTCAGAGCCCACCCCGCCCCGCGCAGGGAAATTCTTTAAAAGGTGATGCTGAAGCGAAAAATAAAAAGCAAGGAAAGTAATTGTAGACCTTAGCAGTTGTGGCCATGCAAGGAGAGCCTAGCTGTGAGCTTCATGGAGCTAGTGCTGCCTGACACAGGATTTATGTTTTTCTAGAGAGCCTGGAGGGTTCTTGAGGGAAAATAGAAACAAAATATCTGCAGAATCAAGCAAGCCATTTTCTTTCAGACTTGTAAATGTTGTTTAAGTTTTTCTTAAAATTTATTAATAAAATGATCGGTTTTAAATTGGGATTATGTAAGTAGACTGACAGGAGTAAGAAGCCACCTTTACCACTACATTCCCATTAAAATGGCCAAAATTTAAAAGACGACACCAAACGTTGACAAGGACTTGGAGCAACTGGACCTCTCATAGGTTACTGATGAGAATGCAAAACGGCACAATCACTTTAACAGTTTGTCTTTTACCAGAAAATTAGTCATGCACATACCACTTGATCTAGCAATTCCACTCCCGGGTATTTTCTTAGGAATATGAAAATGTGTCCAATGGTACATTACTTTTCATAGCTGCATTTTTAATAATCCAAAACTGGAGGGACACGTGGCTGGGTCAGCCGGTTAAGCATTTGCCTTATACTTAGGTCATGATTGCAGGGTCTGGGATCAGGCACAAAGCCCCACTATAACTGCTCAGTGGGGAATCTGCTTCTCTCAAGTCCACCCCCCCCCCCCGCCCCCGCCTCCATGCTCATGCTCTCTCTCTCAAAGAAAGAAATTTTTAAAAATTTCAATAACCCAAAGCTGGAAACAACCCAAATGTTCATCAACTGGTGAATGGTTAAACAATTTGTAGCATATCTGTACAATGTAATAATAATTACCAACAAAAAGGGGTAAACTACTTGACCCGCAAAAACATGAATCTCCAAAAACATTATATTGAGCAAAGGAAATTAAGAGTATACACAAAAGAATAGGATTCCATTTATACGAAACTCTAAAAAAGAAAAATGTAATCTATAGTGACAAAACATATGTCAAGGAAGGACTAACTAGAATAGGGATAAATGATCTGAGATGATAGAAATATTCTGTATCTTGCTTATGGTAGCAATTATATGGGTGCATACGTTTGTAAAAATTAATTGGAATATACACTTATGCATTTTATTACCTGTAAATCAAACCTCAATCTAGTTGCTTATTTAGTTCATTATTAGAAAGAGTGCCCAAGAAAAAGAGCATGAGCAGGTGGGGGGATGCAGAGGGTGAGGGACAAGCAGACTGCCTGCTGAGGGGTGGAGGGTAGGGTTGGTCCCAGGACTCTGGGATCATGACCTGAGCCAAAGGGAGACACTTCACCTATCCAGCCAACTATAGGGATAGTTGCTTTTTAAAAAATAAAACACACATCTTTATGCTTCTTACAGAATAATAGGTTTTATAAGGGCAGGAACTTTGCCAATTTAGGTCAAAGCTGTATCTACCTCACTTAGAGTGGTGGTTGGCATATGGTAGGCTCTCACTAAATGTAGTGAGGATGAAAGTGTAGGGAAGAATTAAAATAAAACAAATCTATATTGTTTCTCCAAAACTGAATTTGATGAGCTTTGCAGAAGCCATAAGAAACCTAGAAAAGGATGAGCTGATTGCATCTGAATTATTCAGTATAGTGTGTAGATTGTGACAAAAACTTAGATAGAGTGAGAAAACAAAAACAATACAAATCAAAAACACTAGAACAAGACAGCCAAGTGAAACAGGATTTGCTTAATTTCTTTACTAAAATTTTAACTTATCTGATACTCAATTTTATTTTTTACAAATTCTAATGACCTCTCCACATTAAAAACCATTTTCCCTGAAAGAGATTTAATTTATGATGACATCTAGTATGCTCCATAGTGTTAAAAAATGATAGGTATTTTAGATATCAGATAGGCTACATGATGAATAAATGAATGCAAAGGAATTCATTGATAAATAGTTGGTCTACCTAAACATGCCTACATATACAGAGGACATGGGCATTTGGCACCTGGAAAAGAATTCCAATAAGACTAAGTCTTGACTCATAAAATCCTAAGTATTCCATACCTAAACACTAATGTTGAGAGGAAATTCAGCTTGCTGTCATCATTTAGTACTAATACCAGGTACCAGTGTAGCATGGGTTTGATAAAAGCAGAGGAACCAAAGTGAACTTTACGTCTGATTGTGTTGCTTCACTGCTACATAAAAGAAATTGAAAACCTGCTGATAGTTCAGAGAAATGCTTTCAAAAAAGCAAATAGAGTAAAGGTACCCCACAGTACCACATGACAGAAAGAAAATGGCATTTTTTAAATTAAGTATTGGCAATATCAGTTAGGCAGTTCTATTGTATTTAATTATCCTTTTTCAAAAGTCTTACATTTATGCATCTTAAGAATACACAGAAAACCAAGATATGAAAGCAACTCAAGTATCCATCTACAGATGAATGGATAAAGAAGATGGGATATATATATACACACACACACACACATACACACACACGTGTATATGCATATACACAATGGAATATTACTCAGGCATAAACAAGAATGAGTGTTTATCATTTGCAACAACATGGATGGATCTAGAGAGTATTATGCTAAGAGAAAAAAGTCGACAGAAAGACAAATACCATATTTCACTGACATGTGGCACCTAAAAAACAAACAAATAAACCAACAAAGCCAGAAACAGACCCATAAATACAGAGAACAAACTGACGATTACCAGAGGGGAGAAGGTGGGGGGATGGGCAAAATAGGTGAAGGGCAGTGGGAGATACAGGCTTCCAGTTATGGAATGAATAAGTCATGGCAATAAAAGGTATAGCATAGGGAATACAATCAATGGTACTGTAATAACATTGTAGGGTGACAGATGGTAGCTACACTTGCAGTGAACAGAGTATAATATATAGTACTTGTCAAATCACTCTGCTATACACCTGAAATTAGTGTAACATTGTGTGTCAACTATACCTCAATAAAAAGAGGGAAAAAAAGAGTACACAGTAATCTAATAAAAAGTTATAAAAAAAAGTTAAACTTCTGCATTAGGGGATAGTGCATAATTATCCTCATAATGTGTGAGTATTATAAATATATTTTTCTCACACATTTTTCATAAGTTGTTCCTATCAATCACTAATAATTACCACTGTTAAGGAGTTGTATAGTTTTGTTTAAATAACAGCATTTAAGTAACAAAATTAGGGGCACCTGGGTGGCTTAGTCGATTAAGCACCCAACTCTTGGTTTCAGCTCAGGCGGTGATCTCAGGGTCCTGGAACTGAGCCCTGCATCTGCTCTTTGCTCAGTGGGGAGTCTGATTTCTCCCTTTCCCTGTGTGTGTGTGTGTGTGTGTGTGTGTGTGTGTGTGTGTGCAAACACACACACTCTCCCTCCCTCTCTTTCAAGTAAGTAAATAAAATCTTTTTTAAAAAGTAACAGAAAATTAAATATAGAGCAGTTTCAAATAAACATTTTTCATAACTTCATGTTAAATTAATAACACATGTGTATATATTGTATATCACTTTTTTCCTGATATGGCGTGTCCTAGACTGATAGTTCAAAAAGATAGTCTTCTTACTGCAAGAAGTAAGAAGCACGTCTTACTTCTTAACATTGAGTGAATGTACCGTAATTTTTTCAACCAATTCTCTACTGATGGACATTTAGGTTGTTTCCATGGTTTGACATTATAAATAGTGCCACCAGGAATGGCTCTTTGTCTATGCCTTTTCACAGTTTTGCCACTGTATCTTTGGGCTAAATTCCTATAAACAGTATTTGAGGGCTCAGTATACATACATATACAATCCTGACACTGCCAAATTCCCCTCTACTGAGTGTTTTTTTGTCTGTTTTTTCCTTTTTTAATGTCCACCAGTAAGTGCTAGAGTTCTCACTTTTCCATTGCCTCATCAATACAGTATGCAGTCAAACTTTGAGAATTTTGCTGGACTGCTACATAATAAAAATGGTATCTCGGTATAGTTTTAATCTGCATTCTCTTATCATGAGTGCGGTAGGTTTTTTTTAATCTTTTTAGTGAATTTTACATCTTTTTCTGTGATCTGTCTGCTTTCATCTCTAACTTATTTTTCGGTGGGATTACTGGTTATTTTCTTTTCTGCTTCTAAGCAGCTCTTTATGATTTAAGTTGCAATTGTTTAGCCAGTACAGCATTTGTCTTTTTACTTTGTTTTTGGTTGCTTTTTATACTTGTTACATGAAGGTATTTTTAAATCAAATTTATCAACAAAGATGTCATTTAGTACCATGGGTGTTATTGAGATCCCATAAGAAGATGGCGTCAAGAGGGATGCAGGCTCAAAACTGAGTCCTGAGGAAGCCGAACATTTAGAGATCAGGAAGAAGAAGGGGACCTAGTGAAGGGCTCTGAGAATAAAGACCAAAGGTAGAAAAAAAAAAACAAAACAGGAGAGAGTGTTTCACTGAATCTAAGAGAGATGTCAACTCTCAATTACCCCTGTAATAACACATATATAACAAATTATAGTGGTGTTTTCTTTGTAAAAAATCTTTTCCCAATTCCCTTTTATGAATGATTTTCATGCAATTCCTTCACACTTTATCAAATGAATTTTCTTACTTAAAAAATATTAACCAAAAAAATTAACTACATATGTAATTCCCTTTGAGTTGTCCAATCCAGAGGAATTAAAACTCTTAAACTCCTATCAGAAGGGAAGTGAGCACAGCAGACATCAATTACAGTCAAAACATGAAATTAACAAATTGGAAGAGAAATTCAAAGAATCAAATACTGAAAAAAAACCTTAAGAATTAGATAAACTTTAGATCCTAATGAAATACACTGTGAAGAATTTGAAACTATTGAGCAAACTTGAACACTGCCTGGATATTTGATATCCAGAAATAAATATTTTTAAGTAGTATAATGACATTGTAGTAATCTTTTGGAAAAAAACAATATTTTTTAAGAGATCCTAACTGAAACATTTATAAGCAAAAAGATATGGTACCTAGTATTTGTTTCAAAATCATCAATAGGTTGGGGGTAAATGGAGAGAATAAGATGCATTGATAATTGTGGAAGATGGTGATGGATGTAAGAGTACATTGTATTACTCTATTTTTTGGATGGTTCATTTATTTATTTATTTATTTATTTATTTATTTATTTATTTGACAGACAGAGATCACAGGTAGGCAGAGAGGCAGCCAGAGAGAGAGAGGAGGGGAAGCAGGCTCCCTGCTCAGCAGAGAGCCCAATGCGGGGCTCGATCCCAGGACCCTGACACCATGACCTGGGCTGAAGGCAGAGGCTTTAACCCACTGAGCCACCCAGGTGCCCCTGGATGGTTCATTTCTTAATAATAAAAATTTCCTTTAATAAAGAAATTAAGAGCCAAATGTTTGTCCCTAATGGCTTTCTTTAGCTCATCCAAGAAGAAAATGATCTTTACTCTGCTGTACTACCATAGTCCCAGTGTGGGAGTGCTGACAATCCTGACTCCCATCTTTGACGCTCCATCTTGTTCGTGTTCATGTTCACTTCTCTCAGGGTTACGTCCCAGGTCCCTTGGAGATTAATACGCATTCCTTAGAAATGCCCACTAAAGTGAGGAATGTGGGGAGGCTTGCTTTGGCTTCCTAGGACTCTGTTTGACAGAACACAGTCTTTCCCCTTCCTGATCCACAGGTGCAGCCAAATGATTAAAGGTTAGCTGTCAGTTAAGTATTTGTGAACACTTTGATCCCACTATAATGCCCTTCTGTGGGTCCCCTCCCTCTACAAAATCTGTGGACTAAAGTCTGGACTTCTTGGAGAATAATTGTGCCTTTACCAAGGATCATCCATCTCCCCAAGGAGCCCCTTAGTAAGTTACCCTGAATAGAACTCCTGTAAACTGAATGGAGTCACCTTCTTCATTTTCCAATCTCAAAGCTCCTCCTCAGTTTGGGGGATACTTTACTGCCCCTCCTCCACCTTCTAACACCCAGCCATTTAAATAACATGACACACCACAACAAGTAATTTGCTACAAAATAACACACGTGGGCATAGAACCAGCAAAGTCAAATTGGGAAATTTAAAATTGTTTTCCCTTAAATGTTATACTAAACAGTTATTGTTCAAGACATTTCTGCAAAGGGGCGCCTGGGTGGCTCAGTGGGTTGAGCCTCTGCCTTCAGCTCAGGTCATGGTCTCAGGGTCCTGGGATCGAGCCCCGTATCGGGCTCTCTGCTTGGCGGGGAGCCTGCTTCCTCCCCTCTCTGGCTGCTGCTCTGCCTACTTGTAATCTCTCTCTCTCTCTCTGTAAAAAAGAAAAAAAAAAAAAAAAAAAAAAAAGACATTTCTGCAAAGAAGACATCAAGATGGCCAACAGACACATGAAAAAGTGCTCAACATCACTAGGCATCAGGGAAATACAAATCAAAAGATACCACCTCACACCAGTCAAAATGGCTAAAATTAACAAGTCAGGAAACGACAGGTGTTGGCAAGGATGCGGAGAAAGGGGAACCCTCCTACACTGTTGGAGGGAATGCAAACTGGTGCAGCCAATCTGGAAAACAGCATGGAAGTTCCTCAAAAAATTGAAAATAGAGCTACCTTATGACCCAGCAATCGCACAACTAGGTAATTACTTTAAAGATGCAAATGTGACAATATGAAGGGGCACGTGCACCAGGATGTTTATAGCAACAATGTCCACAATAGCTAAACTATGGAAAGAGCCTACATGTCCATCAACAGAAGAATGGAAGAAGATGTCATATATATATACACACACACACATACATACATATACATATGTATATACACACACAAATATACAGAATATATATATACAAAATATATATGACATTTTCTGTGTGTATATATATATATTCTGTATATGTGTATATATACACACACACACACACACACACACAATGGGATATTATGCAGCCATCAGAAAATGAAATCTTGCCATTTGCAATGACATGGATGGAACTAGAGGGTATTATGCTAAGCAAAACAAGTCAATCAGAGAAAGACAATTATCATATGATTTCACTGATATGAGGAATTTGAGAAACAAGAGAGAGGATCATAGGGGAAGGGAGGGAAAAATGAAACAAGATGAAATCAGAGAGGGAGACAAACTGTAAGAGATTCTTAATCTCAAGAAGCAAACAGGGGGGCGCCTGGGTGGCTCAGTGGATTAAGCCGCTGCCTTCGGCTCAGGTCATGATCTCAGGGTCCTGGGATCGAGCCCCGCATCGGGCTCTCTGCTCTGCAGGGAGCCTGCTTCCTCCTCTCTCTCTGCCTGCCTCTCTGCCTACTTGTGACCTCTCTCTCTGTCAAATAAATAAATAAAATCTTTAAAAAAAAAAAAAAAAAAAAAAAAAAAAAAAAAAAAAAAAAAAAGAAGCAAACAGGGTTGTTGGAGAGTGATGGACGTTGAGGAGGGTATGTGCTGTGAATTGTGTAAGACTGATGATTCACAGACCTGTACCCCTGAAACAAATACATTATATGTTAATAAAAAAATCAGTTACTGTCAGTAACCTAATTTAAAAAAGTTTATTAAAATTTTGCACAATAACCATTATGTATATTTCTTATAAAACAAAAAATTCCTGACACCATGTAGGCCAAAACATAAAAATCACTCATAATCATAGGCTGAATGAGACATGGCCTTTGTTCATACTGTTTATTCATTTTGTCCATGAATATATGTTTTTATTTTGTCTATTCAAAGTGAGTTCTCACTGTACATATTACTTTGTATTCTATTGCTTTTAACTTTGACTGTGAGTATCTTTCACTTTAATAAAAATTGTAGTAGAACACTCAGACACCTAAGTATTTTTCCACTCAGCAGTCTTTTAACTTTCACTCATATCTGTGATTACTTCTCCTTTGTGATTTTTTTTTTTTTAAAGATTTTATTTATTTATTTGACAGGGAGAGAGACCACAAGTAGGCAGAGAGGCAGGCAGAGAGAGAGGAGGAAGCAGGCTCCCTGCGGAGCAGAGAGCCCGATGCGGGGCTCGATCCCAGGACCCTGAGATCATGACCTGAGCTGAAAGCAGCGGCTTAACCCACTGAGCCACCCAGGCGCCCCTCCTTTGTGATTTCTGATCTTGATTTTTTTTCCTCATCATGCTTGGAAAAATTGCAAGAGTCAAACTTCTTACATCCACCCCCCCAAAAAAACCCAGTTTTTAATTTTGTCTTTTTTGTGTGCTTTCTAATTGATGTCTTATTTTATTCTTAGGAATGCTTTCTCAGGCTCTTTTGGTAGTCCTTTCTTAATTTCATGAGTATTTGATTCCTTTGATTTCCATTGTTTGTATTTAATACTGAGGATATTTGAGATAATACAATTTCCTCCTGTAGGTTTTATTACATATTCCTATTTCCACTGATTCCTCAGTTCTATCTCTTCTAAATTCCTCCTTGATCCAAGGTTATTCCAGAGTGTTTAAATACATAACATATTATGTATTTAACTCTATTGGCTAATAATCAGATAGGATCTAAAGCACTGAAATTTCGTGATGATGTACTAAGGCATAAATTTATTTCATTTTCATTTCTTTTTCCAGGCATTAAGTGGGCCCTTTGAATGTAAAAACACATATCTTTCAATTCTAGGGAGTTTCCTTAAATTGTGTTTTATTATATCCTGCCCTTTTCCCTCTAACCTCAACTTCTAGAAATATTCTTCAGGTGTCAGATTTCTGGAACTGGTCATTTTTTTTTAAAATTCTATTTAAATGGGTATGGAAAAATGTACTTAAAATTTGTTTGCACTTTATTAACTGAATTGCTTGAATATTCAGTTTTATCTCAAACTTTCTATCAAGTTTTCATTTTCGCTATCTTTTTTAAAGATTTATTTGGGGAGTGGGGGAGAGGGAGAATGAATCTCCAGTAAACTCCTCACAGAGGAGACCAATAGGAAACTTCGTCTCCTGACCCCAAGATCATGACCTGAGCCAAAACCAAGAGTCAGATGCTTAACTGACCAAGGCACTCAAGCATGCTTTTGCTAGCACATTTCTTAATTTCCAAGAGGTCATTTTGCTCGCTGAACATTTCTTACCATGATAGAACACTGTTTTCCATATATGTATTATTTTCTCATATCTTGGATACAATGGATGGTAATTCTCTTCTTTCTGCATGCATTATTTTTTCTAAGATTTCTTCCTAAGTATTTCAGTCTCTGCCTTCCATATTAGAAACTCCCACAATCTGGTGATTCTTGGCTAGAGGTTCATATTGAAGCATGGGATCTCCAAGAGCAGGTCTAAGGTTCTGTTCTCCCAGGAGGGGCTTGAAAAGGGTTGCCTTCACTATTAGGAGACCTGGCTGGGTCTTCTGTTGGTGAATTTCTGACATCATTACCTTTTGGGTCTTGTGTCTTGGACTGGTCCGATTTCTCTGCAAAGGTGCTTCGGATCCAGGGTCTTCATGTACATCTCCATGGGTACCATTCACATAAATGGTGTAGGGAAGTCTTCCCCAGAGCTGTGCAACCTAGCAGTTTTTCTTCAAAGATCTGCTGACTGAACAGCCCTTTGGAGTGGAGGAAGAGGTAAAGGAAGGAGAATCTCAACATCCCTTACGATATTTTCATTTAATCTTTTTCCTAAGTTACCCACCCTGCCCCATCTTTTCCAGGATCCCTTCTCTACCCCATGCCCTTACTTCCCAAAAGGTCTCTCCCTTATGCTTTCTAATCATCTACAGGGATTGAAGAGAAGCAGAGACATATGGAATTGAAGAGATGTTTGGTCTCCGTGCTTCTGAAACACGATCCCGTCTTTAGCTTCACCCTAGCCTCTACCTCCAGAAGCATCTGGGTCTTCTGGGTGTTTCTGTGATACAAAATGGGTGGCTTCTTGGCTTCCCTTACCAGTAGTTCAGTTTTTGGGTTTTCTCGGAGTTTCTGTGTAACAAAGTGGATTCTTGGCTTTCCCTCCCACTAGCTCATGATCTGACTTTCTTGGGTCAGCGAAGTCAGTGCCCCCATCCATGTGCTTCGTATCTTCAAAGACATGGATTTTTCTTTATCCATCCCTTTTGTTCTTGTGAGTGTGTGCCTTTTCACTTTTATGGAAGTTAATACCTTTGTCCAGTCCTCCATATTTAACAGGAAGTATGGTGAAGGGATCTCAAGCAAATCTCACAAACATGTAAATTCCAGTCTTACAACACACAAGACAATGGTTTTACATCATTTACAAGGTTGAGAGAATCCATTCTAGTGAACTGTAAAGTGACATAATGTAAATTTTCTTCACTTCTCTGGTATTTTGGTTATTTGGTACTGCTTGACTAGATTTTTCTAGAAGACTATTTCATACTGAAAGTTAAGTTCCAATACTTCACTTTGTCACACTCAGATGCATGGCTGCTTCTCTCATTTTTGAACATCTTTGAGGAAAAGAACCTTTATTTTATACTCCATCTCTTCAAAAATCCATTTTAGTGACTTGAGTTTATAAAACTATTAAGGTACTCATGCTTCAGCTTCTGTACTTTACAAGTACTCAGTGTAGCTGAAAAAAAAAAATCATTTCAGTTGCCTAAAGAACAGCTTTCAGGTGCTCAAAGATTTATAGTAAGCCTCTTATGATGGTCAGTCTAAAATAAAATATAAAACCATTTTTATTCTAAGCTAAACTGAACCAAAATATAGATGCTTGTGTGAGACATGATCTTGTAAATTTCTCTTTATCCTTCGGACATGACTTTTAGAAAGCTATAAATGATCATGTTTACCTTTCCAAAAATATGAAATGCTACTTTAATCTGCACAGTCCCTAAGTATTTGAAGTCCTCAGAGAACTCTGCCAAAGTTTAAGAAGTCTGGGCAACTCAAATATATAAAATCACGAGAGAATGGTTATTTATAGAATGGTATATTTCCATCTTTCTGTGCCAATTATTCTTAAAATATGCTTGAGATAAAGGAAAATAACATTTGTTGTATTAAGTGAAAATATATAATGTGAAGTTAAAACTAAGAAATAGGATTTATTCAAAACTGAATGCAGTCATTAAGAATGCAAAATGAAATCTACTCTAACCATCTTTCTTACCAAATGATTACCAAAATAATTTTAAAATAATCCAGATAAAATATACTGGCAAGTGTATAGGGGGAAGAAGGGAAGAAAATGTTTACCTGGTACAAGCTAGGATTAGTAAGTTTTCTTACTAATCCTTTCTTAGCAGTATCACTCTAGCCTTTTTCTCTTTAGGGACATTCAAGAAATAGGATTTCTATATATATACCAACATATGAAATGTAGAATTCACATTATTATGTAATGGCAGCACATGAGTATTAAAAAAAAATCTAGAGTTATACTAAAGAATCTGATGTGGTGTAACTTCCAGGTTCTAGAAGAGTCTAAACTAGGAGATCGATCCTTCCACATACACATAAATCAGTGAAATTGACCATGGTATCTGGAAGGTATTTGGAACACTCTTCTTTCATTATTTGCTCATTTTTTTTTTTTTGGAAATTATGGTAGGTGGGGCAAGGCACAATGCCTATTTAGTAGGGTTTTTGTGTAGAACTTTCATTTCTGCACACCCTTTTTGTTCTGCTAATCACAGAGTACATTCACATCATGGAATCTTTCCACACAACACAGACCTGTGAAAACTGTAGGATTCCTTGGGTCTTCACATGGTGATGGCCTCTCTTTATTCCACATGAGAAAAATATGAAGAGAAATTATCTTGTTACCAAGTCCTTCATTTCCAACACTATTTTTCAGTTTTGAAACTTTTACTGATTACTTCTATAACTCAACAAGTATTTATTACGCGCCCATTTTTGCCATGTACTCTTCTATGCAGTGACGACATCTCAGAATAAGAAGCCAACAAGATTCTCATTCTCACAGAAATTACAAGTTGGGAAGATTAATTATGCTGGTGTTTTATTATAAAAATAAATCAAATCAGAGTTTATTCAGAAGAAAGGCAGGAAAAACGAATTCTACCCCAACACAATTATTAGCATTTCAGTTTCTTTGCTTCTAGATTTTTTTCCCCTCCTCTGTCAGAATTTGTGGTTGATTTCCTTTGTTGGGGGGCTCTGTACGACAGAGTGTTAACATACCACATCATACATTTTTCTCCTTATAAGCATGTGCCCATGTAACTGCATCATTTTCAAAAGGATCACTTTTTAAATAAAGATTTTATTTATTTGACACACAGAGAGACATCACAAGTAGGCAGAGAGGCAGGCAGAGAGAGAGGGGGAAGCAGTCTCCCCACTGAGCAGAGAGCCCAATGTGGGGCTCGATCCCAGGACCCTGGGATCATGACCTGAGTTGAAGGCAGATGCTTAACCAACTGAGCCACTCAGGCACCCCAAGAGATAGTCATTTTTATAGCTAATACTATTCAAATGTTCAGTTTCTTGAGACTGGTATTTGGATGGAATCCTGAACTCCAGTTCCTATTCCATCCTTAGGAAAAACTAATCTCTACTGGGGTTTGTGAGAAATGCTCTTTATAATCCAAATCCTTTAATTTCAGGCTTGCTGATCAGGGATCTCTGGGTCTATAATGGGTTTATACAGACAGGAGACCTGTTGATGCTGCTGCCCAATGATGTGACATACATTTTCTCACAGAAAAAACATGATGAACAGCTCTTCAATTCCCAGGCCAGGCCAGATCGTGAAGGGCTTTGTTGGTCTACGATATACTTAGTGTAGCCTTACCATTAAGCTTCTTCAAAATTTCAAATGGCTTTTGATCCCAGAATTGTAAACTGAACAACTGCTATCGTGTTGGTGCTAGAATATGTTTGGCATTATAAAGGGCTATCATACAAATGAATTTTTGGAATAGGACTTATTTATAAACTTGTCTGTTGTAGCAATGCTACTTTTCCTTGTTAAAACAATTGTCAGTAGATAAAATAAATGGGTGAACACAACTCATTCTATCAAGATATAAAATGACTGGGTTGCCTCTATTTAGAAAAGAAAATCTCTGGCTTTGGTGACGTTATTTGAAATTCTTCAGATAATAGAACCTCTAATTCACACCTCAATTCCCAAAGATACTTTGTGTATGCACAGAGAACGATCTAGGTTTCTGGTATACTAAAAGATATGACCATCAACTGGCTTCTAATGTCAAGGAAGAGACGTACAAGCTGACAACCACAGCAGGAGCCACAGTGAAGTAAAGTGCCATGGTCTTGGTAGCGGCTTTGGAGAAAGTAAAAAGACAACCCAAAGAACAGAAGATTATTTTAAGTCATTTATCTGACACAGAACTTGTATATAGAGTATACAAAGGACTATTACAACTCAAAAATTTTAAAATGGACAAAAGATTCAAGTAAGATACAGAAATGGCCAATAAGCACTCCAAAAGAGGAGCACCTGGGTGGCTCAGTGGGTTAAACCTCTACCTTTTGGCTCAGGTCATGATCTCAGGGTACTGGGATGGAGCCCCACATCAGGATCTCTGCTCGGCAGGGAGCCTGCTTTCCCCTCTCTCTCTGCCTGCCTCTCTGCCTATTTGTGATCTCTGTCTATCAAATAAATAAATAAAACCTTAAAAAAAAAGCACACCAAAAGATACTCAACATCTTTAGTCATCAGGAAAATGCAAGTCAAATGAGATACAAATGAGGTACCACTTCATGCTAATAAAAGAGACCAATAATAACAAATGTTGGCAAGGATGTGGAGAAACTGGAACCCTTCTATATTGCTGATAGAAATGTAAAATGGTATGGCAGCTTTGGAAACAGTCTAGAAATTCCTCAAAGGCTAAACTTACAGACACTATTCTACTCCTAGAAATTCTATCCAAAGAAATGAAAACTTCTCTCTACACAAAAACATGGACTTGAATGCTCAGAGCAGCATTACTCATACTAGCCAAAGAGTAAAAAAATCACCCACATGCCCTCCAACTGAAGAATGGATAAAATGTAGTATACCCATACAATGGAGTATTATAACACAAAATGAGGTACTAACATGCACTACAAGATGGATGGAACTTGAAAAGATTAGGCCAAGTGAAAAGAGCCCATAGGGTTCCATCAACTCAGAATACCCAGAGTAGACAAACCAAGAGAGCTAGAAAGTAGATTAGCGGTTGCCTGAAGCTAAGCAAGAATGAGGGTTGCTGGTGATTGCTAAGAGGTACAGGGTTCTCTGAGGTAATTAAAATGTTTTAAAATTGATTATGGTGTTGATTGCACAACTGCGATTATACTAAAAGCCAGGGATGTGTATACTTTAAGTGGATGAATTATATGGTTTGTGGTTTATTGCTCCATAAAGCTGCTTTAAAAAAAACTGGGGTCACAGAATGGGAATGAAGACTGACTACAGGTGGATATGAGGATTCTTTTGGGGCTGGTGAAAATGTTTGATTCTGGCAATGGTTTCACAACTCAAACTTTATTAACAATCATTGAAGTATACCTTCAAAATGAATAAGGTTTATGGTAAAAAAAAAATCTGACATAATTTAAGTAAGCTCTCAGAGGATCTAAGATTCCAGCTCAGAGACAAGAAACTTTCTTGGTCAGAACCCAGAGTTCTGGAATAGTTACGCTCCCTGAAGCAGAAGTTCTGTAGGGCAGCATAATTTGTGGCCAGTCACAAGGCCCAGAGGTGTTGCTGCTAGCAACTGTATTTCACAAATTCCAGGTAACCAGTCATATGTTGATTTTCAACTGGTTAGGTGGTAAAGAAAGGTAGCTTGTACAGCTAAGCACTTCTTCGTGCCCCCAGGTGAACCTCCAGAACACATGACTATAGTAGGCTTCCCAGTACCGCATAGTCATCCAGAGTATCTTCTTACACTGGAGTCCTTCTTGGGACAGCAGTTATCAGAGCTTCCTGGAGCTCTGATGGTTTCCTGGAAGATGAAATGGCCTAATACCTCCAGAGAATGCCAAGGATCAGAGAGTTGGGGGACAGAGGGAGGTGTTCATCTATACAACACCAGAAGTCAGAGTTGAGTTTTTACATAAGGGGGAAAAATGAAGCAGTGTTGTAGCTAGCTGGCACCTCTTCTCTCTCCCATGCCTGGCAGGCCAGAATGGGCCCATATGGCTAGCCATTGTTACAGGCAGAACTGGATCTATGATCCAGAGACTGGCATGTCTGACCTTGAACAGCAGTCAAAGAACGGATTACCTGGTTTCTCTACCAGTCAGGCCCATTAGGATTCCACCAAGGCCACAGAGCAAGACCATGGAATGGGTAAAAACAGGTACCTAGTGTCTGGTCAAGTATGTAACATTGGTCACTCACTAGAGCTTAGCTATCTACTGTGATAATGACAACAACTCCAGAAGGGTCCCATGAAACCCTTCAGTTAGTACCTGGATAAAATGCTGTAGTATGTATCCACCTTGGTCTTAGGCTAAGAGCGACCAACCACTGGGAACCAAGCTCATGTGGCCCACCACATGGTATCCCATTAGTACCATACCTGGCAATAGGGGGAAACAAAACAAAATATTGACAGAGAAATTAAGTCAAGGGATTACATACTAGTTTAGCCTTTCTAATCTATCTGGGTTGAAGTACTCAGGCTGGATTAGGGCAAGTCCTTAAGAAAGTAGGATCTCCAGAGAAAAGTCAGGAGAGCTGGAAAGGTAGGTCTGGGAGTCATCTCGAAGGGTAAGAGGTAGTGATGGCATGATCCTTAGGACTGACTACATGAACCTGGACTTGAGTTCTTACTCAGCCACTTGCTACCTAAATACCTACGTAGAAAAGTTTCTTTTCATTCTCTGTAAAACTATATTCTTTTTTAGGTTGGTCAAATATGAAGTGAGAAAATTTTTTTCCGTATCTCTGAAGCCACAGTGTTAAGTGAGACACTCTCTTTCCCTCCCAGGAAAGACTCAGAATAAGAGGAAAAGAGCAGAAAGGACTAATAACAAAGATGGAAAATATGTGAGGACTGATTTCCTATCTGCTGATAATCAAGAACAAAGCAGAATGGAAATATAGATTATCAAGAGAGGGAAAACAATTTGTTTAAATATAAAATGTGACAGGGTGCCTGAGTGACTCAGTTAAGCATCTGCCTTTGGCTCAGGTCAGGCTGATCCTGGGATCCAGTCTTGCGTCACACTTCCTGCTCAATGGAGAGGCTGCTTCTCCCTCTCCCTCTACAACTCTCCCCTGCTTGTACATGCGCATGCGCACTCCCACTGTAAAATGAATAAAATCTGTATATATGTAAATTTATACATATGACAAACTCTTAAGGAAAAGTCAGCAGCAATTGAATGTTTTACGAATGTAGTATTTCAATGAGTATTTTGAACATGCCTATTTTAAGAAATTTAAGTTACTTTAAATTGAGGTTTAGGTTACTAACTTGCCAATAACCCATTAATTCTGAGAATTATTGTAAATTATGCTATCTATTATGTGACTCCCAGTAGGCATCCAGAGCTCACTGCAAAGTGAAAACAGGGATTTCTCAGGTCACAGAGGAACGTATTATTTTTCTACATTGATAGGTGGGTCAGTGGGTAGACAGGACTCTGAATCTGGATCCACCAACACCTAAGTTCTAATTCTGACTTCGGCATTTACTAGCTCTATGAACTTCAAGTTACAACACATCCGAGCTTTGGTGTTACCATCTTAGAAGCGGTTGTAATACTACCCATCTTTCAGGTTCAGGTTAATGAGGCATCATCAAGGTGTTTATAAACTTTATTCTACAAAAGGACATAGCACTCTGTCATGAAGAACAATCAGTTACTAAATATGTGTTGTTTTTCAGAACCCAATTTGTCTGGTAGGTATATATACTACAACCGAAAGAACACTGGGACTCATAACCATAATTTAGACAACATTGTTTTCTAGCAAAATGTAGGATGTTCTAGACTCAGAGGTTCAAACTTAGCTGCACATTATAATCACCCAGAGGGCTTTTAATATGAATACCCAAGCCTCCCCATCAGAGATGGTTTTACTTGCTCTGCAGTATCTTTAGAGTAATGAGACTTCTAGAAACCCTCCAGGTGATTCTGTGTGCAGCCAAGCTTGGGACCCACTGCCCTAGAGAAAATTGTCAAATACAAGTTGGGGGAACCAACCCAAGAATTCTACTTTAAATTTAGCTAATCTAACCTGGGTCTAGCCTAAAGCAGAGATTAGATTAGCCTGGATAAGCATAAATACATTGAGGGCTCAGCTTTTTGTTTCAAGACCAGTTCAGCAGAAATCATGGAGCTCAAAACACTTTCTTGCAGTCTTCCTCACTAGGTGCCCCAAGAAAAGTTGCTTATGGCCAGGCTGGGCTGTGGTTGGGACCATCTATGGTTGTATATGTTAGGGTTCTCTAGAAAACGGAACTAATAGGATGTAGGGTGTGTGTGTGTGCCAATCTCAAGGCAGTGAAACAGATATTCCAGCTAGAAGAGAGTCAGGCAGGAAGAGTTTTCCCTTGTGTGCAGGAGGGTCAGCCTTTTTTGTTCTGTTCCTTCAAGTGATAGGATGAGGTCCACTCACATTTGGGAAGGCAATCTCCTTTATTCAGTCTACGGATTCAAAGGTTAATCTTATCCAGAAATAAGACAGGATACACACCAGCATAATATTTAACCTAATGTCTGGGCACCCTGTGGCCAATTGATACATAAAATTAACCATCCTAGTGGCATTTGGTCCTTAAGCCTGTCTACTGCTCCTGTAGGAAGCACAAAAAGGCACCCAGGAGCAGGAGTAAGGAGACTTGGAGACAGCTGTCTGGTTTGTCTACAGCATAGTTTCTTGGAAATTGAGGGGAAAGAATGAGAAATTCACAAATTGCTCTATTATGGACTTCCAGATCTATGTGTCCTTGGATTATTTAATAGTAGTGGCTTCAGGGGGCACCTGGGTGGCTCAGTGGGTTAAGCCTCTGCCTTCGGCTCAGGTCATGGTCTCAGGGTCCTGGGATCGAGCCCTGAGCTCTCTGCTCAGCAGGGAGCCTGTTTCCCCCTTTCTCTGCCTGCCTCTCTGCCTACTTGTGATCTCTCTCTCTGTCAAAAAAAAAAAAAAAATCTTTAAAAAAAATAGTAGTGGCTTCAGGAACTGCTACAGCCAATTCTGTTTCTGTCACAAGCACTTGGGTCATTGAAAGGAGAAAATATCATAGGCAGGACATGAAGGAGTTCTCTCCCTTGCCCTAGAGAAGTTCACTCAGCATTCTTACTTTAATATTACTGAGATATGGCAGTCTTAAATATTCTATTTTACCAAAAGCATTATGGCCACTTAAGAATCTTCACCACTAGATAATTCTATATATAGACAGACAGACAGACAGACAGACACACCCACACACACACACACACACACACACACACACACACACACACTTGTGTGGGTTCTTCATGTTTTGCATTAGTTTTTTTCCTCCCTACATACTCCACCTGTGTCACTAGAACTTCTCTGACTCTACATGCTAAGCTCTATTTGTGAAATAGGAGCTTCTCTCTGCACTCTCACTTTTCTCAAACTCCTACCACCTGCAAATGAAACCTGTCCTCTTAGAAGCCCAATTCTTCTAGGAGCGAGCCAAAGTCAGCTGAAGCCTGATTACTTACTATAGCAGGAACCAGAAATAGGCTTATGGGAGGCAGAGGGTGACGGTGGGGGGACTATCCTGGGAAGGGGGGAAAAATACGGTTGCAAAATAACACCCAAACCAATGAGGAGAGCAATTGCCCTAAGTAGCCGTAAGTTCATACATTTCTCCTCTAGGAGGCGCTCTCCAACTCCTCCACCCAACTCCTGCCTCTGTTATCTTTGTGTATCATCGCTAGTTCTCAAAGTGTGATTCCCAGAGCCGAGGCCTGAGCTCACCTGGGAACCTGTTCGAAACATAAATTCTCAGACACCACTCTAGACCTACACAATTGAAAACTCTGGGAGCGGAGCCCAGCAATCTGCTTTAACAAGTCTTCCAGTGAGGCTGACGTTTATCTTTGTGAAGTTTCACGCTAGTGACACCACACTCTGCTTCCTCAGTGCTGTAGGGACCCACCTCTACAAATGAATATTCCGCTCTCTTCCAGCTCATTAAGTGGGAAAGATGATTTCCTATTCCCGTCTGCGGGCTAAGGCTCTTAGTGTTGTACGCAAACAAGCGGAACATCACCTCGCTCCTAGCTGGATTTCTTTTTCTTTTCTTTCTTTCTTTCTTTCTTTTAAATTCCCTTTCAGTGTAACAGAATTCATTGTTTTTGAACCACACCCAGTGCTCCATGCAATACGTGCCCTCCCTATTACCCACCACCTGGCTCCCCCAACCTCCCACCCCCCGCCCCTTCAAAACCCTCTGGTTGTTTTTCAGAGTCCATAGTCTCTTATGGTACATCCCCCCTTCCAATTTCCCTCAACTCCCTTCTCCTCTCCATCTCCCCATGTCCTCCATGTTATTTGTTATGCTCCACAAATAAGTGAGACCATATGATAATTGACTCTCTCTGCTTGACTTATTTCACTCAGCATAATCTCTTCCAGTCCCGTCCATGTCGCTACAAAAGTCGGGTATTCATCCTTTCTGATGGAGGCATAATACTCCATCGTGTATATGGACCACATCTTCCTTATCCATTCGTCCGTTGAAGGGCATCTTTGTTCTTTCCACAGTTTGGCGACCGTGACCATTGCTGCTAAAAACATTGGGGTACAGATGGCCCTTCTTTTCACTACATCTGTATCTTTGGGGTAAATGCCCAGTAGTGCAATTGCAGGGTCATAGGGAAGCTCTATTTTTAATTTCTTAAGGAATCTCCACACGGTTCTCCAAAGTGGCTGCACCAACTTGCATTCCCACCAACAATGTAAGGGTTCCCCTTTCTCCATATCCTCTCCAACACACGTTGTTTCCTGTCTTGCTAATTTTGGCCATTCTAACTGGTGTAAGGTGGTATCCCAATGTGGTTTTAATCTGAATCTCCCTGATGGTCCTAGCTAGATTTCTGAACAGCACAGCCATGCAAAGAAGGGAAGGGATGAAGCAACATGAAGCAAAAGACGAAAAATAAAAGTTGTGAGGTGAACTTGCACCTCTTTTATTCTAACAGGGAAACATTACTATGACTTTTGGCAGGTTTCCATTCTGAGTATTTGTTTTTAGGTGATTTTCACATTAGTCTACTAGACTGAAAGTCACTGAAGCAGAGATTTTCAAACCCAAGACTATCGGAACTCCCTGGGGCAGGGAGAGGAAGAGAGGGAGAGGAAGCTTGTCCGCAGGAGGAGTCCTGTCCATCTCCCCAGAATCCCGATAGGTCTAAGGTGGGGACCAGGACTGCATTTCCAGCAAGTTCCCAGGTAAGACCTTGTTACTTGTCTTTCAACCACACCCTAGCACCGCACTAGAGGACAGAATCTGTGCCTCAAGCATTTAACAAGTGCCCCATATGTTCAAAACCCCACATTAGCTACTTAGAAAAGAAACACACCTGTTTTCAGTAGGCTCCTAGTCTTGTAGGAGCAAACAGATATAAAATATTGTTTCATCAAATTTAAATTTATTGAAGAGAAAGTTCCCCTAACATAGGGATAATGATAGTATTCCCTTCATAGCATGACTGAGAAGATTTTAAAAGATCAAACATGAAAAGCACGGACCATAAAGAATTTTTCAGCAATGACTGGCACGTAGTAGAAGCCTATATCTTGGTCCTTAGGGGTGTTTGTACAGGAAAGAGGAAGTGAGAAGCCATAGCCAATAGTGGGATTCTGAAGAGTCAGCCAAGCAAAGGGGAGCTGGAGTCACTCACCTGTGATTGTGGGTGCACACCCTGATGGCCATAGCAGGCAATTGATGTGAAACCAAAGCTCCTTTTCAGATACAATATAAAAGCTTCTCCAAACCAAGTGGTAGGCAGCATGTCTTGAAAATCCAGCAACAGAATTCAGCAGGCAGAAGGAAACAGAAACAATAGAAAGAAAGCAAAAATCGTATTCTGGGAAACTCCCAGAAACACGACTGACTGCAGCTCACCTTTCCGTACCAACTGCAACATGGAATGGAGCTGGATTGCCTGCTTTTAGAAGGCATGCACCAGATGAACCAAATAAATCCTTGATTCCTTGATCAATAGGAAGCTGCTGGAAATTATGTTGAATCACATGAATCAATTCAAGTAATTCTGTTTCCTCTTTCAAAGGCTTTGTTTCTACAGAAGCAGGGGTTCTCAGCCTTGATAGCACATTGGAATCACCTAGAGAGCTTGAAAAATGACTGATGGTTGGATCTTATCCCCAGAGACTCTGACTTAAGTAGTCAGGGTTTAGCCAGGACATAAGGATATTTTAAAGTCTTCTCTAATGACTCCAACATCCAGCCAAGATTGAGAACCACTCTCAAAGTCTTCATGACCCTTCTATGCTTAGTTTCAAAGCACAAAAGATTTTATTCCATCCAATACATGGGAATTTCTAAGTGTCAAAACTAATTGAGGCTGCAAAAGGTCAAAAGAGAATTTGTTAAGAAGGTTTCTTTGGAAAGCATTATTCTGTAATGCCAGTCTCCAGGATGGAAGCATAGGGGATGACTCCTCTTCCCCTTGGCTAAGAGGGGCTTTAGCAAGATTACTTAGAATCTTCTATTTATCCAACGTACCAGGGAGAAAAAGTGGCCTGGTATCTGACCATTGGAAAATGTAAAGGCAGAGAGAAAGACTTGCTAACTGCTCCAATGTTGAGAGGTAAACTGTTTTGTAGGACAAAGCATGCCTGAACACACTGCTCAGGACATACCAATTTGCATGGTCCCAAAGGTTCATTATCTTCATCGTTTCAGTAGATTAGCAAAGAGCTGGCCTACCAGTCTGAGTTCACTGGAAGGGAAAACAGGCTAATAGAGACAGCTGATCTCAGAAGCCTTCCTCTTTCTATTCTATATTTTTATTTTTATCTTTCTTTTCTTATTTCCTAAAAGTAAGAGAAATGTCGTGGGAATGCCTACAGTTTCAAATAGAAGCAGGAAAAGTAACTTCCCACTAAATGATTTAAGGGGAGAGTGGAAGTCAAAAAAGAAAGTGGTTTTAGCAAAATGGAGTACCAGGAGGTCCTAGCCCCCACCCCCACCCCCCAAAACATCTCCCAGAAAACAAACTAACATGAATCACTATATCGTACACCTGAAACTAATATAACACTGTATGTTAACTGTACTATAATTTTAAAAATTAACAGCATAATAATTTAACAACTACCCATGGATGGAATAGCCTGGGAATATTCCAGATGATAGTTAAGAAGTACAGCAACTCAGTGGAACACAAAAACCAAGGATGGCCAAACAGAGAAGGAAGGAATCATTTTACCTGCCCCCCAGCCCCAATGCCAAGATGGATCCCCTACACCATGAGTTCTTCTGAGGGGGATAAGGAGAGCAAAAGGACCCCAGTGGCTTTTACTACTAAGGCCTCCAGCGGCCCACACTGCTTCCTTGGATCCGCATAGCCTTCACAGCTGAGGACCTGAATAGTCTTAGCCCATGGAGATCTCAGCTGCTGGAGACAGGGGGAGCCCAGGCCAGTGTAGCCCCTCCCCCTGAAGCAGCTCCATTATGGCTCATCTCCCTTCCGCAACCCTGTTACCACCATATGCACACCCACCCACTCCAGATCTGGAGGTTCTGCATACCCACCAGACCCAGTGAAGCGACATCATGGACGCAATGGAATTCAGAATGTGTCCACAGAATGGGCATCACCACATGTCCCCCGCTGGCCCCCTGGTGCCCACCTACTGATGCTAGTCCTTAAAGTCTGGAAGAGGTGACTGCTTCTTAAAATGTGCTGATAGAGACACGAGGCTACAAAGAACACACAAAAAACCAGGCAAACATGACAGTACCAAAGGAGCACAACTAATTTCCAGTCACTAGCCCCAAAGAAATGGGTACCTCTGAATTACCTGACAAAGAATTTTAAAATAATTCTTTTGAAAAAGCTCAGTGAACTCAGTTGAGCGCAGATAGACAATTCAACAAAATCAGGAAAGCAGTACATGGACAAAACAAGAAGTTCATCAAAGAGATAGAAATCATTAAAAAAGAACCAAACAGAAGTTCTGGAGCTGGAGAATACAATGAATGAAATGAAACATGCAATAGAGAGCTCTGACAGCAGACTCAATCAGATGGAAGAGAGAATCAGCAAACTCAAAAACCATTGGAAATTATCCAATGAAGGAGAAAAAGGGAAAAGAATGAAACACATTAAAGAAGCCTACAGGGTAGGGGCACCTGGGTGGCTCAGTGGGTTAAAGCCTCTGCCTTTGGCTCAGGTCATGATCTCGGGGTCCTGGGATCGAGCCCCGAATCAGGCTCTCTGCTCAGCAGGGAGACTGCTTTCCTTCCTCTCTCTCTGCCTGCCTCTCTGCCCACTTGTGATCTCTGTCTGTCAAATAAATAAATAAATAAAATCTTAAAAAAAAAAAAGCCTACAGGGTAATAGGACATCATGAAGTAAATCATGTGGGAGTCCCAAAAGAAGAGAGAGAGGAGAAAGGGAGAGTAAAGAGATTATTTAAATAAATAATGTCTGAAAGCTTCCTGAAACTGGGGAAGGAAATAGACATCTGCATCAAGGCAGCCCAAAGAACCCCAAAGAGGTTGAATATAAAGAGGTTTAATTTATCATTAAATTGTCAGAAGACAAAGGCAAATGGGCACCTGGGTGGCTCAGTTGGTTAAGCATCTGCCTTCAGCTCAGGTCATGATCCCGGGCTCCCTGCTCAGCAGGGAATCTGCTGCTTCCTCTTCCACTGCCCCTCCCCCCACTTGTGCTCTCTCTCGTTCACTCTCTTTCAAATAAATAAATAAAATCTTTTTAAAAAAGGAAGATGAAGGCAAGAGGGAATTTTGAAATCAGTGAGAGAAGAGTGACTCAACGCACAGAAGGGATTTCCCTTATGAGGCTATCAGTGGATTTCTCAACCGTTACCTTACAGGCCAGGAGAGACTGGGATGATATATTAAAAGATATATTCGATGAGTATGATATATTCTTCCATTCAGCTAAATGGAAGAAAACTGACAACCAAGAATACTATGTCTGGCAAAAGAATTCTTTAGAAATGAAGGACAGATAAGTCTTTCCCAGACAAAAACTAAGGGAATTTTACATCATTAGACCTGCCTTACAATAAATGCTTAAGGGAGTTCTTCAACTTGAAATGAAAACTTGTTAAACAATATGAAAGCATAAATCTCAAAACAGGTATTAAAGCTGGCTCTAGAGACAGAGAAGGTTATTCTATGATGAAAGGGTCAATTCAACAGAGAGATTTGGCAATTATGAATATATATGTATTCAACATCAGAGCTCCTAAATATATAAGGCAAACATTGGCAGATCTGAAGGGAGAAATTTACAGCAATATAGTAATAGTGAGAGTCAGTACTCTACTTTCAAGAATGAATAGAACATCCAGACAGAAAGTTAATAAACACCTGATTTAAAAAAAAAAACAAACCCTAGATAAAAAGGACCTTTAAAAAGCTGAGCTCAGGGGTGCCTGGGTGGCCCAGTTTAACCAACTCTTGGTTTTGGCTCAGGTCATGATCTTGTGGTTGTGTGATCCAGGCCCATGCCCATGCCCATGCCCACCTCCATGCTGAATGTGTAATCTGTTTCAGATTCTCTCTCCCTTCCCCATCACATGCACTCTCTCTCTCTCTTTCTCTCTCTCAAATAAGTAAATAAATAAATAAATCTTAAAAACAAACAAACAAACAAACCTGAGCTCATAGAAACAGAGTAGAATGGTGCTTACCAGGGGTTGGAGGGTGGGGGAAAAGGTGAAAAGGGGAGCTGTTGGGTAAAGGGTACAAACTTTCACTTATAAAATGTGTATGATCTGGGGATTTCATGTACAGTACAGTGACTACAGTTAACAATACTGTTGACCCTTGAATGCTGACCCCTCTAGCAGTCGAAAATCCACGTATAATTTTTGACTTCCCCAAAACTTAACTACAAATTATCTACTGTGGGCCAGCAGCCCTACCAATAACATAAACAGTCAATTAACTGGGGCGCCTGGGTGGCTCAGTGGATTAAGCCGCTGCCTTCGGCTCAGGTCATGATCTCAGGGTCCTGGGATAGAGCCCCTCATCGGGCTCTCTACTCCGCAGGGAGCCTGCTTCCTCCTCTCTTTCTACCTGCCTCTCTGCCTACTTGTGATCTCTGTCTGTCAAATAAATAAACTCTTTTAAAAAAAAAACATATGTTTTGTATGTTTATATGTTGTATACTGTATTCTTATAATAAAGCAAGCTAGAGAAAAGAAAATGTTATTTAAAAAGTCACAAGGAAGGGGCGCCTGGGTGGCTCAGTGGGTTAAGCCGCTGCCTTAGGCTCAGGTCATGATCTCAGGGTCCTGGGATCGAGCCCCGCATCGGGCTCTCTGCTCAGCGGGGAGCCTGCTTCCCTCTCTCTCTCTGCCTACCTCTCTGTCTGCTTGTGATCTCTCTCTGTCAAATAAATAAATAAATAATCTTTAAAAAAAAAAGTCACAAGGAAAAGACATTTACAGTACTGTACTGTATCAGAAAAAATGCATGCAGTTATAAACCTGTGTTTTTCAAGCGTCCACTACTGTACCAAGTACTTGTAATCTGTGAGGAGACTAGATCTTAAGTGCTCTTATCACCAGGAAAAAAAAGGTGGGGGGGAAGAAAAGCAAGAAAGAAAGAATGAAAGAGAAAATTGTAACAATGTGAGGTGATGGATATGTTCATTAGCTTGATTGGGGTGATCATTTCACAACATATAAATATATCAAAACATCAAGTCGTAAACCCCTTCATGAAAAACCAAAACAGAGACTACAGTATAAATATACCGCTGGACCAAACATCAATAGTCACATAAACAAAATATAAAATTATCCAGATTTCCCTGTAATCCTGACCCAATGAGGCTGAAAAGGAAAAAGAAAGATAGAAAGGTGTCTCTAATTACATTCTTTAAATCGAGACAGCTCATTCAACATACTGGTTTTGTTACCTTTCACCCCTCCGTTGGGAAAATCTCAGAATATCTGATAACACCAAATATTGGTAAGAATGTAGGAATATGGAACCCTCACAGTTCACTGGGAGAGTCATTCAGTCACAACCATTCTGAAGAGTAATCCAAGGGTACTTGGTGAAATGGATAGGCATACTATATCCTCTAGGACCAAATAACCCCATATTGCATGCACCCAGAGAAAGATACATACAGGTCACAAAGGGCACAGGTACAGTGATGTTTGTTGCAACGTTGTTTGGGATAACCAGCAATTGTAGGAAAAGTATAAATAAGAGTTTAGCTTCCAGTCTTTGTATAGAGACACTCAGGAAATATAGAGTAGAAGGGATTTTGAATACCAGTTTATGGTATCCGTCATTTAAGTCTGGTTTAAACTGGAATTCTTAGGAACACACTAGAATACCTAAAAAATCTTACATAACACCTGACTTCTGGATTCCATGTCAGATCTAACCAGACACTGTCAGGTTCCTGTGTGTTTCTCCAAACATTAAACTGTGACTTTTTTTTTTTTTTTTAACACCGATAGTGTAACCAGTGCCTTGGTTCTATTTTTCATGTGGGTTTTGCATACTCAGTTCATTTTCTACAGTTGTGCCATCTATATTTCTAGAGCATATTGCCACTATATATTATATATACAATATATCTGTTTTCTTTTTTGCTTCTCCAGAGCTCTTTACGTCCTAGGTTCCACAAGAAGGGTCATTGGAATGATACTCTGCAAGGTGTTGCATGTTCATCAAAATTTATCAGGGACCTTAATTCTTTTTTGTTTTAATTGACGGGAAATTCACATAAAATCAACTAACCTTTTCAAAGTGAACAATTCAGTGGCATTTGATATATTCATCATGTTATTCAACCACTACTCTATCTAGCTGGGAAACATTTTCATGACCCCCACAGGAAACTTTGTATCCATTAAGCACTCCCACTCCCCTTTTCCTGGTCCCCAGAAAACACCCAATCTGCTTTCTATTTCTATGGATTTACCTATTGTGTTCATATATATGGACTCATGCAGTATGTGATTTTCTGTGCCTGGCTTCTTCTTCTTAGCATAATGTTTTTGAATTTCATCCACATTATAACATGTAGCAGTACTTCGCTCTTTCTTATGCCCAAATAAGACTTGTTAGTGAGATGGGTTTTTTTGGTTGTATTTTTCCCCCTGTTCTCAGAGCCCTCGGAAGCCTTACTTTTGCTCTTTGTACTCTACAAATACAGACACCACATTGTTCTTTCCTTGCTGGTAGATTGTGAACATCCACCCATACTTTGGATAAGATATTTTCACTTTGCTATCTTAAATTGCTCTGTCTACTGTTAGGAAAATATTTGGGGAGATTAAAAAGTGCACTTATCAGTGTCATCTTCCCAGAATCCCTCAAATCACTATTATTTATTTACTTATTTATTTATTGTGCCTGTGAGAAGGGGTAGGGGACAGAAAGAGAGGGAATCCCAAGTAGGCTCTACTCTCAGCTCAGAGCCCAAGTTGGGTCTCCATCTCATGACCCCAAGATCATGACCTGAGTCAAAATCAAGTGTTGGATGCTTATTTTTTAAATAAAAATTCAGTTCAGAGTAACTCCAAGCAGAAGATCTGTGATATGCCCCAACAATTGTCTACCCTCACTGCCACTGCCCTGATCAAAGGCATCTTCTCCAAAAGATAGGATCTTTCTTTTTTGCTTGGCTGTAAAATCTCTTCCTGAGTCTTAATTCTTTCAACAACAACCCAAACCGTACATTAGAAAATTCCTTTACTAAAATACGCAGCAAGCGTACTGAGATGTGATGACGATATCCTTTGTAATAATTAAAAATTTGAAAAAATCTGTGAGTGTAAACCACCAATGTATGCTTTTTCCTCTCTCGAAGGTGTTTGAGACCCTTTGCTCTCTTGCAAAGTTAAACCTTGGCAATAGCAGCAGTCTTAATCCCTAGATCTTACTTGAAGTGCTTTTCTTTTTCACCAACTATTTTTTTTTAAGATTTTATTTATTTATTTGACAGAGAGAGAGATCACAGGTAGGCAGAGAGGCAGGCAGAGAGAGAGGAAGGGAAGCAGGCTCCCTGCTGAGCAGAGAGCCTGATGTAGGGCTCAACCCCAGGACTCTGAGATCATGACCTGAGCCTAAGGCAGAGGCTTTAACCCACTGAGCCACCCAGGCGCCCCTCACCAACTATTTTTAAAACTTCTTGATATCCATTTCCTCTGAGGGTTCTAGTACTGAATGTAGTGACATAGTGGCCGCATGCAAGTGTGGGGCAGCTGGGTGGTTCATTGAGTTAAACAATCTGCCTTTGGCTCAGGTCATGATCTCAGGGTCCTGGGATCGAGCCCTGAGTCAGGCTCCCTGTTCAGCAGGGAGTCTGGTTCTCCCTCTCCCTCTCCCCCTCGCCCCCACTCATGCTCTCTCTCTCTCTCTCACACTTACTCTCTCTGTCTTAAATAAATAAATGAAATCTTTAAAACAATAAAATATAAAGTGCAGATAATGAGAGTACCAACCCTGTATGGCAGTTTTGAGGATTGTGAAAAATCAAATTGTGAAATCGTGGGGAAAAAAAATTTAATTGGAAATTTATCCTGAAACACAAAACTAAACAGTGTAAAAAAATTTATCTTATATTGAACAAAATTTAAATAATTTCAGCTAACCATTAAATGATAGAATGAAGAAGAAGAATTCTAGCATTGATTTTTATAGGACAGTGGACATGCCATCTTTCATAATGGACTTTCACAGCCCGAGTATTTTTGCCAAAATATTATAGGGTGTAACCCGATTTTCATGAGGCCTATCTTAATCCTTTGATGGTTAACTTACCCTCTTTTGAAACTCCTCCCGTGTCCTAATCATCCTCATTAATTTCTTTCCTTTCCTCTACTGTCTCAGATATGTCAGGTCATGCGGCATCTCCTCTCTCTCTCTTTCTCTGTTTTTTAGATTGCATTTATTTATTTGAGAGAGACCACAACAGGGAGAGGGGCAGAGGGAGAGAGAAAAGCAAATCCCAACTCAGGGTTTGATTCCAAGGCCGTGAGATCATGACTTGAGCCAAACGAAAGCAGACCCTTAATGGACTGAACCACCAAAGCGTCCCGCGTCTCCTCTCTTTTATGAGAATTTTGCTTCCCTTTACAATCTCGTAACTACAGGAGTTAGGCATGAATTTTCAGAAAACACAATCCTCTTAGAATAATTCTCATCTCTTGAGGTGGTATAAATAACATTGTGTTCAAAATGAGCCCCTTCATACTTTTTGAACCATTATAAACATTTATAAAAACATGATATTTCCTGCAATTGTTTTAAGGTAATGTTAGAGAAAGACTTAGGGGCAGGAATACTTCTTGGTAATCCATATTTTTAAAAGATTTATTTATTTTTTGAGAGAGAGAGAGAGAGAGAGCATGAGCTGGGGAAGGGGCAGAGGGAGAAGGAAACAGAATCTCCAGCAGACTCCCCACTGAGCAGAGAGCCAGATGCAGGGCTCAATCCCAGAACCTAGAGATCATGACCTGAGCTGAAATCAAGAGCTGGATACTGAACCAACTGAGCCACCCAGGCACCCCTTGGTATACACGTTTTTGTGAAAGTTTACCAACTGGCATATTTTGGACAACAGCATGGTGCATTTCTGTGCTTGACTGTCTCCACCATTTCACGGTTACAGTGAGAACATGTGGACATATTTAAGGAAGATGTGTCCCAGGCCTGTGAAAGGGATTGTCCCCTTTTTTGTGATGGTAAATAACTTATATCCCAACTTAAAATCAAACAACAAGAAAGCAGCCAAAGACACTCACGTTTGGGATAAGAGCATAATCACGAGGCTATCAGAATTGAAAATGACCAGAAAACCTGGAAATAGAAGTTAGCAGGTTACACTTCTTCCTTTGGTCCTCAGTGACCCCCCAGTCCAGACATTAGACAGACTACAGCATCTTAAGGCAGGTGCTAAAGTCATTCATGTTTTGCTTGACAAATTAACATCCACAGTTGCAAGCACTTATTAGAAATGTGACAGTATTTCAATGAAAAACTCATCCTACCAGCAATAAAGAATAAGGTTTTGTACGAATGCAGCAGTAGTCCTTTCTCTATCTTGTTCATGTTGGATGAATGAAGATTTTGTGCCTGTGGATGCCTCTTTTGCATCATTTCTGTCTCCGTTCAAAGATCACCTCTGCCAAGCCATCTTTGACCACCTCATCTTGTATTCCTACATCACTCTCTCTTATCATGCTGTCCCATTTTCTCATTACTACTTGAAATTATCTCGTTCATTCATCTTCGTTCATCATTCATTTCCTCTCTCCCCCCAAGAATGTAATCTGCTCAAGCACAAAGAGTGTACCCATCTTATTAAACTATATCCCCACTGCCTAGAGCTGTGGTTGTTTGGCACATTTCAAATATGTTGAACAAATTAATGAATTATGAATTTGCAAGGGTTAGTCAGCTACATTAATACACAGGAGGCTGAGTGAGTCTCAAAGTTTCATTGAAATATTTGCATTAAAATGTTAATATGCAAAAAATTAACTTGCAATTATCTATAGAACACAATGCAAGCATCAGATACATGGTCTTTTCAAGCTTTCAAGCTTTTCAGGCTTCCATTATTCAAATATGTTTTGTCAGCTCCTAAGATAGCTTTCTTGCATTGGATATCTAAATTTGTATGCAAATCTGGCACTCTCTCTGTCTACTTCTTAGAAATTTATATGCTACCCAGAGGTAGAACTAGACAGAAAATATGCAGCTTGAATAAGTTTTGCTTTAATTCAAGGCAATTTTTATTCTTAGTCAACAGAAGTTACACACTTAACTTACTCTAGAAGTGAAATTCTTTTCTTTTCATCCTCTTCTCTTTGAAAGAGCAATCCACATGACCGAGACAAATGCACGTGCCTAAGAATGTTGAAATCATCCCGTGGTGAAGTCAATGTTTCATTTTTAGTAATTCATCTAATAATTTCTTTTTCTTGCATACATTGTAAATTTTAGTATCTATGATAAACTGGACTATCAAAAATATTTCCCTGTTTTCAAAAACACCTCAATAAGCAAGAAATAAATTAAGGAAAATATTGTTGCCCATATTATGTAGTTAGCTCTTCTGTATTTACGATCAAAGATGAGGATAACACACATGAATGAAATCAACACCTCATTCCTCAGTTAGTTCATTTGTTCCAGCTTCTCCTCACTAAATCTATTACTGAATGAATAATGAAATATAGAATCAAAAGCTTATGCTTTACCATTTGTTAAAATTAGGCTAGGTATCCCCCCCTCGGGTAGATTCTCCATCACAAGCTTCCAAAAGAAAGGCTTCTTCTCAAACACCATATCTGTGTCTCTACTGCTTATCTTAGGCCTCTGTTAGGGTTCAAAGAACTGTGTTACTGTCATGTTGGAGAGTCTCTGTAGGATTGTACATAGGTAGGTAGTTGGGGGTAGAATTATATCCTGCTGGATGTTCTCAGGTCAGCCAGTTTACAACCTTAATTTCAATTTTATTGTTATAGTTTAAAAGTCAGGAGACTTTGACTTAGAATGAGGAGTTCAATTCTACATTCAGAAGTCAGTGGATGGAGATGGGCAAAATGGGTGAAGGGGAATGGGAGATATGGGCTTCTAGTTAAGGAATGAGTAAGTCGCAGGGATGAAAAGTGTAGCAGAGGGGCACCTGGGTGGCTCAGTCCGTTGAGCATTTGACTTTGGTTCGGGTCATGATCTCGGGGTCCTGTGATTGAGCCCTGCATTGGGCTCTCTGCTAGTCCCTTTCCTTCTGCCCCTCCCCCTCACTCATGTGTGCGCTCTCTCTCTCAAATAATTAAATAAAATCTTAAAAAAGAAACATACAGGGCACCTGGGTGGCTCAGTGGGTTAAGCCTCTGCCTTCGGCTCAGGTCATGATCCCAGAGTCCTGGGATCGAGCCCCGCATCGGGCTCTCTGCTCAGCGGTGAGCCTGCTTCCTCCTCTCTCTCTGCCTGCCTCTCTCCTTACTTGTGATCTGTCTCTCAAATAAATAAATGAAATCTTTAAAAAAAAAAAAAAAGAAACATACAGCATAGGGAATATAGAAAAAAAAAAAGCTTCAAAAACCCTGTGATGGACACTGGCTGATTCACCCACATATATCAACCTCAGAAGAGTAACAGTCTAATCCATTGTTGTAATTCTATTTCTCTTCCAAAGTGGAGTGGTGAAACTATTCTTGGGTTACCAGTGACAGACTTCCACTGAGGAATGCACCAACTCTGAAGGGTGCTATGCCTCTCATAGTTGGATTTAGTGAAATTATGAATTCCTTTATTGTTTAAGCCAGCTTGAGTCAGGATTTTTGTCATGTACAGCAGAGAACAGATCCCCTAGGAAAGGAATCCTTTGCTGTGGTTCCAATTCCCTAAGAAGGACCTCAGAGTTTGGGTATCACTATAAATCAAATTCTCCAGAGAACAAATTCTCCTAGATTCAGAGACCAGGGCCCTCTGAGCCTCGGATGGACCTCTTTTTAACTTTTTGGAGGCTAGAGAATGTTGTCTAGCTTGACATTTTTTGTAATGGCCCCTGAGCTCTTTGAAGACTATCACTAGTTTTACCCATTTATTATGCATGCTTTTGGGAGCACTTGGGCTTCTCCAGGGTTCAAAGACCCCATACATTCCAATGTGGCATCTTCTTAGAAAAGTAATGCCCAGCAGTTTCAGTGCCTACAGATAGAGGAGGGGCTTGATTATTGCATTAAAATAACCTAAATCTGTAGGTTTGTATTTTATAGTTGCCTCTCTGTCCGTCAAAACAAATGGAAATGAGATCTACTATTACCACCGAGATTGTTAGGTCTAGTTTGATAAGTAGACCCAGGGTGTCTGAATTTCAGCAAGATGTTCCAACAAAGCCCCTCGTGCTTTGTACACAAATTGGACAAATGTGAGCTGGCTATTGATTTATACTATTATGCTATTATTGATTTATATTTGTCTTTAATGTTTAAATGCTCAGATTTTCAGAATGCTGTTTAATGGATCAAGTTGGCTTTGATCCATTAGTCAGGTCAACTTAGGTCAACTTAGAGAAAGTTCTCCAGGGTCTGCTTTGAAACACTGCCATCCAATGTGCTCTATTCAGTATTTTTCTTTTTTCTTTTCCAATATTTTTCTCAGTGAACAAAATGAAAGCACAAAGGCATGTTTTTGGATCATTTCCCAATGAAACAAAATTGAAGAAAGTGTCAATATGATGGATAGTTGCAGCAGAATCCAAAAATAATTCGACAGGCTGGATCAATGAGTCAAATCTAAAGAACACTATTTTCATAAATAACGTAGAAAGATGGTGAAGATCGTGTAAAACACTGCTAAAAAGAACTTGGAATAGGAAGAGGAAAAAGGAGGTAGCCATATTCATTTTTTTTGAGGACTATCATTTGGAATTAGAGACAGACATATTATCTGTAACTCCATAAATACACCTAGGATGAACTTTTTGGCTCAATAAGGAAGGGACTCTAATATTGGAGGTAAAGGATCTATGTAAGAAAAGAATAATCTAGGGGCAGCTGGGTGGCTCAGTTGGTTAATCATCTGCTTTTGGTTCAGGTCATGATCCCAGCATCCTGGGATGGAGCCCCGCATCGGGCTCCCTGTTCAGTGGGGAGCCTGCTTCTCCCGCTCCCTCTGCCTGACGCTTCCCGCACTTGTTCTCTTTCTCTCTCTCTGTCAAATAAATAAATAAAATCTTTAAAAAAGAAGGAAAGAAAGAAAAGAGTGATTTGGAGTGGGACATAGCAATGTAGTGAGATGCCTACTGTTTATAAGTTCAAACCAAAGCTGAGTGGCTGTATGCAGTGAGTTTCATGTTATAGATAACTTGAAGAAGAGGAACTCTAAACTCTGTTCCCTGAGTTTTATTTTTAAATTAAACTGTCTGTTCCCTGGGGTTTATTTTTAAATTAACCTGTCATTTTTAGTGCTTCGGTTGAAGCATTTCATTGCTTTATATTGACTGTAATCATTTAAATATTTGATTACATCATTCTATATTTGCGATTACTACATGATTTATGTTTGCTCTGTTCTCTGTTCCTTTTTCTCTCCCTTTTGATGTCTTTTAGATTGACTGATTTTTTAAAAAATTCTACTTTTAATCTCTATTCACTGAGATGTTACATATTCTACTCCTCTTTTGGGGGTTGCCTTAGAGATTACAACATGCAGTTTTTACGTTGCCAAATTTTAATAATAACAGCACTTTTACTCATTCCCAGTACAAGAGGAGGTTTCTGGAACAGTGCAAACCCATATACCTCCCTCCCAAATTATGTACCGTTGTGGTATTGTATTTAACTCTATAAATATTTTAAACTGCGTAAGACATTATTATTTTTGTTGTATATCATAAATACATTTTTAGATTTATTAATACCATTGTTTTTATTATTCCTCATTCCTTCTGTATCCCTGACTTTCTACACTGATGCATTTTCTTTTTGCCTGAAGTGCACCCTTTAATATTCATACTATGGGCTTGCTGGTGATGACTGCTCACTTAATTTTTTTTCTTGACAATGTCTTCATTTCTATTTCATTTCTAAAGGGCATTTTCACGGTTGATAGATTTTACCAAGTAGCTATGGCAGTTAAAATCTTCTTCTTCTTTAAAGAGTTTTTATTTCAATTTCAATTGGTTAACATACAGTATAATATTAGTTGTCAGTGTAGAATTTAGTGATTCAACACTTCCATACAACACCCAGTGCTAATGATGACAAGTGTCCTCCTTAATCCCCATCACTATTTCCTCCATCCCCTCACCATCCTCTCCCTGGTAACTATCAGTTTGTTCTCTACAGTTAACAATCTGTTTCTTTCTTTCTTTTTTTAAAGATTTTATTTATTTATTTAGCACACACGAGTGGCAGGGAGAGCTCTGCACTAAGCATGGAGCCCAAGGGGGGGGCTCGATCTCACAACCCTGAGATCATGACCCAAGTCATGATCAAGAGTCAGACATTTAACCAGCTGAGCCACCCAGATACATCTACAGTCTGTTTCTTGTTTTGCCTCTCTTTTTCCCTTTGCTCATTCATTTCTTAACTTCCACGTATGAGTGAAATCGTATGGTATTTGTCTTTCTCTGACTGACTTATTTCCCTTAACATCATGCATGGTAGCTCCATCCCTGTCATTGCAAATGGCATGATTACACTTTTTTAATGGCTGAGTAATATTCCATTGTATGTATATACCACATCTTCTTTATCCATTCATTGGTTGATGGACACTTGGTCTGCTTCCATAATTTGGCTATTGTGGATAATGCTGCTATAAACATTGGGGTGCATGTATCCCTTTGAATTAGTATTTTTGTATCCTTTGGGTAAATACCCAGGAGTACGACTGCTGGGTATGGCAGTTATTTTCTTTTAGCAAATCGAGGGTGCCATTTCATTGCCTTCTGGCTGCCATTATGGCTGTTGAAAAGCAAACTATCATTTCAGTTGTTCATTTCTAAGATGATCTGCCTTCTTTTTCTGATTGCATTTAAGATTTTCTCTTTTTCTCAGGGTTTGGCAGTTTTACTCCAGTGTGCTTATGTAGTCTTTCTTTTTCCAATCTTGGTTGGTTTTATCAGAGGTTCTTTAATTGGTTGGCTGATATCTGCACAAGAGTTATTTTGTTTGTCACTATGACCCATTTGCACAGATTCAGGTCACAGCCCTAGTCCCAACCCCACCCCTGCCCTCTGTTGTGACCATTCCCAGTCCCTTGACACACTTGAGCTCAGTCTGCCAGCGTCCCACTGCATGCACTCCTTATGTACTTTCATCTCCTGCCCTGGGGCTTCCCAGTGCGCCTGAGGCATGACATAGCAAGGCACTCACTTTGCACTCACACATACACAGTCCTGAAGTTCAGGGGTTAATACCTGAGTGGGGGACTCTATCCAATTCAAGAGGAGAACTGGTGGATAATTTTATCTCTCTTTCTCCTCCTAACCAGATTGTTAGAATAACAGTTGCATATATACGAAGAGACCTTGTGAGACTAAATGATGAGCTTGGCACGAGTTTATGGCCAGGTTGACAAAACACAATCTTTATATTTATATAATGTCTTTCTTTGTCTCACTCCATTTTTACCTCCTGCTCCTATGGGATTAAGAAAATGTTATGACATATAAGCATTTGCTTCAGGCTCTGTTTTCTAAGTGATCTGGGCTAAGGCAAGGTCTTCAATCAGCTTAGAAAATCCTCAGCTTTAATCCCTATATATATCTTCTGATTAAATTCCTTTTTCTTTTTCTTCTGGAACTTCAGTGAAATGTAAGTTAGATTTTTTTCCCACCAAGTCCTCTGGTTCTTATCCTCTCTTCTGTAATATTTATCTATTTGTCTCTCCATGCTTCACCTTGGATATTTTCTTCTGTCCTATCTTATAGTAATTAACTCTTCATCTGTGTCTAATTGGATGTTAAACCCACTCACTGAATTCTTTTTTTGGGGGGGGTGTAAAAGATTTTGTTTTCAAAAGTATAATGCTGCATGGATAACTCCATTCATTACTTATTTTCTTTATTTTTTCAATTTAATTTTATTTTTTCAATGTTCCAAGATTCATTGTTTAGGCACCACACCCACTGTTCCATGTAATACATGCCCTCCTTAATACCTACCACCAAGCTCACCCACTGAATTCTAAATTTCAGTTACTGTACTTTTTCAGTTCTAAAATTTTTGGATACTTCCTTTGAAAAAAAAAACTTCTATGTCATTTCTATATAATTTTCAGTTTTCTGTTGATTTTTTTTTAAATTTATTTATTTGATAGAAAGAGGAAGAGAGTGCAAGTACACAAGTTGGGGAGAGGGGCAGAGGTAGAGGGAGAAGCCAACTTCCCACTGAGCAGGAAGCCTGACACAGGGCCTGATTCCAGGACCCTGGAATCATGACCCAACCTGAAGGCAGACGTTCAACCAACTGAACCACCCAGGTACCCTTCTGCAGAATTTTCTATCTTAAATTTTATTTATTTGTTTGTATCTGTATGGTAGTTCCAATATCCAGAACTTCTATAGATCTAATTTTCCTGCTTATGATTTCTAACTGGACTTCATTCATGTTGTCTTACCCTGTGATGTGCCTGGTTATCTATAAGCATGTGCTGGTTATTGTATTTGAGTAAGTCCTAGGATGTTATCTTTCTCCAGAAAAAGAGTTGCATTTGTTTTGATCAGGTGTCTATAAGTACACCATCTTGGATTACCTTGGACAATTTCAGAGACTAACCTAGATAACTGGGAGCTGGGTTGCAGTTTGAGTGAGGGCTGTTAAGCTTTGGTTTCCCTTTAGGCCTAGGGTACCACCTTTCAGTGTACTGTTCCAAAGTGGGGCTTTATCAGTACCTTTCCCTTAGTGGCCCTGAACTCCAACTTTTGTTCCCCTCTTAAATCAAAGCTGTCAAAAAACATCACTCGGTCTTTCAGCTGACAACCATCCCAAAGGCAAATAACCTCAGATGTCAAGATCCCTGTTTTCTCTTGAATTTTAGCAATTCTTCTCTACCTTGTTAGCTTTCCGATACCTTCAAGTAGATGCTTTCTATATTTTGTCCAGCTTTTCTGATCATCACCAGTGAGAGTATTGGTCAAACAGCAGAAGAATTCTATGTCTGGCTTAGAGATGCACTGAGCATCTTCACTTCTGGACTAAAATCAGTACTTTTATTTAGTTTTTACAACTTGTAGATATTTTGGTTGATAGAGCAGCAGCCTATTGATCTATCTATATAGTATATATGATACATTTAATACTTCATTAATAAAATGGTAATGTGTGCTTTATGATGATAATAGGGTAATTTCTAAGACTTTAAAATATTCCATTTTAATTTACATTTTCAGTGTAGACAAAAAGTTGGAAATTCTGGTTTTCTCAAGTACATTCAAAATAATAAAAATTAACATCAACTGTAATTATTATTCCACAAAAGAAAGAAAATTTTAATGCCAAAAAATCAGGACATAATCTCATGAAAGATCATTTTAAAAACTGGATAAATTAGTGTTATGTAAAGTTCATTACCTCCCTTCATCATGGATCAATGAAAATTTGATTATCTGGAAGGAGGAGTGTACAGACTAGTATTTTGGAGCAATTGCTTTACATTATTTAGTTTATTTTCTATGGTGGTATTTAAAAGAGAGTAGAAAATCTAAATATAAAACTTATTATTGAATAAAATTCATGTAGGTTTCCAACGAAAGTCTGTCTAAATTACCACTCTTATGCTAAATTAAGATAGATTCTCAAATCATGTGCCAGCAGAGTCAAGCTTGCAATGATCCTCTTCTGTGTTGCTAAAGAAATCTGACATGTATTTATACTTTAGAAATACAGAGATATTCCTTAAAAAAAGAGGTCATATTGCATCGCCAAGTCAACATTATGCCCAGGGTTATGATTTATCCAGTATGAAGAGTAATAAACAGTCCTTATCTGTAGACGCCATAATTGTCTACATAGAAAATCCTACAGGATATACAGAAATACTAAAACTGCTAAGTTGAGCAAGGTCATAGGATACAAGATAAGCATACAAAAATCAAATTTATTTCTATATACGAGCTGTAGACATGTAGACACCAAAATTTAAAATGTGGTATCATTTACAATTGCTCAAAAAAGGGAGAAATGTTTACGTATCAATCTAACAAAAATGTGCAAGACTTGGATGCTGAAAACGATGTAATACTAATGAAATAAATCAAAGAAGATCTAGACAAATTGAGACACATACTTTGGTCATGGCTTGGAAGAGTCAGCATAGTAAATGTTCTAATTCTATCCAAACTGATACATAGGTTTAATAAGATTTCTACCAAGACCCCAGCAAAAACTGTTTGAGGATATAGATAAATTATTCTAAAATATATAGAAAGGCAAATGAAGTAGACTAGCTAAAATGATTTTGAAAAAAGAGGAATAAAATGGGAGGAATCAGTCTACATGGTTTTAAACCTTATGAATAAGTACAGTAAATAAAGACTGTGATATTGGGAAGGGGTAGACACATACATCCATGGGAGAGAACAGAGAACTCAGTAACAGACCCACAAAAATATACTCAAATGATTTTTGACAAAAGTACAAAAGCAATCCAATGGACGAACAATAACTTTTTTGGTAAATTGTCCTGGAGCAGTTGGACACACATCCGTAAGAAGATGAATTTTGACTTCAGTCTCACACCCTATATAAAAATGAACTTAAATGGATTACAGACTTAAATATTAAGGGTAAAATTATAAAGCTTTTAGAAAAAAAGCATGGCATAAGATCGTTGGGACCAATGGCTAGGCCGAGAATTCTTAGACAATGCTAAAACCAGGATCTAAAAAAAGGAAAAACCAATAAATTGCCCTTCCAAAATTATAAATTTTTGCTCTGTGAAAGAGTCTGATAAGAAGATGAAAAACAAGCTGCGCATTGGAAGCAAACACTTGTAAAACACATAACTGACAAAAAAACATATTTATATTTATAACACATATACAATGTGTTTTAATATATTTTTATAATATATAATATATATTATGTGTTATATAATATAATATATAAAAATATATGAGCATAAAACAACTCCCAGAACCCAACAGTAAAAGAGCAAGCAGTCCAAGTAAAATATGGAAAAAAGGTATAAAGAGACATCATACTGAGGAAGATATGCAGATGGCAAATAAGTACTTGAAGAGAAATTCAATATCATTACCTATTAGGGAAAAAACTAAAACCACAATGAGATATCACCACATATCTATGAGAATGGCTAAAATATAAAACAGTGACAATACCAAATGCTGTTGAGGATGCATTACTAGTGGGAATGTAAAATGGTACAGCCACTCTGGGAAACTGGCAGTTTCTTAAAATGCAACATGCAACTCACCTACAACTTAGCCTTTGCACTCCTGGGCATTTGTTCCATAGAAGTGAAAACTTATGTTCACACATAAACTTGCATGGGAATACTTAAAGTAGTTTTATTCATAATAGCCCTGAACGAAGCACAACCCAGCGACTCTTCAACAGGTGAATGGTTAAACATGTTATGGTACCTCCACATCAGGGGTTAATACTCAGCAATACAAAGGAATGAAATATTGATACACATATTAACACAAATGAACCTCTAGAGAATTGTGCTGAATGAAAGAAGCCAATCCAAAAAGGTTACATGTTATATGGCTCCATTTTTGTAACATTCCTGAAATGACAAAATTATTGAAAGGGAGAACAGAGTAGCGGTCACTTGGACAAAGTGGGGCTGGGGGGAAGTTGATGTGACTAAAAGGAGCCACGTGGTGATGGAACTGTCCTATATCTTGACTCTATCAATGTCAATATCCTAGTCAATATCTAAAAACCACAAATTTTTTTATTAACACACACATATAATTTATCTTCTCTGTCCTTCAAAATGTGAACTTCTTTAGAAAATTCCCTGGCAACCGAAGATTCTTCACTAATTAATTTAGTGTTATTGCAAGGTCTCATAATCAGAATGTATAATCTAAGTTGACATTAAATTATTAAATCACTATTAATATTAAGAAGGCATCAGAAAAATAAAACATCCCAGGATGGTGTACTTGGAGGATATCTCCAGGTCCACATAATCTTCAGTAATGTCAGAAATTTATAAGAGCAAATTATATAACCATTATTTTATTTTTTTTCTTATTTTTTATTTGTTTATTTACAGCATAACAGTGTTCATTGTTTTGGCATCACACCCAGTGCTCCATGCAGTACGCGCCCTCCCTATTACCCACCACCTGGTTCCTCAACCATCATTTTAAAAAATTCAGTTTAACAAAATCTGTTTCCTTCCTTATACTTCTAAATAATGGTGTAAAGAATAAGGATAACAAATTTAGGAGGTTAGAGTTAATTAACCTTTTTGCCAAAAAACAAATTCAAATTTGGCACAAATGACAATGTCATATTTGCACTTAAGTTTTGCACTGTGATATAAATCAGAGAAAAGGCATTCAATTATCCTTTAACTCCAATTCATAAAATAAAGTTAATTTATTTAAGGATTTTTCAGTATTAGAAGTGTTAAGTAAACTTAGCTAATGCTTAAAATAGAATTCTTCAAATTAATTTTATGGTCTAGAATTAAAACCCTCCAAACTTTAATAAAAGATCTTAACACAGAAAAAATCCCTTAAAGATCTTTTACAATTACTAATTGCTGGCCCAATGCCTGCAGTGCCAATGTGCCTCTCTTAGGTCCTAATCTTATAATTCAGAAGCAAGGATCCTGAAGAATACTTTAATAAGCCAAAGTTATATTTTCATTTGGTAAAGATATTTACCTTTAAGCAATGGTCTCATAACTCAGTTGAGTAATTGATTTTTACTTGGAATAGAACAAGGATCTTCTCCAGGTAGAAAACCATTATAAGATTTAGTTCCCTAAAGACTGATCTCTTTAATCTATTTTAAAGTATTTGTGCAAGTTACAGAGAATATTCTACTGCTTGGCATTTTCATGACGTTCACACTTTTATTTCTTCCATCCTGGAAAGATTTTCTCAAGAAGCATAGCTCATACAAAGCATTAAAGATTTGATTTCACTTCTTTTTTCTTTCTTTCTTTATTTTTTTCCTGGCAAACTTTGACACTTCTTATTTTAGATCTGTATAAGTTCTTGAGAGTGTCTAAAAATCAATCAAAAGAGAAGAGCCATTGAATTTGGGACTCAGGAATTTTATCTGTTAATTCTCTGTGGAGGCGGGCCATCCTCTCTTTTTCAAGGATAGTTTCCAAGGGAAGCACATGTCCTTTACCAGAAGTGGTGTCCCCATAGCAGCTTGGGAGGAACAGAGTCCTTATCCAAGTGGGGAAAAATATGTATTCACAAAGTAGAGACATCCTATCAAAATCTGACTTGAAAGAGGCCCTCTTTTGAGGTCAGGAATCCCTACCTCTAGTCTAGCAGAATGACTCTTGGATGGAGATCTTACTTAGCAGGGTGACATTAAAAATGTTGGACTGTGGGGCACCTGAGTGGCTCAGTGGGTTAAGCCTCTGCCTTCAGTTCAGGTCATGATCTCAGGGTCCTGGGATCGAGCCCCGCATCAGGCTCTCTGCTCAGCAGGGAGGCTGCTTCCTCCTCTCTCTCTGCCTGCTTCTTTGCCTACTAGTGATCTCTATCTGTCAAATAAATAAATAAAATCCTTTAAAAAAAAAATGCTGGACTGTGGATGTGGCAGAGATGGATGCCCAGACAGCATATGAGAGCTGCACATGAGAGCTGGATCCTTGTCCAGTTAAAGATCTCTGACTTTGGGAATTCTTAAATAGCACATGTTGTTTCTTCCTATTCCATTATGCACCTAAAAAAAGAAAACAAATATAACCAATCAGATCGTTCAAGAGCTAGGTCTTCCTGCAAACCTTTCAAAACCCCACAGCAAATCCTTGTTGCTGGCACTCAGAGCTTTTCCCCACAGCTTGACTTGACTCATTTTTGTATTTCTATGAAATGTATCTATTTTTTCCGAGGGTGAAAAGCAGAGATGCTTGGGGAGAATTTAGGAAGGAAAAGTCTTTGTGCCAATGTGCCCTTCCTCCTGCAGATGAGATTGTAAGAAGGGAGAGAGCATGTATTCCCACGGATCCTCAGAGCTTCCCATGAACGCGTTTTCTCTCTGGTGTCTATCCTCCAGGTGGCAGCAGTCCCTGTTCCTGAGGAAAGGTCATTTGGTCAGCTCTGGATCCATGTCTAGGGGTCTCTCTGTGGTAGATGCCCTGAGTCACCAAGACCGGAAGCAAAGGTCTCTTCCAGACTCAAATCTCACAAAAAGAAAGACTCGCAAAATTCTAACCCCAACAACTCGCAAACCTAGGAAATAGCTTTTTCAACAGCTATAGTCCTGTGTGGCTGTCTGACCTGATGGGGCAGGAATGGCTAGCTGTTCACAGATAATGCGTTCCCACGTTCTAACCACACAGTTAAACTATATACATTTTCCAGTCCTCCTGCCAGTTAGATGTGATTACGTGACTGAATTTAGCTGATGGCTTACAAGCAGAGGTGACTTTACAGAGACAAGTATATGCCTTCTGTCCCCTTTTTCCTGTTTCAGGTTGCAGACAAGGAGATCCTTAACTAGAGCCACAAGATCCTCGACTAAACCCACTAGAGGAGTCTGGGTTTCTGAGTCACCTCTTGGAGAACAGAGGCTGGATCCCACTGACCAAGTGAGAAGCCTAGTTCTTTTGTGTTTGAACCATTGCATTTCTTGGTCCCCCCCCTTTTTTTTTAAAAGATTTATCTATTTGAGAGAGAGAAAAAGAGAGTGAGCAGGGGTTGGGGCAGAGGGACTGGGAGAGAGTATCCTGAAGCAGGCTTCCTGCTGAGTACAGAGCCCCTTGCTGGGCACAATAAATAAATCTCTCTCGCTGTCAAATAAATAAATAAATAAATCTTAAAAAAAAATTGGTTTGGACATTCTTTTTTTTTTTTTTTAAGATTTTATTCATTTATTTGACAGACAGAGACAAGTAGGCAGAGAGGCAGGCAGAGAGAGAGGGAGAAGCAGGATCCCCGCTGAGCAGAGAGCCGGATGCGGGGCTCGATCCCAGGACCCTGGGATCATGACCTGAGCTGAAGGCAGAGGATTTAACCCACTGAGCCACCCAGGTGCCCCTGGTTTGGACATTCTTAAACATGAAAACAGTCAATACCAAGGAAGTATGTATGTTTCTGAAGGACTCCGAATTATCTCAGAAATGCCAAAGCTAACAACTATAACAAAGCATTTACTATAGAACAAAGATGAAATCATTTCTATTTTTAGTTTTGGGGATGGAAAGACAGAAATTAAAACATAAAATGTACAGATGTTTCCAGTGCTCAAAGACTTCACGTACTTCTAAAATAAATAGCTATTTTGAGACCTGTGGGAAAAAGAAACAAGGCAAAACCACCAGTCATGATTGTAATCAGGGATATTTTAGAAAGACTCCGAGAGTATTATTAAAGAGTTGGAGCTGACATCATGGCAGTGGGAAACGTCCATTCCTTCTTTCAGTGGACTCAGGCTCTCAGAGGCATGCGTTTAACCACAGTATGTCAGCCATACTCCTGCGTGTTCTCTAAAGCCAAATAAAACTGGTTTTCCTAAACATTCAACATCAGGTCACTCTATCCAGGTTCTAGACTGTGGTCTAATAGATGCAGCTGTTCAGTAACAAATGCAGGCTGTGTAACATTCCAAAAGCCCACAGGTGGACACCATGAAATCCTAAAGGCAGAAAAGAATTTCACTCTTGACTTTGGTAAGGCTAGTAAACCATGAAATGCATATTTCTTCTTTTTATGAGGAATGTGATAATTACAGAGGATTTCGTGGCCAAAATAGGTTCCAGATTTTCAATGATCTTTACATAGCTTATGTTCCCTCCTCCTGTGTGAGCGCATGTGTATATGTACAATCTTATTGCTAACTGAGATCCCTGGAGGCCTTCCTACTGAATGCCCCAATGCCTGTGATCTTCATTTCCGGGAATGAAGGGATGCTTTTCTAACCCACATGACCTTTTCTCCTTTGTTGTATATGCTAGGCCTGCTAGGCTGACTTACCAAATGAGTAACAGCTATTTGCTAATTGAACAAAACCAGAATAAATTATGAATAGATATTAATGAAATACATTTTTAGCATGCCTGTTTTGCCAGTGCTATGTATTGGAGGTCCAGCGTACCTCATGAATTTAAGTTATATGAATTAAACTACAGGCACTTGACAAAAAAGAAAATTGATTACAAATATAGGTATAGTATTTTTTTCTGGATCTTGAGGGATTTTAAAGAGGAATTTTAACTATCTCAATTTTTGTCTTTTAGATTAGAACCCAATTTCCATGTATGAAATAATTCTACAGCATCTATTTTTTCTTAAAGATTCATTTATTTGAGAGAGAGAGATAGTGAGAGAGAGTATGAGCAGGGGAAACAGGGAGAAACAGGCTCTCTGCTGAGCAGGGAGACTAGATCCCAGGACCCTAGGAACATGACCTGAGCCAAAGGCAGACACTTAATTGACTGAGCCACCCAGCCTCCCCCTACTGCATCTATTTTTTAGAAATATCGTTACCATTAAGAAGATGAATCTTGATGGCTTTCTGTAAGGTATAACCTAACTTTGCTCATATTTTTTTAAAGTTTGCATGTGGTGACAATTATTAATTTTTGTGCCCTTGCAATGTAATTTGATTTTATTTTTAAAAAATTTTATTGAGGTATAATTGACATATAATATTTTGTTGTTTCAGGTGTACAACACATGAGTCTATATTTGTATATATTGTTAAATGATCACCACAATAAGTCTAGTTAACACCTGTCATTGTACATCATTACAACTTCTTTACTTGTGCTGAGAATTTTTAAGGTTTACCCTCTTAGCAACTTTCACATATAGAATACAGCATTATTAACCAGAGTCACCATGCTATACATTAAAATACCTTGGCTGATTTATTTTATAACTGGAAGTTTGTACCTTTGACACCTTCGATCTATTTTGCTCACTCTCCACCCCATACCATTGGTGACCACCAATCTGTCCTCTATATCTATGATCTTGGGATTTTTGGTTTTTGGTTTTTTCCAGTTTCCACATATAAGTGAGATCATATGATATTTGTCCTTCTCTTCTATTTCACTTAGCATAATGTCCTCAAGTTTCATCCGTTTTGTTGCAAATGGCAAGATTTTGTTGCTTTTTATGTCCAAATAATATTACTTTAAAAATATTTATTTATTTATTTATTTATTTATTTATTTATTTATCTGGGAGAGAAAGAGTGTACAAGTGGTAGGAAGAGCAGAGGGAGATGGAGAGGGAGAAAAGGAAACTCCCCACTGAGCACAGAGCCCAACACAGGGCTTGATCTCACGACCCTGAGATCATGACCTGAGCCAAAACCAAGAGTTGGCCCTTTTGCCAACTGAACCACCCAGGCGCCCCCAGCCTAATAATATTCTAGTGCATATATATATATGTGTGTGTATATATATATATATGCACTAGAATATTATATATATATTTATATATTTATATTTATAAATATATATATATTTATAAGGATATATAAATTTATAAGGATATATAAATGCACACATGCACATATATACCACATTTTCTTTACCCATTTGTTTGTTGAAAGACACTTGAGTTGTTTCTGTATCCTGACTATTGCAAATAAAGCTGCGGTGAACAAGGGGTTGCGTATATCTTTTGAATTAATATTTTCATTTTCATTTCCATTTCATTTTCATTTTCATTTCATATCCATTTCATTGGATAAATACCCAGTAGAATTGCTGGATCATATGTAGTTCTTTTTTAAAATTTTTGAGGACCTTCCATACTGTTTTCTGGTGGCTGCCTCTATTTACATTCTCACTAACAGTTCATGAGTGTTCCTTTTACTCACAACCTTGCTGACCCTTTATCTTCTAAAATTACTTTGTTCAAGTCTTTTAGCTGTCTTAAAGATTGAACACTTAGTCACCTAAAGTGCCCTGGGCTGGTTTCACCTAAATTATCCTTATTTTCCCAACTTCTATTGCTTCGAGAAGTTCCCATCCAACTGTTACTGTTCTCACTTTCGTTTCTTCAAATCCTTTTTTAAAAGATTCATTTAATAATTTTAGAGAAAGTGTGAGCATGGAGAGAGACAGAAGGGGAGTCTCTCAAGGAGACTATTCTCATTCTATTGCAAGGCTAATATTTTCAATTCAAGGAATAATCGCCACATACTTTCCTATGAATCAATGTATGTGGGAGAAAAAAGAGGAGACAATGACATCTTTGCCTTTATAGTAAATAACTGTGATGCATGAAATATGTGGAATATAGGCTAAAATGATTTTTACTAGTAAAGTGATGTCTTAGTTTGGGTTGTTATCACAAATATCATAAACTGAGTGGTTTTTCAACAACAGGAATTTATTTCTTTATAGTTCTGGAGGTGGAAAGCCCCAGCATGGATCGAGCTCTGGTGAGGATCCTCTTCTGTGTTGCACATAGCTGATTTCTCACAGTATCTTTCTGTGACTGAAAACAGGGTGAGTTGGCTCTTTTCTTGTCAGGGCACTAATCCCATTCATGAGGGCTCCACCTTCATAAGTTAGTTACCTCCCAGAGGCCCCCCTCCCAAACCATCACATTTCAGCATATAGATTTTGGGGGGACATAAACATTCAGCCCATAACCCATGAGACATAGGTTCTCAACACTAACTAATTCCAACCAGAAGAATAACCTGAAAGACTTCAGGGAGGAGGGTGTATTTGAACTGGACACTGAAGGATAATAGTGGTGGTGACCCAGGATTTCTCATAGCATCGATTGTATAAAAATGTACATTTTAATTTTCCTGAAACTGAATTTCATTTCTATTTCAGTTCCTCATTTCTGCCTCATGTCAGAAAATTTAATCTAGACACTTCCAGATAAACTCAGCCAAATGTAGAGAGTTCCTATAAATTTCTGCTGAAATTCAGTCAAACCCGGCTTCACTAGTCAAGGTGTAGTCTTGGACCAGCTGCGTATCACATCTGACTGCATGCTAGAAATGCAGACTCTTATCCCACACCCTAGATCTCCTGAGTCAGAATTCAGATCTCATCAATATTCCCTGAATCAGAATCAGAATCAGCGGTTTATCATGATTCCCAGGGTGATTTGTGTGCACATTACAATGTGAGAAATCCTGAAATAATACATATTTCTCCTTTCTTCTTAGTACACTGTCAAGGTTAATCTGCTCTAGGTTGCCAACCAGTCTGCCTCTCAGAGGGCTGAGCCCTCCCCCGTGGCTAGCTTCACCCATAATGAAGGCTTGTGTCCATCTGATCTCTGGTCTTACCTTTCCTCTGGTACTGTGATTTCTTTCGTCCTGGCTGCAAGACCTTTTTGTTGTTGTTGTTAAAGACTTTTTATTTATTTATTTGACAGAGAGAGGGAGAAAGTGAGAGAGGGAACACAAACAGGGGGAGTGGGAGAGGGAGAAGCAGGCTCCCCGCTGGCGGAGTTTATTCCAGGACCCTGGGATCATGGCCTGAGCTGAAGGCAGACACTTAATGACTAAGCCACCCAGGCACCCCCTGGCAGCAAGAACTTTAACGACCTTTTACATCTCTCCCTTTTTACTAATCTCACATTTCTCTGGTGTTTTGAAATTTCCTCCATTTTTCCAGAAATTTTCTGGCTTACTTGGTCTTTATGGGATCTCATGAGTCCAGACACTTGATGGTAGTTAATTACCACAGATGCAGCACTGACCTTGGTTTAGGGGACAAGACGTATGGGCTGTGTTTGGCTGCACATTGCTGAGTTCATAATAAACAATGAATACTGAGTGGAAGTAAAATGTAAAAGGTGCTGAGTATGGAGGCACAAATTCTTCAATAGTTAGCTTATTAATTCAGACTCCACTGATTTAGAATATGTGATAGTCCAGACAAGGTCTGGGATGATAGTCATTTGTCTAAAAGATGCTCTAACTCACAACCAAAGTTCTTTCTAGCTTCAAGGTCATCCATCCCTCCTCCTAATGAACATTTACTGAGTGACCAATATATATCAGACTGAGCTAAAAATTAGCTTTGAAATGAGTATAATCCCTGCTTCAAGGAGATCAGAGAAAGATATTTAATGTTAGTTGTGTGTAAGGAAAATAATGGAAGCAGACTGTAGGCACATAGGTTACCTTATTGGTTGTAGGGGAGAGAAGGAGCAAGCTTATAATCCAAATAAAGTATAAAGAATGCCAGTCATATTTTAATAAACAAATGACTTTCATACAGTTTCAAATCCAATTACATATACTGTACTACATTTTATAATTCTTATCTGTTAATGAAAGGCATTTTCTTTATTAATAAATGAGAACTTTATTAGTCAATGCAAATGTGGCCAAATGTTTCCTAACTCTACATATATGAAGGAGGTAAAATTATTACGATTTTTAATTTAAAGATTTATTTCTTTATTTTAGGGGGTGTGGGGCAGACTCTAAGCTGAGTGTGGAGCCCAACGTGAGGCTTGATCTTATGACTCTGAGATTACAACCCGAGCTGAAACCAAGAGTCGGATGTTTAACAGACTGAGTCACCCAGGCACCCTGGTAGTAAAATTATTTTTATTTATTTTTTTAAGGACTTTTTTAAAAAAGATTTTATTTATTTGACAGAGATCACAAGTAGGCAGAAAGGCAGGCAGAGAGAGAGGAGGAAGCAGCCTCCCTGCTGAGCAGAGAGCCCGATGCGGGGCTCGATCCCAGGACCCTGAGATCATGACCTGAGCTGAAGGCAGAGGCCCAACCCACCGAGCCACCCAGGCGCCGTGGTATTAAAATTATTTTTAAAAACTAACTAATTCAGAGTTTGTCAATAAATGGCAATAAATGGCATGGAGAATAAAAAGACATAGAGAAGATGATCAGATACTAAAACATAGGGAATTCTCTTGCCTAAAAAGGTAAGGCTGGGGCACTTTGGTTGGGCATCTGACTCTCTCTCTCTTTTTTTTTTTTTTTAAGATTTTATTTATTTATTTGACAGAGAGAGAAAGAGTGCACAAGTAGGCAGAGAGGCAGGCAGAGAGAGAAGGGGAAGCAGGCTCCCTGCTGAGCAAAGAGCCCAATGTGGGGCTGGATCCCAGGACCCTGAGATCATGACCTGGGCCGAAGGCAGAGGCTTAACACACTGAGCCACCCAGGCACCCCTAGGGCATCTGACTCTTGATTTCAGTTTAGGTCCTGATCTCAGGGTGGTGAGGTCAAGTCCAGCATCAGGCTCTGCACTCAGTGTGGAGTCTGCTTTTCCCTCTCCCTCTGTTCCTCCCCCTGTTCACACTCTTTCTCTCTCTCTCTCAAATAAGTAAATAAATAAAATATTTTTTAAAAAGTAAAGGTATCACTGAAATACTTTTGTTTTCTAGAATAAGAGTATCCATAGATAACCTTGCCTTCCTCAAACTAAATATAGTCTTGTCAAACAATTCAGCAATTACACTGGTAGGTATTTACCTATCTGTGTTGTAAATCTATGAAAGCACAAAAGAACTGTATCACATCCATATAATGGAATGCTACTGAGCAATAAAAAGAAATGAGCTATTAAGCTACAAGACATGAAGGACACTTGCATGCCTATTGCTAAATGAAAGAAGCCAGTCTGAAAAGGCTGTATACTGTGATTCCAACAATATGACATTCTGAAAGAGGCAAAAGTATAGAAACAGTAGGAAAGAGACCAGTGGTTGCCAGGAGTTCAGGGAGGGGGTGGGGACTTTTAGAGAAGCAAAGCTGTTCTCATGATAGTGTAATGGTGTTCACACGACATCATGTATGGGTCCAAATGTAGAGGTCCTTACAACACAAAGAGTGAATTGTAATGTATACAAATTTAAAAATCCGTTTGGAAGGTTAGGGGATACCAGGAAAGCATCCAGGCTCTGCTGAGAGAATCTAACTGCATTATGGGTAAATGAAACAAACTCACGAAAGGGACCAAGGAAAAGGTGCTGACCTAAATAACTTTGGCAACGAATGGAGACTGTGTGACCAAGGGCAAAATGAACGGCACGTGGTCCCGTATGTATTCTAGTTGATAACAATGTTTCCTTTGGCGGGATAGGAATGCTGATATTATACATGTATTATTGTGCTTGAGCAGTTAAGTAAATTGATGACAGATGTGGGAGCCAGGCTTCTCACTGTTGAAATAGGAACTGACAGATCAGGGAGGAGGCTAGAATGGCCCCTATGGTAATCAATCAGAGTTGGAGACATCAGGAAGAGCTCAGGTTTAGCATGATGTAAATACTGATGATCATATAGAGAAATATTTTTATGTGTGTGTATAAAAGGTGTTTTAGTTTGCTGCAGCTGCTGTAGGAAATTACCATAACTGGATTGCCTAAAACAAGTGAAATCTATCCTCTCACGGTTCTGGAAGCCAAAAGTCTGAAATCAATGTGTCAGCAGGGCTGTACCCTCTCTAGAGACTCTAGGGGAGAGTCCATTCCTTGCCTCTTCCAGATTCTGGTGGCTTCAGGCATTCCCTGGTTTTTGGATGCATCACTCCAGTCTTTATCTCTGTGATCACTCTGCTTCCTCCTCTTTGTCTGTCTTTCCTCTTTGTGTCTCTTTTATAAGGATACATGTGATGGCACTTGGGGTCCACCCAGATAATCCAGGATTATCTTCTTATCTCAAGATTCTTAGTCACAATTGCAAAGACAATTTTTCCAGATAATGTACATTCATAGGCTCCAGGGATTTGAGGTAGGGAACTTGACAGGTGTGTGTGTGTGAGAGAGAGAGAGAGAGAGAGAGAGAGAATTTTTGGCTTACCACATACAGATTAACATACACACACATTTCTTCACCCTGGTAGCTTAGAGAAACAACACCCCAGTAACAACAAGTATATCAATTGCCCAGACATTGGTTTCTAATACCATTACCCAATAGAAGAAACCAGGGTTCCTGGAGCAATGGCTGATTCTAGGACTGGGACAGGAGCTATACAAAATGAGTCTGGAACATTTTGTAGAACCAGAAAGTAAGGAAGTTTTCAACAGCAACAACAGAACACATTTATGGGAGAGTTTTAAAGGGACACAGGAATCAACTGAAAGAGCTCTCAAGGGCCAAAGTTGGAAAAATTTGAGGAAGAAAATAAATAAAGTAGTATTGGATTATGATCCAAAGTTCAAAATAAATATCTAAAAGTCCATACCAGTATAAATAAATGATTAAGTAAATCAATAAACAGAGGAGAAGAGGCAAATCTTCTATAAAGAAGACTTCCAAATACTTTATGTAGAAATTCCATTATAAAGGAGGAAAGCATGACTTCTTGTCCCTTAAGTGTGGGCTGTGCATAGTGACTTCCCTCCAAAGCCTGGAAAGGGGTGTGTGTGGGTGGGTTGGTGGGGAGAATAATTTTACAGTGGAGAAACATGATAGATACTACTTCATCCAGGTGATGGAAGTCAATATCGACAGTTAAAAATTATGTTGATGTGATGGAAATGACACCTCCGTGGTTTTCCTCCCCCAAATCCACAATCCTAGTTATCATGATAAAAATACAGGCAAATTTAAACTGAGGCAGATTCTACAAAACACTTCACCAGTACTCCTCCAAATAGTAATGATCATCAAAAATGAGGGAAGTCTGAGAATCTGTCACAACCAAAAGGACTCTAAGGTGACATGACAACAGGATGTAATGTGATATTCTGGATGGGATCCTGGGACAAAACATGAACATGTGGGAAAAAGTAAGGAAATATGAATAAAGTGTGGACTATAGTTAATAATACATCAATATCACTCATTAATCTTAAAAATTTAGCACACTAATGTAAAATGTTACTAATAGGAGCAATTATATGCAGAGGTGGGGCTGTCTTTTGATACTGTCTGTACTATTTCTTCAATTTTTCTGTAAGTCTAGAACAATTCCTGAATCAGTCCATTAATAGAATAATATCTTCATTATTATTCCACTGTCTTCATAGTCAGTTATTTTTTTTCTTTTCTTTTCTTTTTTTTTTTTTTTTTTTTTCAGTTTAAGGAGTATAAGTTAGTAGCCAGCCCACTTGGATGCGCAGACATGTTGTGGATTCTAGAGTGAGCTGAAGAGCCCACCTCCTTCAAGGATCCATGTGGGCTTTGACAAGGTTCTTAGCCTCTCTCTACATCAGTCGCCTTGTGGGCAGAATAACATGTCTCAGCCACTTCATGGAGATAATAATGTTACACCTCCTCTTCTAGATTTGTGAGATTTAAATGAGTTAGTATCTTGGTGGTAAGTTCCATGGGTCAAGGAATCTCGTCTTTTATGACTCATCAGTGATCAGTGTACCCTTCACCCCTGGTCTGCCTGGTACATTGGTCAGTAAACTTTACGTATAAAAATGCAGATAGAAAATATCTAAAGCCTTAGGAACTACATGGTTTCTGTTACACCAACGCAACTCTGCATTGGGAGCACAAAAGCAGACTTAGACAATATGTAAGTGAATGGGTATGGTAAGATGCCATTGAAACTTTATTTATGGATGCTGACATTTAAATTACATATATAATTTTCATGTGCCAGGAAACATACTCTTCCTTTGATTTTTTTTTTCCCCTTAACCATTTCAAAATGTGAAACCATTCTTAGGCAGGAACTAAAGCTCACTTCAGAGCTCGTGCATCAAAGTTAGCTAGCGGGAAAGTAAAGCTCTTTTAATTGTTAAAGAAGAAAGGAAGAAAGAAAAAGAAAAAGAAATTAGAAAACTAAGAAAAACCTGACATAGATATGAGGATAGGATTTTTTAGGATCTTAAATCCAGACAGTGGGCTGGAGTTAGCCTACTGACCATAGTTTGCCAACCCCTGGTCTAAATCTAGATAGTATTTACTAAATGCAAAAGGTATTTGATACTAGAGTAATAGCGTTAGTATTATTGCTTATTTCTTTTATAACTATAGCTAAAAAGTGAATGCTTACAGATCCCAAGATTTGACTTTATAATTTCAATTGTATCTTTGCAATGTTCTTGTTGAAAAACATCAAAACCATTCCTTCCTATCCGCAGACCTCAAGTTTTACAATCACAGACCTTGGCACTCTTAACTTCCTAAAGGATCGACAACATTGGAAAAAATTAAAATCATTTTGCATTTTCTTCACCTTCTTTCATAAATATGAGGTTTTTAGAAATAAGATATGGAGTAAAAAAATTTTCAGTCTGTTCATTTACTTTATAGATCCTTTGCCAAACTGTTTCATCAGCTCTGGAGATTCTAGTTCCAAGCCTCAGAGAGAAAATAAGTACCACTATGTGGAACAATTAAGTGTCTCTGACAGCATGTTAGCTTGTTTTTCTCTAGGCTCTGTTCGGGAACATTCTGTGTTGGGGGAGCTGCTGTGCATTCCCTGACTGCTAGCACAGTGTATAGAAATGTTGAAGAACCAAGGGTATAGTTTTACAGAATCATGGGTATGACCCTAAAGCCAGAAGGCAGTTTTTCCACAATAAATCTGAAGAAAAATAGAGAAGCAGAAGCTGCTTATTTCCAAACTCTGGTTCAAAGTCTTATGCTTGGTGATGTTTCCTAGACAATATAATTTCTAGGTGAAGTAGGACTGTTTTCAAGGACAAAAATGCTGGGAGGTTGTTGAAATGGTCTCAGAAATCCACTTGATGCCTAGCTTTTCGAGTCAAGCACTGATCTTGCCTTTTGTTCTATCCTCTACAGTACCTAGCAACCGTTTTTCAAATCATATGTGCTGCACTGTGGAAGTGGATTACAAATTCCTATTCATTTAATTTAGCTGTTGGAGTGGAACCAAGTTAGAATAGAGGAGACTGAGCCAACCGTTGGAAGAAAGCCATTAGTTAACCTATGGCACTTCCTCCATTCTTCAGAAAGACTCTCCTGTACTCTGGCGTGCATAGCACATGTGATGACTTGGATGTAAAAAGCACAGATTCCCTTGTCTTTTCAAATTAAAGCAAAGGAGAATGTGTGTCTTTAAAATCAGACCTCTCAAATGAGGGGCTTTGAAGCCTTCTGGATCAAAGAAGACTTCTGTAAACTGTGATGTTCTAGATAAATGTAAGGCTTAATAGAGTTACTCTAATTACCCAAAAAGTAACTTATTTTACTTAAAACTACTTAACAAAGTGATTAAAATTAATGGAAGGGGGCCCGTGGGTGACTCAGTCGGTTGAGCATCTGACTCTTGGCTTCAGCTAAAATCATGATCTCTGGGTCGTGAGATTGATCCCTGTGTTGGGCTCCAAGTTCAGCAAGGAGTCTGCTAAAGTTTCTTTCTCCCTCTGCCCCTACCCTTGTTCTCTTTCTGTCTCTAATAAATAAACAAATCTTTAAAAATATATTTATAATGGAAGGACAAACCATTACATTTAAAAAGTAGGTTGCCTATAGGGAGGGAGAGAATAGAGGGGAGAGAGAGAGATTTCTTCAAATGTGTTTTGCTCATATATTTGATTTTGGAACCATGTACATGTTTCACATAATCATAATATAAAATTAGATGTAAAATTAAAATATAATCAAATGAACTTAAAAATAGATCCAGTCAATGGTATAACTACAGAGAGAAGCGTTAGTCTAAATGTCTCTAAAATATAGTAATTTGATTGCATATACCTAGAGATATATAACCCAAAAGACTAAGAACCGTAAAAATAATCCTTGACTGGCACCTGGGTGGCTAGATTGGTTAAGTGTCTGCCGTTGGCTCAGGTCATGTTCTCAGAGTCCTGGGACCGAGTCCCCCATTGGGCTCCCTACTAAGTGGGAAGTCTGCTTCTCTCTCTCCCTCTGCCCTTCCCCACCACTCCTTCTCCCTCTCTCTCTTTCAATTAAATTAAATTAAATTAATCCTCAACTGTTTTCAGGAATCATATTGTTGGAGGTCATGGTAAACATGGGTGGAGTTTGTCAAATTCTGCTCTGTGCCCCCACCTTTCTTATGTTCTATCCTCTTTCTCAGTGTCAGTTTCCAGAAAACTCAGGTAGTATTTGTTTTATTCTAAGACCTTTATATGTGTAGTTTGACATAAAACAAATGAGTAATCATGTCCAGTTTGTTTTAAATCAGAATTTTTGAGGTAGAAGAAAGACATTTCAGTAGAAGATCGAGGCTTACATTAAAAACTCTGTAGATTTGGATTTTAACTTAAGGTATTAATGTGAACCCATGATATACTGTATCTTTAAAATACATATTTTTGTATCAGTAAGCATTTACAGCTTAACAAACCACCCCAGAGTATATTGGCTTCAAATAACAAACATTTTTTATTTCTCACGATTCTATGGATTAGCTGGGTGGGTCTTCTGGTTTGGGATGGCTAGTTTGGGGAGGGATTGTGTAGGTTGGAATAATTCACATATCTGTGGTCTCAGCCAGGACAGGCTGGATGGTGGGTGCCTCCCTCCATGTGGTTTTTGATCCTCCAAGAAGCCAACTCAGGTTAGTTCCCAGCATTACGGTGAGTAAGCCCGTATTGCACATGTGCTGTTTTAAGTCCCTGCTTTTTCGCCATCACTGTGGTCCATTAGCCAAGTCAAGTCACACAGCCAAGCCCAGATTCCAAGGTTAGAGAAATAGATTTCACCTCTTGATGGGAGGAGTGTCAAAGTCACAGTGCAAAGAGACATGTCATATACAGGAAGAGGAGGGGCTTGGCCTCTTTTTACAATTTACCATAATTTAGTACTTACCATATTAAGCATGGGAATATTTAAAAGACCTGGAAACAATGATCTACTGATAAAATGTTATTTTGAGATCATAATCTGGCCACTACAGGTCCTCATTGTCACCTGGTTGGCCATTGTTTCTAGGTATTTTCGAATGAGTTGGAATGAGCACCAGAACCCTTTGGAGAAATGGCTGATTTCAGGTCTGGGGCAAGCAAAGTAAAGGATAAGACTGGGATACTTTATAATACAAGATAATAAGAAAGCTACGAGGACTAGCAGTGTGTATCAAAGGGACTTCCTAAGTGTCATTGACAGAGGAATGAATAAAGAAGATGTGAGACATATATAATGGAATATCATTCAGCCAGAAAAAAGAAGGAAACTTCCATTTGCAAAAACATGTATGGATGTTCAGGGCATTATGCTAAGTGAAATAAGTCAGAGGGAGACAAATACCATATGGTTTCACTCATGTGGGAAATCTAAACAACCAAAAAAACAAAAAACAAGTTCATAGATGCAGAGAACAGATTGATGGTTGACAGAGGCAGGGTGGGGAGGGTGGTCAGAATGGGTGAAGGCTGTCAAATGTACAAACTTCTAGCTATAAAATAAATAAGTTATGGAGATATAGTGTGCAGTATATTTACCATAGTTAATAATATTGTATTGTATATTTGAAAGCTGCCATGAGAGTAAATCTTAAAACTTATCACAAGAAAAAAATATCTATAATTATGTATAGTGATGGATATTAAGACTTATCTGGTGACTATTTTGCAAGATATAAAAATATCAAATCATTATGTTGTACACCTGCAAGTAATATAATGCTGAGGTCAATTTTACCTCAATAAAAAATGCCTCATAATACACATGAGACTATACACTATTATTATGAGACACTGCACTTAGTAAAAAAAAGAGGGGGAGGGCTTGGAACGAACTTGTATAGACTTCCACTGGCCAAAGATGGAGACATTTGAACATTAATAAGGATAATAACTGCAAGATATTAAAGTACTTCAAGTGTGTTTAAAATCCATGAGCTCATAATGACACTAAAGAAAAAAATAACATTGGTCATCTTTGGAGGATGCCTGGGAATGAACTCATTATTTTAAAAACTGGTAAAGGACAAAGAATCAAGCATTTATTTTGTCTTTCTTATAATAGTTGTGCCACAAGGTAATCCAATAATTGATGATGGAAAAGTCTTTCTAAAAGTATACCAGCTAGGAGTGTCTGGGTGGCTTAGTTGGTTAAGTATCTGCCTTCAGGTCGGGTCATGATCCCAGGGTTCTGAGATTGAGCCCTGCGTTGGGCTTCGTGCTCAGTGGGGAGCCTGCTTCTCCCTGTTGCTCTACCTCTTCCCCTGCTGGTGCTCTCTCTCTCTCTCAAATAAATAAATAAAATATTGAAAAAAAAGAAGAAGTATACCAGCTAACAAATGAAGAATAATGACAGAAGTAGAGTATCTCCATTTTCAATTCCTGGTAAATTAATCAATCTAGCCAGTTATCCTCAACTGCTAACACATATATACATGCAAAGACTACTAGCCAGCATGGGCTTCCTGAGGGAAGAATAGCACCACCTGGGAAATTATCTTACCCTCCCCACCCCCCAATATCAAACCTGAATCTGGTCAACACTCTAAATTGAAGTATCAGTGTCGAGGTCAAAGGAGTGTGTTAAATGACACCTTAGGGACAAAACCAGAAAATCTAGCCTTGTGGGAAACAACTAACCTTTTTTTCTTTAACAAAAATTTGCAAGGTATTTAAAAAAATAGGAGAAACCTATAGATTAAGGGACCTAAGACATATCAAACAATTGCAATAAATAAACTGATTGTATCCTCTCAAAATTCATATGTTGAACCTTAGCTCCCAATGTGATGGTATTCGGAGAATAGGACCTTTAGGATGTGATTAGGTCTTGGGGATAGGGCACTCATCAATAGCATTAATGTCCTTATAAAAAACATCCCAGAGAGATACTTTCCCTTTGCTCCATGTAAGGATATAAGAAGAAGATGGCTGTCTATGATCAGGAAGTGGATTCTCAACAGACACTGAATCTGATTTGACCATGGACTTCCCAACCCCCAGAACTGTGAACAGTACAAACTTTTTGTTTAGGCTACCCAGTCTATGGTATTGTGTTAGTCCAAATGAACTAAGACAGATCTTATTGGGATTCTGATTCAAAAAACAAAGCAAAACAACTTTTGTGAGGCAATCAGGGAACTGTGAAATCTGTGTGGTAATGATATTGTACTTACATTTCAAAGAATCTCTGTCTCTAGTGATACATACTGAAATATGTGTGTATGATGTCCGGGATTTGCTTTAAAACAATCTGGGATGGGTAATGGTTGGGATTATAGAGGTGGAAAGATTGCCCATGAAGGTTTTTAAAAAATTTTTATTTATTTAAGTAATTTCTACACCCAATATGGGACTTGAACTCACAACCCCAAGACCAAGAGTTGCATGCAATTTTGACTGAGCCAGCCAGGTACCCTTCCCATGAGTTTTTAACTATTGAAGCTGGTTGGTATAATCATATATTATTCTCTCTCCTTTTATAGATGCTTGAGAATTTCTATAATAGTTATATTTTTTATACATAAAGGTAACATTTGGGGTAATGAGGCCAATAATTAGGTCCAACTGGAGAAAATGAGACAAATATACCTACTACAAGGGGAAAAATATGAAAGCGAACCACAGCAGCCTTGACTCTTGATTTGAAGGTTTTTGTCATATTTGACTTCCTTCCTCATATCTGTGGCCATTTTCTTTTAAAAAAAAATTTTTTTTATTATTTTATTTATTTGACAGACAGAGATCTCAAGTAGTTGGAGAGGCAGGCAGAGAGAGAGAGAGGAGGAAGCAGGCTTCCCGATGTGGGGCTTGATCCCAGGACCCTGGGACCATGACCTGAGCCGAAGGCAGAGGCTTAACCCACTGAGTCACCCAGGTGCCCCTGGTCATTTTCTTTATTATCTCAAGAAAACCTTCTTTTGTACTTGTGGTAGTTGTTTCCATTTGACCACTCATGATCCATTCTCTTGCTTTTCTTTGATTTGTTCCTGGAGGTTACCTCTAAGGATTATTTTATCCAGGCTCACTTATAGACTGATTTCTGGTTGGGTTTTGCCAGAGTTGTGTGGAGGAGATAGTGGACAGGGTATTAATTCCACCGTTTCCTACCTCCTGGGGCAATGTGGTTTTGACACTGGTAGCTTCCTTCCATAGCTCCAGCGTTCCCAGGATGGTTCCCTCTCCCCAGCTCTGCTCTTCCCAAGCTCTGATGACACTATTTCCTCCCCTTGTTCTTTTAGCCTTAGCGTAGTTTTGGATTCCAACTGCTGCAGGCTCTAGATGCCCCAACATCTCTTGCTGGGTCCTTGTGTGAAGGACCAATAGTCCCTTTATTAAATAGTCTATTCATTAAAGCCTCATCAGTTAAGATATCTGAGCCTAATTTCCTACCAGGACCTCCACTTCTCTTACATTCTGTTTTCAACATTAGAATTTTCTTCCTTATTGTATTTTACCCTGCTCAAAGTTGACGTTGAATTAAGTCAACAACCATTTATTAAGCACCTATGTGCTGGGCACTGTGCAAATATCCTGCTTATACAATGGTGAATGAGAAAGATAAGGTCTCTGCCCTCATGGGACACACTGTCTACTGGTAGGGGTCGGGGGTAGTAAGGCAATATAACAAGATCCTTTGAGTTGCAAGTAATGGAAAAGCTAAACCCAAAGTGATTTATGGAAAAGGGGTAATTTAAAAAATAAATCCAGGGGCGCCTGGGTGGCTCAGCGGGTAAAAGCCTCTGCCTTTGACTCAGGTCATGATCTCAGGGTCTTGGGATTGAGCCCCGCATCCGGCTCTCTGCTCAGCGGGAACCCTGCTTCCTCCTCTCTCTCTCTCTGCCTGCCTCTCTGCCTACTTTTGTCTCTTCTTCCTCCTCTCTCTCTCTCTCTGCCTGCCTCTCTGCCTACTTTTGTCTCTGTCTTCAAAATAAATAAATAAAATCTTTAAAAAATAAATCCATAAATAGAGCTAGCTTCCTATGAAGTTTTATCTAGGACCTCAATTTATGTCATAGAACCCAAGTTCTCTTTGTCTAGGACTTTTGGTTTTGCTTTCCGTTTGTGGGCTGCACACTTTAACAAGCTTGCCCCTGATGCACAAAGGTGTTGAAGCAGTTTGGGGAGGAGAAAGTCCCAGAATACCTCTCATTATTTCTCATTGGCTGATTGGGAACGTGATGCTGCGATTGGCCTGCCCGGCCCTCCCAGACATTATTAGACCTCAGAGTGGAGTCTCCACTTGCAGCCCCTGGACTGAGAATAACAAAGGAGACTTTCTCAGAGGGACAGACTCTCCCCAAACATTAGCTGTTCATGAACAAAGATCAACAATAATGTACCTTGATCAGTAAGTAAAAGATAATCTATACTGTTATGCAAGATGGTGGAAGGACTACCTACTTTAGCAGAGCCTCTGTAGGGCTTAACTCACTTCTGACTTTAACTATACCTCCAGGGGCCAATTCTCCTGTGTGTGGATGGACAGACCTCCACTTCTGATTCTGCTTCTTCCTTGGTAGTTTTTGGTACCAAGGTTTTCCACATACAGGGCAAAATGGAAGTGTGCACCATGAGCAACCCTTAGACAAGAGAGGAGAAAAGTTGGTGGATAAAATTCCCAGCCTCTGATCCTTCTAGGAGGACAATTCTGTAGCCTAATCTACGTGGTTCATTAGAGGGTTCCTGGGATGGGGGTGGGTGGAAGTCTCAGTTGCCCCTAGTCACAACCAGCCACTTTGTGGTCCGGTGATTGGTTTTCCTCCTTTCCTGTCTCATTCCTCTCTCTTCCCTCACTACTGCTACCAAGAATCCCTTCCAAAGTACTTATCTCAGTCTCTGCCCTGGAGATGTCCTCCTGAAACCCAGTTGAGCCCAGAATCCTGCAAAGGTGCTATCCATGGAGAGGCAAGGGGAAGACCAGGGTTTTGAAAGGAGAATAGAGCTCTTTCATCAAATAGGAAAAATAAATTACATCAATTTCAGGTCACAGGGGAGACCTTGAAAGGTAAATAAGAAAGCGCATTTAATGAAGGTAAGACTGAATTGTGTGTATAGTTCATTAATAAGCATCCTTATAATTTACATATTAATAAACATAATTTATCATGTTAATAAATGTAATGTGTCTAGTTATTAAACTTGATTAGCCTTATTCACACATCCAATGCACTGCAAATTTTTTAAAGCAGGAAGTGCTCCATCCAAACTGTTATCTCTAAATTAAATTAAACTCAGCAGATTTGCATTGAGTGGACAGTATATCCAAAGCACTCTGCAAAGTGCTGTAAAACAAATTGTATTTGCTCAAGAAGCCCTCAGAGTCTAGTGGAGACCACAGATATACATAAATGGCTAGCTTAAGACTTACCAATGGAATTACAGGTTTATGGGTATAATCCTCGTACCCTGTGGCCACTTAGTAAAGGTCATATTCATTCACCTTTCCTTGAGTATATTTTTATGCCAGATTTGATGAAGCACTTCTAATGTTTATCATTATTATCCAGTTGCGAAAAACATTAATGTGTCTTTAAAGGCCAAAGTTTCTTACACCTACCTGCAAATTCTTTGCCTTTGCCGTGAAAATCTTTCCTACCTTTCTGAGATTTCCAAAAGAAAATAAATTTGGTCTTTTTCATGGCTTCCCATGCATAATCCCTGCGGGGTTTGGAATCTCTCCCTCTGGAAAATGCAAATGCTTATCTCACAGATTCACAAAATGTTAATTCTGAAAGGGATCTTCATATTTTCTAGTGTTTTTCATAGACATTGGTGTATAGGCTGTACACCAAGAAAATGGATTAGGAGGTTTGTGGCTCAAAGTAGCAGACCTAGGGGTTCCAGCAGACCCATAACCAGGGGTGGGCCTCACACTTTTATCAACTTTTACTGCCCAGGCATTGACCAATCAGAGTGCACACTGGACACCGGCATGACTGCTCGCCCATAAAGCTGTCCCCATTACGTTAATATTACTTAGCATACATGCTTGGAAATACTACCTTCTCCAAGGTTTAGTCCAGCCCCTCATTTTGTTAGTTTGATTATTTTCCAGCCTTTCAGTTTTAGAAAAGAAAGAGCCAAGGCCCAGAGAATTGGTGTGGCTTACCCAAGGGCACATACTGAATTGGAGTTTCTCCCAATAGCTCTATTTAGAGATGATGACTCTATCGCTGCCAGGTCCTCTCAGGATGCTGTTAGTCCAGGCTCCCCTGCTTTCTGTTTCTTTGCTTATGTCTAGTGGAGGCAACAGATAAACATAAAAATGCCATTCCATTTTCCCATTCCAACTTCTTCCCTCTTGGTAACCTCCTACTCAACCTTCAAAACCCAGTTAGATTCTTCACCTCCTTTGTCTAATCTTCCTTAGCCACTCTGGACTATTAGTCACTTCTTCCTCTTTTACTCATTCCCTTGTCTTTTACTTTTAATTTTTTAAAAAATCAACTTCAGGGGGGAAGGGCAAGATGGCAGAACAGTAGGAGACCTAAATATCATCAGGTCCCCAGAGTTCAGGTACATAATTACCAAACCATTCTGAACACCTACAAACTCAACAGGAGATCGAAGAGAGGAAGAGCGGCAATTCTAGGAACAGAAAATCAACCCCTTTTTGGAAGGTAGGACATGCAGAGAAGTGAATCCAAAGCAATATAAAGCTTCTGCACAGCAAAGGAAATAGCCAAAAAAACAAAGAGGCAACCCACAGAATGGGAGAAGATATTTGCAAATGACAGTACAGACAAAAGGTTGATATCCAGGATCTATAAAGAACTCCTCAAACTCAACACACACAAAACAGATAATCATATCAAAAAATGGGCAGAAGATATGAACAGACACTTCTCCAATGAAGACATACAAATGGCTATCAGACACATGAAAAAATGCTCATCATCACTAGCCATCAGGGAGATTCAAATTAAAACCACATTGAGATACCACCTGACACCAGTTAGAATGGCCAAAATTAGCAAGACCGGAAACAACATGTGTTGGAAAGGATGTGGAGAAAGGGGAACCCTTACACTGTTGGTGGGAATGCAAGTTGGTGCAGCCACTTTGGAGAACATTTGGAGATTCCTCAAGAAATTAAAAATAGAGCTTCCCTATGACCTTGCAATTGCACTACTAGGCATTTACCCCAAAGATACAGATGTAGTGAAAAGAAGGGCCATCTGTACCCCAATGTTTATTGCAGCAATGGCCATGATCGCCAAACTGTGGAAAGAACCAAGATGCCCTTCAACGGACGAATGGATAAGGAAGATGTGGTCCATATACACGATGGAGTATTATGCCTCCATCAGAAAGGATGAGTACCCAACTTTTGTAGCAACATGGATGGGACTGGAAGAGATTATGCTGAGCGAAATAAGTCAAGCAGAGAGAGTCAATTATCCTATGGTTTCACTTATTTGTGGAGCATAATAAAGAACATGGAGGACATGGAGAGATAGAGAGGAGAAGGGAGTTGAGGGAAATTGGAAGGGGAGATGAACCATGAGAGACTATGGACTCTGAAAAACAATCTGAGGGTTTTGAAGGGGCGGGGGGTGGGAGGTTGGGGGTACCAGGTGGTGGGTAATAGGGAGGGCACATATTGCATGGAGCACTGGGTGTGGTGCAAAAACAATGAATACTGTTACTCTGAAAAGAAATGAAAAAACAAAACAAAACTGACATGTGACTAGATGAAGCAGAGTACTGAAAAACAATGCAGAGAAGTGAGCAAAATCTACAACATCTAAGGTGGGTTCTTTGTAGAGATCAACAAAATTGACAAGATTTTAGTTAAGTTCACCAAAAATAAATAAATTAATTAATTAAAAAAAAAACTCACACAAAGCAATATACGGGAAGAGAGACCATGGGGGGGAGGGGCCAGCTCCCCACAAGCAGTGGTACAGCAGAGCACAAAATGGGAACTTTTAGAAGCCTGCTCCACTGAGGGATGTCGCTCCAGAGGCTAAGCTGGTGGTGGAGCCCTTGCGGGGAGAGTGTGGGCTCAGGACCCACGCGGTCACAAAGGACCAGGGGTGTCTGAGTGTGGCAGAGCTCCCAGGTATCAGTGTAGGGAAGTCAGCTATAGAGAGAGCCGAGGAGTGAGCTCTCAGCTCAGGGTTAACTTAAACTGAGGTCTGAGGTACAGTCGGGCCACTGCTCAGGGACCCCACAAGTGGCAGATCTGGGGAGACTCACCTTCCTCCCCCAGAGGGAGCAGTGAAGGAGCATGCTGCAGGAATCCGCTGGGTTTGGAGACTCCAAAGGGGGCTTTGCGCCAGAGATAGAAACCATCAGTCACAGTCCAGGTGAACTTGGAGTGCGGCCGAGACCAGGGAGACAGGAGGGATTGGCTCCTTTTCTCTGAGGGTGCACTGAGGAGTGGGGCCTAAGCTCTAGGCTCCTACAGGGCTGGAGATTAGGAGGCCGCTATTTTCATTCCTGTCCTCCAAACCTGTACGGCAAGTGTTCAGGGAATAAAAGCTACTGAGAGAAAATCTGAGCAGATTGCTTACCCTGGCCCCTGGCAAGGGCGGTGCAATTCTACCTCAGGCAAAGACATTTGAGAATCACAGCAACAGGCCCCTCCCCAAGAAGACCAACAAGAACATCAAGCCAAGACCAAGATCACTGATCAATGAGAACTGTGGAACTCCAGACTTAGGGGAACGCAGCCCATAGAATTCATGGCTTTTCCCCCCATGATTCTGTAGTCTTTCAAAGTTAAATTTCTTTAATTTTATTTTTTTCTTATTCTATTTTTTTTAAAAGATTTTATTTATTTATTTGACAGGCAGAGATCACAAGTAGGCAGAGAGGCAGGCAGAGAGAGAGAGAGGGAAGCAGGCTCCCTGCTGAGCAGAGAGCCCGATTCGGGGCTTGATCTCAGGACCCTGGAATCATGACCTGAGCTGAAGGCAGAGGCTTTAATCCACTGAGCCACCCAGGTGCCCCTCTTATTCTATTTTTAAAATTTTTTCCTCTTTCCTATTTCAACCTTTTAAAACTAGTTTATCAATACCTTTTTAAAAATCTTTTTTCATATTCATTGTTATAGTCATATTCTATCCCTTCATTGCATTTAACCTTATTTTTTATATACATATAAGTTTTTCTTTCTTTAAAATTTTGGGATACAGTTTCTTCTAACAGATCAAAATATACCCTAAATCTAGCATATGGTTTTGTTCTAGTCTCCAGCCTGATCACATTCTCTCCTTTTTTCTTCTTTTTTCAACCAACTTTTTATCTTATCAATTCCTTTTTTAGAATCTGAAAATTTTCATCTTTATATTCATATTCCATCCCTTCATCATTTTTACCCTTATTTTTGCATATATATTTTTCTTTCATTAAAATTTTGTGAGACAATTTCTTCTAACAGGCCAAAATGCACCCCAAATTAAGTCTGTGGCTTTGTTCTATTCATCAGTCTATTCATACATACATATATATGTGCATATATACTATAAATATATTTCATATATACATATATGTGTATATGTATATATATCTATATTTATCTATCAATATATCTATATCTATATCTATGTGTGTGTGTGTATATATATATATATATATATATATATATATATATATATCTCCTCCCCCTGTGGTCGCTGCTACTCTTTTAGTATTTTGTTTTCTCATTCATCTATTCTTAACTGGGTAAAATGACAAGGCATCATATATTCAGAGTACTAAATGAGAAAATATGCAGCCAAGAATACTATATCCAGCTAGGCAGTCATTGAAAATAGGAGAGATGGGGCACCTGGGTGACTCAGTGGGTTAAGCTTCTGCATTCGGCTCAGGTCATGATCTCAAGGTCCTGGGATCGAGCCCCACATCAGGCTCTGCTCAGCAGGGAGCCTGCTTCCCCCTCTCTCTCTGCCTGCCTCTCTGCCTACTTGTGATCTCTGTCTGTCAAATAAATAAATAAATAAATAAAATCTTAAAAAAAAAGAGAAGAAAATAGGAGAGATAAAAGTCTTCTGGGATAAACAAAAACTAAAAGAATTTGCAACACCAAATCAACCCTGCAGGAAATATTGAAAGGGGTCCTCTAAGCAAAGAGAGAGGCTGAAAGTAACATACCAAAAAGGAACAGAGACAATATACAGTAACAGTCACCTTATAGGCAATGCAATGGCACTAAATTCATATCTTTCAATAGTTACCCTGAATATAAGTGGTCTAAATGTCCCAATCAAAAGTCACAAGGTATCAGAATGGTTAAAAAAAATACCCATCAATATTCTGTCTGCAAGAAATTCATTTTAGACCCCAAAACACCTCCAGATTTAAAAAGAGGGTGTGGAAAATAATTTACCATGCTAATGGACATCAAAAGAAAATGGGGATGGCAATCCTTATATCAGATAAATTAGGTTTTAAGCCAAAGACTATAATAAGAGATGAGGAAGGACACTATATCATACTTAAAAGGTCTGTCCAAAAATAAGATCTAATAATTTTAAATATCTATGCCCCAACATGGGAGCAGCCAATTATATAAAACAATTAGTAACAAAGTCAAGGAAACACATCGACAATAATACAATAATAGTAGGGGACTTTTTTTTTTAAGATTTTATTTATTTATTTGACAGAGAGAGAGATCACAAGTAGGCAGAGAGGCAGGCAGAGAGAGAGGAGGAAGCAGGCTCCCTGCGGAGCAGAGAGCCCGATGCGGGGCTTGATCCCAAGACCCTGAGATCATGACCCGAGCCGAAGGCAGCGGCTTAATCCACTGAGCCACCCAGGCGCCCCAATAGTAGGGGACTTTAACACCCTCCTCACTGAAATGGACAGATCATCCAAGCAAAAGATCAACAAGGAAATAAAGGCTTTAAATGACAGACTGGACAAGACAGACATCACAGATACATTCAGAACATTCCATCCCAAAGCAATGGACTATACATTCTTCTCGAGTGCACACGGAACATTCTCCAGAATAGATCACATCCTGGGTCATAAATCAGGTCCCAACCAGTACCAAAAGATTGGGATCAATTCCCTACATACATTCAGACCACAATGCTTTGAAACTAGAACTCAACCACAAGAGGAAAGTTGGAAAGAACTCCAATACATGGAGGCTAAAAAACATCCTACTAAAGAATGAATGGGTCAACCAGGAAATTAAAGAAGAATTTCAAAAATCCATGGAAACAAATGAAAATGAAAACACAAATATTCAAAATCTTTGGGACACAGCAAAGGTGGTCCTAAGAAGAAAGTATATAGCAATACAAGCCTTTTTCAAGAAACAAGAAAGGTCTCAAGCACACAACCTAACCCTACACCTAAAGCAGCTAGAGAAAGAACAACAAAGAAAGCTTAAACCCAGCAGGAGAAGAGAAATAATAAAGATCAGAGCAGAAATGAATGAAATAGATACCAAAAGAAGAGTAGAAAAAATCAACAAAACTAGGAGCTGGTTCTTTGAAAGAATTAATAAGATTGATAAATCCCTGGCCAGACTTATCAAAAAGAAAAGAGAAAGGGCCCAAATTGATAAAATCACAAATGAAAGCAGAGAGATCACAGTCAACACCAAAGGAATACAAACACATTATGAGCAACTATATGCCAGCAAATTTGACAATCTGGAAGAAATGGATGCATTCCTAGAGACATATAAACTACCAAACTGAACCAGGAAAAGATAGAAAACCTGAACAGATCCATAACCAGTAAGGAGATTGAGGCAGTCGTCAAGAATCTCCCAACAAACAATAGCCCAAGGCCAGACGGCTTCCCAGGCGAATTCTACCGAACAATTAAAGAGGAATTAATAAATATTCTCCTGAAACTGTTCCAAAAAATAGAACTAGAAGGAAAACTCCCAAACTCATTTTATGAGGCCAGCATCACCTTGATCCCAAAACCAGTAAAAGACCCCATCAAAAAGGAGAATTATAGACCAATATCCTTGATGAACATAGATGCAAAAATTATCACCACAATACCAGCCAATGGGATCCAACACTATATTAAAAGGATTATTCACCACGACCAAGTGGGATTTATTCCTGGGATGCAAGGTTGGTTCAACATCTGCAAATCAATCACTATGATACAATACGTTGATAAAAGAAAGAACAAGTACCATATGATACTCTTGATAGATGCTGAAAAAGCATTTGACAATATACCGCATCCTTTCTTGACAAAAACTCTTCACAGTGTAGGATAGAGGGTACATACCTCAATATCATCAAAGCCATCTATGAAAAACCCACAGTGACTATCATTCTCAATGGGGAAAAACTGAGAGCTTTCCCCTACTTTCAGGAACACAACAGCTCTGTCCACTCTCACCACTACTATTCAACATGGTACTAGAAGTCCTAGCCTCAGCAATCAGACAAGAAGAAATTAAAGGCATCCGAATTGGCAAAGAAGAAGTCAAACTCTCACTCTTTGCAGATGATATGATACTTTATGTGGAAAACCCAAAAGACTTCACTCCAAAACTGCTAGAACTCATACAGGAATTCATTAAAGTGTCAGGATATAAAATCAATGCGTAGAAATCAGTTGCATTTCTATACACCAACAAGAAGACAGAAGAAAGAGAAATTAAGGATTCGATCACATTTACGATTGCACCGCAAACCCTAGGATACTTAGAAATAAACCTAACCAAAGAGGCAGAGTCTGTACTCAGAAAAGTATAAAGTTCATGAAAGAAATTGAAAAAGACACAAGAAATGGAAAAATGTTCCTGCTCATGGATTGGAAGAGTAAATATTGTGAAAATGTCTATGCTACCCAAAGCAATCCACACATTTAATGCAATCCTGATGAAAATGCCATCAAATTTTTCCACAGAATGGAACAAATTATCCTAAAACTTATATGGAACCAGGAAAGACCCACAATAGCCAGACAAATGTTGAAAAAGAAAGCCAAAGTTGGTGGCACTATAATTCCAGACTTTAAGCTCAATTACAAAGCTGTTATCATCAAGAGAGTATGGTACTGGCACAAAAACAGACACATAGATTAATGGAACAGAAATGGACCCTCAACTCTATGGTCAACTAATCTTTGACAAAGCAGGAAAGCATGCCCAATGGAAAAAAAGATAGTCTCTTCAACAAATGGTGTTGGGAAAATTGGACAGCCACGTGCAAAAGAATGAAACTGGACCATTTCCTCACATCACACACAAAAAGACTCTACATGGATGAAAGGCCCCAATGTGAGACAGGAATTCATCAAAATCCTTGAGAAGAACACAGGCAGCAACCTCTTCGACCTCAGCCATAGCAACTTCTTCCTAGAAACACCACCAAAGACAAGGGAAGCAAGGGCAAAAATGAACTATCAGGATTTCATCAAGATCAAAAGCTTTTTCACAGCAAAGGAAATAGTCAACAAAACCAAAAGACAACTGACAGAATGGGAGAAGATATTTGCAAAAGACATATCAAATAAAGGGCTAGTGTCCAAAATCTATAAAGAGCTTAGCAAACTCAACATCCAAACAACAAATAATCCAATCAAGAAATGGGCAGAAGACATGAATGGACATTTCTGCAAAGAAGACATCCAAATGGCAGACAGGCACATGAAAAAGTGCCAACATCACTCAGCATCAGGGAACTACAAATCAAAACCACAGTGAGATATCACCTCACACCAGTCAGAATGGCTAAAATTAACAAGTCAGTAAATGACAGATGCTGGCGAGGATGCGGAGAAATGGGAACCCTCCTCCACTGTTGATGGGAATGCAAGCTGGTGCAACCACTCTGGAAAACAGCATGGAGGTTCCTCAAAAAGTTGAAAATAGAGCTACCCTATGACCCAGCAATCGCACTACTGGGTGTTTACCGTAAAGATACAAATGTAGTGATCCAAAGAGGCATGTGCACCTTAATGTTTATAGCAGCAATGTCCACAATAGCCAAACTATGGAAAGAACCTAGATGTCCATCAACAGTTGGATGGATAAAGAAGATGTGAAATATACATAAACACACACACACACGCACGCACAATGGAATACTATGCAGCCATTGAAAAATGAAATCTTGCCATTTGCAATGACATAGATTGAACTAAAGGGCATTATTATGCTAAGCGAAATAAGTCAATCAGAGAAAGACAATTATCATATGATCTCTCTGAAAAGAGAATTTGAGAGGCAGGGTGGGTGGTTGTGGGGGGCACGGAGGGAAAAAAATGAAACAAGATGAGATCAGGAGGAATACAAACCATAAGAGACTCTTTGTTTCCTGAGAAACAAACTAAGGGTTGCTGGGGGGTGGGGAGGAGAGGGATGGGTGGCTGGGTTATCGACCTTGGGGAGGGTATGTGCTATGGTGGGTGTTGTGAATTGTGTAAGCCTGATAATTCACAGACCTGTACCCCTGAAGCAAATGATGTATTATATGTTAATAAAATTTTAAAAAGTCAGCTTCAATAAGATATCATTTATACACAATGAAATGAACCCATTCTTAGTGGACAGTTCAGTAAACTTTTCAAAAAGATTTTATTTTTATTTATTTGAGTGAGAGTAAGAGAGCATGGGCAGGGTGAGGGACAGAGGGAGAAGCAGACCCTCGCTGAGCAGGGAGCCTGACGCTATGTGGGACTCAATCCCAGGATCTAATCGGTAGTTTTTTCCTCTCGTGGCTGTGTATCCATCATACTGATAGACCTACATTTGTTTAACTGTTCACCTGTTGATGGATATTCGAGCTGTTTCAAGTAAATTGGCTATTGTGAATAAAGCTGGTGTGCACCCCCATAGTATCTAACTAACATAGATTCGTGCTATAGCACTTTCTATATTAACTGTAATTATAGATCAGTTATAGTGGAAAGATCACTAAAGCCAGAGTCAAACCCTAGGTTTCTGAGTATAAGATAATGTATACAAATTGCTCAGCGCATAGTAAATGCTTAAAAATAATAGTTATTATGGCTGCTGTTCCGTTTAGGTGTGTGACATGAGTAAGTTACTTAACCTATCTGGGTCTCAGTTTCTTCATATGTAAATGGAAAATTTCCAGGGTCTTGTGCACAATGCCGACGGGCTCTGTGAGGAGTATCCAGCCATCATGCACGATATTGGTGGGGGATGCTTTCCCTGTGGCTAAGAGTGGAGGGTATAACTTGAGACTTGTTGGTGGAGAGACAGATCCAGTCGATTCAGGGAGAGGGGTGTGTACAGAGGATGCAGAAGAAAAATTAGATTGTGCCCATGAAGTGAAGGTACTTGGTAGAGAGGCAGTGGAAGCTAGGAGAGGCATGGGCATAGGGAGAAGTAACAAAGTTCATGGAAACTTACATTCAGACACACACGGTGGGGGCGCCTGGGTGGCTCAGTCATTATGTGTCTGCCTTTGACTCAGGTCATGCTCCCAGGGTCCTGAGAGCAGGCAGGCCCTGCGGCCGGCTCTCTGCTCAGTGGGAAGCCTGCTTTGCCCTCTCTCGCTCCCTCTGCTTGCTGCTTGTGTTCCCTCTCTCACTGTCTCTCTTTCTCTCTGTCAAATAAATAAATAAAATCTTCAAAAAAAAGGAAAGAAAGAAACAAACACAGGATGTAGGACAGAGCTTTTTTTGTTTCAGGGAGCATGTCCAGAATGGGCTTAGATGCTGAAGCAAGTGAATTATGATGATTCTCCCAAAATTACTTTGCTTTAGAGCTAAGGATATCCAGCCAGGCTCAAGGTTGCACAGACCTTTCCCCACAGCTCTCTGCTAATTGAATTAAACCCTTCTTGGCAATAAGGGAGTCTCCCAAAGACTGACCGGAAGGATTGATCCTGCACGTAGCTTTCGGGCCACATGCCTCGGCCCAAAGTCTTCTTTTAGCTACTGTCTCCTTTCATCTTCCTGTAATGGTTAGCAATACCTGATTACATGACATGCTGGCGGCCTTCCAGGTGTCATCTGTTGACGAATACAATTACTGCTGATTCCTAGGAGAGATGGCTCTTTCCGGAGCTGGTATGTCTTCATAGGGTCCTCAGCCCCTTGTCAGTTTCAGGGGCAATGCCAAAGGAAATTAAAGCTCTTCATTTAGAAGTGTTTTGTTTTCCGAACCATGCATGTGCTAGAATCACAGCCAGAAAGAGAAACAAAGAAAAATCACAGAAGCAGTCTGTCTTCCACTCCCTTGCATTTCATTACTGTGAGTTTATACTCAATTTAAAAGCTCACTGTGACTTGTTCTGCACAGAGCCTGCACACGGCATTCTGCCAAGCTCGGCACCTACCTCCTTTTCATTCATGATAATCTCTTTGGTTGTTTATTTCCTTTCTATTAAATTAATAATTCCTTGAAAATTGTGTTTCTAACTGCTAAGGCATCTTCCTTGTAGGTTAAATATCTCCTAGCTATGAGTTCCTTTGGAGAATTGTAACTGACCTGAAATTGGTGACTCCTAGCCTAGGAATTTCAGGTCCCTCCATGTACCTGCAGTTAGAGATATTTTGGAGTAGGCAGTTATGCTAAGCTTTTTTTCTTTCACTTCAGCCATGAATGCTAGCTAACATTGCCTAAGAGATGAATGGAAATATTTTACAGAGTTTGTGATTCTGCTCGAGATGGTAATCTTACATGATTGTGCAAAATCCTGAAGCAGGAGCTTCTTCACCTTGGAAATCAGAACTGGTCATCCAAGTCCTCGGTATGAAACAAAAACAAAAGGATAGGACACAGTGAAAAGGGACTTACTCAATTATTTGTTTAGATACAATTCTTCCACGGCGGTGTGAACACAGCATTTATTAAAAATTGCCCATCTCCCTTCCAGAAATAAACAGCAGTATGATTCGTAAGGGAGAAAAATGTCTGTATGGTATGAAATCATCACCAGGCCAAAGACAGGCCTACAATTTGCCAGAAACACTGCCGTCAATAAATAGCGTGACTTTCAGAAATGGGATGCTCTCTGAACACGGACAGTAAGGATTATCACATGACAGGTAGATTTGCCCTTTACAGAAACCCTCATGTAGAGAAGGTTTGTAGGTATGGGATCATTAGAGATTCAGGAAACCACTACCTTTAAGAAAGCTCTACATAGATCATCAAGCTAAGAACATCACCAGAGAAAGTTGGGGCATAATTAACTCTATTATAGCCCCAACATCTGAACAAATGAAGACAAATGAAGGTTGTGTTCAGCACAACGAGCACACAGAATAGTGTTTTGCTGGAGTCAGCTGAACAGGCTTACAGGCTTGATTGTGAAATACTTGGGAATTTTGCCAGCTGATGTTAAATTTATTTGGTAGTTTGAAATCAGCCATGGTGGCAGTGTTTATATGACAGAAATTGGCAATTGCTGGAGGGTAGGGCATATCATTGGGTAGGTTGGTCTTGTTTTGCCTTTGAAAAGCTAGTTTACCAGCCTACCACTGCCTAGTGCTATTGAAGGCAGAGACTGTCGGTCAGGATAGATGTGTTTCCACCTCTTAGAGGGGTGTGTGTTATTGTGGAGCCCCAGTAGCTCATCAGACATTTCCCAGAACCCAGACTTAGCATTCCTCCAGTTCTCTTGCTCCCTGAGCAACTTGCTGAGATTCTTGGTGTTGTTGTTTTTTGGTGTTTTTTTTGTTGTTTTTTTGGTAGCAGTAGATGAATTGGTGCTCGATGGTGTTCTTTAAAGTCCTGGGGATTCTAAAGAGCTCCTGTGGGGGACATCTGGGGAAGGGAGGAGAAGAATTACTTGAGGCTGAGCAGATCTTTATCTATCTGCAACTGGAGCAGCTTCATTTTCTTTGTTTTACATATTGGTCCCCCCACCAAACAGAAACAAACAGACAAGCAAACAAAACAGAAACAAAACAAGCCAACCGAACCATTGCGTGAAGAAAGCAGACCACTACGAAAAAACTTTGGAAAATAGTAAGCCAGAGCTCTTTGCTTCCCCAAAAATCACATATCTTACTGTTAACAAATGATCATTCTACTGGGCATAATTCAGCTATTTGTGAGTTTAGTTAACATCAGTTAGTTTCTCACCAACTGATAAAGCACGGACCCACGAATGGAAAATTCAAAATTTCTTAAGTAACCAGGTTGAACCCCAGAGCCATTGATTAGGAATTGTCCTTCTGAGATTTTGACTGCAGTAGTCAGCACACCATCGCTGTCTTATAGGTAGCAACTGGGAAACTCTCTTTGCTACAAGAAAACTGGAAAATGAGTCAGTTGGGCGAGCTGGGCTGAAATCATGGGAGGTTCTAACCTTTTAAACACACCTTTTAAAATGGCTCCTCTTCTACTTACAAAAGCAACCCGAATGTCCCTTATAAATTTTTAGACAGTTAAGAAGCAAAAAGTTCAAAATGAAAGTCACTTTATCCACCATCCAAAACCAGTAGCTTCTTTAGAAACACACATATACACCCACATACACATGACTTTTTTTTTTTAAGAGGAGTTTTTCAACTTTGAGATCATGATGTAATGTCGCTTGACTGGTTCTTATCAGTGTGATCATCTGTTATACACAGGTGCACTTGATCTATACATGAAAGATCTCCTCTCTATATAATATTCTAAAGAATAGCTAATGTAAAAGCCTCACATTTTAAAAAATCAAGTAGTAATTATGGTGGGCATCACAGACATATGGTATCATTTACAAGCACGATATGGTATTCAATAAACTGTAGCCTGTCAGTTCTCCCCAGAGGCAAACATTATTATCAATTCCTTGCTTATTTTTTCTGAGATCTTCTGAGTATATGCAATCATATCTCTAAATTGTAATAGTTAACGTAAAAGATTTCTGGCTTATATGTGAGAGTAGAACTCCAGCATTTGTAAATCTCTCAGAATCTTTTTAAAACTTTTTTTGTGGGTGCCTGGGTGGCTCAGTTGATTAAGCATCTTCCTTCAGCTCAGGTCATAATCCTAGAATCCTGGGATGGAGCCCCGCATCAGCTCCCTGATCCACAGGAACCCTGCTTCTGACTTTATTCACTCTGACTTTTAAGCCATGCAAAGGGAAGTTGTAAATTACTTTGACCAGTGTCCCAGAATTCTGTTCAGTCTACAGAGACTCCACAGTAACGCCATGAGAAACCTTCAATATCTCAGAGAGGAATTACAGTTCTAGAATCTTTTGGGAAATTGAGGAATTCTCCTTCTCCCACTCCCCCTGCTTGTATTCCCTCTCTTGCTGTGTCTCTCTCTATCAAATAAATAAATAAAATCTTAAAAAAAGAAAAGAAATCTGACGTCGGTCTTATTAGGTGAAAATTAAGATTTTTGACAGTGCTGCCTTCCTTTCTGAGGTTCTGGGGAGAATCCATTTTGTTGCCTTTTTCAGTTTCTCGAGACCACCCTGATTTTCCAGCTCATGACCTCTTCTCCTTTTTCAAAGCCAGCAACGTTGCGTCTTTCTGAGCCATCCTCTGCAACCACATCTTCCCCTGACCACAGCCAGAAAAGGCTTTCTATTTTTAAGGTCTCATGTGATTATACTGGGCCCAGAGAATTCAGAATAATCCCGATGATCCAGAATAATCTTCCTATCTCAAGGCCCTTAATTTAATCAAATCTGCAAAGTCTGGGGATTAGAATGTGGATATCTTTCGTAGTTCATTATTTTGCCCACTATAGAGATCAAGAGAAATAAATTCTCAGAAGAAAGAAGCATTCCTTCTCTGTTATCCTGTGTCGTGAGGGATTCTCAAGGAAATCCCAAAATGGGGCCTGAGATGTCTGACCCTACCTAAATTGCAATTTTTCATTTCTTATAGAAACAATAATCAGCATATTGTGACCATTGTTCTTAAAAACAAGGCAGGCCAAAGTCACTGAGTATTTTCCTGTAAGATGTTTTCATGTCTCACTGAGAAACATCTGGTAATCTTTTGGTTGAAATCCTTCTTATTTATGAATACTCTTTCCTTGTGTTTTTGACATGTGTTTCTTTATAAATAATCAAGCTATAAGCTTGTCACTCTGACTTTTAAGCCATGCAAAGGGAAGTTGTAAATTACTTTGACCAGTGTCCCAGAATTAAAGTCTGTTCAGTCTACAGAGACTCCACAGTATGGCCATGAGAAACCTTCAATATCTCAGAGAGGAATTACAGTTCTAGAATCTTTTGGGAAATTGAGGATTCCTGTGATAGAAGGAAGACTGAAAGCATTACAAATAATATCTAGATATTTTGGGGACATTGCGTATATGACTAGTTGTCTGAGGAAGAAAAAAGATCAAGCCTGGTTTACAGCTAGGTCTGTAGAATGGTCTAGCACCACTGAGAGCGGATGGCTAGAGCATTACAGCTCTACTTAGCAGTGATGCCGAAGGACAAGGGTGAGGGAAAATACTTTCAGTGGGTAGGGTTTTGAGTAATAGATTTGGTTGTCCATGTCTGGAGGGAGAGACAGCCAGCAGAGTGGGTCTACACTGCTTCTTGGGCAGTTGCCAGTCATTGGACTAGTGGGTCAGGGACTTGGAAGAAACAGGATTGAAAGACTGATGACAAGGAAGGGTCATCAATTGATGACAAGGATGGGCACAAACTGTGAGGATTCACAGGAGCCATGGAAGGGCAGCCACGGCCGAGAAGGCTCTTCATTATCAGATGGACAAAATGATGCTCTCTGAGATGTCAGATACTTTCTCTAGCCACCCCAGTGTTTGCTTAGCAGATCCTGAAACAAAGTGACTGTGGGGAGGAAGGGATGGAGGCTCAACAACACAGACTTATCCTTCCTGATGGCTTGGCTAAAGTTACTGTTGCATGCCTTGTTCGCCACAGCAGAGACCAACATTGTGTCCCCTTGGGTGCCTTCGATAGCACCCAGCTGATCACCTTCGCCACTAGCAGATGACCACCAGCACCCAATGGCCAGTAGCTGGCACCCTTCCAGGCAGTCTCACAGCGGAGTGTCTCCAGTGAGACACCTCCCATGAACAACTTTTCCCAGCACCCTAGATAGTGGATTTCCAGCCATCTCTGTTAGCAGACCAAAGTGACTTCTCTGTCATCCATTTAGCCACTGCTGGACTCTCTCCAAGATCTGGATCTCCAACATGGAGACTGATGCAAATAGAGAATAAAGAGGCCCTTTCATTGCTTTGATTGATTATTGTCCTGAAATTTCCATCTCAACATGATGCGTCAAAGGAAACAAAGTGATGAATCAGGCATTAAAGCCAGGTCCAATCCTGAGAGGATGAAGGTATCCCCAAATTTCACATATTCTAAAAAGGAAATAGTGTTTCTTTAAGAAATTGTGAAAATGTATGTCTTATGTTTAAACCTGAGGCTAAATATATCAAGATATTCTGGATGAATTTTCTTTACAATTAGAAAAAAATCCAAATCCTTCATATTCCCATCAACTCCTGTTTTAAATGGTGTTTGTCCCCAAGGTTCATTGTGACAGAAGTTACTGTGTGAATGAGACTTTCCAATGCTTACATTTGGTTTCAGGCTAATGCAATCTATTGTGTTCTGTGCCTGCTTTAAAGCTTGAAAAACAATAATTAATATTTGTAAGTGCTTTATGATTTACTGCTTGCTTTAACATATACTCATCTTTTAATCTACTCACAAAGTTAGTTATGACAACAGTTAGGTTAGGTAACATTTTAGTTGTTTTGTTAAAGTATTATAATTCATTGTAGAAAATGTAATAAACGCTGAGAAATAAAAAGAATTTGAAATGGTTTGTAATCCCACTAGGAAGTGATAACTGTTGTTAGAACTTCAACGTATATGTTTCCAGTCTTGTTATTATGTATATAGGCATGTTTTTACAAAAATGAAATCACGTTGCATGTAATCTGTTAGCTTACATAACAATATATCATGAATATGTTATGTCCCTGAGTGTATTCCTTTTAAACCATGTTCCTAATCCTTTTGAATTAGGAAGTCTTTAATAACTAATGAAAGCTACATTCCCTAACGCCCAGATAAGCAGCTATGCAAATATACAATTGAAATGTATCAGTAAATGAACAGAAGAGGATCTAGATTTCGAGCAGTTTGAAACCTACATAATTTTGGAGACTCTTTTATTTTCTTGTTTTCAATTTTATCTTATCTTTTGTTACATTTCATGCTTTAAAAATGTTTAAACTGTGCAAAATATATAAGGCAGCAGCTCCTACTTCAACCTGTCTGTAAGTAACTCTAGTAAATGGAATTGTCTCTTTCTTAGAAATAGAACCACATTTTTCTTTTAAAAACAGGTTCTCCACTGAGCAGAGAGCCCGATGTGGGCTCTATCCCAGCATCCTGGGAATATGACCTGAGCTGAAGGCAGAGGCTTTAACGCACTGAGCCACCAAGGCGCCCCGAAAAGTTTCTTAAATGTGAAAAAGTGAACTTAGTTTTGACCCCATTTCTAAGTTTCAGTCTCATTAATGGTTAGTGTTGGGGGAAGATTATTGAGAGGACATGACCCCTGTGAGCTGGACACCTGATATCACAGCCTCCTTACCTTCTTCCTTGTATTTGGAATGTGCATTCTCTAATCCCACAGGCTATCCCAAGGACATAGCCTTAAGATACTTGATGTTGAGACTGTCTGGGTGGTATCTGTGACTGAACCCAGTTAAGGCCTCTACAGAAACTTTTAAGAATTGTTGGATGGCTTCAGAGAACTCATCTCGTGGCTGCACAAGACAAGCCTCTATGTAAATTCTCTTGCTTATTAAGCCTATCACCTACCAATCTGGAGTGGATTGTCTCTTTCCTTGGTGTCTTGACGACCTCCACCTTGTGTGTGGGGGGAATAAGGGGGCTGGCTTCAGATTGCCCCAGGGAGGCTCTGGACAGCTGATATGAACAATTCCCTTAATGTTTTCAAATCACTTAATTATTAATGAAGAAGTCTTTTGGAAATGCTGAGCAATTTTATTAAATAGGAAAAAACAGTACTTCTAGTATTTATGATTTTTGTTTAAAAAGTTTATTTTATTTTGGTAATTAAAAGCAAAGCAAAGAGATTAAGGAGTGCACTTGTGCTGAGCGCCAGGTGTTGTATGGAAGTGTTGAATCACTATATCGTATACCTGAAACTAAGATGACACTGTATATTAGCTATACTGGAATTTAAATAAAAGCTTAAAACAAAACAGTAGTCTAAATTGTAAGATTGAGAAACTGACCCAAAAAATGACGGAAAATTTTCTTTTTCTCACACTGTGGGAAGTGCTCTAAAAGGAAAACCACAAAATCATATATAAATGTGAATGTTTTTGGTAGAAGTAGTAATCACACTATGTTGCTAGAGACAGAGATTCTGGTCCTTTTTATTTTCTATTTACAAATTTTAAAGGTTATTTTTATTTATTTATTTTTAAACTTTTAGTATAGTTGACACACAATGTCAATTAGTTTCAGACATACAACTTAGTGATTTAACAAGTGTGTACGTTTTTCTGTGTTTAACACAAGGGGAGCTACCATCTGTCCCCTTACATCACTACTACAATATCCTTGATTGTATTCCTTACTCTGTGCCTTTCATTCCAATGGCTTATTCATTCCATGACTGGAAGCCTGTGTCACCTTCTCCCCTTCACCCATTTTGCCCATTCCACCTCACCCCTACCTTCTTGTAACCATCGATTTGTTCTCTCTATTTATAGTTTTAATTCTGCTTTTTGTTTATTCATTTTTTTAAAAATTTCCACTTATGAGTGGGATCATATGGTATTTGTCTTTCTCAGTCTGGCTTATTTCACTTAGCATAATACTCTCTAAGTGCAAGCACGGTGTCCCAAATGACACCTTCTCATCCTTTTTTAATGGCTAGGTAATATTCCTCTGTGTGTGTGTGTGTGTGTACGCGCACACACGCACATGACATTTTCCTTATCCACTTGTGTGTTGGTGGACACTAAGTTGGTTCCATAACCTGGCTATTGTAAATAATACTGTAATGAACAGAAGGGTACATATATCTTCTTGAGTTAGTGTTTGTGTTTTCTTTGGGTCAATACCCTATAGTGGAATTTTTGGATCCAATGGTATTTCTATTTTTAATTTTTGAGTAAACTCTGTACTGTTTTCCACAGTGACTGTACCAACTTATATTCCTATCAACAGTGCATGAGGGTTCTTTTGTCTCCAAATCCTTGCCAACACTTGTTATTTCTTATCGTTTTGATTTTAGCCATTCTAACTGATGTAAGGTGATATCTCATTGTTGTTTTGATTTTCGTTTCCCTGAAGATTAGTGATGTAGAACATCTTTTCATGTGTGTGTTGGCCATCTGTCTGCATCCTTTGGAAAAATGTGTATTTAGGTATTCTGTCCATTTTTTAATGGACTAGGTTTTGTGTGTGTGTGTGTTTTTTTTTATGTTGAGCTGTACAGTTCTTTTTTTCCCCTAAGATTTTAATTATTTATTTGAGAGGGAGAGAGAGCAAGCACAAGAGTGGGAAAGAGAGTGAGCAAGAATCTGAAGCAGGCTCTCCACTGAACACAGAGATGGATACTGGGCTGTATCCTACCACAGTGAGATTGCAACCTGAGCTGAAAGCAAAAGGCAGGTCTTCAACTGACTGAGCCCCCCGGGGGCCCAAGCTGTATAGCTCTTTATATATTTTGGATATCAACCTCTTATCAGATTTATCATTTGCAAATATCTTAACCCGTTCAGATTATCTTTTAGTTTTGTTAATGGTTTCCTTTGCTGTGCAGAAGGTTTTTATTTTGATGTAGTTCCAATCGTTTATTCTTGCTTTTATTTTCCTTGCCTTAGGAGAGATATCTAGAAAAATGTGGCTGTGGCTGATGTCAGAGAAATTACTACCTGCGTTCTTTTCTAGGAATTTCGTGGTTTCAGATTTCACATTTAGGTCTTTAATCCATTTTCGAGTTTACTTTTGTGTATGGTGTTAGAAAGTGGTCCAAATTTACCCAGCACCATTTATTGAAAAGACTGTCTTTTCCCCATAGTATATATATTCTTGCCTTCTTTGTTGTAGATTAACTGAGTATAATTGTGAGTTTATTTCTGTGGTCTCTATCCTGTTCCACTGATCTGTGTGTCTACTTTTGTGCCTGTACCATATTGCTTTGATTGCTGCAGCTTTCTTATATCATGAAATCTGGTATTGTGATACCTCCAGCATTGTTCTTCTTTCCCAGGATGGCTTTGGTTATTAAGGTCTTTTTTGGTTCCATAGAAATTTTAGTATTACTTGTTCTAGTTTTGTGGAAAATGCTATTGGTATTTTGATAGGGATTGCATTGAATCTGTGCATTGCTCTGGGTAATATGGGCATTTTGAAATAGTAATTCTTCATGTCCGTGAGCATGGAATATCTTTCCGTTTGTTTGTGTCATCTTCAAGTTCTTTGATCAGCATTTTATTGTTTTCAGGGTATAGGTCTTGCAGCTCTTTAAGTTTATTCTTAGGTATTTTAACTTTTTAGGTGCAATTGTAAATGGTGTTGTTTTTTACATTTCTTTTTCTGAGACTTCGTTGTTAATGTGTAGAAACACAGCAAGGGGTGTCTGAGTGATGAGTTGGTTAAGCATGTCCCTTCAGCTCAGGCCATGATCCCGGGGTCCTGGGATCCAGTCCCACGTTGGGCTCTATACTCACTGGGGAGTCTGCTTCTCATTCTCCATCTACCCCTCCACCCTGCTTATGCTGTTTCTCTCTCAAATAAATAACTAAAATCTAAAAAAGAAAGAAAGAAAGAAAGAAAGAAAGACTACATATTAACCACTTTACTAAATTCATTTATTACTTCCAGTAGTTAATGGTGTTTTTTTTTTGTTTGTTTTTTGGTGGAATCTTTTGAATTTTCTGTGTATAGTATTATGTTGTCTGCAAATAGTGACAGTTTAACTTCTTTACCAATGTGGATGTCTCATTTCTTTTTCTTGTCTGATTGCTATGGCTAGGACTTCTAGTACTATGTTGAATAAAAGTGGTGAGAATGGATATCTTTCTCTTATTCCTGATATTAGAGGGAAAGCTCTCAGTTTTTCACCATTGAGGATGGTATTAGCCTTGGGTTTTTCACAGATGGCCTTTATTATGTTGGGGTATGGTCCTTCAGTTTTATCATGAATGGATGTTGAATCTTGTCAAATGCTTTTTTATGTCTATTAAGATGATCAAATGATTTTTATCCTTTGTTTTTTTGTTGTGATGTATGATGTTAACTGATTTATGAGTATTGAAGAATCCTTTAAGAATGAGAATAAATTCCAGCTGATCACAAGGAATGGTCTTTTTAATGTATTTTTGTATGTGGTTTGCTAATATTTTGTTAAGGATTTTTGCATCTATGTTCATCAGGGATATTGGCCTGTAGTTTCCTTTTTTGGTGGTATCATTGATTTTTATATCAGCGTAGTGCTGACCTTACAGAATGTATTTGGAAGCTTTCCTTCCTCTTCTATCTTTTGAATAGCTTGAGAGGAATAGTTATTGACTCTTATTTAAATGTCTGATAGAATTCCATTGACAAATTCATCTGGTCCTGAAGTTTTTTGATCACTGATTTAATTTTGTTACTTATAAGTGGTCTGTTCAGATTTTTTATTTCTTCCTGATTCAGTTTTGGGAGGTTATATGTTTATAGAAATGTATCCATTTCTTCTAGGTTGGCCAGTTGGTAGTCATATAATTTTTATAGTATTTTCTTATAATCCTTTGTATTTCTGTGGGGTCAATTGTTACTTCTCCTCTCTTGTTTCTGATTGTATTTATTTGGGTCCTTTCTGTTTTTTGTCTTAATGAGTCTGGCTGAGGGTTTGTCAGTTTTGTTTCTTTTCAAAGAACCAGCTCTTGGTTTCATTGATTTTCTCTACTGTTTTTTCAGTCTTTATGATATTTATTTCTGCACTGATCTTTATTATTCCCTCTCTTCTACTCATCTTGGGCTTTGTTCTCTTTTTCTAGTTCCTTTAGCTGTAAGGTTAGATTGTTTATTTGAGCTTTTTTTCTTTCTTGACATAGGCCTATATTACTATCTACTTCTCTCTTAGAACTGCTTTTGGTGTGTCTCAAAGATTTTTGGACTGTTTTGTTTTCATTTTCATTTCACTCAATGTATTTTTAAAATTTCTTCTTTGACTGAGTTGTTGATCCATTGGTTGTTTACTATCATGTTGTTTCGTCTCTACGTGTTTGTATTTTTAACCATTTTTTCCCTGTGATTGATTTCTAGTTTCATAATTTTGCGCAAATCAATGAGTGGGTTATAGCTCCTCATCTGAAAACCATCCCAAGTCTTCGAACCTTCACCATAAGGAGTTTTTCTTGTAGTGATTCTGAGTCTTGGTAGGTATCTGAACTGGTGTACTTTGAGCTTCTTTTCCTCTGTGCCACTGAGCAAGTCAGCACATATCTTCTCTAGAGATTTTATGTTGCAGCTGGTTGGAGTAATTCTAATTTATGTCTGACTCCATGGTATCTTCCTGGTGGGGAGTCAGGAGCAGGAGCGGGATGCCCAGAGATCCACTATAGCTGCAACTGCCTCTTCCTCAAAGAGCCAGTCTTCTCAAATTTACCGAGGTTTGTTTTATGGCCTTATATGTGATCTATTCAATTTAGATCCTGTTTAAATGAGATTTGTTCAGGAGATTTACCGGAAATACTTAAATAGAAATGCTTTGGGATTGTAATCTGGCTTCACCTTCATATCTAGAATTTTTTTAAAAAAGATTTTATTTATTTACTTATTTGACAAAGAGAGAGAAAGAGAGGGAGTGGGAGAGAGAGAGAGAACGAGTGTACAAGCAGGGGGAGAAGCAGAGGGAGAGGGAGAAACAGGCTTTCTGTTGATCAGCGAGCACAATGTGGGGCTTGGTCCCAGGACCCTAGGATTATGCCCTGAGCTGAAAGCAGACACTTAACCGAATGCACCACCCAGGCATTCCTAGAAAATTCTTTAATTCTCAACAACTCAACACTCAGAGGGGCCTACTTCAAACTCGAGGTAAATCCATGACTATTCATGAATTAAACTAAGTTGCACCAAGGTTGAGAACTCTTGCTCTACTACATCATCTTTTTCCCTTTTTTTTTTTTTTTTTTAAGATTTACTTATTTATTTGGGAGAGAGTGAGAGAAAGAGAGCACATGGTGGGAGGAACAGAGGGAGAGGGAGAGAGAATTTCAAGCCAACTCTACGCTGAGTGCAGAGGCCTGTAGAGGGCTTGATCTCCACGACCCTGAGCCAAAACCAAGAGTTGGTCCCTTAACCGACTGGGCCACCCAGGGACTCCTCTACCACACCGTTTTTAATGGCTTCCTAGTGATTTAATGCATGGATATACAATAATTTGTTTAATTCCGTTGAGCATTTAAGATGGTTTATAATACCACTCTGGGATAAACATCCTTCTAGTTAAATCCCCCTACCTTTTCCTTGTTATTTCTTTAGGATAAATTCCTATAATTAGACTAAGAGGTATGGCATATCTAAAAACTTTAAATTTGGTGGAGTGCCTGGGTGGCTCCATCAGTTAAGCATCTACCTTCAGCTCAGGCCATGATCCCAGAGTTTGGGGATTGAGCACAGCATCTGTGCTCAGGGGAGACTCTGATTCTCCTTCTCCCTCTGTTTCTCCCTTATGCTCTTCTCTGTCACTCTCTCTCTGTCTCTCTCTCTCAAATAAATAAATAAATAAAATCCTTATTTAAAAAACCCTGTAAATTTGACAAGACTATTTAAATTCCAATTCACAAATAAAGAAAGGGGGTGTAGTGGTTTACAGATATGGATATTTATGTATGTATGTATGTATGTTGAGGTACAGTTTACATAAATGTTATTTTAGTTTCAGGTGTACAACATGGTGATTTGGCAGTCATGATAAGTGTGGTTATCATCTGTCCCTATATAAAGTTATTACAGTATTATTAACTATGTTCCCTAAGCTGTATTTTTCATCGCCATGATTTACTGATTTTGAAACTGGAAATTTGTACCTCTTAATATCCTTCAACTATTTTGTTCATCCACTCCCCCCACCTCCCCTCTAGCTACCACTGGTTCTTCTCTGTATTTAAGAATTTTTTTTTATTATTGTTGTTTGCTCATTGTTTTGTTTTTTGATTCCACATATAAGTGAAATCATATGGTATTTATCTTTCTCTTTTCTTAGCATAATACCCCCCTAAGTCCATCCATGTTGCTGCAAGTAGCAATATTTTATTTATTTTTTAATGGCTGAATAATATTCTGTCATCCATCAATCACAACTTTTTTTTTAAAGATTTATTTTTTTTTAGAGAGAGAGAGAGAAGGGGGCAGAGGGGCAGAGGGAGAGGAGAGAGAATCTTAAGCAGACTCGGCAGTGAGCATGGAGCCAAACGCAGGGCTCAGTCCCATCCCACAACCCTGAGATCATAACATGAGCCAAAACCAAGAGTCATATGCTTAACCAACTGAGCCATCCAGGCACCCCACCCCTCACATCTTCTTTGTCCATCCATCTATGAATATGTCAAACTTTTCAATTTCCCACAGGGCAGTTTTTAGGTATTTTGTTGAGTGCTATTGTTTGCTTGTCTCCTCAGAAGACTTCAGGTTGGTTGGGCACATGAGGTGCTCAATAAACTGATGGTTGTTGGATGATGTTGAATAGTTGTAACAGTCTTAGAACTTCAGAGGCCTGGGTATGTTTCAGAAACTTCATGATCTAGATTGTGCTCTTAACATTTATGGTTCAAGGTGGAAATGGCTGTAGACCTTTGAGAGGGTCCATGGCTGTTCTAAACCTTAGGGCTTATGTACTTTTGTCATAATGTTTGTTGCAATTTGGATGTTACTCTTTTTTTTTTTTTTTTTTTTTTTTTTTTGAGAGGGAGAGTGGTGGGGAGAAGGGCGTAAGGAAAGGTGGAGAGAGAGAGAATCTAAAGCAGGCACCATGCCCAGCACAGAATCTGACACAGGGCTCCCCTTTAGAAACCAGACAGAGATCATGACCTGAGCCAAAATCAAGAGTGGATGGAGGCAGGGAAACAAGCAAAAGAGGAGAAAGAGATAGCTGGGCTCCACTGTTCATCTTTCTTTGTCTGACTAGTCTAGAGTTAAAAAAGCAAACATTTATTGAATTCCTATAAGGCAGTGGCTAGACTGACTTGAGCAACTGGAGTTAAATGAATATTATTAGATGATCAGACTCTGATCTACATCACACAATCATTTATATTTAGTTTTATACATCGTAACAAGGTGTGTTGAGGAAACCATATAAAATAGTGGATGAAGGTGACAGATTGGGAGTGGCTCTGCTTCTTCTCTAGGTATGTGGATTTATCTACCAGGTCTGTGTCCTGGCCATCAAACCACACTAACAATGCTTTGCTAAAGTGGAATTCAAATTCTATATACACATATGGTCACATTATGTCTGTATCTTTATATATTGCAAGTTGATTCATTAAGGAAGATACTCTTTAAATAAAGTTTTATGTATATTACATGTACTTAATTTCTGTAAAATGTTAAATATTCTTAGGTAATTAGGTGTTGTCAGATATGCTTTTCAGACTAGGTGATTTGGGGTGGCTCTTGTTTTAAAGTTACTTAAAATACTGTTATCTACCTTTTGGTACTCAAAGCCACGGAAATTATGTCATTTATAAAATGGCAGTCCCTTTTCCTTGTTTATCCTAGTCAAGATATCTCTCAAGGGCATACTGCGAGAAGCATGTGCGGTGCACCTCAGATTACCTTGTGAACTGCCTTCACATGTTTAATTTCGTTTAAACATGATAAGAAAACACAACAAAAATCTCACAGCTCTCAATTTATTTCTGTATCTGGCTGTAATAATTTTACATTCTGTAGCAGCTAGTATAAAAAGCAGCAGACATGATCTATGATCTTGGAAAAAAGTAAATGTTGAGTATTTATTAAGAATCTATTATAGTGTCTTTATGTGCAGTCAAAACAGAAGGGGGTGTATCAGTATTCAATCTCTCTGACACATTACTCAGGCTCTGATTAAAAAAACACTCTTTGCGCTCAGGGGCCAATTTAACATTACCATTTTCGTGACTATATGCAGGCACATTACGACAAAGCAAAAAATAAATCAGCATGCTATATTTTTTTTCCCCCCCGCAGCTCTAGGCATGTAATTTATTGAGGTTTGGCAATAAGGTGTAATTTCCTTGGGTTCTGAGAGCCCAGCTGTGGTAACTGCAGGTCTTCCAGCTTCTTCTTATGGACTCTCCTTGAGGTCAGGAAAAGGCTGAGCTTTACCACGGTCCCCAGGGACTGATTCCACGTGGAGGAATTAAGAAAAAGAGGGGGGTGACTGATGGTGATGGGGATGGGAGCCGGCTTAGTTCCGGGAAAAGGGGGGAGGCTCTTACTGGGACCCTACAGGAAGATGAATTGCAGAAGTGGGAAGCCGCCCGCGAACCGATTCGGTTCGGTTGGACGCCCGCAGAAGGAATAAGGCCCCCGGCGCGTGCAATCCCCTTCCTTCCACCCGGCCGCGCCTTCCCCGCCCTACAGCGCCAAACGCCGGCGCGCGCGCCCTGCCCCCTTCCTGCGCACGCTCCCTCTTTGCCCACGCGCGCTCCCTGAGTCCCATCCTTGCTCAGGCCCGCGCGTGCCCCTCCCTTCCACCAGCGCGTGCCCACCCGGCCCGCGCGCACGCGCACTCTGCCCTCCCTCTGCCCGGCGCGCGCTAGCCCGCTGGCCCCGGGCGTGCGGTGGGCGGGGCGCCGCGCTGACGTTGCTTGGGATGCGGGCAGGTTCCGCCGCCGCCGCCGCAGCCGCCGCCGCCTCAGCCTCTGCTGTCTCCGCCTCGCCTGCCACCGGGGTTTGTATGAAAACACCGGGCGGCGGGCGGCGAGGAGTCCGCCGTTCTTCCAGAGATCAGCCGCTGGCGCTGCCGACGCCGAACCGGGTGCTGCGGCTCTGCTCAGTCCCTGCCAGCGCCCCGTCCCGAGCCGGTGAGCGCCCTGCCACCGTCCGTGCGTCCGGGCCGGCCGCCTCTCGGCTGCGGCTTTCCCGCCTGCCGCCCTCTGCTCTCTCCCGGCCGCGGCAGAAGCGGGAAGGAGAGACCCGGGGCCCACCGCGGTGTGCGTTCTGGGACCCCGCCGCCCCTCACCTGACAGCTTGTGTAACGCGTGTCTCTCGGGGGGAGTGGACCGGAGCTGGAGGGAAACCCCTGATGGCTAGGGGCTTTGGCTGGTTTTTTGGAAAACGCCCCACCCCGCCGCCACCTGCGGACACTCGGTGGCCCCCGCCTCAATCCCAGGCGGAGGGTCGCCGACGCAGTTTTCGGGCAGAGGCACCCCGGGTGCCCTGCCCTTTCTCTGGGGCCGGGAGCGCGGGTCGCCGCGTTGCAGCGCGGAGCAGAGCCGAGGGGCGGCGGGCCGGGGGCGGGCGCGCGCCCTGCTTTCCCACCCACCCTGGCACCCACAGTCTAGGTGCGCCTTGCTTTGCAGTGGGGTTGGTGTTGTGTGATTTCGGTGGTGGCTAGGTTTGCTTCCTTTCACAGGGTGGTTTGGCCTGAAGTGTGTTCTGTGTTTGCAACTTGTCGCCTTTTGGGTTTGGTTTGAACCTGAATCAGATCGCCCTAGATGACAGTGCAGAGTTTCCTTACAGCCTGCCTTCCTGAGTTGCGGGCTCTTCATTGCAAGTATTCAAGGACTTCTGCAACCCCCGCGCAAAGGCTTGTCTCTACTGTTGTTGTTTTCCGCTTGTGCAGGTTAAGCCTCTTATTAGTACTAGTGCTAGAATTAGTACTAGTGCAATTTTGAATCGGTTGGTTTCCTGGGCATTTACCCATTATACAATGGAGTTTTTATACACCTTAGCGTAATCGATATGAATGTTGATAATTTAAAGGCCATTTCTTGTTTTAACATGGCTTGCTCAATTCAGTGCTTGAAGGTCCAGCGCTGCTGATGACCTAATGTGTTGTAACACTTACCGGATTTTTTTTTTTTTTTTTTTTTGCAATGTTAATTCCTTGTGGGTGTTTTGTTTTTCTTTAGGTGTTGAAAATTGTGGCAGTGTTTAATTATAATGCATGACAGTTTGCAGTGAGAAAGGACATGAACAGTCTTCTTGATCACTCATTTTCACTTTTATGTCCATGTTGTAATCTTCATGTAAATCGAGTTATGTCACTTTCTTTAGTAACCTCTGAATTCTTCTAAATTGTCTTTTTTCCTGAGAAAACTAGAAAGTTATTTTTGTAATAGTGTAATGGGATGTTTTCAGTTCAGTAAGCTGAAGAGTAGTAGTTTATTTAAGGCACTTTAAATGGTACCTATTTCAAAACATGTGCCAAATACTAATCAAAACCAAACCAAACCCTGGGAGATGTGTAAGTCTTTACTATAATTGCTGTCATTAGTCCTGTAATTGCTGTGAGATAGCCATGTCTTATCTACTGCTTATTTTCTCATTGTGATATGACTTCTTTAGTTTCGCATTCCACCTGGCTTGAGTTAGGCTCTGCAGTGAAGCTATAGATTCATTTTTAATGACCTCAAAACTCTGCCTTAATTGCTTCTACACTTAGCACTGCAGTCTCACCCTGAACTTTGAAATGAAGGGGATAGACTTGGAGTTCCTCTGCAGAACATTTAAGTGATTTAATGTAATTTAAGCTTTTGTAGAAGGAATTTTTATGAAGCTTTTCCCGTTGACTTGCATTGAAACAGATTAGCTACACTATTACATAATAATGGTTTTTTTTTTTTCATATAATAATGGTTTTTTATCTTCAATAGCAGAGGGAAAGAGATGGAAGACTTTTGAAATTATCTAATTTGTATTAGATTCTACATTTTGGAGTTTTCACTAAATCTCCACAGTGTTCACCTTCCAAAATGTACTCTTGCTTAAGGTCCTTTGGTACCTGGAAGTTGAACAGTCTATCAGTAGTTATGGATGAAACTGTCAGAGGGCTTTCTGCAAGCTGGGAGCCTTCCTTAGGCGGTGGCTCTTGATGTGACTGACAGAAGTTGTTTAGAGTGAACATGGACTTTTAAATTTTATCTGTTGTTCTTGGTTACTGTGCCTGTGTACTGTAGTGTAGTGCCTAGGAAGTTGGGCTTCATAGCCACCCTGGCTGGGTTCGAATCCTGGCTTTGCTTGAGGCAAGTTATTTATCCTCTTTGTGCTTTAGTTTTCTCAATTCCAAAAATGGAGTAACAATGGTTATGCCCTGAAGATCTTGAATATTAAATGCACATAAAGTTCTTAGTGCACAGTGCCTGGCATGTAGTAATGTTTCAGTAAATATTACTGCTACTGCTTTTCCTCACTCTTCCAAGGGATCTAGTAAGCTGAAGAAGGACTTTAGGTTCATGGAGCATTATTACTGTAGAATAATTCCATGGTGACCCATTTGCTCCTTTGGGGCTAAATAAGAGCTTAGTCTCACTATCTTGCCTTGGAAGCATGTAATTTAGTTTTAAATAGAACAGCTAGACCCTGAGCTGGGTGCCCTGCGATGCTGCTGGAGAGGTGCTGAAGTATCCCTGTTTGTCCCTTCTGACAGAACCTTGGATTGTCTCCCTCTTGGTGGTGATGACTGCTATTTTAATAACCTGTTTTTGACTTTGTGAGGCGTGTTTCTGACTGTGATGTGCTGCTATCAAAAATATTATCTAACTATTAATAGGTATATATGAGTTTATCTGATCAAGATACTGCATGATATTTCCAGGACATACAAAATTACTTTCATCTCTGCATTCTTTTGTTTTCTTCTTTATTGGTGTTAGAGAGTGAGGTTGGTTTTGATTTGACATTGTATTCCTTTTCAGCTTCCATGTAATTTTTCTAGGAAGTTTTTATTTTATTTATTTATTTATTTTTTAAAGATTTTATTTATGTATTTGACAGGCAGAGATCACAAGTAGGCAGAGAGAGAGAGAGGTGGAAGCAGGCTCCCTGCTAGCAGAGAGCCCCATGCGGGGCTCAATCCAGGACCCAGGGATCATGACCAGCCAAAAGCAGAGGCTTTAACCCACTGAGCCACCCAGGTGCCCTGGAAGTTTTTTTTTTTTATTTTATTTTATTTTTTTTTTTATTTTTTATTTTTTTTTTTTTTAAAGATTTATTTATTTGACAGATAGAGATTACAAGTAGGCAGAGAGGCAGGCAGAGAGAGAGAGAGGAGGAAGCAGGCTCCCAGCCAAGCAGAGAGCCCGATGCGGGGCTCGATCCCAGGACCCTGGGATCATGACCTGAGCCGAAGGCAGAGGCTTTAACCCGCTGAGCCACCCAGGCGCCCCTTTTTTTTTTAAATTAATGATTTTATGTACTTAACTTTTCTTCTTTGTTTGCAAGGATCTGATATTAATACTCAGTTCTTTAAATCAGTTGTTTTCAAACTTTTGATTTCAGTACACTTTTCCGTTCTTAAGAGTTACTGAGCACCTCAAAGAGCTTTTGTGGATTATGTCTGTAGTTATTGTCTTATAATTAAAAAGTTATGTATGGGACACCTGGGTGGCTCAGTGGGTTAAAGCCTCTGCCTTCGGCTCGGGTCATGATCCCAGGGTCCTGGGATCGAGCCCCACATCAGGCTCTCTGCTCCGCAGGGAGCCTGCTTCCTCCTCTCTCTCTGCCTGCCTCTCTGCCTAGTTGTGATTTCTCTCTGTCAAATAAATAAAATATTAAAAAAAAAAGTTATGTATAACTTTTATTAATTTACTTATATATGACAGTAATATATTAATATAAACAATTTTATTGAAAAATAAGTATTTTCAAAATGAATAAGGCAGTGAGAAGAGTGGTTTTGTTTTACTTTTTTCTCTAATGTCTAGTTTAATAGGAACATCTGGATTCTTCTGTCTACTCCTGCATTTAGTCTTTTGCAGTGTTTTTTGGCTTGAAGTATATAGAAAGACAAATCCTGCCTTATATAGCTAATAGCTGGAAAAGAGAGGGAGGCATTTTAATAGACTTTTCAGATAATGGATTTTCTGGTACTACATCACAGCTCAACATGTGTTGGTTTTTTAGTTATTTGCAGTGTGGAATCTGAGATCATGTCAATGGACTTTTTTCATAGTGTTTCATTAAAATAGATTGGTCTAAACTTTGAATGGCTCTTACAGAACTATGCCTGAATTTGTAACATCATGCTATGGTCCTTTTTAAGTATTGGCTCAGTTATGCAGATCTTCCAAATGTTGACACATTTCATACGTTATTAAAAAAAATCACATTTGTTAATATCACCACTTACCAGAAACAAATTATTGGGAAGCTCTCCAGGTCATGATATGATTGGTGGTGGATACGAGTTTTCCAGAAATTTGATTTTTGCTTGAAAGCGCAAATTTTATCATTGGCAAGAAATATGACTGCCAGTTGTTTCCTAGAAGTGACAAGCAGATTTTGATCATCTCTGAGAGAACCTCTGCCAAAATACGTTAAGTGTGAATAACCGTCGTCATTCTTTCAAGTAAAAATGGTGTTTCATGAAAAAAAGAGACTAGTGTAAGCCCTTAGTTCAGTCACACAAGTACTTTACTTTGAGACAGCCATCAACTATTATAATTCAGTATGTGGCCAGAAATGCTTCATGTGTACTTACCATTTTGTCACATAGAATATTTAAAAAGATGTAAAGGTGTATATTCAAGGGCTGAGAATATAAAGTTAATTTTTACTGTTTTTTTTTTAAATATTTTATTTATTTGAGAGAGAGAGCGAGAGAAAGAGAGAGAGCGAGAGAGTGTGAGCATGCACTCACAAGCAGGGGGAGGGGCAGAGAGAGAGAGAGAAGCAGACACCCCACCTAGTAGGGAGCCCAACATCAGGCTGGATCCCAGGATCCTGGGATCATGATCTGAGCTGAAGGGTTGCTTAACCATCTGAGCCACCCAGGTGCCTCTTGAAGGATATTCTTAAGTGAAAAAGGTTTTTTTCTTTCTTTTTCTTTTTTTAAAGTAGTGACTGGTACTTGATGGTGAAAAATATAATGACTAATAGTGCAGTTTGTTGCCAGTACCATAAGTTGTTCCAAGATGTCGGAAATGTTATACATCATTGCTTTTGTACCATTAGTATAAATGTATACAGTTAAAAAGGTTAATGATATTTTAGTGTTACTATGAAAATAGTTTTGACCTTGTGGACCCCCTAAAAAGGTATCAGGTCCCGAGGGGACCATGGACCACATTTTGAGGACTTCTGGTATAAATCAGCTGATTCCTACCAAACTTTGATAAGGAAGGGAAGTGGTGGTGACAATCACTAGTCTGTTTTTGCTTCAGACTTTTGGTCCCCAGTAAAGGCTGTCTTAATTTTTTTTTTTAAAGGCCCAATAGAGGTTATTCACAGAAAGTTCAGGGTTCTTGAGATTTCTTTTGGTCAGGTGCTGATAGGGGGGAACTATAGTATTAGTATTATATAGTAGTATAGTAGAACTACAGTACTACTAATCTGAAATTAGATTATCTAAAAACAAAAAGATTTGGGAGTACGTATTCACACAAATGTTCAAATCTAATATGGGGGGGTTGCATATTAGACAAATAGTGAAGTCACAGTGTGAAAAGCTCAACTGATACTGAGCTCTTAAGCTAAAATAAGCATTTTAGCTTCCCTTCTTAATTTCTGTTCATTTCTTACCTAATTCATGCTGAGGATGAACCATCCTAAGGAGAGGTACCCAGCGCTTGCTGTCCTTGCCTCACATCCTACCTTAGGGAGAAAATGATTTAAGATTACGAAGATTCTAAGGGTATAGGTAACATGCAAAGTAAGAGAATTTGACTCCCAGGTGATCTTTGAAGCTTCCTACAACTCTAGAAGTCTGGATTTTTTCCTTTGCCTGTTGAGAATGGCTTTTTCATTTGTTAATTCTGTTTTACCAATTATAATTTGTGTTTTCATTTGAAACTTACTTTTTCCAATTCTTAACATATTGATTTATATTCATATTTTTGGTTCATATTTTGAATTTTAAAAATTTACTTTTAAAATTATGGCTGTATACATATAATATAAAAATTACCATTTAAAACATTTTTAAGTGTTTAGTTTATTGGCATTAAGATGGTTGTGCAACCATCACACTGTCCATCTGCAGATCTTTTTGTCTTGCGGAACTGAAACTTTGTATCCATTAAACAATAACTCCTCATTTTCTTCTTCCTGTAGCCCCTGACAATCACCATTCTACTTTCTGTCTTTATGAATTTGACTGCTTTAAGTACCTTTTATGAGTAGAATCATAGTATTTGCCTTTTGTGACTGGCTGTTTCATTTAGCATTGTCTTCAAGATTCATTAGAATTTCTTTCTTTTTAGGGCCGAATAATGTTCCATTGTTTGTATATACCACATCATCTGTCATTGCGCCCTGGGGCTGGTTCAGTAACCTTTGGCCATTGTGACTAATGCTGCTTTGTACATGGGTGTACAAATACTTCTTCAAGACCCTGCTTTCAGTTCTTTCCGGTACATATTCAGAAGTGGAATTGCTGGGTCATATGGTAATTCTATTTTAAGTTCCTGTGTCACAACCCTACAGTTTGCATAGCAGCTGCACCATTTTACATTCATACCAACAGTGTATGAGGGTTCCAGTTTCTCCACATCCTTGGAAACATTTGTTTTCTGTGTGATTGGTCTTTCTCTTGGGCGGGGGCTGGGTGGGAGGTGGGGTGGTTTGTGCAGTCATTCTAATGGGTGTGAGATGGTAGGTATCACATTGTGGTTTTGATTTGTTTTCATGCTGCCGAATTTCGCTGCTATTTTTTACATCAGTGATCCGAAAGGATATTGATCTATAGTTTTCTTGTAATGTCTCTGTTCGGCTTTGGTATCAGGGCAGTGTTGGCCTCATAGAATTAGTTAGGGAGTAGTCTCTTAAATTATTTGGAAGAATTAGGATTGATGTTCTTTAAATGTTTTGTACAATTCACTAGTGAAGCAATCAACAGATCTGGGGCTTTTCTTTTTGGGAAGTTTTTGATTACTCATCTAGTCTCCTTAATAGTTATGAATTTATTCAGATTTTCTGTTTCTTTTTGTTCAGTTTTGGTAAGTTTTGTGTTTATAGGAATTTGTCAATTTCATTTAGGTTCTCAGTCTGTTGGTGCACAATTTTTCATACTATTCACTGGAAATCCTTTATATTTCTGTAAAATCAGTAGCAGTGTCTTCACATGCTTTCCTGATTTTAATAATTTGAGTCTTCTGTTTTTTCTTATGTTTAATAAAGGTTTGTTAATTGATTAATCTTTTTAAAGAACCAATTTTTTATTTGATAATTTTCTCTATTCTCTATTTTATTTATCTCTGCTCTAATCATTATTTTCTTCGTTCTGCTAGCTTTGTGTTCTGCTTTTTCTAGTTCCTTAATTTGTAAAGTTAGGTTGTTCATTTGAGATCTTTATTTTTTGAATTTATTTGAGATAGAGTGAGAGTGAGAGCAAGGGAGGGGATGAGCAGGGGAGAGGGCGAGGGAGCCTGATGCCTGGCTCCATCCCAGGACCCTGGGATCATGACTTGAGCCTAAGGCTGATGCTTAACTGACTGAGCCACCCAGGTGCACCCCCACTCTTTATAAAAATTTACTTTTTTTTTTTTTTAATGTAAGTGTTTATAGTTGTAAACTAACTTCCTAGCACTGCTTTCTCTGCATCCCATAAATTTTGGTATGTTTTATTTTCATTTGTCTCATTTGCCTTGGTCTTTTCTTTGACCTGTGATTAAGGAGTGTGTTTAATTTCCACAACTTTGTGAATTTTCCAGTTTTCTTTTTCTTATTTATTTCTAACTTCATTCTGTTGTGGTTGGAGAAGATACGTTGTATAATACCATCTTTTAGAATCTGTTGAGACCTAATTTGTGGCCTAAAAGATGATCTATCCTGGAGAATGTCCCATGTGCATTTGAGAAGAACATACATACTCTATTGTTTGGTAGCGTTTTATATATGTCTGTTAACGCTAGTTGGTTTATAGTGTTGTTCAAGTCCTCTGTTTCCTTATTTGTCTTATGTCTGGTTGTTCTATTCATTACGGACAGTGGCTATTGAAGTCCCCAACAATTACTGTAAAACTATTTTTCCCTTTACTTTTGTCAATTTTTGCTTATTGTATTTTGGTGGTCTGTTATTAGGTATGTGAATATTTGTAATTGTTATATCTTCTTGCTCTCTTGAACTGTTTATTAATAATTAGTGTCCTCCTTTGTCTCTTGTAATCTTTTTAAATTTAAAGTTATTTTGTCTGATGTTAGTGTAGCTACCCCTTATTGCTTTTGTTTACTATTTGCATGGAATATCTTTTTCTGTCTTTTTACTTTCAACCTATTTGTGCCTTTATATCTAAATGAGTTTCTTGTAGAGAACAAATTTTTTGGATTGTATTTTTAAATCCATTCGCCATTCTCTGCCTTTTCATTGGAGGTTTTAATCTATTTACATTTACAGTGATTACTGGTAAGGAGGAGCTTTTGTCATTTGCTATTTTTTATATGTCTTTTGACTTTTTGAGTCCCTCATATTGTGTATATTTTGGTTTTTGTTGGAGCTGACTTTGGCTGTGATACTTGAAAACAAACCATTTTAATGAGTCAGTCATAGGTTAGGGACAAGGGAAATGTGTGTTTCAAGGCAAGAATTTTAATTTCAGATATCACCTATTTGATATTTGATATTTGACTTAGGAAATTTGGCATTTGTTTAAATCTAAAAATAGTTGGAATCTGAGCTGAGGGAAGCATCATATTAAATAAATTATTACTGTTAGTTAGATTGAAGCATGGTGTGATTCTTCTCCCCCAACAGTAAAACCTTACTATTTGTAGTATAATTAAAACATCACATAGCAAATTAGACCTTCCATAAGTGCTGAAACATCTCTGTGGCATAGTGTGTGAACTATCCAAACTTGTGTTTTTAATGAGGATGCCTGATGAAGAAAGGTAAAAGGTGTATAACTTTTATAGGTTTACTCTTACCCACAGTTTTTTGGTAAAATTAATGATAATGTAGGTGAAATAAAGTTGCCTGTTTGCAGATTGGGTTAAAACATTCATAAACTACAGTTGACCCATAACATGGGTTTGAACTGTGTGAGTCTGCTTATCTGCAGATTTTTTTTGATTAATACAGCACTGTAAACATATTTTCTGTTCCGTATGATTTTATTAATATTTTTTAGCTTACTGTATTGTAAGAATCCAGTATATGATACATTGAATGCAAAATGTGTATTATTTTATTGTGACAATACAGTATATAATATATATAACACAAAATATGTGTTAATTGTTTACATTATTGTTAAGATTTCTGATCAGTAGTAGGCTGTTAGTAGTTAAATTTGGGGGGAGTCAAAAATTTTATGTGGATTTTTGAGTGCCTCTGGGTCTGTGTTTGCCCCAATCCTAGGTTGTGAATGACACATGAATAAGGTAACTGGATGAAATTGTATACCTAAGTAATAGTAATTTAGAGTAAGATAATGCTTATGGATGTAAAGATTAGTAGTATATATATAATTCTAGTTCAAGCCATCTTTAAATGTATAAAAGTGAACTGATATAAATTCTTTCCTCCACTTAGGGAAATGTATACTTTGAATTTTTATGTAGGGTTTTTTTATTTGTTTTTTAAGATTTTATTAATTTGACAGAGAGAGACAGCAAGAGAGGGAATGCAGGCAGGGGGAGTGGGAGAGGGAGAAGCAGGTTTCCCCGTGGAGCAGGGAGCCTGACGTGGGGCTCTAGCCTAGGACCCCGGGATCATGACCTGAGCCAAAGGCAGACTGCTTAAGGACTGAGCCACCAAGGTGCCAGTGTTTTCTTTTTGTTTTTTGTTTTTTAGTCTCTGCTGGATGAATAACTTAGAATACATTTCCTAAAGACCCAGGTGGGTCAATAGTTTTGCTTTAGTGTAAAAGGATATTATATTTTGTTATGGGAATCAGGTGCTGAACTACAGAGGGTGTAAACCCCTGACCCTAATTTAAAGATGGGTTGAATTAGAAGGTAGCAGAGACGAAGTTTTTGTTTTTTTTTAACAGCTTTGTTGAGCTAGAATTCACATACTGTCAATTTTCACTTTATAATATGCAGTTCACTGGCCTTTAGTACATTCACAGAGTAGTGCAACTGATGCAGTTTTTGGAATGTTGGTGTTGGCAGGGTCTGGAGTTGATGTCCAAGAAAGAATTCTTGACATGTGTCTTTGGTGCAAAATGGTAGTTTTATTAAAGCTTGGGGACAGGACCCATCGGCTGAATGAACTGCCACTGCTACGGGCTTTGGCTCCCTGCTGTGGCTCCCTGATGCCCTGGGGGATTGGGAGGAGCAGCTGATTATACACCTTGGGGTTGGGGGGAAGTAAAGATGAGGGAAGTTCCAAAATCACTTTCATACGCTAAAGAAGACTCACAGGATCCTGGAGGAATCTTATACTCTGCCTATCCCAAGTATTTGTCAGTGGGCTGCAGCTTATAATTATAATTATTTTATTTACATTTCCTTCTACCTTTGTTTCCCACATCACAACTATAACCACAGTGAATTTTAGAACATTTTTATTACCCCCAAAAGAAACTCCACATCCTTTTAGTATGTCCCCTCCTCCATCCCATTCTTTTCTAGTCCTAGGTAACCATTAATCTACCTTCTGTCTTTATAGATTTACCTGTTCTGGGTATTTCATATAAATGGTATTTTATACCATTATATAAAGTGGAATCATATAATGATGTGGTCTTTCATGATTGGCTTCTTTTACTTACCATAATATTTTCAAAGTTTATTCATGTAGCACACATCAGTACTTTGTTTCTTTTCATCACTGAATAATATTGTACTGTATGGCTATACCACATTTTATCTATCCATTCATTGGTTGGTGGATACTTGGGTTATTCCTACTTTTTGGTTATGAATAATGCTGCTGTGAACATTTGTGTACAAATATTTGTGTGGATAGAAATTTTCATTTCTTTGAGTATATACTTAGAAATGGAATAGCTGAGTCACACGGTCACTTTATGTTTAACCTTTTGAGGAAACTTCTTTTCAAAGCAGCTGTACCATTTTACATTGCCATCAGCAATGTACGAGGGTTCTAGTTTCTCACATTCTTGCTAAAGCTTGTTATTGTCTGTATTTTTTTTTTTATTATAGCCATTCTAGTGGGTGTGGAGTGGTATCTCATTGCAGATTAAGTTTTTAAATAGTGGTTAAGCATAACAGGAGTGATAATACTCTAAGATGGAGTTAATATTACAATTAAAATATTTAATAGGCCAACCTAGGAAGATAATCATCAGAAGCCATTCTTAACCCTGGCTATGCATAATTAGTATTGCTTACTAATTAAAAAAATGATGCCATAGATTTATCTAATCTCTGAAGGTATTGTATGATTTTTTTTTCCCCACGAAATTCTTTATTGAAAAAGAAAATTGAAGTCTGAGTTGCGGAGAACAGAATTCACTCTAGATACCTTAAGCAGAGAGGGTTTATTTATTTTAGGATACTAAATAATTTAAAGAGTTGTTGGGATGTACCAGTCTGGGTTCAGTCAGGAAATAGAAACCACATGGTAATTTAACAGGGAAAAATTAATGCAAAAATATTTTGGCTATAACAGGGATTAGATAATTGAAGGCTTTATCAGCAAGAAATAAAGATAGCTCTAAGTAGAGGAATAGCTGTTCTGGAGACCAGTTATTACCCCCAGGGCTGAGATAGAGTGGGCCCCTCCCTCCCCTGAAGACTTGTTGGAAAGGGCAAGGTCAAAGGTTAGAAGGGGCAAGGTCAAGGTAAGTAGGTGTGGTGTGACCCTAGTGGAATTTGCTGAGGGTTTGCCCTCTAGGGTACCAGGGAAGGCTGTTTATAGGGAGATGTCTCACCAGAGGCACCCTGCTACAGAACAGCTTAGACTCCTGTTGGAGAAGCTGCATGTGCTGCAGGAGCCCGGTGTGTAGAAGCCGTCCTTGTTGCAGGGATGGGTCCCAGAGAGGCCTTGCCTGCTGCAGCCTAGTGAACACCCTGAAGCCAGGAAGCAAAATGCTTTCCTCTGCAGTGTCTTTCCAATACCCTCTTGACAAAGCTTAATACCTTGCCAGCTGGCTAGGAAAATATTTTAAGGGCACAAATCCATTTTCACAGAGCAGGCAAAGAGGGTGAATTTGGAGACGAGGGGCAATGTATCAATATCTGGCACAGGTTTTAAGTGGGTTACAGAATTGTTTGGAGCTTTATAGAAAAAGAGATCCTAGGTTGCACTGTAAACAACAACTCCCAAATCCCATACATAAAACTGAGAAACCGAGGGGAGACACTGTCTCTTTTATGATTAAGAGACTTCCTGTCTGTGAAATTGCTTCTAGATCTTCATGGCTAGAACTGCACTGATGTTTTAAAATTAGGAAGCTGTTGCCTCCACATCTGGGGATGCTTGCTGCTTTCGGCATCTGACCCAGCTTCTTTCAGAATGTCTCCTGTTCCGAAATTCTCTGCAAGCTCAACTTAGAGGGTGATCCCTCCACACCCCCACGTGCATATGGGTTGGTCAAAGTGTCCACCAAATTTGATAGTGAGTGTGATGTTCTGAACACTGAAATAGTCATTAAGACTGAAAGTGTGCTGTGGTCACTATTGCCAACATTTTGACCAACTGCAGCAATGAGCAGAGACAGGAATTAGAACTGAGAATAGATATGGTTTATAGGTCAGGCCATGCCAGCCTTAAGTACCAGGTTGGTGACCAAGGTGCCCATATGTACTTCACAGATTACACTTTTTGTTTTTTTGTGATACGTGAGGACTTCTAAAGTGCAGGATCCAGAGCAGAGGCCCCTCTTGCCCAGGTCTAAGGTACTGCCCTTGTATTGTTTGTTGTCCTTGGCTACAAACAGCATTATGATAAATGTTCTCATTTCTGTCTCCTCAAGGATCTGTGAAGAGATACATACTCAGGAGTCAAATTGTTGGGATATAAACTGTAACACTTTTAATTCCACTTAATATTGACGGCCCTCTACAACAGCTATATGAATTTACATTCCCTGCTGAAATAACATTTTCTCTGTTATTCCATGCAAATACATGATTTTCAAAAACAAAATGATACCATCCTCTGCCTGTTTCACAGTTTGAACTTCTCATTTGTCTAGTTTGATATTGATCCATTGGCTGGATCTTTTAGGCAAGATTGTCTAACCGGTAACCTCTCAGTTATACCAGCATCTGAGCCTGTTTCTGCATCCTTCATTCAGTTAATGTTTTTGTTTATCTAGAGCACAGACTTTAGGAAACTACTGAGAACTGTTCCAGGCATTGGAGGACCCAAAGACAAATGAAGCTTAATTAATCCCCTACACTCAAGGACCTTGGAGTCTGAAAGATGTAATAAGAAAACTATTCTAAGACCTTGTAGAAGTCAAGATTTACTGTCATTTTCACTTGTTCTTTTACAAATTAATTAATTCTGTCAAAAGAAAGAAAGTTAGGTTAATCTGAGAATACATGTTCCAAACTCTCACTTCTAATAATGTGTTTACTTGGTAAGAGTTCATAAATGATACTTTGAATAATCCTTTCCTGAATCCTTATGACCTGCTGGAGAGCATCAAAAAGGAGGGCAAAGGAGACCTGGAAAATGCTTTCCTGAACATGTTCCAGTGCATTCAGAGCCAAGCCCTTAAATTTTGTTGACCAACTGTATGACTCCAAGAAGGGCAAGGGGACTCGTGATAAAGTCCTGATTAAATCTTAAAAAAAAACTTTTTTAAAGTTATCTCTGCACCCAATGTGGGGCTCAAACTCCTGACCCCGAGATCAGGAGTCACATGTTCTACTGACTGAGCCAGCCAGGTGCCCCGATAAAGTCCTGATTAGAGTCCTGGTATCTCTCACAGTGAAGTGGATGTGTTGAAAATTAGGTCTGAGTTCAAGAGAAAATATGGTGGGGCACCTGGGTAGCTCAGCAGGTTAAAGCCTCTGCCTTCGGCTCGAGTCATGATCCCGGGGTCCTGGAATCGAGCCCCACATCGGGCTCTCTGCTTGGCGGGGAGCCTGCTTCCTCCTCTCTCTCTGCCTGCCTCTCTGCCTACTTGTGATCTCTGTCTGTCAAATAAATAAATAAAATCTTAAAAAAAAAAGAGAAAGTATGGCAAGTTCTTGTACTACTGTACCCAGCAAGACAACTAAGGCAGCTGCCTGCAGGCTGTACCTGTGTGGTGGGGATGACTGAGGCCCATGACGGCATGAGCATCCAGAGGTGGTGCTCCTTTGTTGCAGAAAATAGCTTGTGACCAACAGTCCTCTGTGCCCATCCCTTCGAGGATGATGTTGTTAGCATTGCCCCCTCCTTATATTCATTTCAGTTGCCTAAGCATGGGCCTGCCTCTCATGCCTAGTGTCTCCTATTAGCCAAAGAAATGAACAGTCCAGGGAGTTGAAAGTGAAATCTTAATGTGAAACACTTTGCCTTTTGTGTCCCGTATCATAAACAGTTGAAGAAACTGAATTTTTTATTTATTAAAAAAATAATAAAATCAGGAAACTGTGCTGGTCAGGAGGCCATGGTGATCAGGATTGTCCTTCTGTACTTACTAGCTGTAGATCCACGGTGGACCAGTACCTGTTGTGGTCTGCACCAGCCCTTTGTATTGGCCTTTCTCTTTCTTTATACCCTGTAGGATCTGTGAAATAATTTTCAGGTCTCAGGGAATTCCTCCATAAAAATTAGAACACTTACAGCTGTGATATTAGTGTGAAGAGAAAGTTTAGATAGAGTAATTGTTTTTTGATCACCTATTCATTGGTGAACGAGGGATCTTCTCTCTTAAATAGTGTGACATAGCTGCTACCTGAAATTGACCGGATGATATTAACAACAGTTCATTAGTCATATATTCACAGCGGGGGAGTGGAGGATACCACATGTCTCATGGGGGTTGCACTTGGGAATAGAGTGAACCAGTCACAGAGGCCTTGGCAGTCTTTGTAATAACAAGAGGATGAAGTAAGAAGGACTGTTGCCCTCATGGGAGGATATGATTAGTTTGAATAATTCTGAGGCCTGACAGCTTGAGAACTGAGTGGAGTGCAGCTGGTTCAGCTGATGGTGGAACTAGCTGGGTGAAGTCTTCTGTGCTAGATGGGAATACATATGCCTTTGGGGCACTGTGAGGCTCAAAGCTGGTGGGACAGCAATTGAAATTTTAGGTCTATGTGATAGTCGTCCAGTAATGATTGTTAATGCCCTTTTTGAAAGAGAATATTTTCCTGTGCATTTGTTTATTTTGGCCATTCGATTAGTCTACTCTTTCATGTGAATTTCTATCCCCATAAAGGATATAAGCTCTAATGTGAGTTAGTAATGCAGGTAGGAGAAGCAGATTTTCCATTTCTGAAATTTCCCTCTTTATTTTTTTACTTTATATAAGTAGGTCTAGGAGTCTTACCACAGATTTTTACTACACAAGATATTAATAAATTATGGTTGGGTATATGATATATATGTAAGAGTAGTTTTATTTTTCTTTATTTGAAGCACACACAAAAAACTTTAATGAACCTTATATAAGAAGGCGATAGGTGGTCAAACTTACCTTACCATTCTGGAAACTAATGTTTTTCCTTTTCATGATTTTTAAAACCTCATATGGTGAAGATAATTTTTTTTTTAAAAGGGATGAAATTTATGGCCTACTGTTATATACTTTATTTATTTATTTATAAAGATTTTACTTATTTGACAGATAGAGAATATAAGCAAGCTGAGCAGGGGGCAATGGCAGGGCTCAATCCCAGGATCCTGGGATCATGACCTGATCTGAAGGCAGATGCTTAACCACTGAGCCACCCAGGTGCACCAGTAAATTTCTGTTAAATAACTGACTTCAGCTAAAATGAGATTCAGTTTTTTTAAAGATAGGCTTGGGGTACCTGGATGACTCAGTCGGTTAAGCATCTGCCTTCGGCTCAGATAGGGAGGTTCTGGGATTGAACCCCGTGTCGGGCTCCTTGCTCAACAGAGAGTCTGCTTCTCCCTCTCTCTGCCTCTCCCTGCTGCTCATGCTCTCTCTCTCTCTCAAATAAATGAATAAAATCTTAAAAAAATAAAGATAGGCTTGATGGGCTTAATTTAAATAAATAATGTAAGCTAATTTTTATAATTTTTCTATTGTGGTAAAACATACCTAACACTGGAGCACCTGGGTGGCTCAGTTGGTTAAGCGTCTGTCTTAGGCTCCAGTCATGATCCCAGAGTGCTAGGATCAGGCCCTGTAGTGGGCTCTCTGCTTCTCAGGGAGCCTGCTTCTCCCTCTCCCTCTGCCCGCCTGCCACTCCTCCTGCTTGTGCTCTTTCTCTCTGTGTCAAATAAATAAATAAAATCTTTAAAAACAACAACAAAAACATACCTAACAAAATTTGCCATTTTAATAATTTTTAAGCCTCTGATTCAGTGGCATTAATTTTAATTACATTCACAAAGTTGTGCAGCCATCACCACTATTTCCAAAATTTTTTGTTAGTGCAAACTTACAGTCTAATTATTGATATACTGTGACTCCCTATTTCCTCTTGCCTTCAGCCCTTGGTAAACTTCTAATATACCTAGAATTTTCCTATTCTAGATATTTCATATAGGTGGAAACATGTATTTGATGTTTTGTTTCTGGCTTATTTCACTATGACATAATGTTTCCAAGGTTCATATTATAGTGTATGTCAGAACTTCATTCCTTTTTATGGCCAAATAACATTCCATTGTCTGTGTATACCACATTTTGTCTGTTCATCTGTTAGTGGACACTTAAATTGTTTTTGTCTTTGGCTATTGTGAATAATGCTTCTACCAACACTAATGTGCAATTATCTGTTCAGGTCCCTGTTTTCAGTTCTTTTGGGTATATACTTAGGAGTAGAATTCCTGGATGTTCTATATTTAGATTTCTGAGGGAACTGCCAAACTGTTTTTTACAGTGGTTATACCGTTTTATGTTCCCACCAGCAACAAGTGAGGGTTTTAGTTTATGTTTAGTTTATGTTTAGTTTAGTTTAGTTTATGTACATTTTCAACAGTTATTTACCATTTTTAAAATTATAGACATGCTAGAAGTATGAAGTAATAAGTGTGATTTTGCTTTGCATTTCTTTAATGACTGTGATGTTGGGCATCTTTTCATGTGCTTTATAGGTCATTTGAGTATTTTCTTTGGAGAAATGTCTATTCAAGTCCTTTGCTCATTTTTAAAAAAGATTTTATTTATTTATTTGATAGAGCAAGGGAGCACAAGCAGGGGGAGCAGGAGAGGAAAAGGGATAAATAGGCTTTCCGCCAAGGAAGGAGCCCAATGCGAGACTCCATCCCAGGACCCTGGGATCATGATCTGAGCCGATGGCAGATGCTTAACCATCTGAGCCACCTAGGTGCCCCCATTTGCTCATTTTCTAAAAAAAAGATTTTATTTTTAAGTAACCTCCACACCCAGCATGAGGCTTGAACTCAGAACCCTGAGTCGCATGCTCTACCGACTGAGCCAGCCAGGTGCCCCTCAAGTCCTTTGTTCATTTTAAATTGAATTATCTTTTGGTTGTTGAATTGTAGGAATTCTTTATATATTTGGCTATTAAACTCTTATCAGATATATGATTTACAAATATTTTCTTCCATTCTGTTTGTTTTTTACTTTCTTGATAATGTCCTTTTGATGCATAAAAGTTTTTAATTTTGAAGCCCACTTTGTTTTCTTTTTTCTTGCTGTGCTTTTGTTGCCATCACTGAGAATCTCTTTCCAAATCCAAGGTCATGCAGATTTACTTCTGTGTTTTCTAAGTTTTAGCACTGATATTTGGGTCATTGATCCATTTTCAGTAAATTTTTATAATATGGTTTTGAGTACCAGCTTCATTCTGTTATGTGTAGAAGTCCAGTTGTCCCAGCAACAGAAGAGACTACAGGCATACCTCATTTTAGCATGCTTCACTTTGTTACATTTTGCTGATGTGTGTGTTTTTTACAAATTGAAATTTTGTGGCAATGCTGCATCTAGCAACACTGTTGGTACCCTTTTTCAACAGCATTTGCTCACTTTGTATGTTACATTTTGGTAATTCTCACATTATTTCATACTTTTTCATTATTTGTTATGGTGATCTGCGATCAGTGATAATGACTTGATGAATGCTTAGAGGATGGTTAACACCTTTTAACAATAAAGTACTTGTTAATTAAGGTAGGCATATTGTTATTTTTAGACATTATGCTATTACACATTTAATAGACTATCAGTATAGTGAAGACATAACTTTTATATGCACTGGAAGCTAAAAAAAATCACCTCACTTGCTTTGTTGTGATAATTGCTTCATTACAGTGGTCTGTAACTGAACTTGCAGAATCTCTGAGGTGTGCTTGTATTCTTTATCCATTGAGTGGTACCTTTGCCAAAAATCACCTGGCTATTGATGTGTGCATTTATTTCTAGACTTTAATGTATGTTCTGTTGGTCTGCTTTTCTGGTTTTTTTTTTTTTTTGCCAGTACCACTTTAAGTTGATTTTAATTAATGTTTTTTGCAATGTGAACATTAACAGTGTCAAATAGCAAAGCTACAACAAGCCATAGGTCAAAATACTGTTAATAAAAATAGAGCCTAAGACATAATTTATACCAGAATATGGGAAGAAACATAATCCTTTTTTTTCCTTTACTAATTTCATGAGGTTCAAATAAAGGTCCAGAAGTTACAAATGATTATGTGTTGATTTTTTTGTGAAAAGTCTTTATACAATAAAATAGTTTTTTTTTTTTAAAGATTTAAAAAAAATTTTTTTTTATTTATTTGACTGAGAGAGACTCAGCGAGAGAGGGAACACAAGCAGGGGGAGAGGGAGAGGGAGAAGCAGGCTTCCCGCTGAGCAGGGAGCCCAGTCTGGGGTTCCATCCCAGGACCTGGGGATCATGACCTGAGCTGAAGACAGATACTCAATGATGAGCCATCCAGGTGCCCCCAAATAGTTATTTTTTAAAACTGAAAGAATGAAGTTTATCTCTCTTATGAAACTTTTGTTTTCTTTTGAATGTTTTCTCTTCTGTGTTGAACTTGAAATAACCATTCACCGATTTCATTTTCAGCTGACATAAGATGATTTCTTCCTTGCTCTTGATGCTTCTTAAAAAACAAAAATATTTCTTACATAAGAGAACTTCTGGCCTCATTAAGGTCTCAGTAATTGAGTGGCTTTCCCTTTTCTGTTCAGTAATTTCTGCTACTATATAACTTGTTACCTCAGCCTTTTCCCTGTAATTTTTTTTTTTTTTACAAAAGGTTTATCATGTTTGTTTTGAGTATCTTTAACTTGTCAGAAGACAGTAATTTATATTTACATGCTTTCTGAATATTCCTGGAGCCATGCTGCACTTTGAAAAGTGGTTTTCCACAGCCCATGTAAAATGGAATATGATAATTAAAATTGTCAGCCCATGTATCAGCCCATTGATAAGTAGTTTTTTTTTTTTTTAGATTTTTATTTATTTATTTGAAAGAGAGAGCATGAGAAAGGCAGGAAAGGAGAGGGGCAGAGGGAGAGGGAGAAGCAGACTCCCTGCTGAGCAGGGAGCCCCATGCAGGGCTCAATCCCAGGACTGTGGGATCGTGACCTGAGTCAAAGGCAGACACTTAACTGACTGAGCCACCCAGGCATCTCCGATAAGTAGTTTTCACTGTAAAGATGAGGCTTTGTTTTGCTCATTTAGTGAAATGATTCACAGTATACAATTCTTCATTGCTAATCTTACCGCATTAGGGGAGGTGACTTGAAAGGTAAAAACTGGTGTTCATCAGTCTACCATCCTCCCCCCATGCCATGCAGCCTCCAAGTATGAAGGCAGACTCTAACCAAATGAACATGGTCCTACTGTGCACTGTCACATGTGGCTGTTTTTTTGTTTTTTTTTTTAAGCTTTATTTATTTGAGAGAGAGTAAGATCGACTAAGCAGGAGTGAGAGGAAGGAGGAGCAGAGAGAGAGGGAGAAGCAGACTTCCCGCTGAGCAAGGAGCCTGACATGGGACTCAGTCCCAGGACCCTGGGATCATGACCTGAGCCGAAGGCAGATGCTTAACCAACTGAGCCACCCAGATATCTCATATATGGCTGATTTTTAACACAATCATTAGTTACTGTGAATAGTGCCATTGCTTGATGCGCAAAAGTGAGAAAGAAATTTTCACTCCAGTGGTGAGCTCTCAAAGAATTCTAGCAACAGGGGCACCTGACTGGATCAGTGGGTTGGGCCTCTGCCTTCGGCTCGGGTCATGATCTCTGGGTCCTGGGTTCGAGCCAAACATCTCTGTTTGGTGGGGACCCTGCTTCCACTTCTCTCTCTGCCTGCCTCTCTGCCTACTTGTGATCTCTGTCAAATAAATAAAATCTTAAAAAAAAAAAAAAAGAATTCTAGCAACAGCTTATGAGAAACCCTGGACTAGACTCTGGGACCTCTGCATACATTGCTGTCTAAGAACCAAACGTCTGTGTCTGTGTTAGCCTATGGAATCAGGCATCTTTTCAGTCTTTTAAGTCTCTTCCAAATGATGAGATTGAAATTGGTGGATTTAAGTCACATTTGGAACTCTAGCTGCAGAGGAGTCTGGGAAATGCTTTTTAAAATTTATTTATTTATTTATTTAAGCTTTCAACTTACGTACAGGAAGGTACAACTAGATGGAAATCGGGATATATATTGTATGCCAGTATACCATATTTGCCATATTTTTAGATATTTTTTTTAAATGAAGACTTTTTTGCACATTTGTATCGTAAAATTTTCTCAAAGCAAGTCTTTAAAATGTTGGTTTGTTCATTTAAAATTTTTTATCACCTGCCATGTGCTTGCTGTATTCTAGATACTTGGGAGGCATTTAAAGCAAAGCAGATTTCTGCCCTCATGGAGCTTTAATTCTAGCAGGGAGATACAGATAATAAGCAATGCACAGAATTAAATAAATGGTCTAGTGTACAAGATGTTTAAAATGAGTGACATACTGACCAGTGAGATACTAGATATTAAACCATGTAATTTCTTATTTGGATATATCAAGAACCTTGGGTTGCTACTGCTTTTTCCTCAAAACCTTGAGGAAATGAAGGAACCCCTTGTGGTTGCTTTTGTCATTATCAGTGGTGATAAGCTGGTAAGGATCTGGGATGAATTTGATTACAGGATTGATATATGTGATGTAATGGGGCATCCATTGAGTATTCAGAAGTTTATAGAACTGAACTGACTGTTCCTTAAACATTGTTCTGACACAGGTTCATATGTAATCAGTTATTGAATAGTACAGTTTTCAAAGTGTTCCGTTATTTTTGAATCATCCTGTGTTAGAAGGTGGTAAGTGCTCTGGAAAAAGAGTAGATTCAAGCGAGGGGCAGTGGGTATGCTGGAATCTGGAGGTAGTTTACAAAATTAAATAGGATGGTTGGAGTAGGGTTTATTGAAAAAGTAATACTCAAAGGAAGTTTGGAAGTTGCTCAGTCACTAGGATATCTGGCAGATCATTTCAGGTGGAGGAAATAGCTTGGGCAAGGTAAGAATTGGAGGAAAGCAAGGAGGTACAGCCAGTATGTCTAGAGCAGTGTAAGTGAGGAGAGCTATAGGTAGGAGATGAGGTCAGGGAAGGAAGGCTGAGGGTATTCCCTAAGGCCCTTAATGCCCCTGGAATGGACTTATCTCAGGACTTTGATCAGAGTGGTGACAAGATTTACCTAAGGCTTTTTGTTGCTGTTGTTTGTTTCTCTTTCTTTCCCCCTGAGGGTTTAAAAGAATCAGTCAGGATGTTTTAGTGAGAATAGACTGTATGGAAGGGAGACTAATTAGAATGGTTGGTTTGCCCATGGTAGTAGTTATGGTAAAGTGATCAGATTCTGGATATATTTCGAAAGTAGAATTATCAGGATTTGCTGATGGATTGGATGTGGGATGTAAGACAGTCAAGGAGGAGGTTAAGGTTTTGGACTAAGAATTGGAGAGAGAATTATCTTTACAGTTGGAAAAGCTGAGGTGAGAGCTCGCTTGAGTAGGGAAGGGCAGATCAGGCGATCAGTATTGGATATATTGAGTTTGTAGTATTATTAGAGACCCACGTGGAGATGTTGAACATTCATGAGACCTGATGAGATCACTAAGGAAGAGACTGGAGTTAGAAAAGGACGAGAAAGACCTGAGCTTAGGGCATCTAGTGAAGGAAACTTAGATAATATGGCCAAATGAGGAAAGTATTTCCTAGAAAAGGGAGTGACCAGTTCTATCAAATGCTGCTGTTTAGACAAGTAAGATGAGGACTAAAAACTGACAGTTGTATTCAGGGAAATGGAGGTCACTGGAACTGACAAGTGGGGTGGGGAAAACCCGACTGGAGTGTGTTTAGGGGAGGAGGGGAAGAAAGGACTTGTTAACAAGTGTGTGTAAACAACATTTTGCTTTTGGGAGGGAAGAGAAATGGGACAGAAGCTGGATTTAGGAAGTGGAGCATAGAGAGTTCATTTTTTTTCCCTTCAAGACAGAGAAATAGCAACATGATTTTATAGTGATGAAAATGACCCAATAAAGGGCTTATACCTAAACTTCATGGTCGATTTTTATAGTTATGCCCTTGTGTGCAGTCTCAGTTCCTTTGCCTCTTTCTCGCTTTGCCACAAACTTGGTGAAATGCAGCACTTCTTCCAGGGGCCTGTTCTTTGAATTACACAACGCTGTAACAAACACAGACTTTGAAAATTCAAAGTTTTTGTGTTCTCTGGGACCACTCTGGCCTTAGGCTATAAAAAGTGACCAGAAAGGACAAAATTTCTTAGCTCTAGGATGATGGGGTTGAGAGCTGGCCTTCTTCCTGGGGGACTCTCTAGTCCCAGAAAGCAGAATTCTTTGAGCTTATCAGTTTCTTTAGTGGCGATAATTTGTCAGAAATTCTAGGACTGGCTGTTGAACATTTCCCACAATTATGAGGTATGGGATATTGAGGAGGTAGGAGGTTATTTGGAATTACAGAGTTTTCATGAGCTGTTGAGCAGTCTCTTCCTCTCTTGTGATTGGCACCCCCAAGTCCTTGGCATCCAAGTTTCCCGAGTTCTTCTGGACCGGGTACCCTCACCGCCCCTGTAGTTTTCCTTTTTGTCACTGTGGGCTTAAACATAACTTAATTACTCTTTATTGCTTTGCTATTTATTTTACTCTAGTCCTGGGAGGGAGAGGACAGGAATGCCTGTTGTTTGACTGTATTTTATTTTGAATTGGAAGTTTGAATAATTTCTTAAGTGTTGAAATAGAATTGGTTGTGATGTAAGTTAACCAGCATTAACCTTTCCAACTCTATCAGCTCTAATATGAGTCACAGTAAGCTTTTCATGAGAGGTGCTATTAATGCACTTTTAGAGAAAGTCCTACCACCCAGCAAGCAGAAGTAACTTAATTAACCTTATGTTTATGGCTGCAGTAGTTCTTTTGAAATCACAGGACTTTTTTTTTTTTTTTTCCCTCTCCTTTGGATTTTTGATTCTTAAATGGGAAAATGTTACTTTGACTTTGTAGTCTTTTAAGTCAATTAAAAGAAATAGTCAGCAGTTTTAAATTTCTTGCCAGCCTGAAAAATAGTCCATGTAATTTTTGTACACAATCCTAAATACATATTTTCTTTTTTATGATTGAATTAATGAAAAAAACTAAAAAAAAATGTGTGTTTTACTGAAGTGAAAGTTCTTTGTTAATTGAAGAAAAATATCCAGAATACCTGTAGTTTTTAAATCTACTACATTCTTTTGCATATTTGTTTCCCTTTAAATAGCTTTACTAAATACTGCATAAACATGTGAGAAACTTGTTGAACTGGCTGTCATTTTTTTACTGTCTAGTGATGCCACAAAATTCTGCTTCAATAAGCAATGATATGTAAAATTAAAAGATGTCCAGTGGTTTTTTTTGGTTTGTTTTTCTTTTTTTAGGGGGTGAATGGTTGCGATATAAATCTGAAAAGTTGTAAAGATTCCGTGAATAATGTGTACTTTCTAATGACAAAAGTGGTATTGATTGAAGGAAAATATGTATTAAGTATATTAGATGATGTTATTGGTGGTTTTTAATTTTAATTTTAATAATATATATAATATAATAATAAATTTTAATAATTTGTCATTAAAAAGTGTTCTCATATAGAAATAATCTTACATACTTAACAGTATTTGACCACTGTGTGAATAGTGGACACTAAGTACAATGCTATAGTTTGAGTATTTTAAGGAGGACTATAAGAACAGGAAAAGATAATGTGAATTGTCTCAAAAGAAATCTTAACACTAGATCATAGACTGTTGTGTTAGGTTTTTTTTCATTTTTGTAGCTCTAGGATTTTGATAACATTTTACTGACTGGTTTTAGATCATGTAATAGTCACACATTTTTGCATTTTTTTAAAAGATTTTATTTATTTGGTAGAGATGACAAGTAGGCAGAGAGGCAGGCAGAGAGAAATAAGGGGAAGCGGTCTCCCCACTGAGCAGAGAGCCGGATGTGGAACTTGATCCGAGGACCCTGGGATCATGACCTGAGATGAAGGCAACTGAGCCACCTAGGCACCCCCATTTTTGCATTTTGAAGTAACTTGCCAGAAGCACATAAAACTCAAACATTCTCCTTCGGTTTCCAGTTTCCCATAATAACTTTCAGTGGTATGGTTTTTGTGATGTCTAATATATATAAACTATTGTGTTATTTAATACAACTAACATTTTTTCTTTTAGATTATCTGCAATGTTGAAATGAAGTAACTCAAGATGAGCAAGTTAAAAGTGATATCAGAGAAAAGGTACTGTAATTCTTAATACCAGTATGTATCAGTTATGGAAATATTACATGAAGTGGTTATTTGAAACTCTTTATTTGAAATTATTATTTATGTTTAAATAATTGTGTGTTGTATTTATATTTTAAAATTAATAATTATTAATGTTTAACTTTTCAGTTAAAGCAGGAGTTAGCAAATGATGACCCATGGACCAGATCTGATCTACTTCTTGTTTTTGGATGGCTCATGAAATAAGAATAGTTTTTAACATTTCGAAATGGTTAGGAGGAAAAATAAAAAGAATATTTATATGAAATTGAAATTTTTGTATATATAAATTAAGTTTTATTGGAACACAGCTGTGCTTTGTGTATTGTCTGGACACTTGCTCTACAGTGGCAAAGTTGAGTAGTAATGACAGAGACTATATGGTACATGGTGCTTAAAATATATTCTGTCTGGCTCCGTCCAGAAAAATTTTAACTAACCCCTGAGTTAAAGCATCATCTCTATTAAAGTTCTTATGTACCAAGAAATTGTCCTTAGCAAGGTTTTACTGTGGACTCTTTCAGTTAAAAGACAGACAAACTGATTGATTCTGTTTTGGAATTTTTTTAGCTAGATTGCTTAACTCTGTTAAGTCTCAGTTTTCTCATCTATATAATGAGTGAAATAATAATGCTATCATTTTGAACTTGTGAAGATTAAACAGTGTCTAGCAGGCTCAGTAAATGACAACTTATAAATATTGATGATAATCAGTTTTTGCTTTGTAGCAGTGTTGTATGTTATGTTTATATTTTTACAACTTTGTGTTTAAAGGTATGGTTTGACTCTGTTTTATAATGAGAAATATATGCACAGTTTAGATAAAGATTTGTTTCTCAAACTGTTAGGGTTTCTAGTTATTAACTATGTAATACAGTAGAATAAATTTCATTGTTAAGTATTTTTGTAATTTCGTTAGGAAAGGAATTAGGTAGTGATTGTGTTTTATTTATTTATTTTAAAAATATTTTATTTATTTGACAGAGAGAAATCACAACTAGGCAGAGAGGCAGGCAGAGAGAGAGGAGGAAGCAGTCTCCCCGTGGAGCAGAGAGCCCGACGCGGGGCTGGATCCCAGGACCCTGAGATCATGACCCGAGCCGAAGGCATAGGCTTAACCCACTGAGCCACCCAGGCGCCCCAGTGTTTTATTTATTTTTTAATTAAAAAAAGATTTTATTTATTTTGAGAGAGGGCAAGAGAAGGGCAGGGAAGTAGAGATGGGGGAAGGGGAAGAGGGAGAGGGAGAAGCAGACTCCTTGCTGAGCAGGGAGCATAACGTGGGGCTCTATCCCAGGATCCTGGAATCACCTGAGCCAAAGGCAGGTGCTTTACCAACTGAGCCACCCAGGTGCCCCAATTTTTAAAATTTTTATTTTTTAAAGACTTCATTTATTTTCTTATTTTAGAGAAGGAGAGAGTGTGTGTGCACACTAAGGAGAGGGAGAGAATCATAAAGGAGACTCCACGTTGAGAGCAGAGCCTTGTGCACCTCTGGGTTCCATCTGGTGACCCATGAGATCATGACCTGAGCTCAGTAGAGTAAGCCTCAGACTCCTGGTTTTGGCAGAGGACATGATCTCAAGTTTGCTAGGAACCTGCTTCAAGATTCTTTCCCTTTGTCCCTACCCCCTCGCATACAGACGCCTGCTCACTTGCACGTGGGTTCTGTCTCCTTCTCTCAAAAATAAATAAATCTTAACAGAACAAAACAAAAAGAAGGAGCACCAGTCTTACTTTTTGGATTAGGTCAAACAAGTAATGCTATTTCTTTTGATCAGCTAGACTATCTAGAATTATTGGATTGGTGTTCCATACGAGTATGAAATGAATTTGACAACTTCTGGCTCTTAGGGTTAGTTTTCGTTTTTTTCTCCTGAGATAGAATTTACTGGATATTTATTGTTATTTTTGTCACTGCTTTAGGCTAACTAAACTGGGATTACTGCAAGTGGTCTTCATCTAAAAGAAATGATTCTTTCTACTAATACTTGTCATTTTGCTCTGTGAAGAAAGCTGGATGCAGAAAGATGAATTGAGATCCATAGATAAGGGTCAAATCTTTCTTTTCCTTCCTATACTTTTGGCTCTTGGCATCTTTCTAACTCCCTCGCTCCAGTGTCTGCCCTATAAGCCCTGCCTTACCCAGAGTGCTAATCTGTTGACTTTTATTTTCTCTCATTCACCTCCTTGTTTCTTACCCAGTGTAGATCCACCGTCTGTCATTACACTCTAAAAGACCTGAAGTGTCTTTACCTGTTTTTCCATCACATGCATCCCACAAAGCCCTTTCTCTGGATAAACCTTTGATGAGCAGCTAAATGATGTTGGAGGATGAACTAACTTGGCACATATTACTAAAAATTATGATCATTGGCCAGAACTGAGCCCCGCAATCTTGCAACTATAATTTTCTGGAAAAGTTCGTTTTCTCAACTTTTATAATGATTATTTTATACTTTTTATCCTTTACATCTTTGAAATTCTCAGATGTCTCAAATACAGACCCTCATCAAATGGCCTTCCCTCATGATATCACAGAGATAATAAAATCTATTATCCTCATGTTTCTTACATGAAAAATTTACATATTCCCTTTTCGATCCCATCCTCCTATTACTTACTCCAATAGAGAATGTATCCTTTTTCTTGTCAGATACTAGTATACTGACACCTGTGTTACTGATTTCATCTCCCTCCTCCCTTTTCACGGTCTTTTTTTTTTTCCTTTTCACAGTCTTTTAATCATTTATTCTTCTGTCTTGAATCTTTAACTCCTTTATTCCTTACTATTTAAACAAGATCTGGGCTTCTCAGTGTTGAGACTATGCTCTTCTGTCACTACCCGATATATCTGCTTTCCTTAAAAGCCAGAAATTTGAAATAGTCTGTAAATTCAGTCTATATCTCATTTCACACACTCCAGCCACTCCTGTGTCATTTCTGCCTTATCTGGTACACTAAGATAGTATACTTATTTGGTACACTAAGGCCCCCTGTAATTTTTAAACAAATTTATTGAGATATAATGATCATATGCTACAGACTGTACACAGAGAGTACAGTTTGGTAAGTTTGGCCTATATATACCTGTGAAATTGTTCAATCAATTGGCTTTGTATCTTTGTCAAAAATCAGTTGTCTGTGTATGTATGGGTTTATTTTTGGCCTCTGTTTGTTCCAGTGATTTAGATGTTTATGTTAGTGCTGATACCTCTCTGCCTTGGTAACTTTATAGTGAATCTCAAAGTTACTGTTGGTCTATCAGTTTTGTTCTTTTATTTCCAAAGTTGGGCTTATTTTGCATTTTCATGTCAATTTCGCATCAGTTTTACAAGTTTTACATTCTATACAATAGCTTGCTGGGATTTTTACTGGGTTGCCTTGATTCTATAGATCAATTTGGGGAGAATTGATATCTTAACAACATTCAGTCTTCTTACTCTTGAGTACAGCATATTCCTTTTTTATGACCTTTCTTTAACTTTTTTTTAAAGCAATGCTTTGTAGTTTTCAGTGTACTTGTCTTTCAGGTTGTTTGTTAGATTTATTTTTTTCCCATGAAAATAACAGCTCTTTGAGTGTAAAGGTATCATGATAGAGGCAAAAACCCCCCTCTAGGCCTCCCCCCGCCAAGAAAAACCCCAAAACAAAACTGAGAGCCTCTGACCTAGCCTATAGTAACTTCTGTATTAAGCTAAAAATGAGAAATGTGATATACAGGGTGGCCATAGGCCTGATTGAAACTTGTTACTCTGAAAGATAGAACAGATACCAGGCAAAGCAGTTAGCCACAAACACGTACCTAAAGTACCAGTGGAACAAGACCAGAGAAGTTACAAAAATAATGAATATAAAATAATTAGCATTTAATTAACTTTGGTAAAGGAATTTAAAGGATAACTTGACTAATTATTGCTGATGCTAGTGTAAATTTAGGCAGTTTAAAATTTAAACGAGTTTTTTTCTGGTTGTCTATAGCAAGTCACTTGGTAGTGTTGAACTAGAATTTATTGTTAAAGAAGTCTTTTATGCATTTAATTATAAGAAGTAGAAAACTAGTTACTCTTCTCTTCCAGTTATAAGAATATTGTTCCAAACTTACATATTTAAATATTTAACTTTCTACAAAAGAATGACAATGAAATTTCTATTTTTCATTGTCCTTTGATTTATGGTGGAAGAAAATAAAGTTAGGTGTTCAGAATTTGGAAAGAAACAGTAAAAATAAAAACAAAGCAAAAGTAATAAAGGGTTAAAAAGGCCTGTAAATGAGGATCAGATGTTTCTGAAAGATAATGTGCATTTTAGTCTACGGCCATACCACCCTGAAAGCGCCTGATCTCGTCTGATCTCGGAAGCTAAGCAGGGTCGGGCCTGGTTAGTACTTGGATGGTAGATAATGTGCATTTTGGAAATAAAACCATATTGTTTGAAATTAAATCTTAGTTTCTGTGAGTCATGTTTTAAAGTCTAAAACTGTAGTATATTTTGTGGATTTTTTTTTTTTTTAATTTTTTTTTTATGAGGACAGCTCTCTGTTACCGGCAATTTCAGGTAAAAAAGGTGGTAACATTGATTTATAATATGAAGGCAGGTTGCATAACACTTGCACTTACTTGGGAAATTATTTGTTGCAAAGATAGTATCTGCACATCACTGGGACTTTTGTAATATCCAAGAACATTTATGCTTTTAGAAAAATAGGTAAGACTGAGAGTAAACTCAAACATCAAGTAGTAGGAGACCACTACAATGAAACAAATATTTGAGTGATACTGTCTTTAAACTATCCATTTGAAAGTTAACTTGATTTGATGTATTTCATATTGATCATATTTTCAATTCGATGATTTTCTCACTATATGATAATTAACAATCATAAATCTCTGAAGTTTGGTCTCATTTTGATTCATCTAAAAGCAGGGTAAGTAAGGAAGATACATCCTTTTCTGAGTTGTGTTATTTAAAAATTTTCTCAGTGTAGTTCACATTGTCCTTTCAATAGCTGTATAGCTTTACCCCACCCTCAAATTTTCCAAAGTCTAAAAATTATTCAGAAGGTAGAGCTGCCCTCTGGTGTTCACCCTAGATTCTTTCAACATTAGTGTCAACAGCCTTACAGTTTTAGAGCTGAGTTGGGGTGGCTTAAAATATTTTGTTCAGTTTTCATTCTGTAGATGAAAAAAGTAGAAATAGAGAGGGAAGTTGATTTGCCTGTGTTCTCAATTTCCATTTATTTACCTCCCTTGAAAAAGTTCATCCATCTGTTCATCCATCCATCATTTGAAATAGCATGATTCTTCGAAAGGAATAACTTCGAAGAAAGGCTTTTTTCTTTTTCTTTTTTTTATATGTAATGTTATTTAAAATTTTAATAGTTACTGATAAAACAAATTCTTAGTTGGGGATAGAATTGACTGTGTGTTATGCTTAGTGTGTCTTGTATGTTTGTGAATTTTTTGAATAGTAGATGTTTTATTAACTACTGAAAAACAGTGAGATGATCTTTAAGAAAAATGTGAATTGAAGAAAATTTAGGAAGCACTCCATTATTAAATATCAGAAGTTTGGTTTTCTTGGGTCACCTGGGTGGCTCATTGGGTTAAAGTCTCTGCCTTTGGCTCAGGTCATGATCCCAGGGTCCTGGAATGGAGCCCTGCATCGGGCTCCCTGCTCAGCAGGGATTTAATTTTAATAAATTAACAAATTTTAAAAAAAAGTTTGGTTTTCTTAATGCAAATTTCTCTTAAGTTTGGGTTATAGAATTGTTTTTAAAGATGTACTCTGCTCCTTAGTTTTCAAACTGTGCTCTCTTAATATCATTTCTAACCAAAAAGAACCAGGACTCTTTGGAGAAAGGGCTGATTCTAGGTCAGGAGCACAAAATGTGCAAGATAAACCTAGAGGAGTGTTCTCAGATTTTTTAGCTCAGAACCTCTTGGTGCTCTCTTAAAGTGATGAAGACTCCAGAAAGTTTTTGTTGATGTGAGGTATATATTGATATTTACATTGTTATATATTAAAACTGAGAAATTAAAGCCATTTTTTTTTAAAGATTTATATATTTTTAGAGAGAGTGCATGTGCATGTGGAGGCTGAGGGAGGGGAGCAAAGGGAGAGGGAGAGAGAAACTTAAGCAGATGCCGTCCTGAGTGCAGAGCCTGATGAGGGGATCCATCTCATGACCCTGAGATCATGACCTGAGCTGAAACCAAGAGTCTGATGCTTAACTGCCTTTTGTCACCCACAGCCTCTATTTATTCATTTAAAAATAACAATAAACCAATTGTATAATAATGTTTTAGAAATAACTATATTTTCCAATGTGGAAGACTAGAATTATTTTATTATATTGTTGCAAATCTGATGTGTGGCATAATGGAAGATGGCCAGATTCTCTTACCTGTTTCTGAGTTTAATCTTTCTTGATCTAAGTATATGTTACATATAATATGTGCACATATTATACATGTGTATATAGTTTGTGCATGTGTGGTGTTCTCATTATTATAGAATATGAAGAAAATCTGGGCTTACGTAGATATGTGATTAGAAAAGGAGAAAGTACTTGAATCAAAGGCCCTTTAATTAATTAATTATATTTATTTATTTGTCAGAGGGAGAGAGAGTGCGTGCAAACAGGGGGAACAGCAGGCAGAGGGAGGAGCAGGTTCCTCACTGAGTAAGGAGCCTGATACAGAATTCGATCCCAGGACACTGGGATCATGACCTGAAACTGAAGGCATGTGCATAACCAACTGAGCCATCCAGGCATCCCAAAAGGCCATTATAGATAATTGTGGATAATTGTCCTTTGATTTATGGTGGAAGAAAATAAAGTTGTGTGTTCAGTATTTGTAGAGAAACAGTAAAAATATGATTAAAGTAAGAGTAATAATTATATACAAGGAATAGATATATATAAATAATAATACTATTCTTTGGAAATAAAGCTGTATTGCTTGAAATTCAAATTGAAGTGGATATTCTTGCTAAGTAATAGTTTTCTTAAAAGCTAATTGCAGGGTGGAATCTGAAACTGTATTAGTGAACTTTTTGTTCTCTGTTAAATTCTGTTGGTCTTTTTTTGCACTTTGAATATTTAAGTTTGTAACATCCAGCATTGGTCATTTAGAAATAATTGATTCCATGACTAATGCAGATCTTCTAAATATCGGTACATTTTATTACACAGTACTGAAAAATTACATGTATTAATATCACCGTTGATTTTTATCAGGAAAAAAAGGTGTTTTTAAGTAGATTCCACACCCAGCATGGAGCCCAGCGTGGAGCTCGAACTTACCATCCTGAGATCAAGACCTGAGTAGAGATCAAGAGTCAGATGCTTAACTGACCGAGTTACCCAGGTGCCTAGAAAATTTTCTAGGGAAGCTGACAAGGCTATGACAGTAGATCCACATTTTTCGAAATTCTAATGTTTGCTCAAAAGCTAGATTTTATCATTGGCAACAGATCTGTCAGTTGTTCTCTTGAAATGATATACTCACTTTGTTTACTTCCAAAATACGTATGCCCAAATTCCCCAGCCTGAATAATCTTTGTCAATTTTTTTCTTAAATTTCTTTTACTATTATTTTTTGACTTGTTTTTTGAAATAACCATGTTCTGTGAAAAAACTGGCTAGTTCAACTTGCATTTTAAACAATCACAAGTTTTCTTCCCCCAAGGTAACCATCATAATTAGTGTGCAGCTGAAATGTTTAATGCACACACACAGTATTAAAGAGATACGTACTCATGGGTGAAACTGGAATTTTTAAAATTTATTTATTTATTTATTTTTTAGAATTTTTTTTAAAGATTTTATTCATTTACTTGACAGACAGAAATCACAAGTAGGCGGAGAGGCAGGCAGAGAGAGAGGGGACAGCAGTCTCCCTGCAGAGCAGAGAGCCCTGTGTGGGGCTCGATCCCAGGACTCTGGGATCATGACCTGAGCCTAAGGCAGAGGCTTTAACCCACTAAGCCACCCAGGCGCCCCGAAACTGGAATTTTTGTTTTTAATTGAGTTCAGGGTGGTGAAAAACACAGTGACTGCTAGTACAGTTTGGTGTCACTGTCTTGATTTGTGTCAGGGTGCTAGCCCTTTACCCATCAGTGCTTTTAGATCATCAAGGCAAATGTCAACACAGAGTCAGATAGTATTTTTATGAAAATAGACTTTGAGTTTGTAGATTTTATGATAGGGTCTCAGGTACTTGACAGGTATTATAGAATACTTTGAAGACTGCTGGCCAGTAATAGTCTTGTCATGCCTGAAAGCCAGAAACCTATGAAAGGCTAGGATCATACCAAAAGGACTCTGGAACCAACTTGGGATCATTGGGTGTTTATAATTGTAATGAATAAATACCAAATGTATTTAAGTTTTTAAGTTCATACTGATGCATGAAACTAAAATATTTCATTGGTTATCTGATACAGATTTTAGGGAATAACTCATTCTTCTGGAAACTGCTAAATACAAGTAAGTTTAAAAAAAACCCAACCAACCCAGCATTTATTTTGCTTTTATTTGATGAGTTGTACCTCTGGATCATCAAATAAGGAATTTTTCTCTTTATGGAGTTGTTTTAGTTAACACATGAAGAAGGAGTGGGATGATGAAGTATCATTGTTTTCGATCCTTAGTGGAGTAATGGATGTAGGCATTGGTGACCGGTGACTGCTTAAATTACAAAAGTAAGAGAACCAGACACTATTTGCCTTGTTATGGAAGGTTATAGTACCACTTTAAAGAATTCACATCTCCAAGCCTTCATCAGATTATGCTTTTAAATTCAACTGCCAGTTTATAGAAAATATGGAAACAAACATATTAATTATGCTGTGGATGTGTAATTGGCAAAATCCAGAATGTGGGAAACTATAGGCCACTAATCAAGCTGCTTCAGCAGATAAATTGTGAGGGAAAAAAAAGAGTAATAGGAAACGTGTAGATAAAAAGACAAATGCATATATATCTAAACCTCATTTGGTTTCTCATTTGTCCAGATCGTTAAAAAAAACGTGAGAGAATGAGAATGAACTAATAAATTTAAGAAAATTGAATTCAGACTAGATTTGGTATTAATGGATTATTGTTACTGTTTTGGGTATGGTAGTGATAGTGTAGTTATATATATTTTGAAGAGTTTTTATATTTTGGGAAATAAAGAATGCTGAAGTAGTTACAGAGGAAATGATCTTTCTGAGACATGCTTCAAAATTAGTCCATTGATGGGTACGCTTGTAGGTAGGTATGTATGTGTAAAATAAGATTGCCTGTGGATTGATGATTGTTGGAACTGGGTGATGAGGACATGGTGGTTCATTATACTATTTTTTTCTTTTTTTGTTCATTATGGAATTTTCCATAGTAATGTTTTTGTTCATTCAGACTTACAGCAGTTTTAAGGAGCCATCCCTTCCTCCAGCAACAGTTGAAGAAAAAGAAAATATGTACAAATATGTACAAACATGTAACATAGTTTTATCTCTACAGAATTCTTTTATTTAAAGAATTTGTGGAATGTTTCTGAAAACCAAAAGGATAGAGAATACTATAAAGAACACCTGTGTACTTATCACCCGAGGAATAAAAAAAATTACAAACACAGTGTGCATTATTGCCTAATAACATTTTCCCCCTTATCCCAAGGTAATTACTATTCTGAATTGATGTTCATCATTTCCGTGCATGTTTTTATATGTGTGTGTGTATATAAAATGTTTTCATATATATACACACATTAAAGAATATGTTGTATTGAATTTGTGTATTTTAAAACTTGATATTATACTGAACATATTAGTTTTTTGGGTTATTTTTATACTTGAAGATTTATACATATGAATATATGTCTATGCTATGTTGGCTCTCTAAAATATGGGAAATATTGCATTATTTTAAATGGTACATTAGGCCCATTTTCAAATGTATGCTTAATGTGTATTTTCAAACTCCGATATCTTTTCAGTTGAAATATCTCCAAATTTAAAGCATTTGGCACAGTTAATCTGAAAAAAAAAAAAAAAAAAAAAAAAAAAAAAAACCAAAAAAAAAAAACAGACTGTTTTTCATTTTCTAGATATGTATTGTCTGTGCTGTACCAGCCAATATTTGAAATGCTAGATATATAGAATAAGATATGCAAGGTCTCTACCTCTGGAGAGTTTACATAATTTCAAATAGTAATAAATTCTGTAGGTACATTTTAATATCAAAAGTGGAGGGGCAGGTGAGGAAGCGGTCAGATGGTTGGGTTGCAGCCTAAAATGTTAAGTTGCCAGCTCTAAAGAGAGTTGGGAGAAATCACCTTCCTGATTGAGAGGAGCAAGACATTGTGGAAAAACTTGCTGTATTCAGGGAACTGATAGCCATTGAGCTGGATCCCAGTGCATGAGGGGATTGTTGTGAGAAATAAAGTCTGAGAGGTAGACAGAAGCCAGATGACAAAGGGCTTAGGAGGCTGTGATAAGTAAATTTAAGATTTTACCTAAAGTCTGAAGGGCCATTGATGGGTTTTTTATTTTTTATTTTTTAAATTTTTTTAAAAGATTTTATTTATTTATTTGACAGAGAGAGATCACAAGTAGGCAGAGAGGCAGGCAGAGAGAAGGGTGGGGGGGGGAAGCAGGCTCCCTGCTGAGCAGAGAGCCCGATGTGGGGCTTGATCCCAGGTCCCCGAGATCATGACCTGAGCTGAAGGCAGAGGCCCAACCCCTGAGCCACCCAGGCACCCCCACTGAAGGGTTTTTTAAAACTGGATAGCAGCTTGATTAGATCAGTGGTACTACAAATCTACACATGTGATGAATTGGCCTGTAAATACATACTTAACCACTGCCAATTCCCTGGTTTTTGCTTTTGCCCTGTAGTTCATGTAAATGTAACCATTGGGGAAACTATGTGAAAGGTAGAAGGGACCACTCTACAGTTTTTGCAGCTTCCTGTGAATATTTACAATTATTTTGAAATAAAAAGGTAAAGGTAATCACTGAGAAAATGGATTATTAGCAAGCAAGAATGAAAGCAGACTAGTTATGAGGCTGTGATTTCCAAGTAAGAGATGATGATTGTGTGGACTTGGGTAGTCATAGTAGATATGGAGACAAGTGGATGAAGCTGAGTTGTTTCAGAGATGGAGCTGACAGGGGTTGGTGTGTGAGGCAGAGAGCCCAGATTTTTTCCTGAGTAACTGATGGTTTCATTTGAGTTTGGGAGGGTTAAGATCGGAAGAGGAATACGTTGAGAGGAGGAACTAGAAATTGTTTTATATTGGGCTTGTTAGGTTGGGTAAGCTATTAGAGTGAAGCTGGAGTTGAGTGTCAGAGCCAGGCAGCATTTAAATCATAATTACAGCGGTGGGATTAGACGAGATCACACTGGCAGAGTGGAGAGAGTGGAAAGAGGAGGGCCGGGAATACAGCTGTCCAGGAATCAACATCTAGAAATGTGTCACAGTAGGAGGAACCAAAGGAGGGTATCTCAGAGAGCTGATGATAGGAAGAAGGTAGAGAGTGGAGTTAATGAAACCCAGAGAAAGGAGGTGAAGGAAGAGGATTTGGATAGTGCTGAGGTACTGAGTATAAGGAAGGAAGTGACCAGAGGAGGTTGGGAGACCTCAGGGTGGGGAAAGCAAGCTTGAAAAGTGAATGGGATGTGAGAAGATGAAGAGAGCAAGTACAGGCACCTCATTCGTAGGAGAGAAATAGGGTGGTAGCGAGTGGGAGCTCTTCTACATCTTATTAGTGTGCCACTGGTATGATCCAGTTGAAAGGGGGAGAGAGATGATGAATCAGGGAAAGATGAAGGAGCAAATACATAGAGAATGCAGGAAGCGTTACTGGGTCATGTATACAGGGGAGGAATTTTTCTTTGAGTCTCAACATACTAGCCAAAGAGAGCCTTTTAAAAACATCAGAACACGTTACTCTTCTGCTCAAAAACTTACTTTCTTTCCTTCATTTTTTTTTTTTTTTTTAAGATTTTATCATTAGAGAGCACACGCAGGCAGAGTGGCAGGCAGAGGCAGAGGGAGAAGCAGGCTTCCTGCTGAGCAAAGAGCCCCATGCTGGACTTGATCCCTGGATCCTGGGATCAGGACTTGAGCTGAAGGCAGTGGCTTAACCGAGCCACCCAGGCGTCCCCTGCTCAAAAACTTTCTATCCCACTTAGTGTAAAAGTCAGAATTCCTACAGTGGCCCGCAAAGCTTTAAACGATGGTGCTCTCTCCCTCCTCACCCCTGACCTCTGACCTTCTCTTTCTGTAATTCTCCTGGAGTCTGCTCCAGCCACTCTGCTGACTACCTCACTTTTTTAAACTCAGTATCACAGATCCCTGCCTTGGTCTCGGTGGTTGTGACTCCTTCCTGGACAGCTCTTTCTGGTTTCTGCACGGCTTACTCCTTTACTTCTCTCAGACCTTTCCCTTGGTGGTACCCAGTCAATGTAGTTTTCTCTGACTGTGTGAAATTGCATCCCTATCCCTAACCTGCTCTTCTTTAAAGCACTTCCCACCACCTTAAATACTGAATGATTATTTACATATTTGATTTGCCTCTCACCATTAGAATATTCAGTCTGTAGGGGGCAGGAATTTTTGTTTTGTTTACTGGTGGTAATACCTAGTATGGTAGCAGATGTGCAAATGTAGAGAATGTGCAAATGAGCAAATGAAAGAACAGGGAAGAAAGTGGGTAGATAATCAGATACGTTTAAGGATGTGGTAGTGGGAAGATGGTGTGTTCTTGTTTGGGCTTGTAACAGTAATAAAGCAGGACTCTGAGAAGGGACTGGGGTGGGAAGGATGATTAGAGTTTTGAGGTGAACATAGGAATGTAAGAAGCATTCTCGGAGAGTGAAAAGGTGAATTTTCAAAGTGTGATGTAAGATTGCTGGACAGGGTTGAATGCACATTTGTGGTTTTCTGAAGTGGAATATGTTTCTCACTTATTAGAATTTTAGCAATGTTAAGCTATAAAACAGTAAGGATATGTGGCATAAATGCTTCACGTTTTTAGGAAAGGGTAGAGTTTTTTGTTTTTTATTTTTTAAACAGTGATCTTTATTGTATTGAATTTACAAGTGGTGTAGAGTGTGTCGTAATGTAAATTAACATTCTTTTTAGCCTTACCAATAATTCTCGGGTCGTGGGACTCCTGGCTCAGCTGGAGAAGATCAATACTGAATCTTCAGAATCAGATACTGCCAGATATGTCACATCAAAAATTCTTCATCTGGCTCAAAGTCAAGGTAAATTTTAAACTTTTGCTTCTGAAATACTTTTTCAGTTATTGAAATGTAGACCTGAGCCGAAGGCCACGGCTTAATCCACTGAGCCACTCAGGCATCCTATATTTCTCTTTTCAATTTTAGTAGTTTTAGTTTGTATATATTTGAAACTGTTAGCTGTGTAACATTTAAATTGTTAAATCTTTTGGTGGATTGGTTTGATTGTTTCATCATTATGAAATGTCTCTGTCTCCAGTAATACTTCTAGATTTAATGTCTGTTTAATCTAAAAAAAAAAAAAGTCTGTTCGTAATAATACAATCATTCTAGCAGTTATGGTTATTCTTTGCATATTATACCCTTCTGTTCTTTTACCTTCAATCTGTTTCTCTTAAGACAGTATATTGTTGGATCTTGCTTTTTAAAAATCTAATCTGTTTGTTTCCAAATCAGTGTACTTATTCTTGTGATTGGATTTACATTTGCCTTTTTGCCATTTGTTTTCTATATGATTCATGTCTTTTATATTCCTCTTCTCATTCTTTACTGCCTTCTTTTGTATCATCTGTTGATTTTTTTAGTTTTTAAAATTTTAGTTATTCTGAAATACTTTTTCAGTTATTGAAATGTAGATGTTAAGAATGTTCAAACTTTTGATAAATAGATGATTTTCTGTAAAAATTGAACTTTCTCAAATAGACTCAAGAAGTAGAAAACTGAGTAACTGTGGAATGAATTGCTGTTCAAAGCATTCTTTCTAAAAATGAGTATGATTGCCCCACCACATTTTCTTTTTTTTTTTTTAAAGGTTTTATTTATTTATTTGACAGAGAGAGAGATCACAAGTAGGCAGAGAGACAGGCAGAGAGAGAGGAGGAAGCAGGCTCCCCGTGGAGCAGAGAGTCCGATGCGGGGCTCAATCCCAGGACCCTGAGATCATGACCCGAGCCGAAGGCAGTGGCTTAATCCACTGAGCCACCCAGGCGCCCCATCCCCACCACATTTTCAAACAATACTTAATTCCACTGTTACTTGTTCTAGGATGTTGGCAAAAAGATGTCAAATAGATGGTTACGAGTGTGATCCCTACTTCAAATGCAAGCTTTGTCATTCAGTGGTGGGGTGATTTTAGGGAAATTTCTTAGGATTCAGCTGCACCATCTCCGAAAGAGATAAGAGATATCAGTAATTACCATGAGATTTACATGAGAAGCATGTAAAAAGAATGTTAAAGTGTTCAATAAATGATGTCTATAATTAGGCATCACTTCAGTAGATACTGAAAAAGGAATTTAAGGTTCCAAAACCTCTGGATGATTAAAACAAAACAAAACAAGATGACACCTGATTTTTCTTTTAAAATAAGGGTAAACCAGCAGCTACCTTAATATTTAATAGCAATATATTGAACACATTCTGTTAAAATTAAAGTCCAGACATTTTATAATTAGTATTTAATTTTTGGAATTCTTTCATGCTGGGTTTTTTTTTTTAAAGATTTTATTTATTCACCTGACAGACAGAGAGATCACAAGCAGACAGAGAGGCAGGCAGAGAGAGAGAGGAGGAAGCAGGCTGTCCGCAGAGCAGAGAGCCCGATGCGGGGCTTGATCCCAGAACCCCGGGATCATGACCTGAGCTGAGCTGAAGGCAAAGGCCTCAACCCACCAAGCCACCCAGGCGCCCCCATCCTGGGGTTTTGGGTCCTTTAGTAGGCATTTACTGTGTTTAGGAACTCTGTTAACCCTTATACAAATCACAGACTGTTATTTTGATAACTTCCTCCTATGCAGTCCATGTGTTTAGGGGGTAGTTGACACCACTCCAAAACCCAGGTGAGGTCTCTAATAGACGACATTTGTTTCTAGCAAAATCTAAGATACCTGTCTCTACTTTTTCATTCAGGAAGTCACTGTGCAGAATTCTAGCCTTTGAAAGTGTTGTGCTTATTATCCAAGGTCAATGTACAAGGATGTACATTGTATTAGTGCAGAGTTAGAGGTACCAAGTATATTCACTGTATTATATGAAATATTTCCTCAAAACAAAACCAGTAAAAAACAAAAGAAAACACATTTCTTAGGAGCGTAGCTAACACTTATACACAGCTCCCACCACTGCAGACTTTCCCCAGTGCAGTCTGGACGCCCCTACTCCAACATCACCACTGCCCTTGTACGCTATCACTCACTTCTGGGGTGAGTGATACCCCACTCACTCCTGGGTTGTGTAAGACAGTGACTTTGTTTATGTTACCTTGGATTAGCCAGTCAAGACAGTGTCAATTAGTAGTGGAAGAGGGTCCCATCATCATTATAGGATAATTCAGTTGGCTATCCATTTGAGAGAAAAAGTTTGGAAATTTTAGTTCAAGGAAGAAGAAATGCTAGTAACCAGTAAACCTATGAAAAGGTTCTTTAGGATTTGCTAATGAAGTTAGCATTACATTAATATAATGTGATTGGACTTAGATCTACCGTTGTTTTCTGTTTGTCTTTTCTGTTTTTATTTCTTGTTTCTCATTGCCCTGCCCTCTTTTCTATTATTTGAAAAATTTTTAGAATTCCATTTTAAATTACCTATTGACTTATTTTTGGTTATACCTGTTTGCATTTTTTAAAAGTCATTCCTCTGGAGAGCACAATAAATAATCATTAACTTTTTTTAAATAAAGATTTTATTTGTTTATTTGACACAGAGAGAGAGAGAGAGATCATAAGTAGGCAGAGAGCCAGGCAGAGAGAGGTGGGGGTCGGGGAAGCAGGCTCCCTGCTGAGCCTGATGTGGGGCTTGATCCCAGGACCCTGAGATTATGACCTGAGCCGAAGGCAGAGGCTTAACCCACTGAGCCACCCAGGTGCCCCAATAATCATTAACTTTTTGCACTTTGCTTAGAATTAATATTTTAACCTCATATGAAATTCAGAAACCTTGGAACCTTACATACCCATTTGTGTTTACTATTCTTTAGCAATAGTTGTGGTATGTATCATATCTATCTATATACACTGTTAACCCTAAAGACAATTTTTGCTTTAGATAGCCATATGTATTTTAAAGACATTAAGAAGAAAAAAGTTGCTTTTATATTTACTCACATGTTTACCATTTCTGAAGCTCTTTTTTCTTTGCTAAAGACATGAGGTTGATCTGGCATAATTTCCCTTTAGCCTACAGACTTTCCTTCGGTATTTCTAGTGGAAGTCTGCTGTGGGAGAATATTTTTTTTATCTGACAAAGGATTTATTTCACCTAATTCTTGAAGGATATTTTTACTGGGTGTAGAATTCTAGGTTGATGGTTTTTGTCCTTCAGCACTATAAATTACACGTAAAACAGTGCTTCTACTATTTTGTGGCCTCCATAATTTCAAAGGAGATGTCTATTATTTGAATTTTTGTTTTCTGAAAATTATGTGTCATTTTTCTCTGGTTGAGTTCATGATTTTCCAGTAGTTTGGTTTTCAGAGTGTGTGTGCAGTTTTCTTTGTAATGCTTGGAATTTGCTGAGCTTCTTGAATCTGTAAAATTGTCTTTTATCAATTTTAGGCAATTTTTCCTGATCAAAATTTTTTTATTCTTCATTTTTGTTTTGGTATATAATTATACATATGTTAGACTTTTGGAGATTGCTTCTCAAAGGTCCTTGAGGCTCCTATTTTTCTTTCTTTTTTTTTTTTTAAGATTTTATTTAAGAGAGAGAGAGAAAGAGAGAAAGAGAGAGAGTGAACACAAGTGGGGTGGTGTGGCCAGAAGGGGGCAGAGGCAGAGGGAGATGGAGAAGCAGACTCCCTGTTAAGCAGGGAGCCCAACACAGGGGGCAATCCTGGGATCATGACCTGAGCTGAAAGCAGACGCTTAATGGCTGAGCTACCCAGGCTCCCTGAGGTTCCTATTTTCAATCTTAATTCTCTGTGTTGTTCAGATTGGATAGTTTCCCTTTTTATATATTGAAGCTACTGCCTTTTTCCTCTGCATTCTGCCATTATGTATGTCTGATAATTTTTTACATACTGTATTTTTCTTTTCTAAAATGTGCATGTATTTCTTTTTTATACTTTTTATTTCTCTGTTTTGTGATCTCTTCTCTTTTGGTTCATAGTGAGCTTGTTTTCCTTAATGTAATTGAATATAATTATGGTAGTTGCTTTAAAATTCTTGCCTGTTATAACATTTAGGTTATTATTAGCATGTAGTGGTATAAGAACTGGGAAGGACTGTTTTAGAAAAGCCAAGGGAGGAAACATTGTCTGCGAGGTTATTTAAAATAAAGATCTTTTTGATTTGACAATTAATAAATTATTGCCCACAGTAAGATCACTTTCAAGTGGTGGAATTAGAAGGAAGATTGCATTATGCTGTAATCTGAGTGGCAAATGAAATATAATGACAGGGAGTGTAGACTTTCTGTCATGGGGGGAGTTCTACTGAGAAACAAGAAGGAAATAGAGGAGGAGACAAGTTAAAATAAGATTTGTTATATATGTGAGAAAACAGAAAACAATATGTGGGTAGAGGTTAAAGTTGTAGGTTTATAAGTAGGTAGAACGGATGGGATTTAGAACACAGTAGAAACGATACATCCTCATTTTCCTCCCGAAGGCTGGAAAAAGGAAAGCAATCCTCGTCAAGGATTAGGTACATGAGTGTGTGGAGCTTGGTCGTTGTTTATAGGATTTCATCTCTGGTTGATTTATCACTTTGTCTCAGTTCACTGAGGAAATGTAGATGCTGAAAGTTAGAAACAGGTCCAGAGATTGAGAGTAAAGGTTGACAACTGGTACACATTTTGGAATAGCTGTGGGCTATGGCAGGGCAGATGGACATGACTGAGAGTTGAGCTAAGTAAGAACAGTAGTTTTCTGTTTCCAAATGAGGATGGAAATGGTGAATTTTTTGGTACTAAGAATCTTAAACTTGAAGAAGAAATTCTTGTGGCCTTATTTTTACTGTGATGTAGGAAGAGAGAATGCACATTTTAGCATTTACTTAATTATAAGGGTTCACGCTGATAAGTTTAAGGGATGAGCCTTGGTATCCAAGTGGGCATGTCTAGAACTGATTTTACAGGAGAACAGCACTACCACTGATGAGTTAGAAGATTCAGTGAAAGTGACAGTGAGGCTTCCCTTATTTTCTGAAGACAAGAGAAATGGGAGTGTTAGGAGGCTGTTGTCTGTCAGTGGGAGATTGGAAGCTAAGAATTCAGAGGTAGGGCAGTTTGAGATTTGAGAATTGAGAGACTTGATAAATTGGAACAAATGGGAAGGGTTTTTTTGTTACATGGTCAAAACACTATGTAGCTCGGTGTTGAAGGAATCATCCACATAGACATTGAAGTCTCCTTAGATGATGACAGAGTCAAGAGTAGAGTAGAAAACTGTAGTGCCTAGTTTTCATTTAGTGTGGGTAATAAACTCTGTGATTGTGGATGTTACAGTAAGGGGAGTTTTTGGTTTGTCCCATGAAGGTGAAAAAACAATGGCTTGTTAGTAGTGGAGATCTCAGTCTTCAGACGACTCTATGATTAATATTGAAAAAATCATTTGGCTTTAACATTAAATCAGTTGTCTTATTTAATATGTTAAATCAGGGGCACCTGGGTAGCTCAGTGGGTTGGGCCTCTGCCTTTGGCTCGGGTTGTGATCCCAGGGTCCAGGGATCGAGCTCTGCATTGGGCTGTCTGCTTTGCGGGGAGCCTGCTCCCCCCACCCCGGCTGCCTCTCTGCTTGCTTGTGATTTCTCTCTGTCAAATAAAAAAAAAAAAATCTTTAAAGTGTTAAATCATGGGTGCATTGTAGATATTTATTTATTTATTTTTTTTTAAAAAAAAGATTTATTTATTTATTTATTTGACAGAGAGAGAGATCACAAGTAGGCAGAGAGGCAGGCAGAGAGAGGGGAAGGAAGCAGGCTCCCTGCTGAGCAGAGAGCCGGATGCGGGGCTAGATCCCAGGACCCTGAGATCATGACCCGAGCCGAAGGCAGCGGCTTAACCACTGAGCCACCCAGGCGCCCCGCATTGTATATATTTAAACAGTATTTAGCAGTTGGCTCCATAGCTCAGGGGTTAGAGCACTGGTCTTGTAAACAGTATTTATTTTACAACTTAATACTTACTGATGGAGGCAGCTGGGCCAGGGAAATGATGAAGGGTCAGGCGAGGAATCACTTTTAAAAATGGAATTGTGGGGGTGCCTGGGTGGCTCAGTGGGTTAAAGCCTCTGCCTTGGGCTCAGGTCATGATCCCGGGGTCCTGCGATCAAGCTCTGCATCAGGCTCTCTGCTCAGCAAGCAGGGAGCCTACTCCCCTCACTCCCCTGCCTGCGTCTCTGCCTACTTGTGATCTCTGTCTGTCAAATAAATAAAATCTTAAAAAAAAAATAAAAAAGGAATTGGGTTTTACAAATATTAATGAGTTTTCCCTTTTTTTTTTTTTAATGGTAAAGAAGTCTATCATTCTTTTAAGCGTTAGTAATTATGGCCACAGGGTGCAGAGATGAGCAGTGTTTTAGATCTTAAGATCACTTTCGCAAGTTTATGTTTAGAAAGATAGTAAGGTGTTTGTCAGTTTTACAAAGTTCATTATCTGGATCCAAGATGATGCATGATAACAGAGATTGTTGTTTTAAAGAAAAATATTTCTTTCTTTCTTTTTTGTTTGTTTGTTTTAAAGATTTTATTTATTTATTTGACAGACAGAGATCACAGGTAGGCAGAGAGGCAGGCAGAGAGAGGAAGGGAAGCAGGCTCCTTGCTGAACAGAGAGCCCCATGCGGGGCACAATCCCAGGACCCTGGGGTGACAACCCGAGCGGAAGGCAGAGGCTTTAATCCACTGAGTCACCCAGGCACCCCTAAAGAAAAATATTTCTAATTCCTGTTTTTATTTTGTAGGTAGTTACTGATAGTTGTCATAAATAATATGATCCTGTTACTTCTCTGTAGCACATTTGTCCCTTTCTTTAATAATTTCTAATTTAGAATAACCTGCTTTTCAGGTAGATATCAGACTAATGAGTTTTTTTCTGAGATTTTGTGACTCCTTTTCTGTATCTTATATACTTCATGTTCTTGTGAAATTTTAAATGTGTAATTTGTATGTGTCAAAACTATACCCGTATGGGTTTTTGTTCGTTCCTAATGGAAGTTGAACAGGATTTGGTCTGGGCAGAAGTGTGATGTTCTAAAGGCCTAGCCTGACTTTCCTCCACCTCCCCTTATCAGGGCTTCAGGGCTCATTCTAATCTTAGACTGCTTGATTATCTCTATGTAAAACAGATTTGGTACTGTCAGTCTCTTGAACTTTACTGTGTAATATGTGCTGTATTGAGAATAGGTTATTTGTGTTCTGTTTTTAAAATCTCAAAATGTGAAAGGAATGGCATTGTCATTCTCTTTCTGGCACTAATATCCAGGTGTGAAACAGTTGGAGAGGGTTAACAAGTCTCTTGTGTAACAGTCCTGCCTAAAAGAATGATTCCTGTGGGTCTTTTAGAAATACATGATATCAATGAAGGACCGCAAGCTTTGGGTTCAGAAACACCTGGGTCACCTGGTTTCTTTCACTTCCTTGCTCAGTGACTTTGTGCAGGTTTCTTCTCCTTTCTGAACTCAAACTCCTGGTCTATCAAAAGAGTGATTTTTCCCCTGAAGGGTTAAAGTGAGTCATAAATGAGGTAATAAAGGTCAAGTACATATAATTTGTATGTGATCTACCTAAATGTTGGCCTGTGATCTACCTTTCTTGTCTTGTTAATCGAAGGAAAAGAATAGTGGAGAAATGCTAGAAACCTTTAAATAGGATAAAAATTTATACTGGTCCCCTCCCCACTCCCTCAGATAAAAGGGATTATTTGTGTGATCTGGTCTCCAGATTCTTGCAGAAGTAGCAAGTTTTGTTTATTCCTTAGTTTTGTTTATTTTTGTGTAATTCAGAATTTTAAAATAGTATTAATTCAGTAAAAATATTTGAAAATGGTACTAAATTTTTGTTTTTACCAATATTGATGAAATGTTTTCTAGTTCTAGTTGTAAAGATAATAAAGAGGCCTGCCATTATCACCTTCTACCTCACCTCCAATTCTGAAACTCATACTCTGTTGTTGATTTTAAGATTGTAGATGGATTGACAGGGATTCATCTAATTCATGACAGGAGATGTTATTAAATGCAAGGAAGAGCTTATAAACTGAGATCTGGAAGTTCCCACCTGATAGAATTAGCAGCATCAGAGGGAGAAACATCTAAGAACCAATTTAGAATGTTTACTAAACTAATTGAGTCATGTTGATTCTACATTAGCTGTAGAATAAAAGTATATGTAATTTTTTCTTGTTTTAGAAGAAAACTTTTTTATACCTTTCAGAAAAGACAAGGAGAGAAATGACAGCCAAAGGTTCTACAGGAATGGAAGTTCTGCTGTCAACCTTAGAGGTAAATCATGGACAAGTTTTAATTATGTAACTATTAATACCAACAAGTAGAAGAAAAAAATGTATATACAAAGTACAAAATTTTTATCCTAGAGGTAAAGCAAATGAATGGAAATTTTATGTTTTTAATTATCACTTGAAACGGTGGCAGAAACATTCTGATATATATTAGGTAAACCTTTAAGTGTATTACCTTATGATTATAATGTTAACCATATTTTTAATTTTAACATACCACTTGGTAATAAAAAATAAAGCATTAGCTGGAAATAAATCTTTAGTCTAAAATAAATGATTGATATTGGAAATTCTCATTTATTGTATTATTTTAGGTGATACATATTTGTGATTTAGTTTACTACATGTATTGGTTGAATAACTATATTATGTTGGTAACAATTAAATTTCTATCCCAGTGTGAAGTTTTTGGGTGGATCAGAAGGATATATTTAGAATCAGAATTTTGAATTTTATTCAGTGCTATCTTAAAAACAGGGAGTATGTTGTATACCTTAAGAGCACGTAGTATTATATGTCGAATTATATCTCAATAGAACTGGGGAAAAAAAAGAACAGAGTTGAATTCATATTTTTTGATAGGAATTACTTCCTGTTAAAAATGGTACAAGATGTCATTTTCCCCTAAATTGATCTGTCAGTTTAACATAATCTCAGTAAAAACACAAAAATTCTAAAGTCCACTGGGAAAATAATAAGCAAGAGTAGAAAGAACATTTCTGAAAAAGAAGAGAGAAAGGACTAGCTGCACCAAATATCAGAGAACATTGTAAAACTTTAGTAATTCAGATGGGTTAGAAATTGTATGTGAGTAATAGACATAAGTGTAGCAGAATGGAAAGTCCAAAAATAAACCAAGATCACGGGGCTACTTATTTATTTATTTATGTATTTATATTGTGTTATGTTCGTCACTGTACAGTACATCATTATTTTTTGATGTAGTGTTCCAAGATTCATTGTTTAAAAATAACACTAGTGCTCCATGCAATACATGCCCTCCTTAATACCCACCACCAAGCTCACCCATCCCCCTCCCACCCCCTCCCCTCTAAAATCCTCAGTTTGTTTCTGAGTCCAGTCTCTCATGGTTCGTCTTTCCCTTGAATTTCCCTCCCTTCACTTTTCCTTTTCTTCTCCTGATGTCTTCCATGTTATTCCTTATGCTCCACAAGTAAGTGAAACCATAAGATAATTGACTTTATCTGCTTGACTTATTTCACTCAGCATAATCTCCTCCACTCCCATCTATGTTGATGCAAGAGTTCAGTATTCATCCTTTCTGATGGCTGAATAATATTCCATTCTATATATGGACCACATCTTCTTTATCCATTCGTCTGTTGAAGGGCATCTCGGCATAGGGCAATTTAAAACCACTTAAGAAAGGTAGCATTTCAGATAAGTGAGGAGTAGAGGGATTATTTACTAGGGGAGCTGGGACAGATGGTAGCCACTTAGAAAAGAATAGTGGATTGTTACTTCCTATACCAAAGTAAATTCCATATCAGTAGCAAAGATTTAAGCATGGAAAATAAAATCATAATACTAGAGGAAGTAATGGGAGAAATTTTTAAATAATCTTAAAATAGGAAAGGCTTTTTTAATACAAACGACCCAGGAGCTCTAAAGGAAAAGATTTTTAAATTCAACTATGTTAACAAAAGTACATGAGGAAAAAAACACCATAGACACTTGGCAAACTGAGGAAAAATGTTTCAAATTGTATAATTTTTTGACATATAAAGAACTTTTACAAATCAGTAAGGAAAAATTAAATCAATAGACTTTGATTTAAATGTATAGACATTATAGACAGTTCCCAGGAAAAGAAATGCAAATGGCACTTGAGATTGAACACCATTCATTTGTTTGTTTTTTGCTCTATTACAATTTATTGAGGCCAGCAGGGGTGGGAGGCAGTGAATTATATATGGGAATCTTGTCTGGGTAAGGCCTAGAGATAACAGTGCAACAACTTCCATTCAGGTTCCAATCTGAGCTCAGTCACATGGCCCAAATCTAATTACTGAAGGGCTAGAAAATGTCCTTTGGCTGTGTACCCAGGAAGAAGATGAGATCTGTTTGCCAAACACAAGCAATATTTTGCCACAGTCCTCTCTTCTCTTTAACACATGTCTGTCCTTCTCATTCTTCCAAATTCCTCACTAGTGAGTTGGTGGTCTATGTAATACCCCAAATGCTGAGACAAGGGTTTTTGGTTAATGCATAATCCTCTAACTGGTCTAGATATGGCTTTTTGGTTCCATTAGTCTATAAGTTCAAATGGTGAAGCAGAGACAACATTCACTCCCTTTTGGAAGGGCAAAGAATAAGGGTCCCATGCCAGTTTACCGAAACACAGCACTTCTCAAATTCCTCTGTATAAAGATTTAAAATTCCTTTACTTTGGAGACGAAGCAGTTCCTTAAATAGGCCATAATTCTGCTTTCTCTGGTTTTCTTATCCAGGCATTGCTTTTAATAAAAGAGATGTAACCAAAGTACAGTGTTTAAACATTTTCTCTTTTAGATTGGTTATCCAGACTTTAGGACATAGTTACACTTCTGCGTTGTTGGTGGGAGTGTAAATTACTCCATGAAGAGCAATTTAGTAAATATTCAGCGAAGTAAATGCCCATATTCTTTGACTCAGAAGTTCTAGGAATTTATCCTATATGGAGATGTACTTGATTCTGTATAAACATGTTAATTTCTTGTTGCAGTTTTTTAGTAGCAAATGATTAAAAAAATTAAATATTCCACTGGTAGGTAACTGGTTTCATAAACAATGGCATAGCCATATGGTTGTCCTTTAAAAAGAGTGAAGAAATGGTTTATTGATATATAAAAATATCAATGTATTAAATAGTATCCATAGGGCAATACTATTTGGAGAAATTAATCTGTATATACACACATATTTACATGGATTTCTTTCCTGTGTGCACATTATTTTTGGCTGGATATGCAAGCAACTGATAATGCCATTGCCTTCTGAGAGGGGACCTAGGTGACTGAGTAGTCACCATATATACATTGTTGTGCCTTTTACATTTTGATTAATTCATTTGGGTTATGTAATTGGTAGAAGATGGTGAATTCAAATGAAAAGTTAATTCTTCTTGTAATAATGTTGATACTAAGAAAACAATAGCTCAGATGACTTGTAGACATTCTCAGGGGCAAGAAGAAGCTACTGAAGTGTTAAGTGAGAATAGTGCAAGCCCAAATACCTTTGTGCTTAGGGAAGTTGGAAGGGTCATTTGTAAAAATATAGGTAGTTCACAACAGGATCAGAAAAGGTTTGGGAATCATAGATTTACAATGGTTTAATACAGCAAATAAACTATTTATTTCAGAACACGAAAGATCTTCAAACTACACTTAATATCTTAAGCATTCTTGTTGAGCTGGTGTCAGCTGGTAAGTTTTTGTTTCCTTTGGTCTAATTTCTGTTTGTAAACAGTGATCAACAATGTATCATGTGTACTTTATTTGGAACTTTCTGATACTCCTATAGAGGCTATTCTGAGTATCAGAATTTGGAAACCAAAATGTCATACTCTTATTTTTGCTTTATTTTTGATTTGAGGGGTCTTCCAATATCCCTCAAACCACCCCAAAACCCATTTTCAGAGCCTTGAATGTAGAATTTTGACATCACTTGTATTTACCCTTGTTGCTGTGTTCTAACTAAAATACTAAATGAGATAAAAGAAAATTTGATTTTGAGGTGTTTGATTTCAGAAGTCATCATTTGAAATATTTCTTGAATGCTACAAGTTGTTATATCTAGTATGCTATGGGAAGATTTGCTGTTTAAGCCATTAAAAACAATTTTTTTTTTTTTTTTTTTAGGTGGAGGCCGAAGAGCAAGTTTTTTGGTCACCAAAGGTGGTTCACAAATATTGTTGCAGTTACTCATGAATGCCAGCAAGGAATCTCCCCCGAATGAGGAGTTGATGGTGCAGATTCATTCTATTCTCGCAAAGATTGGACCTAAAGGTAAGGCTTGCACTTGTGTGTTTATCATAGAACCATTTGTGACATTGATTCTTTGCCTTGAAACTTGGTAAATTTTGAAAATCTAAAATAGTACTGTTTTTCTTGGTCCTAGTCATGGACTGCTTTTTACAGTCAACTGGTGACCTGAAAAAATTGAGGATTCTAAATTCATGAGGAATTCTGTTGCATAGATTGGAAAAAAGGGAGAAAAATGTCAGAATCACAAGTGTGTCTCAGTGTGTATGTGTTTGCATGTGTATGTGTGCAAAGGATACATATTACACGGATATGGTTGAAGCTGGAAGGAGGAAGTATGGATGGGAATGCTTTGAGGAACATGTAGGTAAAATGTGTTCGCTTTTCATTAGTACTCATATTGGTGTTGCACACTCTCAGTGCTTAAAAAGCTTATGATCTAGTCAGACCAAAAGAGATATAAAAATTTTTAGGACTGATTATTATAATAGTAAGACATGCAAAATGTTAAAAAACAGAAATTGAGAAAACACGGGATTTGAAACAAGGAGAAAGTTGATTTAGATTAGGTTAACAGAGAAAGGCATCCTTGGGATAGAACCCAAGTTCAGTTTATAGTTGTCTAGCTACACAGATTAAAATGATTCTTAAGCTCTTACAATAGTGATTATTTAGGAGTTCTCCCAGTGCTTTTGTGGCATACATATGAGGTAAATTTTGAAGTGTTTGGTTAAAATGCTTATTCTAAAAAGTGTGTATACAGTTTATGACATTTCATTTCATTTCATTCAAAAGCTATACATGAATAAATTGTGTTTGTTCATTCTTTTTAAACAGACAAAAAATTTGGAGTGAAAGCTAGAATTAATGGAGCTCTTACTATAACCCTGAATTTGGTCAAACAGAATTTGCAGAATCATCGCTTGGTTTTGCCTTGTCTTCAGCTTTTACGAGTATATTCTGCCAACTGTAAGTATTTTAGAGCATCTTTCAGTTAACTCAGTGTTGTCAGCTTACACAAAATGAAAATGTAGAAGTACCTGAACTCCTTAAATCTCTAAAAATTGTAGACAAGAAGAGAATATGTTATATGACCCTTTGTAACTCCTAATCCCACCACCATGAAAGTAATGTGGGTAAGAAGGTGAGTTGACAAAGTCTTGAGAATTCTCATTTCCTGCAGTTTTAAAAGCTTGTAGTGAAGGGAATGAGTAGACAGTCTATGGAAAGATGTGGAAGAATTGGAGGGTATTGGCAGCTGGAAAAACTGCTGAGCCTGTTTGGATTTTCCCAGATGAGAGGAAAGCTGAGAAGGAAGGCATGTGGAAGATTAGTCACCTGGAGCTAATTATTTTCAACCATCAATAGGGAAGTAGCAGAACAGAAAAATGAATAGTATAGCATCCTCCGAGGAAGCTGGAGAGAAGAGAGATCACAGAGAGTTTCCCAGCGCAGATACACACTGTCTCTAATATTAGGTCCCAAACCTAGGAGGTATGGATTTTCTTTCTATTCCCTGACTACAGGATTAGGGTGGTTAACAAAACACCTGAAATTGAAATTGTGGGGAGTACATGATAGTGCAGAATAATGGCATTCAAAGCAGTAGAGATGGGGGTGTATATGTGTGTGTGTATAAAATTTTGTGTATGTCTATGATTATTTATATTTATACTTTGACCGTATGGCTGAAGGTGAGCTCATAGGAAAATAGCTTTGACCACTTAAATAATTAACACTTACGTAATTAAAAAGATAGAAGGAAGTGAATGAATTGGATATCTAACCAAAGAAGTTAGGAAGGGAGCAGTAAACACAAGGAAAACAGAGAAATGTAGAGGAAAAAAGAATACATTAGGGAAAAAACTCCAGTTGATTTAAGAAGTGAAATGATTGGATTAAAAATAAAATAATACTGTAATAGCAATATAATGGGACAGATGGTAGCTATGTTTGTGGTGAATATGGCATAATGTATAAACTTGTCAAATCACTAAGTTGCACACCTGAAACTAATGTAACATTTGTATGTCAACTATACTCAGATAAAATTAAAAACTAAAACAGATAAACCATTGAATACCCCAATTAAGGAAAAAGGAAGACCGCGGAGAGATAAAATTAGAAAGGATAATGGAAAAATAGATACTGAGGAAATTAAAATCATACAAGACTTTAGCTGACATTTTTGGCGGCATCTTACTGAATTTACCATTAGAAGGCTAGTAAATGTTTTATCTATGACATTTAAAATATATTTGTTCAGAGTTGAAAATGTTAGGCACATTTTTCTGGTTAGGTAATTGTTTGCATATTCTGTGTCAAACTCTACAGTTGTTAGAGTTTTCTTATTCCCTATTACAGCTGCTTTAGCCGGGGTCCTCGTCACCCTTCAGCTGGAGCACAGCCTGCAACCATGTCTCTCAAATCTGTCTTCCCCACAGTGCTGTGACTTCTGACCTGTGTATTAAAATGCTTGTCTGATTGGTCCGTCCTTTAGGGCAATAACATGTAGTTGAAAGAATGAACAACTTCTAGGGCTCTGTAATTTGTTTACCTTCTTTTCCCACCTCATCTTCTTGTTGATTAGCTTTTCTCTGGTACTGTATGTTTTAATATGTAACTTTATACCCATGGTGTTCACTGACTCTGTTGTGTTTGCTGTGTTATCCCTGTCTCCAGAGACATTTCCTTACAGCAACCCCTGTCCTAGCTAGCTCCTCTTCATTGGTACAGAGTGAGCCCAGGCATCGGTTTCTTCAGAGATACCTTCAGTTTCATTATGGACTTGGGGCTCCATACTGGTGTAACCTAAATAGACTGCAGCTCTTAATCTGTTTCTAAAGTAACTTAGTAATTATTTGTTTATTTTTGTCACTCTCTTCTAGACTGTGTTCTCTGAGGGCCCACACTGTTAGTTTTTGTCTTTGAATATCCATTACCTGGTATTTAAATTATTGAAGAAATAAATAGAGCATCTTAAAACTCTTACTTTAAAATAGTAACATTTTGTTGTTTTATATAACTGCAAGGTAGTAAATAAAGCCAAAACAAAAAACAATAGTCTTCCCTTCAAGTGATTGGCTAAGGTTGTCTTTATGAGTGACTTGGGTCTGTTAAAGAATTTGTGTATGTTTTCAGCTCTATAGCACCAAGAGTACACATTTCTACTTGTTGAGGTTTTAAAATCATTTTGCATCCTTTCCTCTGCCTCCTAGCTGTGAATTCAGTATCCTTAGGGAAAAATGGAGTTGTGGAGCTGCTGTTTAAAATCATTGGACCATTTAGTAAGAAGAATTCGGGTCTCATGAAGTGAGTAAATACTTTGGGTATAAATAGAGGTGTATTTTTTCTGGGCCTCATCATCTTATCTGTGCAACCAACAGGTTGAATTGTATTATATCTAGGGTCCTTTCTTCATTCTTAAATATTGATTTTTGTTATGGTAAAGATTTTCTTCAATAGAAAGTTTAATCTTCAGGGGTGTATCAAAATTAGAAACCTTTAAATTTGTTGACTATAGTATTTTGGAAATTTAGATGTCTAACATTCCTAGATAATATAAGAGGAAAATGATCATTGACAGAGTAACATTCATTCAGAAGCATTTATTGAATGCCTACTATATTCCCTACCCAGGTTTGCAATCTTTTAATGACGGCATCCTTCATTCGCACAATTATCTGAATGTATTTTAAATTTATACATTTCTTTTTTGTCAAAATAATGTCATTCTTTGTCTTTTTTCTTACTTTAAATTATGTATATATATTATAAGGTATACATATTTATTTCTTGGTAGATCTTTCAGCCTTAGAAAATGCAGCAATTTCCAGTTATTTGGTTATATTTAATATTTTTTTAAACCATATTAGAAGTCATTTTTTAAGAAAATATTTTATTGTGGAATTATTCAAAGATACCTGGAGTTTATATTATATTAGGCTGAAATTATTTTGAATTAGGTTTATTAATCACTTACTTGAAATTAGTAGTTATTAACATTCTGCCACTTTCGTTTCATTTATTTCCCCTTTATGCTTTTATTTTTGCTGAGGTATTTTAAAGCAAACCCAGATGTCATTCTCATATATGAATTTCTGTAAAAAAAAAATCCAAGATGTTTTATAATTTTTCCCCCTGAATACTTCAGTAGAATACTATTAGTATTCTACTAAATAGCAACTTAAAAAATAACCATAATACTAAAATCATACTCAGCCAAATTATTAATTTTCTCCCATTGTCTCAAAGTGCCCTTTTATAATGAGTTTGTTTGAATCAGAATCCAAGCAAGGTGAACACATTATTCCTCATCACATTTAGGAAATTTCCAAACCTACACAAAAATAGACTAGAATAATTACAGACCTACACAAAACTGGAAGAGAACTGATGTACCCACCACCCAGTTTCAGCAGTAACCAACCTTGTGCCATTTTGATCTCCATTTTCCCTTCCCTGTCCTTCTTTTTTTTTTTTTTTTTTTGGTGGGGTATTTCGAAGCAAATATTAGCTATTACATTTGTTCTGTGAATTTTTTTTTTAAGATTTTATTTATTTATTTGACAGACTGAGATCACAAGCAGGCAAAGAGGCCCGCAGAGAGAGAGAGAGAGAGGAGAGAGAGAGAGAGACAGAGAGAGAGAGGGAGAAGCAGGCTCCCCGCTGAGCAGAGAGCCGGATATGGGTCTCGATCCCAGGACCCCGGTATCATGACCTGAGCTGAAGGCAGAGGCTTTAACCCACTGAGCCGTCCAGGCGCCCCTGTTCTGTGAATTCTTTAGTATGGTCACTATCAGACACAACTTTTTTCTTTTACTGTTTCTGGACTGTTGTTTCTTTGTCCAGCAATATTAATAATCCCTTAATATCATCCCTTAATATTTTCTGGCTAAGAAATGTCTTCTTTACAGTTGGCTTGTTCCAGTCAAGATCCAAATAAGATCTGTACATTTTATTTGATTGCTATATATTGAAATCTTAAAAAATCTTTAAAAATCAATAACAGTTCCTCTATTTTTGGATTCTGTTTTATTTATTTGTTGAGGACTTAGGTGATGTCTTGTAGATTGTCCCAGCATTTTTGATTAAGATGACTGTATCCTGGGGTCCTTTAACATGTAGGTATATCCCTCCAACTTCCTGTAGGCTGATAGATCTGGAGGCTTGATTAGATTTGGGTTCCTTTTTTTTCTGGTCACAAATATTTCATCCGTGGTGCTAGTACTCTGTTTTGCACCACTTAATATCACTGGCTTGAGGTGATCCCTCCACTTCTCAACTAATAAGTTAGCAGTATTTCATGACATCGTCTAGATCCATATTTCTTTAGGGGCTGCAAAATAGTGACTTTTCTAATTTTCTCATTCTTTCAATTTCTTTTAGTTGTGACTTGTGTGGAAGAACTCACATCAACTCTTTGGTTAAATTTACAAATAAGTTCAGAACTTTTCCAGTCTTTTCACTCTTTTTGAAATAAAGATCAGGGTAAAAAAAAAAAAGTCAAATATTTTAGCTTATATCCTTCTTGAAAATGGGAGCTTATTTGCACATACATTTATTCACGAAATATTACTTGGTGGGATGTCTTAACTTCTTACTTATGTAAAGATCATACATAATTCTGGAATTCTGATGAAATGTAACGAAACAAAAAGTGATTATATCACAATTAAGTAAAACCAACTTACAGAATTGGTGTAGTGTAGTGAGTGAGCTCTGGAGATAGGGAGACCTGGTTTTGCATGTTAGTTCTGTCGTTTACTGGCTCCAGGATACATGGTACGCTACCTAACTTATGCCCTGGTTTCATGTCTATAAATAATAGTATTAGCCCCTACAGCAGAAGGTTTATGTTAGGTTCTAATGAGATGATTCTTCTAATTAACACAATGCCTATGAATGCAATGTAATCAGTTTAAGTAAGTAATGTAGTAATGTGGATGTGAATTAATTCTAGTTAGGACTAAGTGTATAGTCAATATTTTTAAATTTATATACCATTTCTCCCCTTGACCTGTAAAGTACTTCTTTTCCCCTTTTTATTTATTTATTTCTTTTTCAGCGTAACAGTATTCATTCTTTTTGCACAACACCCAGTGCTCCATGCAAAACGTGCCCTCCCCATCACCCACCACCTGTTCCCCCAACCTCCCACCCCTGACCCTTCAAAACCCTCAGGTTGTTTTTCAGAGTCCATAGTCTCTTATGGTTCGCCTGTAAAGTACTTCTTAATTTGTTTTTTATCTAGTGGTTATGATCTCATTCTTAAGGTCTATATTAGCCTATTCTAACCAGTTACCAAATCTAGTATAATGTTCCTGGGAGAAACACAACATTTCACAAGTGTCATTATAATATACAGTACAGGGATATATCCAAAATTAGGCAGAAATTAATGGGTCTAAGCTCCTGAGAAAATAGAGCTATCTAAATTATCCCTTCACTCCTTCCTGTATTTATATTTAAAAAAGAAAATTTTTTTCTTTGTTTTTACTTTAAAAAGAATAAAAGATTCATTGATCAAACATCTGTATCTTGCTCTCTATCATTTTTAATGATCTTAGGGTCTCTCCCTTAATTAAAAAAATCTCGACATCTGGAACACTCTTCTTGCTCTTTTTCCTCCCCTAAAACAATGCCCTGTGCTTAGTGGAATAAGATTAGGGTTATTATTTATCTTTGGAGGGTGATGCTGCCCTTGAAGATGTCCTTTCCTTTCCAGTTTAGGTTTTGGATTTAAACACTGTTAATCCAGATGGAGGGAACCCAGGAAGTAATGGGTTCTTCTTGAATGTCCCCATAAGGATTGACACCTCCTCCCCTCCAATTTAAAGGAGATACAGTTTTCATGAGTACCTGGAGCTGAAGCTCTTCTTCCTTCTCTGCTCCTAAACGAATAAGCCACAGCGTGCTTTTTAACCAGTTGTTGGTTGTATTATTCTGTGTGGGACATAGGAAGATTGGAAGAATATATGAGGAAGTATAAAATAGTGGAACTGAAAATTAACATAATACAGACTGTGCTTTTTGATAAATTTGTTATTCTAAAATTCTTCTGTACTTTTTATAAATATGTCCTGGCTTATAAGTGTCAGAGAATTTTAGAAATTTTTTTGTACTGAAGTTTTAAAAAATATATTTTATTTTATTATTTTTTAAAAAGATTTTATTTATTTGTCAGAGAGAGAGCGCGTGCGCACAAGCAGGCAGAGTGGCAGAGGCGGAGAGAGAAGCAGGCTCCCTGCTGAGCAAGGAGCTAGATGCGGGACTCGATTCTAAGACCCAGGGAACATGACCTGAGCCGAAGGCAGTGGCTTAACCCACTGAGCCACTCAGGCGTCCCTAAAAATACATTTTAAATAACATTTTAGCAAAAATACCAAGTGGCTTAGCACCAAACTTTGTAATTTCTTTTTTTTTTTTTTTTAAGATTTTATTTATTCATTTGACAGAGCACACTAGCAGGGGGAGCTGCGGCCTAAGCACACTAGGCAGAGGGAGAGGGAGAAATAGGCTCCTTGCCAAGCAGGGAGCCCGGGCTGGGGCTTGATCCCAGGAGTCTGGGATCACAACCTGAGCCAAGGCAGACACCCAACCGACTGAGCCACCCAGATGCCCCTTCATAATTTCTTTTAATCTTGTGCAGCTGTGAAACAAGCATGATGAGCTTTGGAGTCAGAAAGAACTGGGTTCACATCCTAGTTTTGCCAGTGTTAAAGAATAACTATCAACCCAAAAGCATGTAGTTAACATGTAGATTAGAAGCTGTCAGAAGCACTTTTATTTGGTTCAAATGTATTTTAAACTGCTATCAACCAGGGAGAAAGACTATTTCTAAAAGTACTCTAAGATACTTAAAATTTTGAATACAGTCTTAACTGTAGGTGGGAAAATCCTGTAAATTCATTGCAGTTGATTGCATCCAAGTGATTGTATTTGTTTCCTAGAGCTATCATAACAAAGTACCTAGTACAAATTCGGTGGCTTAGAATTATAGAAATGTATTGTCTTGCAGTTCTGGAGGCTGGAGGTCCAAAGTTATCCTGTCAGCAGAGCCAGTGCTCCTTCTGGAACCTTTATGGAGAATCCTTCCTTGCTTCTTTCTGGCTGGTGGTTTGCTGGCAATCTCTGGTGTTTGTTGGCTTGGAGCTGCAGCATTTCAACCTCCGCCTCTATGCTCACATGAGGTTCTCTCCTTGTGTGTCTGTCTTCATATATTCTCCTCTTCTTATAAGGGCACCACCAGTCATAATGGATTAATGACCATCTATTCCAGTATGACCTAATTTTAACTAATTACATCAACAGTGACCCTCTTTCCAAATAAGGTCACATTCTGAGGTACTGGGGGTTAAGACTTCAACCTCTCTTTGGCAGAGACTGATATTTCTGATTTTGAAAGTTTCCTTTGCAACAGGAGACTTATTATTCTTTTTCCATAGCATCTCATTTTTATGGGACCGTAGGCATATTGTATTCTGAACTCTTTGGTTTCTTTATCCATAAAATGTGCCCTTTCTATGGACCGGGATTGTTTTAAGAATTAAAGCAGGGGGAAAAAAAGAATTAAACTAGAAATTTCACTCAGGGATACCTGGGTGACTCAGTCGGTTAAGTGTCTGCCTTCAGCTTCAGTAATGGTCCCCGGATCCTGGAATCAAGTACCGCATTGAACTCCCTGCTCAGCAGGGAGCCTGCTTCTCCCTCTGCCTGCCACCCCGCTGCTTGTATTTTCTCTCTCTTTCTCTGACTAATAAATAAAAATCTTTATAAAAAAATAAACTAGAAAACCCATATGTAAGCTATCTGTAACAATTTCTGGCATTTATCAGATCTTGCTTCTTTTCTCTTTCTTATTTTGTATTGCTGTTTCACTTGGAAGATCCCTTTAGTTCTGTGTTTAATTTTGATCAATTTCAAAGCCATCCTTATGCTGGTAGTTGTATAATCTTAGGTACATTTTAGTGCATAATTGTAAGGTTTTGGCAACTTTCTTACTGATAATTTAGTGCCATGAAAATTCAGTATGTAATTTCATAGTTTTCAGTTCCTTTTCACTCATTACAAGAACTTCACATTGTTTTGAGAAAGTTCCAGTTTTGAATTTGTAATGTTTTTTAAAGCATATACTTCTGTTTTTCTTTTTATGACTGTTAAATTAAGGTTTGTATAATTGCTTTATTAGTGTCAGTAAACCAAAACATAGCTGTTAATGACTTGTTCTAGAGGGTAGTATTAATGAGCATTTATTATAAATGAGCACTTACTCTGTGCCTAATTCTAGACAGTCATTACAAGTTTTACTGTGAACCAGCATCCATCTTCAGTCTTCTGGTCAACTGTGCTCTTTGCCGTTACACACTGTCATGCTGTGTCTCCAAACACACTAGTGTGTGCAGCTTTTACTTCATTGTTTTGTTTTTGTTTTAATTTCTTGAGCAGCTTTTTCATAGGTGTGTATATTTTATCACATTATCTAGTTTGTAAAATTGTTTGTGGAAGAGATAAGTTTTCTAATTTTATTCCAATGAAGAACTTGCTACAGTTAGTGTCTAGTAGGCATTCAACAAATGCTTAATGATGAGTGACATGCTTACATTTGACAAAGTGCGTATTTTTATGCAAATTATAGTTGTTGAAATCTCGGTAACAGGTACTGTAGTCTGTAGCCTTAGATTTTTAAATTTTTAACGTTACTGAAATTAAGATTTTTAAAGTTACTGAAATTAAGTGCCTTTTCCTCAGTAACTTACTTTTTTTTAAATGTTTGAATTATAGATTTTCCACAGTGATGTTTTGTACATTTTTAAAGCTAAGTAATGGCAGTTGATTTCACCGTGCATATTGTGTATTTATGTTCAATGAAAATATAAGTACTTTTAAGTTTCTGGGTGATTCCTTGTCCTCTAATGGGCAGTAAGATTTTTTTAGATATTAATTGGGTTCATTATTCTCTTTGGTGCCTTATGGTTGAAAAATGTTAAGGGCTCCTACTTCTCCCCAAACGTCCTAGTTCCAAAATATTTTACATTTGCTATCACCTTGAATATTAGGATTATTGCTTGATAGAGCTAAAATTCTTTAAAGTTAGATAGCTATGAGTATCTGTAGAATTTTGTAGTTAGGAATTTTATGTTAAAACTTGTTTTTGTTTTAATATTTTGTAAATCAGGGCCTCTGATTCTTAATACTGTTATTTTGTGAATTCGATCAGGGTCAGATACAAGTACAATAATTGTTTCTATATATCTAATCTATATAAGTACTTAAACAGTGTTTTTTATTTTTCCTTAAAAATTTTTTTTTGATGCTTGCCTGTTAAAATTTCAGTCTTCCTCATACCCAATTTTAACCTGAAAGGAGAGATGCATCAGAAAAACACCATATGTAATTGACTTTAACAGGAATGACTTTTGGATTAGATAATAATTATCTGAAAAGACTGTATGAATTTACTATTGTAGATTAATTTTACTAGTTTTGTTGTTGTTTGTGTTTTCTCATGTTGACAGGGTTGCTTTAGACACTCTTGCTGCATTGCTAAAATCAAGTAAGTTTTTAAATACTAGAAATACTAGATACTATTTTTCCGAGTATTCTGTCTACTATGTTAAAGAAACTGGAAATGTAGATTTAGTCTGTAGTTACAAAGCTAGCTTGTTATAATTAATGTCAAAGTTGATTCTGTCTTTTCATATGGTTGATTGATATACATCATAGCTAGTGTCCTTTACGTTTATTGAGCTATAGTAGAGTACATTTATGTAATTTATTCTATATTGACTTTTTATAAGTTCAGTATATAAATATAAAGTCCTGTTAATAGAGACAAGTAACATGTAAATCTTATGTAAGTATCATCCTTTTAAAAATGAAGTTAACAAAAAAAAAATGAAGTTAACATGATATTGGGGATATTTACTATGAAGAATATTGTGAACAACTACTGTATATTGAACACACATGATTTTCATTTGAAAACCTCTTATTAGAAGTTTTATTTCTATCAAGTTCAAGTTTCAAGCATTAAAAATGACTGCAAATTTATAATTTACTAAGTTCATTTAAAAACTAAAGGAACTGTTTTATCTTCAGAATTGAAGCATTGGAGTAAATGTGTCTTTTGATATGATTCCCTCGGAGAGTAATTTATTTGTTTTATATGTTCTTTCTCTCCAGGGTATTCAGTATCTGTGGTTTAAATATTAACTTTTGTTAGCACTTCCATTCTCATTGGTTGATTAAATTAACATCTTAACCACAGTAATATATAGACCCAAGGATATGATGGCTTTCAATGTTATTTTTCCCCAAAACTGTCTATCAAGGGTGAGAACAACTTGCCCTTAAATTTGAATGACCAGAATTGTTCATTTGAATAGTAGCAAATGATTAATTGGTTGAAAATCTGGTATTTGGTAAAGTAATGATTTATTACACATATTAAACTTAAAAAGTCATCTTAGGTATTAGTATTCTATACCGGAGTATATAAAATTCAGTTAAGAGTTTTATCTTTGAAATGAAATGTGTGGGACTCAATTAGATGAGCCATGTAGTTTTATTTTCATGTATGATGTGATAAACTTCAGACCAAGATCAGAGAATAATACTTGGATTAATTTTAAAAAAAGATGTTTGTAGCCTGGCTTTATTGTGCCCTGACTTTGCGGTTCAAATCATCATTTAAAGATTAATTTTTAAATTAATATAGGCATATATTTTTGATTTAGAGTAGATTAAAATAGCTATTACAATCGAAGTTACTAATTTTCAGAATCACTGATGACAAAATCACTGATTCTAAGTTAGTAAAAACTAAAACCCTCATAAATTTCAACTGTATATAGAAATTGGATAATCTGGTATCTTGTGTTTTAAGTCATAATTTTCCTTTCACTCCCTCCTCCTTCAAAGGAGGATGGTGGAAAAACATACCTGTTTTACTTCATTAGGTAAAAAAAGTAACTGACCAGTAGGATGAGTCTAGTTTATATCAGGTATGTTTTCTTAGGGCACATGGCACTAAACAGAATAAAAATTTAATAATGAAAGATAATGTTTAGTAGCACTTGCATATTTTTAAGTGCACTGGGGCATTTTGGAACATTGGAACATTTGGAACATTCTCCAAAATTTGGAGCATTTGGAACATTTTCATTCATTGATTTTTTTTTTTTTTTTAACTGCTTTCTGGGAGGGGGCAGTTGCTTACTTTAAAAGGATAAACAAGAGGAAAAAAACGAAAGGCTAAATGATGCCACCAAAATAACCCTGAGCGAGTGTAAAGTAAAGAACCTGTGTACGCACACAGTGCAGAGGGATAGGCAGCTTAAGGGCCAACGCTAGAGTATAGATGAGATGTCGCAGTCTAAAGGGGAACCTGAGTTGTCTTTTAACGGAGAGGGAAGAAGAGACATAGGCTGATAGTTTTAGGTGTCCTGAACACAGGAATAAAAACCCCTTCACTAAACTTTTTAGCTGTGCTCAGTTGCAGATTGCTCTGTTCAGCATCTCTTCATTTAGCACCTGTGTTTGAGTTATGGGCAAGTTTCTTATTTGATCTTTAATAAGAACTTAAATATTTCACATAAACACCATGTAAGCTCATAGTGTCTTTTAAGAAAATCATAGTCACAACTAGTAAACTAAAGGCTTATATGCTCCAGGTGGTGTAAACGAAGTGTATATTCCTTTAAAATACAGGAAACTGCTGTTAGTCAGAACTATTGACCAGATTGTATACATAGACCCAGCCTTGGCCCTGTAGCTCTTGAAGACACAGAAGAGCTTTTAAAGCTTTTACATAAGAAAGCCCCTCTTCCCACCCTGTGAATTTCTTCCAGCTCCCTGAAGTCAGAACAGGGTTTCTGAAAGAGCATTAATAGTTTGTTAATCTCAACATCTTTATGTTTTAGGTACATATTAGCAATTTGGAAGCTGTAGTAATTCTCCCAGGTAACTAAAAGTAGCAGAGCCTTACCTTACAGTTACGTTATCTTGGTGCTTATGCCATGAGCCAGGGTAAACTTAGGTTAAGGAGAGTTGGAATTTCTTTGTAACTAAACAAGCTTGCATGGATTGGTATTCCCCATTAGTTTGTGTTCCTATCATTGGCCCACCAGTGTTATACTGAGGGGCTCAGGATGTTGCTGTGATAGAATTTCCCTACGTCCATTTTAGTGAAATCTCCCCTTTTGGTTAATAATCTAAAATATTAACACTTTAATAAAACAGATCAGGTTTGTGGATTTCTGTTAATTCTACCCCAGTAAAACCAACCATTTACAAAAGAAACCTCTTTAATAGTTTTTATTGCATTACATAATTAATGACCAGAAAACAGTAAAGTGGTTCTTACATTTCATTTACTGAAAGTTTTATAACTATTTTTAACTTAGTGTTATTATGGCATGGATATTTATATAATTGTGGGGGTAATCAAAGCATTTGGTTTCAGTGGAAATATATACAGTTTGTGATGGAAGCTATAGTCAATAGAGTTAATTTCAGTGGAAACAAGGTTTATAATAGAAGTTACAATGATGATAATGTAGTTTGCCATCTGGGACTTCATTTATTTTGTTAGAGGAAAAAATATTTAAATATGTGGCTGCTATATATATTTTTTTGAAAAAAATGGTAAGAACTCATTACAGTATTGTGATAATTTTAATTTAATTTAGTCTACCATTTTTCTCTTGTCATTTAAAAAATGTTCTTTCTCAATTTTCTTTTGTTAAAGAAACAAACGCCAGAAGAGCTGTAGACAGAGGATATGTCCAAGTCCTTTTAACAATTTATGTAGATTGGCACCGCCATGATAACCGGCATAGAAACATGCTCATTCGGAAAGGAATTTTACAGAGTTTAAAAAGTGTTACAAACATCAAGTTGGGAAGAAAAGCATTTATAGATGCCAACGGCATGAAAATTCTGTATAACACTTCACAAGTGAGTTTTTAATTTTCTTCCTCTTATTGTGGTTATGTGTTAATGATATTATTTGGTTCTTAAGAAAACTTAGTATTTCTTATAAATACTCAAAAAAGTATGATAAATATATTTAAGAAAAAAATCTGAAAACCAAAAGGCTTAATAAACCTTTCTCACGTGACCTCATCAGACTGAGTTGGAGAAAGGGCCCTGTGCATATCTCTGCAATATGAGATTTTAGATGAAAGGAGGATGTATAAATCCAACCAGTGGGCAGGAGGGGTATCTGTATAGCCATGTTTTCTAAGATGTGCAGTTGGCTGTACTCAGTTTTGCATGTTCCCCTCATAAGATATTTATGGGTCCTTTACAACTGCAGTGTAATGCAGTTCTCTGGTTTGGGAGCGTTGTCAGGGTCTTTCTTCTGGATAGAGCATTTTTACACGGAGAAGGTACAAGAGTGAAACCTGGAGTTAGGAATTTTAGTTCTGCTGGCTATCTTAATTGTAAACCTTCTTAACAGTATCTTTAGCAAGAAGACTGTCAGCCCTGGGCAAATGGGGATGTTAAAATGCAACCGTTTTGTTTTTAGAAGGTTAAAATTATTAGAAGGAAATCTGTCTTTTTAAAATTGCAGCCACTCATCTTGGTTGTGCCCTCCTGGTCTTACACAAAACAGTGTCTTTTTACATGGCAGTAGTTAAGGTACCAGTAAACACAATTGATGTTTACCCTAAGCTTTTTCTTTTCTAGATCAATCATATGCACTTGTTTTTACTATTCCTAATGTAGGCAGTCATGGATAATTGATATATCAGGAAGAGTTGGGTGACCTTGTTTATGCCACTCAACATTTCTGAGCCTTAGTTTCTCATCTATTCTGACAGGTCAGATGTGAAAGTTTGTATTAAAATTTTATGGGATATGAAAATGCTATCTACATGCCAGTTGTCGATAATAATAAAAATTATAGCGTTGTATGTTACAGGTTCAAATCCCCTATCTATTAGCCCTTGTCAAGATTGGATACCAGGACAGCGTATTAAACTCTTAGCACTTAAAATCTTGGTAATCAGACTATTTTTTATAAGTTGAAGAGTCAGCTTATTAAAGGTGCTATTGTATGATAACTGATACAGTTCTGAGAAAAGCTCAGCCAGTGCACATTCCTTATTTCTTATTCCTTTCTTACTGTCTTTTTTACTTAATGTTTTTTTTCTTTTTCCCTTAAATTAAAAAGAAATTTTATTTTGTGCCCTAGGCTTGCAAACTGCCTTGTAGGTCACTCATAGATACTACTTAGCATAGTCGTCTCCCCTTATCTGTGGAGAATATGGTCCAAGATCCCTTGGATCTTAGATGCCTGAAGCCTTGGATGGTACTTTGCCTATATATACAATGTGTGTTTTCTTAAACATACATATCTGTGATCAAGTTTGATTTATTAATGAGGCCCAGTAACAGATTAACAACTAACAGTAAAACAGAACAACTGTAACAGTATACTGTCATGAAAGTTAAGTGAATGTGGTCCTTCTCTCCCAAAATATCTTATTGTACTGTACTCATCCTTACAATGATGATGTGAGATGATAAAATGCCTCTGTGATGAGATGCAGTGAGGTGAAATGCTGTAGGTATGTTGTGTTGTAGCATTAGGGCTAGTATTGACCTGAGGTCAGAAGGAAGATCATCAGGGCTGGGCCACGGTTGACCATGGGTAACTGAAACCAGGGATAAAGCAGGACTCATAGACTTTGGTGATTTTGGGGGCCAAAGATGGTGCTGTTTTCTGCTTACAGTATTTTAGGAAGAGTATTATTAAATTTGCCATATGAAGTTCTTACTTATGAAGAGATACCTCTGAATAACCAGAGCTATTTTATAATCATGTATGTTAAAATAGAGGTTTTTGTGGTATTTGTCTCTTGAAAATTATTGATGTATTACTTTATGAAGTAACGTAAAGTTGATTCAGTTATTCACCAAAGGCATAATATCTTTTTTCTTTTTTTATTTTTCTTAAAAAACAGGAATGTTTGGCAGTCAGGACCCTTGATCCCCTTGTCAACACTTCTAGTTTGATAATGAGGAAGTGTTTTCCTAAAAATCGCCTGCCACTCCCAACGATTAAAAGTTCTTTCCATTTCCAGCTGCCAGTTATTCCTGTGACTGGGCCTGTGGCCCAGCTCTACAGTTTACCCCCCGAAGGTAAGACTGTATGTTTACTGCTGGCTTTCAGTGGTCTTGGAATTGTGTGTCTGTCGACCTTTTTTTCTCATTTCTAGTTCCTCAGCAAAAGAAGACACATTAATAAACACAATAAACTTTCACATTATATTTTAGTTAACTATTTCTTCAAATATAAGAAATTGAGATCTGATAATTAAGGGCAATAATGTAGAATGTGTTATATTTATGTAAATTTGAATTTGAAAAAATTTAAGCACTACATAGGAACATTATTTCAGAGTTTACGTAAATTTTCAAAGGATAAGAGTGTAAACATTAAATATTTAGGTAATTATATTTGGGCTTACATTTCTAACTTTCTGGTGAACTTCATTTTTTTTCAAGTTAAGAATACCTAATCACCAAAAATATGATTTTTTAAAAAAATCTTATTGACTGGAGCAGGGAAGTGCAGAGCCTAGAGATTGATGCAGGGCTCAATCTTAGGACCTTGAGATCACGACCTAAGCCAAAACCAGGAGTCGGTGGCTTAACTGTTTTTGCCACCCAGGTGCCCCTACACTCATTTTTTTATTATAAAATAATTCATCTCTCTTCATAGAGTTTCTGCATATTCCCATGAAATTTCTGTGGTAAGAAAGAACTTAACAGATGACTCACTGATTAAAAAATTGAAAAGAGAAGGTAATATGTACTTTAAGAAGCATAAAAAAATACTAGTCCAAATTAACAGAGTAATTTCTATCTACTAGTAATAAATAGTTCAGCTGTTTAAATAATACTTAAAAATTTTACAATTTCTATTATCAGGATTAGTTTCCTTATGTAAATTCATAGTTCTCCTAACAAAAAGGTTTGATATTAGTGCATATGGTTCACAGCAGTGTTTTCTAATGATTCAGAATTTGCATATAAATATGCACAGTATTATAATGCTTGGGAAAAGGGAAGGTGAAAATAGAAAAACAACTACCAATATTTTTCTTTTTTTTTAATTGTTTAATTTTTTATTATTATGTTCAATTAGCCAGCATATAGTACGTCATTAGTTTTTGATGTAGTGTTCAACAATTCATTAGTTGCATATAATACCCAGTGCTCATCACCTCATGTGCCCTCCTTAATACCAATCACCTGGTTATCCCATTCCCCCACCCTCCTCCCTCTGCAACCCTCAGTTGGGTTCACAGAGTCCAGAGTCTCTCAGGGTTTGTCTCCCTCCCTGATTTCTTCCCATTTAATTTTCCCTCCCTTTCCCTGTTGTTTTCTGTGCTATTCCTTATGTTTCACGTATGAATGACACTGTATGATAATTGTCTTTCTCTGCTTGACTTATTTCACTTAGCATAATCTCCCCCAATTCCATCCATGTCAGTGCAAATGGTGGGTATTCATCCTTTCTGATGGCTGAGTCATATTCCATTGTATATATGAACCACATCTTCTTTATCCATTCATCTGTTGAAGGACATCTTGGCTCCTTCCAAAGTTTGTCTGTCGGGGACATTGCTGCTGTGAACATTGGGCTGCATGTGCCCCTTCCTTTCACTATGTCTGTATCTTTGCGGTAAATCCCTAGTAGTGTCTTGGGGAACCTCCATACTGTTTTCCAGAGTGGATGTACCACCTTGCATTCCCACTAACAGTGTAAGAGGGTTCAGATACTTCTCCAAAGAAAACATACAAACGGCTAACAGACACATGAAAAAATGTTCAACATCGCTAGCCATCAGAGAAATACAAATCAAAACCACAATGAGATACCACCTTACGCCAGTAGAATGGCAAAAATTAACAACACAGGAAACCAAAATATTATGGTTTATGCTTAACAAAACTTGCATGTGACTTACCTAAATAAAAATAATGAAATTATCAGAAGTTGGCTGTTTGCTATTTCAGTACAATATTGGGAACATAGTAAAAGAAGTAAGAGTTGAAATTTTAGTATGGGGAAAAGTAGAATTTTGGGGGGTAAGATCTAGTTAAACGGAAAAGAGAATATAGTCTAGACTATTATTACAATTTCTTAAGCATTTTCTCATCTGTTGATAAATTTTTTGCAATAAAAATGGAAGGTTTTTTATATTTCTCTTTAAAAGGTAATTACTTGAAATAAGTGATGTAAGAGAATTTTCAGGTAATTATAATTAGTTTTATTATCCTTGATATAGCTTTATTAGTGGTATATATCACAGAGTTCACTGTTATGATTTTATTTTAAAAATATTTTATTATTAAAGTACACCTTTAGTCTATGTAAAATACCAAAATGGATTATTCCGAAACTTCCTTTAAAGGGTGTAAAAAGTCTACAACTCAGTTTGGAACTTGAGTAAGATAGTGAAGTGAAAACTGTGGTCTCGTTTCTCTTTTCCATTGATATAAAATTACCCACAGACTCTAAAAATAGGGGAAAGTCTGTACCAGAAGTGAGAACAAGGTAAAAGAAGCATTCTCATGAACCACACATAGAACATGCAACGTATGTGGTGTAGATATGGATGTATTGAAGAGCATCATTGCTCTGCTCTCCCTTCTTGAATGCAGTTATGTCTGTCTCCAAGTTGAGGCACCAGTAGCACCTAAGTCGGATAGACAGTCAGGGAGCAGTTGGATTCCCTTTCTCTCCTGTATCTCAGTGTAGGATTATGGGGGTTTAACTGGTGGTTTTAACTGGTAGAAAGCCAGCGAGACTTCTGTATGATACAGCCGGTGGTAATACTGGGAAGGAGATAGGATATAGGACTTACCCATTAGTGTTCTTTATTCAGTGTACAGAATAATCACATAGGTAGAGAAGCTGACTTCTAGTGCAGTGAATTCACCAAACATGGGGAAAAAATGACAGAGAGATGGTATTTTTCTGAGGGCTCCTTTCCTGTCTCATTTCAGACTAATGGCTCACTAAATTAGAAAGGGAGATTTACACTGATTGTCAAGACTTCATGGTTAAGATGTGAGAGGAGGGTTTTGACAGCAACTGTGCAGACACAAGGAAAATACCCTCTTTCTGTTCACTATTACTTTTTCATATATCAGACTTCATTACATTGATCACAGTTTTCATTATTTTTTACCTTCCTCAGCTAGAATATAAGTTCTGTGAGGGTAGAACTGTGTTTTTTTTTAATTGTTCATTGTACACAGTTAATGTACGCTTAACATTTGTTGTTGAAGGAATTGACCTGACCTCAAGACTTAGTCTCTAGAACATTAAATGCCAAAAGATAGTGAAGCAGCAGCTTGTCCTGATTCTAGATTTTTGAACACTTGCGTTGCCATCCATAGGTGAAGGTGACATATTCTTAGGCCTGTAAGGGTATGGGAGTAGAATACCCAGGTACCCTTTCTGAAGTAATTATGTAAAATATTACTCGTCTGTTCAGTGATGAATTAAGATGACATGAATAGAGACAATATGGTAGCAGAATCATTGTATTAAACAGTACAAATTGTTAATTATGTAATACCGGATAATTGTAATACTATTTTGAAATACATCAACCAACTCTTGGCCAAGGATACATAATACACAGCTATAACAAACTGGATTTTTTTACACAAACTAAAATTTTAATTTTTTATATTATATATAATTTATATTATTTATATTGGTAGAGTTCTTGTTCTTAGGAATATTACACTGTTTTTGCATTTGTAAAATAATTATAGGAATAGTGGTTCATATATGCATTTTAAAATATAAGAGTATGTCCGAAACAGAGATCTGTAGCCTGGGATCTATTGAGCCATAGGAATCCATGAATAGACTTCAAAGACTATGAACACTTTGAAATTCTCTGTATAATTGTGTATTTTTTTTCTTTGGGAAAAATTTTTTCAGGGTAACTTATTGACAAGGCCAGGCAATCCAGGTGCTGCTGCACAGCTGTTCTTGCCCAGTCCAGACCTTAATTCACAGCTTTTATAGAGTAAGGGGCAGATGTGAAGTGAAAGGGTGTAATTCTCAGGTGGTGCTATATGTGCGCCAGAGGATCTCTCCTTGGTATCCAAAGTGGTGTCATCTGCACACTGCTTCAGGGAAGATCAGAATAAGCCTTCATGCTTTATGGTCAGGGCATAACTGGGCCCCGAGGGAGATCGCTGCTTGGACATGAACAAGATGGACGGCCGGAGATGGAGTCAGTGTTATTAGCACTTCTACACAGACCATAATATCTGGTGAACCTAGATGCAGAAATCCATAGCAAAGTAACAACAAACTGATTTTAACAACAAATTAAAAGGATAATATACCATTATCAAGTGGAATTCATCTTGGGATACGAGGACATTTCAACATCTACAAATCAAAATGCGATAAATCACATTAACAATGAAGGATGAGGGGTCATATGATCTCTTGGTAGATGCAGAAAAAACATTTGACAAAATTCAAAATCCTTTTATGATAAAAATTCTAAACAAATTAGGTACAGAAGGAATGTTTCTCATCATAATTAAGACCATATAGATAAATCTGTAGCTAATATTGTGCTCAGTGATAAAAAGTTAAAAGCTTTTCATATAAGATCAGGAAGAAGACAGAGTTGTCCTCTCTCACCATTTCTATTTAACACAGTACTGGATATCCTAGCTATAAAAATTAGGCTGGGAAAAGAAATAAAAGGCATCCAAATCAGAAAGGAAGAAATAAAATCATCTGTTGGCAGATGGCATGATCTTATATATACGAAACCTTAAAGTCTCTGCCAAAATACTGTTAGAGCTAATAAACAAGTTTGGTAAAGTTGCAGGATATAAAATCAAATATGTAAAAATCAGTTGTGTTTCTATACAATTACAGTAAAATATCTGAAAGAGAAATTTAGTAACCCTATGTACAATAACATTAAAAACAAAATAGGAATAAATTTACCAAGGAGCTGAAGACCTGTACACTGAAAACTATAAGACATTGATGAAAGAGATTGAAGAGGACACAAATAGATGGGAAAGATACCCTCTGTTTTTGGATTGGAAGAATTAATATTGTGAAAATGCCCATATTGCCCAAAGTGGTCTGTAGATTTAAAGTAATCTCTTTGAAATTGTAATGGCATTTTTGACAGAAATAGAAAAAACTATCCTCAAATTAATGGAATTACAAAAGACCCCCAGTAGCCAGAGCAATCCTGGGAAAGAATAACAAAGCTAGACATCACAGTTCTGGATTTCAAGCCATTACAAAGTCATATTAACCAAACAGTATGGTACTCAAAGCAGGCACATAGACCTATAGTGGAATGGAATAGAGAGCCCAGACAAACCCATGCATATGTGGTCAGCTAATTTTTGATTAAAGGCACTAAGAATACACAGTAGGGAAAGGACATTGTTTTCAATAAATTGTATCAGGAAAGCTAGATATCCACATGCAAAAGAATGAAATTGGATCCCTGTCTTATACAATTCACAAAAAATTACCTTGAAATGGATCAAAACTTAACTATAAGACCTGAAACTGTAAAACTCCTGGAAGAAAACCTGGGGATTATTTTTGACAATGATTTCTTGAGTAAGATACCAAAAGCACATTCAACGGAAGCTGAAATAAACAAGTAGAGCTATCACAAACTAAAGAGATTCTGCACAGCCCAGGAAACAAATAAATTGAAACAGCAATTTCAATTTATTGCCCTACAGAATGGAAGAAGATATTGCAAAACATTTATCTGGGAATGGGCTACTGTCTAATACACACACACACACATGCGTATGTGTGTGTGTATGTGTATATATATACATGTACACACACACACACACACACACACACACACATATATATATATAAAAGCTCACACAGCTGAAGAGTATAAAAACAAGTAATTCAGTTAAAAATTGGGCAGACCTGAATAAATATTTTCCCAAAGAAGACATACAAATGGCCAATAGTGTATGAAAAATTGCTCAGCATCAGTAATCATCAGGGAAATGGAAATAAAAACCACAGTAAGATATCACCTCAAACCTGTTAAAATGACTGTTACCCAAAAGACAAGACATAGGAACTATTTGCTAGGTTGTAAAGAAAATGAACTCTTCAGTACTGTTGGTGGGGATGTAAAATGGTACACTTGATCTGGAAAACAGCATGGAGGTTCCTCAAAAGAATTAAAAATAGAACTACCTATGATCTAACAGTCCTCCTGCATATATATCCAAAGGAATTAAAATCATTATCTTAAAGAGAGATCTGTACACCCATCTTCCCTGTGATATTATGTACAGTAGCCAAGATTTAGAAATAACCATAATGTCCTTTGATGGATAAATGGATAAAGGACAGTGATATATATGAATATTATTCAGATAATATAAAGGAAGGAAATCTTGCCATTTGAAGCAACATGGATAAACCTGGAGGGCAGTGGAATATGCCAGACAGAAAGGCAAATACTGTATGGTATCACTTACATGCAGAATCTTTAAAAGCAAACAAACAAAAAAATATGATTTTGTAGAAATAGAGAATAGAATGTTGGATTCGAGGGGTCAGAGGTGTGGTAAATGGGGTGATGAGATCAAAGGGTACAGATTTGCTGTTTAAGAAGATTAAGTTCTGAGGATCTAATGTACAGCAAGCATGGTGACTGTAGTTGTTTTTTTTTTTTTCTTTTTTAAAAGATTTATTTATTTGACAGAGAGATCACAAGTAGGCAGAGAGGCAGGCAGAGAGAGGGGAAGGAAGCAGGCTCCCTGCTGAGCAGAGAGCCTGATGCGGGGCTAGATCCCAGGACCCTGAGATCATGACCTGAGCCGAAGGCAGCGGCTTAACCACTGAGCCACCCAGGCGCCCCGTGACTGTAGTTGTTAATGCGGTATTGCATATTTGGACATTGCCGAGAGGAGCTCTTGCGCATAAGAGGAGCTCTTACACACACAGTAACAATGTTAATTATGTGAGGTGATGGATGTGTTAATTATCTTCATCTTGGTAATCATTTTACCACGTGTATTTGTATCAGATCATCACATTTGTACACCTTAATATATACGGTTAATATTTGTTATTTCTTCTTCAATAGAGTTAAATAGTTTAGAAAAATGTCCTTTTAAAATATTCTCTCCTTTGTTTTAAAGCACTCAGTTACTTACCTGAGTACTCGTACACTCATCTTGTCTTGTCTCCCCCACAGCCTTAGTCCTCATGGACCTTTACATTCTGTGCCCTGAGTTTTTCTCTAACGCATATTCCTTCTTCATCTCCATTCCTGCTGTACTGGTTCAGTTACGGTCTCCTGTTAATTGGTCCCCTTCCATGTATGTGCTCCCTCTCTCACGCTTGCCAGAGTGATCTTTTGAGCAATGTTAAGTTGAATTAAGCCATTCTCCTCTTGAAAATTCTCAGTGCTTGTCTTCCATAGGTTAAAAGTCTAATCTACTTGGCCCCCTTCGTTTTCTCATTCTTATTTGCCTTTCTTAGTACTTTCCCAATTATACACATTTAGTACACTTGCCATTTTTCAAGGATATCATCTCAACTCTTTTTTTTTCTTCTTAAAAGCCCTGCTCACCTACCCTTATATTGGCCTTGAAAGCTGCTCTGTTTTCTTCAGGATACTGCTTATTTACTACCTGTTTTGTGGAGTGATCACTTATAGCCCCTTGACCTGAAGCAGTTTGCAGTTAGTTATTCCATCCTTTGTTTTCCCAAACAAATGTTGCCTTCATTAACATACACTTTTGTATTGTAGTTTAGTCTTTTCTGCTCTTTAACCTCATGAGCCCCTGGAGGGCACGGACTGTATTTATATATATATTTTAAAAATTCTCAGTGCACAACACTACATTTATGGCACATGGTAGCCGTTGAAACAAATAGATGGGTAATCAGTTGTTAAAGGAGTGAAATCAGTTCTTGAAATTTATCATGTACAGGAAATAAGCAGTTTGATTCAGTCTGTTGCAAAAGAAGACATTCATTTTTAAAAACTGAGAACATCAGTAAAAACACCCATATATTTCTACCGTGCTTTTTCCAAATTTCAATATCTCATAGGTTTTTCAACACCTAGGACAGCCTTAGAGACTTTTTTTTTTTTAAAAGATTTTATTTGTTTGAGAGAGAGAGAGATCACGAGTTGGCAGAGCAGCAGGCAAAGAGGGGGAAGCAGGCTCCCCGCTGAGCAGAGAGCCCGATGTGGGGCTCGATCCCAGGACCCTGAGATCATGACCTGAGCCAAAGGCAGAGGCCTAACCCACTGAGCCACCCAGGTGCCCCATGGACATTTTTAATAAGGAATTTCATTACTTTTCCTTTGGTGATTGAAATACCAATGTTGTATGTAAATAGCATCTCTCCTTCGGATGTGCATGTTGTAGAATGCTTACCTCTGACCTACTTATAGCATGTTTTGTGTCACAGTGGATGACGTAGTAGATGAAAGTGACGACAATGATGATATTGACTTAGAAGCTGAAAACGAAACTGAAAATGAAGATGACGTAGATCAGAATTTTAAGGTTGGTATAAATCTCTATCTTCTGTCTACTTTATAAATTGGATATGCAGTTGTAAAATAAAGATTGAGGAAATAGGTGTAGCTTAATGGTAAATTAATTGGTTTTGTCCACATCTTTTTATTGTGATGACTGTGGACACTAAGGAAAGCGAAAATAATGTTGCTTTGAATGCATTGGTCTGAGAAGGTTCTTAAAATAACTCATTTTCATTCTTCTTGACCAGGACAACCTCAGGTAGCCCATCTGACTTAGGCTTCAAAGTCTAAGGAAATCTGAGCTTGAAGGAAAGTGGTTTGAGACTCTAAGTGGCAATCTGTTCTCTTTTAGCAATCTTTTGGAGATATAAAAATAGTAGGAAAATAATCTGTAACTGCTGGCTTTTGGGTAAGAATTAGTGTTTACATAATGATTCTTGTGTTTCAGTTAATTGGAGAAGAAATGGGCAAAATTGTTTATTGAATTGAGACAAGATAAAAAAATATTGTCATAATATAAATGTGATGTTAAGTAAAGAGGCAGGAGAGTTTTTAGAATTTTATGGCACTTCTGGAAGTGTAGAGACTATATTTGCTTAATTTAGTGTCACGGGGTCATTTTGGTATCTGTGGAGAAATGCCTGCTTAACTCCTTCAGTTTTCAGCTGTTTAGCTTAGTCTATTTTGGTGGGTGGGGAGGGATTCATTTGACCCTTGCCTGCTTGGCCCTTTTTCTCTTGAAATGCTTCAGAATTGGGTACACTGAATATTAACCCTCTCTGGAGACAATCTAAGATACTGGATGGAGATAATCGATTTTGATAGTAGATGTAGTTCCAGTTTCATTATCACTAAATCCAGTCACCAAGGCAAGCTTTGGCAGAATTGTCACATTAGCCAATCTAGGCAGCATAATGGTCTGCAGCCATGCCTCAAGAACCTAGAAAGAAGAGAAACAGCACAGGCTCTGATTTTCAAGGGAAAAAATCTGGGTTAACTGTGTGATTGTGGTTCTGGACCTGATATAAGTGAAAGAACTGTGTGATCCAGGTTATGAGAATTTAAATTCTGTCATGTAAAGTGTTCTTTAGATAATAGGAGCTATATTAAAAATCACCTGTTTGGATTCTTTGGGAACAGAGTGTTTAGGGATAGTAAAATTTCAGGTTGATACTAAACTTATACTTTAATATATTGTATTTTGATAGAAACCTTTCTCTTCTGTATGTTTCCATGTTATTAAAAACATAGTATATTGAGGGCGCCGGGGTGGCTCAGTGGGTTAACCCTCTGCCTTCGGCTCAGGTCATGATCTCAAGGTCCTGGGATCAAGCCCCGCATCGGGCTCTCTGCTCAGCGGGGAGCCTGCTTCCCCCTCTTTCTCTGCCCACCTCTCTGCCTGCTTGTGACATCTCTCTCTCTGTCATATAAATAAATAAAATATTAAAAAAGATAGTATATTGAGTATAATTTATTCTTTTTTTAAAAGATTTTATTTATTTGAGAGAGAGACAGAATGAGAGAGAGAGAGAGCATGAGAAGGGAGAGGGTCAGAGGGAGAAGGAGACTCCTTGCTGAGCAGGAAGCCTGATGCATGACTCGATCTTGGGACTCCCGGATCATGACCTGAGCCTAAGGCAGTCGCTTAGCCAACTGAGCCACCCAGGTGCCCGGGTATAATTTATTCTTTATGCCTCAGGATCCTCATTAAAAATATCTGTGTTGTGATCACTACAGATGTAAAGACAGAGATTGATGGGGAAATAGAACTCAATGGGAATTATAATAATGATTCTAATTTTGCTGCTTGGAAGTTGTCAATGTGTACGCATGAGTACATACTTAAAAATTTTTTAAAAATCATATGAGGGTAAGTTACATATATTATGTATCATGGCCCTTTACCCCTAAATATGTCAGTGAATATTTCCTAAGAATAGTGGTACCCTCTTACATAAACATAATGCCGTTATCAACTTAATAAATTTATAGTGATACAACATTTTTAACTCATCTACCATCCATATTCCACTATATAATAAATGTCCATCATGAGATTTTTTTTCCTTCTCTTTAGAATAGGAGCTAGCATCAGGTATTATGTTTAATTATTTTGTCCTTTAAGTCTCCCTTAATTTCGAATATTTACTTTTTTTTTTGTCTTTTGTGACATTCATATCTTTGAAAAATACAGTTGTTGACTGTATTGTTCACTGGAGTAGCCGCGATTTCTTACATTCTCTCCCACTTTATCTTAACACACCAGTTATAGTAATGAGAAAAAATAATAAATTGAATTTATTGACCATCTAATCCTATTCTAGTCCATGCTCTTTTTAAAAGTAATTAATTTTTGTTATTATTATTTTTAATTTATTTGAGAGAGAGAGCACAAGCAGAGGGAACAGCAGAGGGAGAGAGAGAGAGGCAGACTCCCCGCTCAGCAGGGAGCCCAACATGGGGCTCGATCCCAGGACCCCAAGATCATGACCTGAGCCAAAGGCAGATGTCTAACCGACTGAGCCACCCAGGAGCCCATGCTTTTTTTTTTTTTTTTTTTTTTAAAACTGAAGTACAGTTGACATACAATATTTTTTTTAGTTTCAGGTATACAGTGGTGATTTGTCATTATGAAATGTTCACCACAATAAGTCTAATTAGATCTTTTGAATTTACCATCTATGCTAGTCCCTGGTCTTTACCTATAATAACTATTAAAGCCTCATTTCTATCCTATAGGTACATGATCTTATTACCTTTGCTTTACAGGACTAATAATTAGAAGAGGGAGACACGGAAGGATTATTAATGTAGCTTAAAGACGTGAGGCCAGGATTTAGAATAAAGCAGTGTGATGTGAATGTCAGCTCTCTCTACCACCATACCATACCAAAATGTTATTTTTCTTTAAAGATTTTATTTATTTATTTGACAGAGAGAGAGAGAGAGAGGTAGAGGGAGAAGCAGACTCCCCGCCAAGCAGGGAGCCTGACCTGAGACTTGATTCTGGGATTCTGGGATCAAGACCTGAGTTGAAGGCAAATGCTTAACCCACTGAGCCACCCAGGTGCCCCAGCCAAAATGTTATTTATTTATTATTTTTTTAAAGGACTACAGAATTGTTGGCTCTTTGAGACTACTGAGCTGTATTATCTTATTTTTCTTCTTGACCACAGTTTGGCTTACTGTCATTGGCAGTTACATTTGGACTTAATTTTTCCTTTTTATCTAAATCTTGTTATTTATTTCCTGTGTTAGGTGAACCTGCTACATACAGGTCTAATATTTGTTTTTGTTTGATTGTGGTAGTAGCTTTAGAGACTCTTTTCCCCTCACCATAGTGATTCCATTCTCTTTATCCCAGATTTTTCTGTTTGTAGCATTTATAGAAACTTGGAGATTTAGAAAACTCATTTCCAGTAGCCAGCACTTGTCAGTATATAAACTTATATGCATTCTTTCCCCCTTCTTTACTTTAGAAGAACTTTAAGGAGTGATGATAGGTGGTTGGTTTTTTTTTCCCCTAAGGCTGTCAGTAGCTCTTCATCTTTGTTTCCCCTAAACCAAAACACAAAATTTCCTGCTGTTGACTTCTCAAAGTGTAGTTTTTATTCCACAGTGCCTGTTTTACAGATAAATTAATTTTTTTGAAAGTAGAGAGCACATATGTAAGGCTCTGTTTTCACAAAGTAGTGTTGAAATGTAGTATTGAATGCTGTATTCAAAGTAGTATTGAATGTTGAATTCTAGTCTGTTTAGAGAAAGAATACTTTTATAAACTTTTTGTTATTTTGAAGGCATTGTCTACTTTATTACATGTAGTCTAGGAAGTTATGTATTTTGGTTCATCATGCATAATTTAAAGATCTATGAAATTACATATTCATGTCCTAATAACTATACAATAATTAATTATATACTAACATGATACTCTTTAAATACAACCAGTGTTTATTATTTATGGCAAGGGAGAAAATTTTTTATTGGTTATACAAAAATAGCTAACCTCCTGAATATGAAATATGAGTAATATAAAGTACATTTTTCCTTTTAAATTACTTGGTAATATGAAATATATGCTTTTAGTCAGATACATGTATATAAAGCATTATAAGGATTGAAGCATGGTAGAATAGATTTAAGGCTAAAAGTAGGTTTACTCTGATAATAAGATAATTACAAAATTAAACCCATTGAAAATGAGTAAGTGGTCTTATATCTCTCTTTAGCAAGGAAGTTAATGGTGAGTTTGTATTTATGTGAGGCCAGATTTGTTGAAGGTCATAGAGAATAGCTTGGATGGTAGGTAGACTGACACTTGTCTTTCTGGCACAGTGTATGTTAGGTCTTCGAGTAGATAACAGATCGAATTAATCCCAGATACATGTCCTGTTTTTCTGAGGTCATACCTCCCTTTTAAATTTGCCCTCTTCTTTCCTAAAGGAGCTTGGAAATCATTTCTGGCTGTATTTCAATTTTCTACATTCCCCCTCCCCGCCCTCTCCCCCCAATCCTGGAAAACATATTGTGTGGTGACACTGAACTTTTCTAGGGGAACTTTGTTGACCATGGAATACGAGAGTACAGGGTGATCATTGGTTTTCTTGAAGCAGTGCATTGACTAACAGAGTATGCTTTGAAATAAGTGATTAGTTTTACATACTGGCTGTTTGCACACTGTGTAATTTTGAGGAAGCCCCTTAAACTCTTTCTACCTTAGTTTCCTCTTCAGTGAAATGGAAGTGTTGATGCTATCTACTTGATAGTGTTCTTCTGCAGATTAAATTATGTAAAATCCTTAGCATAGTGCGTCTCACATTTTCAGTGCTTCGTAAACGTTAGTTATTTTGATTATTGCCACCACCATCATACATTTATACTTTTTAATGTAGTTTTCTTAAGTTTAACTGCCCTTTAATATGAGTAAAACTGTGGCAACTAAGGAGATTGAGGGGAGCATCCTTTAGTCTGGATCTTGGCAATAGGTTTTCTATCTTGAGGAGCCCAAATACTATGTTCTATTAGAATAACCTCTGACAAAAACAAAATACAGTGCAGTAACCAAAATAGCAACAACACGACAATGGCCCAATACAAGCAAATTTCAACTTACAGTGAAATTAGTACAACCTTTATTCAGTGATTTTTCTCTACATGTAATTAATAATTAATAATAATAATCTGGAATGTATTTTGTAATTTTACCTTTTTCCTAACTGGTTACATTTCTGTTATTTCAGAATGATGATATTGAAACAGATATTAACAAACTAAAACCCCAGCAGGAACCTGGACGAACAATAGAAGAACTTAAAATGTATGAACACCTTTTCCCTGAGCTTGTTGATGATTTTCAGGTATAAATATAGAAAATACAGCATTTTAATTGATTTTAAGAAACAGTTCTTTTTTTTTTTTCCTTCCTTAGGCCTATAAATCACTGTTTTCCTTCTGGTTTTTATTTCTAAAATATGGAAGTATTCTGGGTGGCATTGGGCCGTTACTTTAGCATTCTGAGTTGCAAACTACTTATTTGTAAAATGAAGGAACTTATTAAGCTTATTAAGTTTTCGGACTAGCTTTTGCATCTTATCATCACTTTGGCTCATTGCTTTAATTAGCATAGTTTTTTCTTAAAAAAAGAAATCTTTAAAATGGCGTTTTAAAGTCTTAACTTGAAGTCTTCTTTCTGTCGGTTCCATCCAGCTGAAGGGGGAGGTGGGAGCTGAGCAAGTGCTGAATTAAAATGGGAGTCTCTGCTGGTTGTTTTGTTTTTCCTGACAGTCACCATATAACCAGGGACTGTGGGGCCAGGGGAGGACAGCCGGAAGCCTTTATATCTGAGTTGGTTCATAGGGAGACTGACTCCTTGTTAACATTTCTTACCCTCATTTATTTTTGGAGTGTACTTATTTAGCGTGGGTTATGCAGCAAGTAAACTAGACTGAATTGATGGGAATTAGTAGATAGAGTTTCTTACTCTCATTCAGCTGTTCCCTTATGATGGGTCCCTGAATAAGTCCCTGAAATTGCCTAGGATCTTAACCTGTAGAATAAAGCATTTGGACTAGATAATCTCAGATTTATTCAGCTCTTACTACAGGCCCTCATGCCTCCCAAATCCATGCATTTAATTCCTAGTTGCTGAAAGAAAAAGACTTCAGTGTAAGGTGATATGTGAAAAATAAAAAAAGGAAGTATAGTTGACCCTTGAAAAACTTGGAGGTTAGGGGTGCCAACCTCCCAATAAAGTAAAAAAGTGCATGTATAAGTTTGGACTCCCCCAAAACTTACTTAAAGCCTACTGTTGACTGAAATCCTTACCAATAATATAAGCAGTTGATGAACACATTTTGTATGCTGTGTGTATTGTATATTGTATTCATATACAATAAAGTAAGCTAAGGAAAGGAAAACATGATTAAGAAAATCATAAGGAAGTGAACTGTACGGTATGTATCAGAAAAAAATCCATATGTGAGAGGACCCGCACAGTTCATAGCATGTTGCTGAAGGGTGGGCTGGGCTGTGGTTGCTAGCTAGTGTTTCTACTTCACAGTTGTCACTATTCAGGGCTCTGTTTAGGGACTTGGGAGCTTTGGATGCACTAGGAGGAGCAGCAGGTTGCCCTTCCTCCCCTTACCCCAGTTCCTTGGTACTTTCAGAGATTAGGGGAATGTCAGAGGGTACTCTGAAGTCAGAGGAACTAGAAGGAAGGTAGAGATGAAGGAGAGCGCTGTTTGTCAGAAAGAGGAAAAAGAATGCAGAAAGAGGCATTTGGGAAAGAATACAAGGTGATTTTCTCCCACTAAACCTACCAGAAATATTGGCTCCTCTTTCAACAGCTTTGTGCTCGGCTAAAGAACTCAAAATAAAATCCTGGAGATGATAAATTCTGCTAACTCAAATGCAGAAAAATACTGTGGAAGGAATTTGGGGAAGGGATTCATTATTATATGAAGAAGTCACCTACTTTCTTCTCTCTGTGTGTATAAGAACTATATAACATGATTAAAAATGGTAAGAGTTTTGATGTGAGAGTAAAGAAAAGTATTTTTTTTTTTTAATGGGTGTTAAGCCTGGATTTTGATTCTCATTCTTTTGCAGGCCACTTCTTCTTTCTTGTAGGCTGTGATGGTGAGTTCTTGTAGGTCTGCCTGTTAATGGATCACCTGGAACAGGCTACCCTTGATGTTTTCGTGCTTGGCACCTAACAGCTGGCCAGCTTGTCCTTTAGTTTGGCTGCTGAAGAGAGCAGGTTCCTACTTTTGGTCTGACTTGGCCAAGGTCAGATGGTAAAGACAGGCTTGTCAGAGTGTAAGTGCTCTGAAAAGTCTCCCCAAGTGAGTCATTTCTTTTTATTATGTTTATGCAAAAGGAGCTGCATCAAGTATTTCAGATAACATGTATTTATTCATGTGTCTCTCTACTTTGCCGTAACGTTTAATGTAGAACAGCTGTATTTCTGTAGCATACGTTACGGGGAATAGCACATCGTCTTTTATTTCCATAACTGGAAAATCATTTCTGAAGTGGTTGTGTTGGCACTGGACTACCTTTCTCATTTTTCAGTTTCAGAGGAATGCATTGTTCAAACACTTTGTCCCTATTATTTGAAGTGTGTGTTGGAACTATATCTAAGTAGCAGTTAAATTATTTAAGGGAAAGATTTTTGAGAATTGAAAATATCGGTTGGTTCCAGATAAGAAGTATTTGAAAGGATTTTTTCAGCCATCATGTTATCAAATACTGGCAGATCATGACATATTAAACATTAAATGGAATTATGTTCAATTATAACTTTTTCCATTTGGATTTGCATGTCATTTTCAGTATCCACCATTGGAGCTTAAAATTACTTGATGTGTTTTCTGTACACCATCCACTTTTGTTTCCAGATGTGTTAAGGCGGTTACTTAGTGGCCAGATGGAGGCACATTGAATGCGTTTGAAAGCAACATATAGAATTGTTAAAGTAATTATCAACAGACTTTTTGAAGGACCTTACCATGCTTTTAAAACTGTGATTTAAGTAGTGATTTAATAGTGACGGTTACAGTTTTATTTGCTTTTGTTTTTTAATAGCGGGATATTGGAAGTGTCAAAATTCTGAATTTTCACAGCTCTTTTTTCGTATGTCTTTAGTAGCATGATGACAGTTACCATGTGGACTTTTGTTTTTCTTTTTTCCCTCTTTTTAATTTGGTTTTAAATATTTATTTAAGATATGTATGGACAGAGTTTAAAGAGTCACATAATTTTACAGTTTAATCAGGAAAAACTGGGTCCCCTTCCTATTTGCTGTTTCCTAGAATCACTTTTAGCATGTTTTTGAAGTTGAAATCCCATGTATCTAAACGGTAGGCTTACAGTGCCATCTCTTGATTTTTCTGCTTTTGGTCACCCCTCCCTTTTTTTTTTTTTTTTTTTTCCAGTTTTTAAGATAGGCATCCAGTAATTATCAGTCTTCTTTTCCAGGATGTATATTTTCAAGTTATAAATTTCTCTCCAGTTACTGTTTTAGCTACATCACACATATTTTGATATTTAGTATTTTTATTATCTTTGTTTTGAAACTTTATTTTCATTATGATTTTTTTTGATTCATTAGTCATGTCAAAGTTAGTTTTTTAAATTCCAATTTTGTATTTATCTTTCTGTTGACTTCTAGCATTTGTAGCAGGATAAGAGGACAGTCTACTTTTTTAAAAGATTTTGTTCATTTGAGAGAGAGAGTAGGGGGGAGAGAGAGGAAAAGAGAGTGCATGCAGAGGGAAAGGGAGAAGCAGACTCCCCACTGAGCAGAGAGCCTGACATGGGGCTTGATCCCAGGACCTTGGGATCATGACCTAACCAACTGAGCCACCCAGGTGCCCCAAGAGGACATACTTTATAAGTAGAATCTGTTGAAATTTTTGACGCTTATTTGATAGCATTGAATCTGGTCAGCTTTTGTTACTACTTTTGTATCCTTGGAAAGAACTCTTCTGCAACTGTCAGGCACAGTGGTATGTTTTCCCATTGGGATAAGATTGGTCATCATGTTGAGAAGATTTTTTCTGTCCTGGATTTTTATTCCAGTCCTATCAATTACTGTGAAAAATGTGTTAAAAATTTCTCACTGTGATTACAAATGTGTCTCCTTCTTTTTGTAGGTCAGTTTTTGTTATGTATTTTTGAGATTATTTATTTATTGCATATAAATGTGAATTGATTTCTGTTCCTCCTGGAATGAAAATTTTTTTTGAAAGATTATTTTAGAGAAAGAGAGAGAGAGAAGAGCGAGCGAGCAAGCGAGCAGGTTGGGGGTGAAGGAGAGGGAGAAAGAGAATCCCAAGCAGACTCCCTGCTGAGCGTAGAGTCCAGCTCAGGTCTCTGTCCCAGGACTCTAAGATGATGACCTGAGCTAAAACCAGCAGTTGGACGTTTAATCATCTGAGTCACCCATGCATCCCTGAAATGAAATTTTAATAGTTATGAAGTTGCTGATGCTGTAAAGTTGCTCATCTCTAAGAATTTAAGGCAAAAAATGTTAATAAAATATTAATGTAGCTAAATTAACTTTGGTGACTTACCTGGTGTCTTTTATTTTTATTTTTCTTTTTGAGAGAGGGAGAGCACATGCATCAGGGGGAGGGGCAGAGGCCAAGAGAGAGAATCTTGAGCAGGCTTGATAGTCCAGTGCAGGCTCTGTCCCACAACTTTGAGGTTACAGCCTGAACTGAAGTCAGGAGTCAGTTGCTCAGCCTACCAAGCCACTCAGGTGCCCCTTGCCTGGTATCTTTCTAAATCTTTTTACTTTCAGCTTTTTGATATCCTTAGATGTGTATCTTTTTAAACAGTATATAGTTGGATTTAAAAAAATCAAGTCTGAGTCTTTGCCATTTAACTGGAGCATTTAGTTCATTTACATAGAATTATTACTGTATTTGGATTTATATTTATGAGATCTTATTTTGTGTTTCCATTTGTTCATCTCTGTTATCTTTGTCTTTGTTTTAGCCTTCCTTTTGATTGACTCTTTTTTTGTTTCACTTTTTTTTTTTTTTTAAGATTTTATTTTATTTATTTGACAGTGAGAGAGAGAGATCACAAATAGGCAGAGAGGCAGGCAGAGAGAGAAGAGGAAGCAGACTCCCTGCGGGGCAGAGAGCCCGATGCGGGGCTCGATCCCAGGACCCTGAGATCATGACCTGAGCCGAAGGCAGCGGCTTAATTCACTGAGCCACCCAGGCGCCCCTTGTTTCACTTTTTAACCCTTATTCTTTTGAAAGCTGTATGGTCTTGTTATTTTTTTAATCACCTTTGTTGAGGTATACATTTACATACAATAAACTGTATTCCTTTGAAGTGTAAGTTTGAATATTGACATATATACAGAAATTCTGGCTACTCTTGGTGTTGTAACGTACATTTTTATTATTCTGATGTTAATCGGAACCTTTCTTCTTTTAACGATAAAATGAAACTTGGAATACTTTAAGTATAATCACCTCCCAAACCAATGTACATACTTTTTTTAACAGTAGTTAAAAAAAAAATCCATACGATGGTACTGCTTTGTGTTTTACCTTCAGTGTTATGATTTACAGACATTTTTACTACATTTTGTTTTTTACTTCTTGTTTCTCAGACCCTCAGTCTGACTTACTTTCCTTCTCTGGAATTAGGTCTTTTAGTGTCTCTCTCTTTTGGTTTGAAAGTGTCTTTACTTTGTAGTCATTCTTGAAAGTTAGTTTCTCTGGCTAATTTCTAAAAATCAGCTTTAATGAAGTATAATTTACATGCAGTAAATTATTCCTCTTTAAGTTCAGTGAGTTTTGACAGATTTGTACAACTGTGCAGCTACCAACCCAGCCAAGATACAGAATTATTTCTGTCACCCCAGGTGTGTCCCTGGGCCCCTGTGTCTGTGTGGTCAGTCTCCCCACCTCCTGCCCAGGTAACTACTGATCTGCTCTCTGTTACTGTAGGTTAACTTTGCCTCTTCTAGAACTTCTCAAAACCAGGATCCTATGTGAATGTACTCGTGTGTAAGCCCTCTGTGCTTGTCTTAGGGTTTTGAGGTTCACTGATGTTGTATGTATCAGTGGCTCTTTCCTGATTGCTGAGTGGTATTTCATTGTATGGATGTACCGTAATTTCTTCATCTGTTCACTTGATGAACACTGGAATGGTTGCAGTTTGGGGCTAATGTGAATAAGATTGATACTAGAATCTGTGTAAAAAGCTTTTTTTGTGGAGATTTGCCTTCGTTTCTCTTGGGTGAATAACTATGAGTGAAATTGTTGGATAGTATGTATGGGAATTGCATGTTTTCACTTTATAACACATTGTGGTGACATTTGGGATAATTTCTTTAGCTTCCTGCTCCACCGTTTCCCAGTAGTGTTGACTAAGGGTGGGTATTCTTTTTTATTTATTTATTTAAAAAATTTTTTTTAGAATTTATTTATTTATTTGACAGAGAGAGATCACGAGGAGGCAGAGAGGCAGGCAGAGAGAGGGGGGGGAGGAAGCAGGCTCTCTGCTGAGCAGAGAGCCCAATGTGGGGCTCGATCCCAGGACCCTGAGATCATGACCTGAGCTGAAGGCAGAGGCTTAACCCACTGAGCCACCCAGGCGCCCCATTCTTTTTTTTTTTTTTAAATCTTGTTTGGAATTCACTGTCTTTTGGAATCTGAGTTGTTTTCTCTTAGGGGTTGAAAAAACCCATCTCTCCTCCAGAAAGTGCCTTTTTCTCTTTCCTTCTCTCTTTTGGCATTACCAGTTGGAGGTAGACTTTTTTACTCTCTTCTGTTTCTTTTAACTCTTTTTCATGTTTTCCCTTTCTTTCTCTGTGCTTCATTCAACTGAATTCATTCAAACAGTCTGCCAGTTCTGTAATTTTATTTTTGGCCCCATCTGATTGGTCATTATAAACATCCATTGGGCAGTCAAACTTGTTTTATTTTTTGTTGTTGAAGGTTTAAAAAAAATCTGTTTCATCACTCTTAAACTTCTTGTTTCTTGTCTTTTATTTCTTTTGAACATATTACATACAGCCAATTAGTTAGTCTTATAATTTTAGTGTCTGGAGTTCTTGTAGGTCTTTTTCTACATCTGTTTGTTTTAGTTCCTTCTCTTCTACTTGCTTAATTTTTCATTTAGTTGTTGTTGTTTTCCTCCCTACAAGCTGATTTTTTTTATAATTCTGTTTGTGGAGCTTATGTGGAAACACCAGCCATTTTTGCTGTTATTTCCTTTGACAAGCACTTGTATAGGTTACATTCCTCCTTGAGGGTTTTTGGAATACTCAAGTAATGTGAGTTCAGGCTTCAGTTTGTGTGGTGTGTGATGTTAGGCTTTTGGTACCAATTTATGAGTAGTCATTTTTTTTTTTTTAACCCTCTTAGTGCTAAGGTTTGAGGCTATCGGTTTTCTTCACTATTTCTTTTGTGGTGGGACTATTTCTAGGGGATTTATAGCAAAGGTTTCGTTCTTTATGGGGTTTTATCTTTATGGGAGGAGGACATTTTGGTAGACGTCCCATCTTATGCAAGTCCTGGGATAGTCTCCTATTCTTTATACTCTGAGATAGAAAAACCTAAACCCCAGGTCACCTGGTTAAGCAAATGTTTTCCAAGTGAAAGTTAATACTTTGGGATCCCATCTTCATTACTATTTCCTCTTTGTTTTTGCTGGCTTATTCACTTGTTGTACTTGAAATATTTTAATATGTTACCCAACAATTATAAGAATTCCTGTGGGGTGATACCTAACTCACCATGTTTCCTACAACAGGATTTTTTTTTTTTTTAAAGAATTACAGGGTCACATTTTATTTACAGTTCAGCATTAATATCACCATATGTGTATAAATGTTATAAAATAAGCACAGTGATATTCTTGATACAAAATGTCCGTTTTATGAAAAAACTATCTTTCATATCTACACGGCAGCCCATCTTTTCTGAACAATAGTCAGTTAAAATTAACTACAAAATTTTCCAGAATAGGGGCTCTCAGGAAAAATGGACTCATAACACATATTATGAGGGTAATCTGAAGATTGCAGCTGGAATTACTATTTTTACTTTTTTACCCTAATGCATTAAATTGTATTTTGGGGGATATTGTTCTCGATTCAGCCTGATCTCAAATCATAGATGAGCAGATTAACATCAAAATATTTACAGTTAACTTGCTGTTCTAAAAATCAAACCTCTTAACTGTTTGCTTCAACTTATTATTTTAAATTCATTTATGTACATGGAATGTGTTTACACTCTTTAAAAAAGGCAGCTTTCATATTACACTCTTGTTTGTTTATGGGAAAACTTCCTCTGCTGCATACTGACTTTGATACTGAAGTAACTTCTTGAATTAAAATGGCATCTAGATATTAGATGCCACTTAATTCAGCACTATTCTCTGAATGCCAGTCTTCACAAATCAACAGAGTTTTTTCCCCTTCAACAGCTGTAATGCACAGCCACCTACCTACTACCTCCTTTGTGCCTCCACTGTCTCCTTGGATTAGACATGATAGAGGGGCTGAGAGTGAATCATCTTTGAGTCCCTGGTTTTTAATACAGTGGGTATTTAAAGAATGAATCACAAAGGAAAAGTTTTGTAATTTTCATGACATAATGTGTCTTAAAAAGTTAAAGAAAATTAAAAGAAGTACAAATACAGAAAAATGTTTGCAAAAATGGGTTAGAGGATTAGTTTGTGTGTGTGTGTGTCTATTTTTTTAATGGAGGAATTTATACAACAAAATAAGAAAAACCCTATATTCCAGGAACAAATAAGTTATCTATGAAGAATTAAACCAGTTAACAGATGAATAGACAATTTTTTGCTTTTCTCAAAGGGAAATTAAAATTTAAATGAAAAGAGATGATACCTCTTACCTACCACTTTTGAAGAAGTGTTTTAAAACTGTAGTAGCTAATATTGGCAAGGAAGAGGAGCAGTTGGAATAGATAAATAGATAACCTCATACAGAGTGAGAATAAGCATTAAGATATGTATTATTGGAGAGTATTTGGACAATTTGTATTAAATATTAAAATTGATTGTAGTATCTGTCCCTGTAATTCCATGTCTGTGCTTAGGAAATCATCCTAAGGAAAGAAAATTTTTATGCAAAAGGATGTTCATTACAGAATTCTTTATAATAATAAAATTTTGGAAATGGCTTACTTATATGCTTTATGTGTTTAAATCCTTCTCTGTTGTATAAAGGATTTAATGCCCAACTATGTCAATTGCGGTATATTTCTTTTATAGAGTCTTATATAGACAAAAAAATATTTATATAAATCTAAAAGGAGAGAAGGTTACTTGACCTGTCAGCAGCATCATTTTTTTAAACTTGGCCTTCAGGACATTTTTCTTTCTTTCTTTTTTAAGATTTTTTTTTTTAAATTAATTTATTTGACAGACAGAGATCACAAGTAGGCAGAGAGGCAGGCAGAGAGAGAGAGGAGGAAGCAGGCTCACTGCTGAGCAGAGAGCCCGATGTGGGGCTCAATCCCAGATCATGACCTGAGCCCAGGAGCCCCTCAGGACATTTTTCTTTCCTGGTATTTGTCTTTCCAGACTGGCTTTTCCTTCTCTGTCTCCTTTTCAGTTTTATCTTTATCTCCTTAGCCTCTGTAAATTGATTTTAGTGTCCCAGTGTTCTGTCTTTTTTCTTCTCTTTAGTTCTTTCCAATGATGATTTCCAGTGTCATTGTTCAGGTTCAGAATAATATCTGTATGGTAATGACTCCCAAGTATTTGTCTTCTGGATGGATATTTCTTCTCCATTCTAGACTCATATGTCTAATTTGCCTACTTTAATAGCTCACATTTAACCTCTCAGAGCTAAACTAATGCATTTCATTTATTCAGGCAAGCACTTTGGTGCCATACGTGACACCTCTCTGTACCTTCTATCTTGCATCTGGTCTTTTACAGTATCATGGCACTTCTGGCTCACGGTGCATTTAGAATCCAACCCCTTCTCACCAACTGACCTAGACCACTAATTGGTCCTCTGCTTGCACTCTCCTCTCCTCAGTCCTCAGAAGGACATTAGAACAGTGGTTCTCAACTGGGTTAGTCTCCAAGGGGTATTTGACAATATCTGGGGACTTTTTTGGTGATCACAAATAGGTGGGGATGCTACGGGCATCGAGGGTGGACAGAGGAGAGAGGTCGGGGATGCTGCCAGACATCCTACAACGTGCAAGACGGTGCTGCCTATCTTGCTACCTCTGACCCCTGAAATACAGAACCAAAACTTAACAAAAAAGAGATACACACACACACACACACACACACACAATTTTGAATTTTTATTTAAATTCTATTTAGTTAACATTTAGGATAAAATTGGTTTCATGCATAGAATTTAGTGATTCATGACTTACATATAACAACACCCAGTGCTCATCACAAGTGCCCTCCTTAATGCCCGCCTCCCTCCAGTAAACCTCAGTTTGTTCTCTATGGTTAAGAGTCTCTTACGGTTTGTTTCCCTCTCTCTAAAAATGAATTATCTAGATCAAATGTCTCAATCCCTTTGGTTATGAAACCCTGTACTCTAGGTGGTTAAGAAACTCTGTGCTTACACAGGTTCTATTTTCTTTTGTGTGTGTTTTTTGTTTTCCTAAATATATGTCACCTCATGGCATTCCTCTTCCCTAAACTGTCCATTGGCTCCCAGTGTAGCCTGCAAAGCCCTACACTATCTGGTCCTCTTTTACATCTTGGATTTCATCTTGCTCATTCTGTGCCAGCCATCCTAACTCCCTTGCTGGTCTCTGCATACATCAGGCATTCTTCTACTCTGGCTCCTGAGCATGGCAGCCCTTTCTGCCTTTGCTTTTACGTTATCTTCTCAGTGAGGCTTCACAAATCCATGGGATTTCAAATTGTAGCCCATCTTCCCTCCCCTTGGCTCTCCCAGTCCACAGTACCCCATTCTCCCCTCTTTAATACTTTAGCCTACTCACCTTCCATAAAATACATTTTTGTCATTTTTAAGGAAAGATCTATTTATTTATTTTAGAGAAGGAAGAGAGAGGGTGCACATAAGTGGAGGGGGCAGGTGCAGAGGAAGAGGGAGAGGATCCTCAAGCAGACTCCCTGCCAAGCCCAGAGCCTCATGGGGTGGGGGACTTGATCTCAGGACCCTGAGATCTTGACCTGAGCTGAAATCAAGAGTGGATGCTTAACCGACTCAGCTACCCAGACGTGCCTGAGTCATGTTTATTACTTGATGTGTTGACAGTCCTCTCCCTTCCTTCCACAGAAGGAAGCTGCAAGAGGGAAGAGGTTTTTGTTTCTCTTTTTGTTTTTAAGCTGATGGTATTTAAGTGCCTGAAACATTGCTTGGCACAAAACAGACACTCTAATTGTTGAGTTAATGAATAATAATTCCGTTGTGTTTTCTTTAATATGAGTCTGCATGCTTTTAATATCTTTGTGCTTTTGTAAAATTTCCCATATTTCTCTTATATGTAGGCATTATTTTTATAATAGAAAAAGTAAAATAAGTGTAATGAATTTTGTGGCTAAATATTTTGTGTTTTCTTAGTGAAATTAAAACTACTCTTTTATCCATCTTCCTAATTTTCAAATGTTAGGTTCCTGAAGCAGCATATACAAGAATATTGTCTTAGTTTTGTTAATACATTTTCATATTTACAGATAAAAGATTGAACGTATTTTTTTTTTTTTTTAATTTTCAAAGGACTATGATTTAATCTCCAAAGAACCAAAGCCTTTTGTATTTGAGGGGAAAGTCCGTGGTCCTATTGTTGTTCCTACTGCGGGAGAGGAAGCATCTGGGAATCCAGGCAACTTAAAAAAAGGAGTTGTCAGGAATGCAAATGTGTCTCCTAAAGAAGAGGAAGGTGATAAGAAACCTACCTGTATGGATGTGGCAAAAGAAGATATTAAGAATAATGACAGAACATCACAACAGCAGCTAGGTGATCAAAACAGAACTATTACATCCACCCAGGGCGTAAACAATGATATTGTGAAGGCCTTGGACCGAATTACGTTGCAGAGTATCCCTTCCCAGACAGCCCCAGGTTTTACTGCAGGAGCCAAGAAGGACTACAATCTCCCTCTTACTGTCCTCACATGCACTAAAACTTGTCCACACATGGCCACTTGTGGAAATGTTCTTTTTGAGGGAAGAACAGTTCAGCTAGGGAAACTGTGTTGTACTGGAGTTGAAACCGAGGATGATGAAGATACAGAGTCTATTTCATCAGTGGAACAAGCGTCAGTGGAAGTCTCTGATGGACCCACACTCCACGACTCAGATCTCTATATTGAGATTGTGAAAAATACAAAGTCTGTCCCAGAATATTCAGAAGTGGCTTATCCTGATTATTTTGGTCACATTCCGCCTCCATTCAAAGAGCCTATTTTAGAAAGACCTTATGGTGTACAAAGGTGAGTTTCAGGTTTCTTCTTTCTCTTAAGCCGTCAAAACATGGGTACTTAGGAAGAAAAGTATTCTGAATAAAAGTTATTGTCATTTTTTTATCCTGCTTTGGAAATTTGCACTTATTTGCAATTGTCCTTATGGGTTAATTTTATTTTCTAAGCTCATTACTTATTCAGATGGAGCTAGCGTAATAAACCTGACCATTGGACAATTCAGAAATTTTTATTTAGATGGCATCTGAATATATAGATTATTTACTAATCTTTGAATAAATATTAGTAATAATATATTTAGTATTTTATTATAATTTGAACTTGATTTAGATATATGATTTAAAAATAGAAATGTGGACACGTATTACTTTGTTGCAAAAATTGAAATTGGAAATACTCAGTATGAAAATTTGGGTCTCATAAAAACAGTAACTAAAGTTATTAAATCTTGCCAATTAATTTTATAAATTACAAATAGTATTAACTATTACCATCTAGTAATACTTGGCCTATAAGTACATTTGTGGTGCAACTTGACTATTTTCAGTGATTATGTTTAGGGTTTTGTGATGATGGTTTACTAGTGCCTAATCTCTGTGCTCTTGTTATGAGTATAGCACATAATGATACAGAAGACACTGCTATGGGCATTTGATTTTCCTTGGACTATAGGCTTTTTTAAAACAACAGTTGTATCTTCTTAATTTTTTTATATTTAATGTATTATATAAATTAATCATTTTTACTTATCAACTTAGTGTATGTTTAATGCTACCAGTTGGCTCCTTGACCCACAGGTATGGAATCACATACGACATAGCATCAGAACTGGGAAAGGTGTGTAGGAGTGAGCGTGGCTCTGGCATCCACTGGATGCATCGCACACACACACTGCACTGTCCAGGGGCACCTGGCCTCTTAGAGTGCCAGAATGGCCTTCAAAAGGCAGGTGAAGCTCCCAACTAGGAGGAAATACTCTGTAGTAATGGCTTGCCATCTTTCAAAATGAAGTATACACACTAAGTTAGAAACTTCCACATGGTTCTGTATCACCAAAAGAAAGAACGCATAAGTCTCACACCAGGAGGACCAGGAGGTGGGGACAGGAAGTAGTCCTACCTACCTGTGGCTCACGGTGTTCCACTAGGGGACCTGGAACTTTCTGTCCCTGTGCTTCTGAGCTCTGCAGGGTTAGTAGTCCTGGTTCCCAGGGTGGATGTTGTCTTTCCATGGGGGATGTAATAAGGGTACAACTTCCTTACAAGCTGCCAAGGGTGTCTGTAGACTCTTGTGTCTAGGACCAGAAGGTAGAAATAGGCTCTACCATCTTGACCCATATCAGCTAAAGGAGGTAGGATTGCTTGTACACCATGGCAGCAGGTTGACTATGTGTGGAATTCAAGTGATCCACTTGTTTTAAGCATGAGTGGGCATGTCACAGTCCCCCTAGAATGAGAAGAGATGATTGCCAGGGCTCAGACTCCTCTAAGTTTGGGTCACTTAATCCAAGACTTGCAGGGTGGAGCTGAGGGTGAGGGGGATTTAGATTGATGCTGGAGGATTGAGATGAGGCATTGTGGCCTTGGGGAGGTTGCAGTGTTGGGAACAAAGTTCATCCTGGTCACATTTGTCTTCTCAGGTTCTCCTTAGGAGATACCCACAGGAACTGTGGGAGAACTGCATGGGAACTGCATTTGTTCCTTCAAGTGACAATAATTTGAGACTGGAGGAACAAATGCATGTAGCAAGCATACTTGAACCAGTTGGTTTGACTTGGTAAGTGTGATGAGTCAGTGGGGTGTGTCCTGGCAGGACAGGGCATTCTGAAAATCAAGTCGAAGTGTTCAGATTCTAGACTTAGCTCTCCCACTGATTCTGTGTGTGTATGTTTGAGCGAAATAACTTAATTTCTCTAGATACCAATTTTATTTTCAAACAATGGATTGATGCCCATTAGTAACCCGTATTAAAGGAGAAAATAATAGTGTGTCATATGTAGTACAGCAAAGTATTATTTCATAAACTTTTGTTTCAGGGGCATGTGTGTATGTGCATGTGGACACTGATAGCAGTCTTTTTTTTTTTTTTTTAAGATTTTTTTTAGAGAGCGAGTGTGCCTAGGGAAAGGGGCAGAAGGAAAGAGAGAGAGAGAGAATCTCAAGCAGGCTCCCCACTGAGTGGGAAGCCTGATGTGGGGCTTGATCCCATGACCCTGAGATCATGACCTGAGCCAAAATCAAGAGTTGGACACTTCACTGACTGAGCTACCCAGATGACCCATTAGGACAGTGATTTTTTTTTTTTTTTTTGGAAAGATCTTATTTATTTATTGGAGCAAGAGAGGCAGAGATAGGGCAGGAGCGGGGAAGAGAGGGAGAAGCAAGCTACCTGCTGGTCAGGGAGCCTCATGTGGGACTTGATCCCAGGACTCCGGGATCATGACCAGAGCCAAAGGCAGTCGCTTAACCAACTGAGCCACCCAGGCACCCAGGACAGTGATTCTTAAAATGTATTTCCAGTAGGTAATGATCAGAAAACTTTGTCATTCACCTCGAAAACACATAACAAACTATGGCCTGTTGTGTCAAATATAGCTCACTACTGCCTGTTTATGTTCAGCCCACAAGCTAAGAGTGGTTTTACATGTTTAAATGTTCAAAAAAATTTAAAAAAGCAAAACATTTTGTGACACATGAAAATTATATGACATTCATATTTGTGCTTATAAGTAAAGGTTTTTGGGGGCACAGCCATTCCTTTTTGTTTATGTATGATCTGTGACTGTTTTGGTGCCACTATGGTAGAGTTAAATGGTGGTTGTGTGGCTTGCAAAGCCTAAAATATTTATTATTTGTTTCTTAAAGGAAAAGTTTGCTTGACCCCAGTAACTAGGGAGTCTGAAGGCTTCCTGGTTCTGTATATGTGATAAAATATCCAATACAGGCCAGATAGTAAGTATTTCTTATTACCCAGAAATGCTCGGTTTTTGAAATACTGCATTGAGGTTGTTGTTTCTAGTTTGCTTATCTTATTTGCCTAGTCTTCTGCAACTTAGGTTTTGAGCAAATGATAAACGTTTTATAAATTATTTGCCAACTTTTAGCCCAGCCCCTGTTCAAATGCAGTAAAATTATAAATGAATAATGTCAAAATTAATAAGGATTTCTTGTTTGATCATTTTCAGAAAAAGGAAGCTTTAGACTTCTTAAAATTAGTCAGTGAAAATATTTTTGTTATTTTGAATTTCTACTTTCCAAATATCACTGATCTTTTTTTTTTCTTTAGATTTTATTTATTTATTTGACAGACAGTGATCACAAGTAGGCAGAGAGAGAGAGAGAGAGAGGACGAAGCAGGCTCCCCGCTGAGCAGAGAGTCCGATGCAGGACTGGATCCCAGGACACTGGGATCATGACCTGAGCTAAGCTGAGGTAGATGTTTTAACCCACTGAGCCACCCAGGCGCCCCTATCATTGCTCTTTTAAGCATTAATATTTTTGAAAATAATGCAGCAAATGAATAAAACTTCATTAAAAATTTCTTCACCTCATATGGAAGGGGAAAAACCTATTATAAGCTTCGTATCTCATTGTAGATTGTACTTTAACCCTTGAAATTTTTTTTTTACTGTAATCACATATTGATAATTACTTGAATCCATTTTTTTATTTAAGTGGGCTTACAAATTAAAGTGTAACTTACCTCTTGTGTTTTAAAGTGTGCATAGCATTTTTGGGTGCATTTTTCCTGTTTTTCATGTTCTGTAAACTAGAGCATAAGAAAGCTTAGAAAGAAGAAAGGTCACTTTGACCCATTCACCAGAGGTGGTAACTTTTAGCATTTGATTTTACTTTCCATTATTTTTCTGTGTGTTTTAAGATTGTCTAACTGTATTTTACAATAGAATATAATTTGTATTGCCTTGTTTTAAAAAGCATTTAAGACATTGTACCAACATACTTTTATCAAAATAAAATGAAATATATGACAAAGAAATTCGGTGATTCTTAATCACAGAAGTATTTCAGCTTCTCTCAAAATAAAAGAAATGCAAATTAAAAAGTACTGAGATACCATGTCCTACATGAAAATTGCCCAAATCTAGACATTTGATAGCTCATTCTATTAATGAGGCTGTGGAGGAACAGGCTCCCTTATACATTGATAATGGGATTTCAGATTGATAGTACCTCTTGTGGAGGGCAGTCTTTTACAGGGTCTGTCAAGATGAACAATACATATTTCCTTTGACACGTTAATCCCACATCTGGGAATTTATAATTTATATGCATGATATATATATACACATATAATTTACACATACGTGAAATGGTGTTCAAAGTTTTTTGTTGCAGCATTGTTCCCAGCAGCCAGATTAGTTTAATACATTATAGTGTGTCTTTTCTGTGAATACTGTGCAGTGATTAAAAAATAGAAAGATCTCTAGGCACTGATGGAAGGAGCTATAAGATGCTTACAGAGGGAAAGTAATAATAGTAGTTAACTGGATGGAGGGAGGATATGGGTTGTTTGGCTCCATGTCAATTTATTACCAGTTCAGAAATTTAAAATTAAAAAGTAGGTGAGGGTCGCCTGGGTGGCTCAGTGGGTTAAAGCCTCTGCTTTTGGCTCAGGTCATGATTTCAGGGTCCTGGGATCGAACCCCACATTGGGCTCTCTGCTCAGCAGGGAGCCTGCTTCCCCCTCTCTCTCTGCCTGCCTCTCTGCCTACTTGTGATCTGTCTGTCAAATAAATAAATAAAATCTTTTAAAAAATAATAAATAAAAAGTAGGTGAAAGAATTGTGGGAAAGGCAAAAAGAAGGAAAGCAAAACCCTGAATTTGTTTATATTAAGTCTAGAATGGCTCAGGGGAAACATTAAGTACTTCTGGAACAGACACAATAGTAGAACTCAGAGTAGAAACAACAGCAGCAGGTGACTTTTACTGAGTGTTTTTTATGTTCCAGACAGAGAACTAAGTAATCAGCACTTTTTATGCCGTGTATATGTGTATTTAAAGTAAGCTGTATCACTTGGCTCTGTGAGGAACTTGCTATTCGTCCCCTTATTTTACACAAGACTGTGCTGAAGCTAAGGTTTTTGAGCAATTTATCCAAGATTACACTGTTAGTAAGTGGCAGAGCCAAGAGTCAAACTCGGGTCTAGGTCATGAGCCTGTCCTGTCCATCCTTTAGATAGAGTGATCATGTGTATGTGGTTGTGGTTAAACCACACTCTCTCTAAAGAAGATTGTCTTCTGTGGATCCTCAGGGAGTACTTGTGTAATGAACAACATTTCCCATAAAACCCTTAGAGTAAATATAGCATTGAGATGTATTAAATTCTTTCTTGTAACGCTGCTCTGTATTGGTTAAAACCTAAATAACACAGGACAGTGTTGCTGGTGGCCGCATATTGTATAACCTTCTGAGTATTTTCTGTTCAGACTGACCTGCAGGAATTATCTTCTGGGTGAAGCCTTTGATAGATACTGAATGTCAGTAGGTTTGAGGTTATAGTTCCTGAGGGTACCTGGAAAATATTTATTGTTTTGTTTTGGCTGGAGAGCTGTATATTTTAATAAGCAGGTAAGGTAAAGGAAGGATTGATATTTTATGAAAGTTGTGTTGCTTCACACAAATCCATATCTGAATAAAGGACTGGTTTCCCTCTTTATTAATGAGGGCTGATGGCAGGGCAGATATTTCCCTCAAGGGTCATTTAAATGGGCCACTGTGTCCCCTAAAATACAATGTCAGAGGCTGAAAACCAGTGGCGTGTTGGTTATATTAACTTGCCCATGATTTTGGCTTCACTTGCAGACCGGTTTTTGTTTGTTGTTTTGTTTTGATTTACTGATTGCTAGCATTTAAGATTTGGGAGATTCCCCATAGAAATCTAAGTTTCTGATGTTTCCTGAGAAATTGGTATGATAGCCTTAACCTATGGCTCCTACCTGGCAGTTTTAGATAGAGGCTGTGCTCTGCAGTTCTCCACACTGGTCACTGGGTCAGCTTACGTAGTTAGAGCTGCCTGCTGCGTGGCTGTCAGTGCTGCTCTGACTCTCTCTCGCTCTCTTTTTTAAGATTTTATTTATTTTTTTGACAGAGAGACAGAGATCACAAGTAGGCAGAGAGGCAGGCAGAGGGACGGGGGAAGCAGGCCCTCCCGCCGAGCAGAGAGCTGGATTTGGGGCTCCATCCTAGGACCCTGAGACCATGACCCAAGCCGAAGGCAGAGACTTAACCCACTGAGCCGCCCAGGCACCCCTGACCCTCTCTTACATTAAGGAACTTTGCTATAGAACTGAGCTGTTGTATCAGCCTGTTAATAACATTTTCCTTTAAAAAACAAAACAAAACTTGGACTTCTGTAGGTACTATTTTTTGCACATTTGTGGTATGTATCAACCTTATTTACTAAATTATTCTGATGAGTGGATATATTTAGTCTTTCACACATACTTGAATACTCACTTTTTTTTTTTTTAATATGGCATATCTGAATATATGTGAGTGCCATCTCTTTTATTGTCAAAGATCTGGGTGATACAAATTTTGGACTTGTTTGTTATTGTAATTAATAGCTTTTTAAAAGGTTGTTTCTAGAAAGAATTTGGCATTTGAAAGTGATGATATTGAACCTTACTCAAGGATTTATATCATAATCCTTTGATACTAATTTTTTTTTGATAGACTGCTTATCAGTGATGAACTATTTTTTGTAGAATAAAATGAAAAATAAATTTAGAGTTGTACATTCTTAATTTTTCCTGTTTTTAGTACACCTTTAATGTTTTCCTGATAATTTGGAGTTCATCAGAATAGATTCTTAGCTTATTCTGAAATTATACTGTGATATGATTAGATATATTTCTAAATTACATATGAGAGTTAATACTCCATAATCACAAAGAAGCATCTTTGTGTAGGAGACTAGTTTTACGTCTACCAGAAGTTCTTTAGTGGATTCTTAACATTTTATTATAACCATTTTGGCAAATTTTCCCACTCTGCTCTATTAGTAAATCAACAGACCACAGTCCTGGTCTGCATTACCAGTCTTTTTATTGTTTCAAGTTATTTATTTATTTATTTGTCAGAGAGAGAGAGAGAGAGCGCGTGCACAAGTAGGGGGACAGCAGGCAGAGAGAGAAGCAGGCATAGGGAGAAGCGGACTCCCCACTGAGCAAGGAGCCCGGCTCCGGACTTGATCCCAGGACTCTGGGATCATGACCTGAGCCGTAGGCAGATGCTTAACTGACTGAGCCATCTAGGCATCCCTGCATTACCAATCTTTAGCTGAAACAGACAAGCTTAAAATTTAAATCATTTCATATAATTGGCTTCCTCTTTAAGAATAAGTGCTAATATGACAAGTGACACTGTGACTATTACCACCAACAGACATCTTCCCACCAGGACCCTTGTGGCCTGTCTACCTGGAGTTCCAGGCATCTGGTTTTATGGTCAACATTTATTCTGGTTTGGTTACAGTTTGGTGTCACTTTTAGTGATTGGTATATTCCTTGGCTTAATTACTGACAGGGAGAATTGTGGGGTCTGTGTGGCTCACTCTTCTAGGACAGTGGCAGGGATTTTAGGAGTTTTTCAGTTAGTTGGTGTCCATTTTGTTGGACTGAAATAGGGGGAGATCAGGCCTAGAAATCCTGGAGTTTCATGGTCCACACTTGCTTCCTGACACAAGTGTTCCCCTCCCCTTCACATTTCCTCTCCAGCCACAGAAGAGAGCACAGATTCTGCAGAATGTGTAAACTGTTTGCCATTTGCATTTTAGCTGAATTCCAGTAAGGGTGGGTTTAAAAAATCTCCTTTGTACATAATTTCTGGCTTCTTAGATCTTTACTGCTGTTATTATGTATGTAAAATTATTTGCTTAAGGACTAGAGAGTAGCTTTATATTATTTCTATGTAGAAAGTTGTCATATACATTCAAGTGTTTTTTAAAAGCTCTTCAAGTTACAGCTACATGAAAATACTGATTTTTGTCTTGTTATGTATTGATTATTTTTTGTGTGTACAAAATACATAGAGGAGGGATCATTTTTCTTTTAAGAAAGTTTTGTCATTTTATATGTTTTTCATCCAAAACTTATTTTGGAGAAAGTTGTGCCTTGGCATAATAATAATGAATTTCGGTGGTCACACTTATCTTTTATGATTTCAGGACAAAAATTGCTCAAGATATTGAGAGGTTAATACATCAGAGTGATATCATAGATCGAGTGGTGTATGACTTAGATAACCCCAAGTAAGTCTGTTGTTGCTATTGTTATTGCTTTTACTTTTATAGTTTTATTTGTACTCTCAAATTTCAGTGTTGTTTGTAAAAGATAAAAAAATAGAGCTAACTTCCACCTAGTTTGCCCTTACTCCATTTTCATCTTTTAGCAGGGGTGTAATGGTAATGTAATAGTTAATCATGTTAATTTGAATATATCACAGCCTTTTGTTTGTTCGTAGGTAGACTTTTAATGGGCTTAATAAGGGAAAGGTCACAAACTGATACCATGTTTTAAAAAATCTCTAATTACTTGCAGTGGAGAGAGTGGAGATTTCACATGGAAGGCTGCAGTTTTGTCCTGTAATACTGAACCTTCATTTCCTTGGGACAACAAATTACCATCCCTTATAGAAGGATTATGTGGTTGCCAATTTCTCTGTGGTCCCCGTTATTCTTTCTCATCTTTTACTGCTTACAGTATGCATTGGTCCTTTCTATTACTTTCCAGACCTTTGAGACCATTGCTTATGATGCTTCATGCACTGGTATTATTTATGGTTATCACTGGTATCATCACATTTTAGGGTTTAAATATAAGTAAATAAATGAAAATTAGAAATGATGAATGTGACTCTTATTTGCCTTCTCAGAGGAGAAATTTAATTAGCCCTCAATGGGTTTACCCCTCCTTCAACATTCTAATATTTGGGAGAAATTTCACATCTTACTGGTCTTTTTGGAGGAAATAAAACACCTTTTAAAGATCATTGTCAGAGAAATAAGGATAAAAGCTGTATCAAAGCTTATTACTGAATTTGGAATAATCTTAAAAATGGAAACCAAATCTCCTTATTCAAAATATCTTAGTTATTTCAGTGGTTGTAATTCTGTGTCAGGTCAGGCAGATGTGACAAAAAGAGAAACTCAGGAACCTTGAGGATAGCATAGAGACCAGTGCTATTTCTAACTTAAATGACTTCGGCAAAGTCCTTGAGCTTCTTGGAGTCTTAGTGTCCCCCTATTAGAGTGTAAGCTTCAAAAGAGCAAGCATTTGTATTTAATCAGGGAAACAGACAGACAGACAACTAAAATTGAATCTGGAACCTAGTAGGCAATCAGTAAATACTAAGTAGTGACTATGTGAAGTGAAGATAATACCTTTACCTTTTTGGTACTAATGAAATAAGATAATATCTGTTATCTAATATAGCTCTGTAAATTTAAAATAAAATTTTTACCTGAGAACTACATAGTTTAATTAGAATTATTGCTACTCAATACAGGTCATGTGCATTTTTAAAAAATCTGGCCTTTTAATCTGATTATTAGTATTTAGGAATGACATTTATTCAGTGAGGTGGAATTTCTTATTTTGATTATCATTCACTATAAACGTGGGAACACATCTCTACTTGTAGTTACAATTTTTAAATCTATAAATGTTAGCCAGAGTTTGTGTTTTGCTTGTGTTGGTTGTATTTTTTTTGGTTTCAAAATAATGAGGGTGAAGTGGACATAGTGGTATAGTTTTAATTTGTAGTGTAGTTTTATTTATCTTTTGTTCAGTTATTTGCATGCAATGTATTTTATTAAACTTATTTCAAAAATTTTGTTTAGTTACGCTATTCCAGAAGAAGGAGATATTTTGAAGTTTAACTCCAAATTTGAATCTGGGAATCTGCGCAAAGTAATTCAAATTAGAAAGTAAGTCATTTAAGTTTTCACATTTTGTCTATACATAGATGCATACATACATAGATACATACATAGATTTTCCTAATTCTAATCAGATTTCTATATTTTCTATTTTCAGAAATGAATATGATCTTATTTTGAACTCAGATATAAATAGCAATCATTATCACCAGTGGTTTTACTTTGAAGTCAGTGGAATGCGACCGGGTGTTGCTTACAGGTTTAACATCATTAATTGTGAAAAGTCCAACAGTCAGTTTAATTATGGTAAGACATGTTTTGTTCCCCTAATTTTAAAAGTATGTAGCATCTTAACTGAGGGACATGAGTTGTTTTTTTTTTTTTTAAATTATTGACTTGTTTAAAAAAAGTTCATTGTTCTTTTTTCTCTAATTCTCAAAATTCAGGCATTTATCATGCAAAATTTTAAATGAACTGAGTTTTGCTTTGATGGGGAAAAAACCCTTTAAAATATAGTATCTTTTTTTTTTTTTTAAGATTTTATTTATTTATTTGACAGAGAGAAATCACAACTAGGCAGAGAGGCAGGCAGAGAGGATGAAGCATGCTCCCTACTGAGCAGAGATCCTGATGCGGGGCTTGATCCCAGGACCCTGAGATCATGACCTGAGCCGCAGGCAGAGGCTTAACCCATTGAGCCACACAGTTGCCCCTAAAATGTAGTATCTTTGATTTCATCCAAATCAAATATAACCAATGATTTATTACTAATGCTGCATAAAATCTAGTTTTTAATGTCAGTTTATCTAGAGGAGAATTACATAAAGTCATCTTTTTAAATTTTTAATAATCTCCCAGAAATATGATAGAAGTTGAGGAAAGGTCTCACATTCTCTTCACTGAATTTCCTCAAGTGGCTACATCTTCCAGAGTCAGGATTTGACGTTGGTGCAATGCGGGTGCAGAGTTTCATGCCATTTTATTACATTTGTAGGTTCTTGAACTAGTCACCACAAACCAAGATGCAGAATACTTCTGCCACCACACACAGCCTTGTGCCCCTCCTTTATCAGTCACCTTTCAGCAAGATATTAGCTGTAGTTTTCTGCAAATTTTAAAATCTAGTTGAGGAGGTTTCCTTCTATTACTATTTGCTGAGGTTTTTGTTTTGTTTTTAATCATGAGTGGGTGTTGAACTTTGTCATATGCTTTGTTTCAGTTGGTCTGATCATGTGCTTTTCTTCTTTAGATTGTTACTATGGTGTAGTATATTGATTGAGTTTTGAATATTGAACCAGCCCTTTTTTAAACCATGGAATAAAGTCCACTTTGTCATTGTGTATAGTTGCTAACATTTTGTTAAGAATTTTTGTATTTATGTTCAGGAAGAATATTGAGCTATAATTTTCTTTTTTCTTTTTATATTCCATTTCTTCTTGGTATGGTGGTAATACTGATCTCATAAAATGGGTTGGGAAATGTTTCCTCCTCTGGTTTTTCAGAAGAGCTTGTATAGATACGGTGTTAATTCTTAAACATTTGATAGAATTTTCCAAGTTAAATGATCTGGATCTGGAAGGATGTCTTTTTTGATAGTCTTTGAATTACAAACTAAATTTCTTTAATAGTATTAGGGCTTTCAAATTATTTCATCTGGAGTGAGTTGTGGTATGTGGTAGTTTGTGCTTTTTAGGAATTGATCCATTTCTTCTAAATTGTCAAATGTGTGTGTAGATTTGGTCACAGTATTCCCTTACTGACCTTTTGAGGTCTGCATTGTCTGTAGTGACACCCCTTATTTCAATTCCTGATAATAGTGATTTGTGTTTTTCTTTTTGTTTTCCTTTGTCAGTCCTGCTAGAAGTTTGTCAATTTTCTTAACTTTTTCCAAGAACCGGCTTTTAGTTTCATTGTTTTTTTTTTTTTTTTTCTCACGAGACAGTTTTAAAAACTCTAGTGTTGTACCAGCAAAAATATTAATAGTTGTTAAGTGTGAATATGATGATGCTTTTTAAGGGGCATTTCTGAAAATTATAGCTTCAAGAGTTGAAAACGTTGTGGTCAGTTGTCATTATTTTCGTGGAAAATAGGAAACTGTATATGCTGGATGATTACTTGTGTGGAATAAAAGCTTTAGGCAGATTCACGAATTTAGTGCAGTAATTATAGGAAGATTGTGTAGACTAATATCTGGTTTAGTTATAAACATTTTTAAAAGTTTTAAAATATTTTGTAATCTTTAAATAGTCCATTTTTAATGTGTATTTCTTATTTAAGGAGTCAATGGTTATATTTTGCATTGAGAGTGATATGAATATTCTTTTTTTTTAATATTTTATTAATTTAACAGAGAGAAATCACAACTAGGCAGAGAGGCAGGCAGAGAGAGAGGAGGAAGCAGGCTCCCTGCAGAGCAGAGAGCCCGATGTGGGGCTTGATCCCAGGACCCTGGGATCATGACCTGAGCCGAAGGCAGAGGCTTTAACCCACTGAGCCACCCGGGTGCCCCTGATATGAATATTCTTGATACAAATCTATTTAACATTCTTTGTTTTTGGGATTTGGGGGCATAACTAGTAATCACTGAATGTCACGTTTCTTAGAAAAATTTACTTTTGACCCTAAACCTTCATATAATTTTAAAAAATTACCTTATTTGAAACTCAGATTATTACAGCAATTAGAGAATCTCATGTTTTCCCTATTTAACTTGTAAGTGTAATGCTAGCATAGTATTTTAGAGGAGAAAAGGACAATCAATTAAATGGAATTATGTTTGTATTTTGGATGCTCCGTAAGAGCATATAAATATAAATAGGCTTTCAATTCCTGAAATGATCATTTTCAAATTGTAGATCTACAGGTAGATGACCTCTCTACTAACTGTTCTTATTTGTTTACTTTTATAAAATAATACTCTTACTACTTTAAACTTTATTAAGTACTTTAATTTTTAAAATTAAAAGCATATAGGGGTGCCTGGGAGGCTCAGTTGGTTAAGTGGCAGACTCAGTTTTGGCTCAGGTCATGATCTCAGTGTCCTGAGGTTGAGCCCTATGTTGGGCTCTGTGCGCAGCAGGTAGCCTGCTTGAAATTCTTCCTCTCCCTCTCCCTCTGCCTCTTCCTCTGTTCATGCTTGCTCTCTCTCCCCAAAATAAATACATACTACATACATAAAATTAAAAGCTTATGTTTTGGACCAGTGCTCTATTTTTTTAAAAAAATTATTTATTAAAATTTTTTTCTTTTTTTTTCCTGTACCTCCATGTGATACATTTAAAAGAAAAGAAAAAGAAAAAAAACTCTTCCTTTAGTGTCATTTTAAATTTAAAATAAGTAAAATTTTATAACTGAAGCCAAATCAAAGCAATGAGACAGAATACTGCTTTATTCTAAAATTTCCCCTTAGTACTTGCCCTTTGGGTGTTCTTGTATGTTTGTCATACTTTCCAAACTCAACCTCATAGGGATTTGGGTAACAGAGTGGTGTCAAGAAAATTAAAACTATCAACAGTGCATCATCCAGAAATAATCACTTTAATATTGTTGTTTTTTTCTAACCTTTTTTTTTAATAAGGCAATATATGATTTCTACATATACACAGTTTGATATTTATTTTAAAAAAATAAGACATGTAACCCATGCAGTTTCACAGTCTGTGTATTAACCAAACATTATATTGTTAACCCTTTTTCTGGTAAATATTCCTCTGAAACAGAGTTTAAATGGACATCCTACAGAGTTACTAAAACTTAACCAAACCTTTCTTTGTTGTACATTTAAGTTTCTAATTATTTTCTATTTTACATAATGCTGAGATCAACATTATTGTGTAAAATATTTGTGTATATAATTATTTAGTTACAAATTCACGAAAGTGGAATATCATTGACTGCCAGCTGTAAATACTCATTTTCTGATTAGCAATGGATCTTTTTTTTGTTTTAAGATTTATTTATTTTAGAGAGAGAGAGAGTACGCATATGCAGTGAGGAGGGAGAGGGGGAGAGGGTTTTAAGCAGACTCTCCCCTGAGCGGGGAGCCTGATGTGGGGCTTGATCTCATGACTTCGAGATCACCATTGAGCTGAAATCAAAGGTGGGGCACTTAACTGAGTGAGCCAGCCAGGCGCCCTAAATAGTGGATCTTTATGTGGGAAATTTGGCAAATTAAAAACTATTTAAGGGTGCCTAGGTGGCTCCATTGTTAAGCATCTGCCTTCAGCTCAGGTCATGATCCCGGGGACCTGGGGTTGAGCCCCACATGGGGCTCCTTGCTCAGCAGGAAGCCTGTTTCTCCCCCTTCCACTCCCCCTGCTTATATTCCCTCACTCGCCATTTTTCTCTCTCTGTCAAATAAATAAATAATAAATAATCTTTTAAAAATTTTTTTTAAAAAACCCATTTAGAGAAGAATCTTATAGGAATAAGAGAAAACCACCATTTAGCATTTTGTTATCCTGAAACTTATTCACATAATTTTAATATTGAATTTTTTCCTTTTATAGATTATTTTACAATATGAAAATTCACTCAAAACTATTTTAATTGCACAATATTTTATAAAAAAAAATCTTCCCATGCCATTCGGTATTTTCAGTGACATCATTGCTATGTTTATATAATATTCTGTTGAGTATTGTACAATGATTATTTTAATGATAACAGTTCGGGAATTTAAGTTTTCAGCATTTCAAAATTATAAGCTGTGCTATGGTTGATATCCTTAATTATTTTGTGTGTGTGTGTATTTCTTATTTTTTTTTTAAGATTTTATTTATTTATTTGAGAGAGAGAGAGCCAGCGAGCACAAGCAGGGGGAGGGGCAGAGAGAGAGAGGGAGAAGCAGATTTCCTATTGAGCAGGGAGCCCGATGCGGGGCTCGATCCCAGGACCCTGAGATCATGACCTGAGCCGAAGACAGAGGCTTTAACCCACTGAGCCACCCAGGTGCCCCTGTGTGTTTATTTCTGATTATTGCATTGCCACCAATTCCTCCAAGTAGAATTTATCAAAGAAAATGAACATAGGTTCCTGAAGACTAGGGAAAAGGGGTACTCTTTGTGCTGGTAGGGGTGTTAAATTAGTTCAGCCTTTTTCAAGTGCATTTGATCATATGCTTTCATTGTTAATATTTAATCATCTAGGATTTATTTTGGTATATTCTGTGAATTGGGATCTCACTTAATCCTATCGTTAGTACTTAAGGCATTATTTATCAATATTGACAAACTGAGTTATTTCTCCAGTGTTTACATTTATAACTCTGTTCCTGACCCTCTAGTAAAAGAAGGGGAGGAAACATTGCTTAGAAGACATTATATGTGGTTGGTCTGTGGGAGCTCTTACAGAAAAATGGTGTGGTTAGTAAAAACAGTTTGGAAACTGGTTGGTGAGATAGCACTATTAACTTGCACATAGTTCCTGCCTTTTTGAATCTAGGTTGAATTATTCTGACCTTCTACTCATATTATTTGTCCCCACTGGTTTGAAATACCACAGTTCTCAGAAGCAGTGGACTAGCATTTGTTTGGGGCTGTTTGTTGCTCTAGTACCACTTGATTTTAATGATCTGAGACTTTATGTCTAGTGTAATGTCTTTTGGTTTTTTTTTCGTCTTTTTGAAAAAATTTTAATTTTTTCAGTGTTCCAAAGTTCATTGTTTATGCACCATACCCAGTGCTCCATGCAATACGTGCCCTCCTTAATACCCACCATGATGTCTTTGTTGCTCTAGTATCACTGTTGTGTAACTGACTGTATATAGTACAGCTAACACTTTTTTCAAAAACAATTTTAAGAATTTTTCTACCTATTTTTCCAGAATAGTTTATTCTAAATAATATTCAAATAGTGTTTTCAAGTGCCAAAAAATTTCCATTGCATGAAACTTGTAAAATAATCTGAGAGAAATTGATTTTTTTTTTTTTTTACAAACTGAATTTTTTATATTAAGTCTTATTGCTTAGGAACATGGTGTATAGGTTTGTTTATTCAGTTGTTATGGCCTCACCTAAGTTTTTTAGTTTTCTTTTTGTAAGTTCTGTTCATTTCTGCTTACTTTCAAGTATTTTATGTATTTTTTGGGTTTCTCTTAGGAAAGAGTACTCCATGTTTTCAGGCTTGTTATTACTTATAATTAAGAAAGCTGTCAAATTTTATATATTCACTTGAAAACCAACCTCCTTACTGAACTTCCTTACTAGGTTTCATAGTTTCTCCGTTGATACTGTGGATTTTCTTGGTAGGTTCCTAGAATTTTTCCTTATCCATAGTTATACTGTGTATCTTTCATTGTTTCATAACTTTTAGATATGACTTACGAGAATGTTTAAAGGAAAAAGGAGACATTGGGCATCCTTGCTTTATTTTGACTTTAATGTGAATTTTTCTAGTATTTAAATATATTAGTTCTTCTTTTGAGTATGGATTCTTTTTTATGGTAAAGAATTTCTGTTGTTATTAAGTTTTAAAAATCAAAAGTATTTTTTTTTTGTATTTATTAATATGATGTGACCATATAATACTATGAGCTGTTAATGTGCCTGGAGTAATGTTCTTACTATGAAATCATCCTTGGATCTCAGAAGTAAATTCACTTTGCCATGTGAATTAATATTTTAATATACATCTATTTTTAATTTATTAGTATTTTGTGTTAAAGGCTTTTTATCGCAGTGGTCATAAGTTAGGCAAGTCAGTTTCGTTTTTGGAGGGCTGTCTTCATCCAGTTTTGGAGGCAAGCTGATGCTAACTCTGAACATTTAAATGGAGAAGGTTTTATTTCCCCACCCTGTGTTCTGGAGCAGTATAGCATTTACATGTCTTCATGAAATTTAGAAAGAATGCATCTCTAGAGCTATCTTCATTGTGTGCCCCTTGGGTGGGAAAGAGAGTATCTGGATAACTTTTTCAGATATCTGTGACTTAGTCTAGTTTCCTATTTCTTTATTGTTTTTTTTTAAGATTTTATTTATTTGAGAGAGAGAGCACGAGCATGAATAAGGTTGGGAGGAGGCAAAAGAAGAGGGAGAGGCAGGCTCCCTGCTGAGCAGGGAGCCCCGAATGGGGCTTGATCCCAGGGCCCCAGGATCTTCACCTGAGCCGAAGGCTTAACTAACTGAACCACCCAAGTGCCCCTAGTTTTCTGTTACTTATTGTGGCAATCTTGATAATTTATATTTTCTTATATACATGACATTTAGATTTTCAAAATTCACTAGAAATCCTGTAGATTTCTTTCTTTATTTTTTTTTTTAAGATTTTTATTTATTTATTTGACAGAGAGAGATCACAAGTAGGCAGAGAGGCAGGCAGAGAGAGAGAGGGAAGCAGGCTTCCCGCTGAGCAGACAGCCCAATGAGGGACTCGATCCCAGGACCCTGAGATCATGACCTGAGCTGAAAGCAGCGCCCAATTCACTGAGCCACCCAGGCGCCCTGAAATCCTGTAGATTTCTATACAATATCTGCAGTATGTGTGCTTGCTTGTTACTTTTGCTTATTTCCCTTTTGTTGTGCTCAAAACATAATTTATTGTTTTAAAAACCTAGGTCTTGTTTTATTCATTATTTCCTCTCAAAGATTTTTATTTATTAATTTTTCTGTTTTCCTCCCTGAAGTTTGACTTTTTTTCTTTTTTTTAACTTTCAGTTTGTTTACCTAAATTTATTTTTGATGACCAAGCATTTCCTCTTGATTATAACTTATTTCTATATCCCTTCCCCTCTAGATTTTAATATTAAGACTCCTTATTATTTTCTAGATGGCCTCTAATTGTATGTAGTGTTGGAATCCTTTTTGATCCAAGAATTATTTAGGAGAACATCTGTTATATTCCTATAGTTGATTAGGTTATTTTGATTAAAATTTTTAAATTATTTTTGAGTTTTAATGCATTTTGTTCATATACATAGAAAATTTATGACTTGGAATAAGTTTTTATGGCTTAAAATCTGGTCAGTTTTTGTTTTCTTGTTCTCTCCTGGCAACAACTTAAGATACATTGTTAGTTTAGAGTTATAAATTCATTTATTTGGTTTTCTGTGTCCTTATTTATTTTTTACCTTCTCTTTCTGCCTCTTAAAAAAATTGTCTTTCAGTTCCATGTTTCTGTCAATCCCGCATTACAAAAACATATTTTTTTCTACTTAAGCAATATTATTTGGCACATAGTTATAACTTTTCCATATTCCTTTTGTATGTACCATTTAATGGTATAAATTAATAGCCATACCTCAGTATTGTTAGCCTTGAATTCTGTTTTCATATTGTTTTGGTGAATTTGCTTGATATATCTTTGCCTATTGTTTCTTATAAATAGAGGTTGATTTTGTTGTGTGACCCTTGTCTTTAATAAGATTTTAACTTATATGAAATTATTTTTATAATTGACATGTTTGGTTTTTTAATGCTTCCTGTTTTTGTGCTTTATTGTTTTATCTGTTATTCTTTAGGGGACTTCAAGGTGTAGTGCAGCACTTTTTTTTTTTAGCTGTGGAAATCCAAAATACGTATATGAAAAAATAGAGCACGAGATATATTGAATTGGATTTTTCTCAGTCCTGCTCCATCTGCCTTATGTTTACTGGAAACTCCTCCCAAATTCTGACAACAAGTGGTCTCTTATGAGTTCTTCTTGTTTCTATTATTTATAAGTATTTAAGTAGGAAGTTGTTTATAGCTGTAATATGAACTTTTAGGTAGATGTATTTTTTTAAGTTAAACTCTGTCATTAGTTTTATCGTTAGTACAACATAAAGGAAATCTTGGTTTTTCTTAACATCAATAGAAGAAGAAAGGGACTAGTATTTTAGTAAACTGGAATTCAACATTTTAAGAAATTGCAGCTAGCTATGTAGTTAATGTTGTTGTCATTAGATTCATTTTGACTTCCCTTCAGGGATGGTGCTGATGATTAAAAATATTTGCAATGGAAACTTGTTCAGCCAGAAGGATTTGTTTAATTGCCATACATAATTGAAATCAGGAAATAATATTAATTAGTTTTAATTAATTGTTTTTCTTTTTTTGATTGGGACATTCTGGTTGCAGGAGTATTTAAGTATTGGGTTCTAGCAAATATGTCCAAAAATGTCTTCTTTCGCAGTGCCCCCTAGAAGAGGCGGAATTACTGTTGCTTTTGTTTCTCTAATTGCCCTTTTCTTGGGAATTTTTCAGGTAATTGTATTAACTACTTAGTTTTATCACAGGTGAATGATCTTATTTGTGAATTTAATTTGAGAATTTCTGTCACTGTATAATAATGCTGTTATCTGTTGTGATCTATTTCTCTCACCGCCCCCCCATTGTTTGAAAGGGGTTTGCTTAGATTACCACTAGATGGCAGTCTTGCATTTTAGTTACTTGGAGCTTTCATTTCTAGCTCCTTCCCTGGTGCCTTTGTACTCCATTTCTCTAGCTCCCACCACCACCCTTCCTTTCCCCCTCCCCCCAGCCATGTCTCCCAGATACATAAGGGTTTTTAACCACCTTCTTATATAAATTCAACATTGTGTGGAACCAGGCAACAGAATGGAATTTTGGAGTCTTGTCTATAGCATTCCCACCTTGCCCACGTTAGTTAATTCTATACTTGGAAGTTGAGCTGAGCTATCTCTTGACTAAGGAAGCCTTCCCTGACTCTTCAGGCTGGATTAGTACCCTTGATAAATATTCCTTATGTATTTTTTTCTTTGGGGTGTTTATAACAGTTTTATGTTGTTTATTTGTGTGGCTGATTAATCCCTTTCCTCCCCCTCCCCACCACCAGTACTTGTTATAAATTCCACACAATCAGGGACAGTGTCGCTGTTGCTAACTGTACTTACAGTATGGCATGAATGGATGATTGATAAATGAATGAGGTGATGGATGGATGAACTATGAAGAAAATCCCATTAGGAATGTAAAATGAATATGCACAAAATAATATGTCAAGAAGATTCTAGTTTGGGGCACCTAGGTCACTTAGTTGAGTGGCAAACTCTTGATTTGGGCTCAGGTCATGATCTCAGGGTCCTGGATTGAGCCCTGAATCAGGCTCCATGCTCAGCAGGGAATCTGCTTGAGGATTCTCTCTCTCCCTCTCCTTTCACCCCTCCCCCACTTCAAAAAAAAAAAAAAAACTTCGAAAAAAGAAGATTCTAGTTTAATTTATGATCAACTTTTTCTAAATGTTTTGAAATACTTTCAAATTTATAGAAAAGTTGCTCCCTTAATGCAGTCATTGAGGATTTGAAATGATGCCTCATTACCCTAGAATACTTTTGGTGTATTTTCTAAAACAGTGTCATTTTTAAATATAACTACTAACATTAGGAAGTTATCATTGATATGTGAATCCTCTCTAATCCATAGGCCCCTCATTTGAGTTTCATCTGTTTTCTCAACAATGTGTTTAATAGCAAGAGGATTCAGCTCAGACCATGTGTATTTAGTAGTTAGGTGTCTAAACTCTTAATCAGGAACAGTTTTGCAGGCTTTAACATTCATGACCTGACATTTTGGGAAGTTATAGGACTCTTATTTTGTAGAGTAGTTCTCAGTGTGGAGTTGTCTCATGTTCCTTGTGACTCAATTCAAGTTAGGTGTCTGTGGCAGGAATGTTATAGAGTTGATGTGCTCTGGTGACGCAGGATGTGTTTGTACCATTACTGATAACAATCATTTTATCACTTGATTAAGTCGGAGTCTGTCAGGCTTTTCCATTGTAAAGTTACCCTTTTTCTTTTTGTAATTAATAAGTATTTTAGGTGTAAGTATTTTGAAACTATGTAAATATCTTTTTCTCTTCAGACTTTTAATATGTGAATATCAGTCCAGAATGGGTTTCCTGTTTGACTGGATGGATTGTAATTTGTTTCTGTCATTATTTATTTTCATGTTCAAATTGCCCAAGATTTGGCCAGTGGGATCCCTTTAGTACTGGCTTCTGTGTCCTTTTGACATATCCCTATCATTCTTTATGGGCATCCTTGCTTTTTGGCACACGGTGCTCAGAGTTCCCCTTGCCTGGTACCGATCATTTCTAGGAAGAGCCCTGGTTTGTTTTAGTCGTGAGTGGTATTAAAAAACCAAGGTCTGTGTGCACAGTACGAATATTGTTACTGGACTTCTCAGTAGACAGAGCTGAGGGCTGTATGTTTGTATATACAAATATATACAGAAATTTTCATTTGTAGTAGTTTCTCCGCATGTATGTATGTATTTATGTTTGTGTGTATGTGTTATATGCACATATACACACATCCCCATACCATCGCCATGAGGCCACACTTATACCTTTAATTCCACAGATTCTGTTCTGGTGGTTTTCCCTATATTTACAGTGTCCTTCTCCAACATGGAGAATTTAGGCTTCCACTATCCGTAGTGTATTTACTTAGTGATCAATTCCAGTGTACATTAAAATCCTTCTGATGCCTTTTTGGGCAGATGCCCTCCTCACCTCATTCAGGGTCTGACACCCAAGTCAGCCTTTCTTTCCACAGCCCCTGCAAGTGTGCCTCTCTGCTTGTGTTCATTTTGTTTTTAATTTCTAGTTTTATTACATGGTGACAGTTTTGTTTGTAGTGTTTCTTTTTTATGGAACTCCTGACATTTCCTTTTGATCTAATATATAATCAGTTTTTGTGAGTATTTCATGTGCTGTTAGAATAAGGTATATATATTCTGTATTATCAGGATATTGTGTTCAACATCTGTATATAAGATTTACCTCATCTATTATGTTCTTTAAATCTTCTGTATACATATTCTTCATTTTTGTTCACTTGGCCTGTCACATACTGAGAGTGGTATGTCCTTCTGCAATAAATAGTATGATTTGTCTTTTGTATCTCCTGTAGTTGCTGCTTTATAGAGGATGTTGGTCTTACCTGGTGCATAGGTACTGGGTGTTACTATTCTTCAGTGTGAATGGTCACTTTACAAAGTTCTTTCTTTGTCTCATTTAATATTTTTTGGCCTTTAATCTACTTTGATTTCAGTGTTTCAACCCCTACTTTGTTTCTATTTGCCTAGTGTGTCTTTGCCCATTTTTAGACTTAGGGTAATGTAATTTAAAAATTTGGTATAGTCTGTCTTCTAGTAATGCTGAAAACCTGTGGTTTTTCACATTTTATATTCTGCTTTATAGAAGGAGTGCAAGAAGGTATCCTCCTTATGTTCATGAAACATTTAAAACTTTTGGTATATTTTGTTAAAGGCACAACTTATTGATTTAAAAATACTCATATTTTACACATTTCATTGTGGTTCAGAGTATTAGTTTTTCCAAAAAAAAAAAAAAAGTGGGTACTTGGAAATATAAAGTTCCTTCTAAAAAAAATCTGAAAATTTAAAAGTGGTGTTTCAGATCACTGGAACCATGCTGTACAGCACACACTTGTGGCTATTTAAATTTAAGTTAATTTAAAGTTGAAAATTCTGTTATTTTAGTGGTGCTCTGCCCATCTCCTGTCCTTAATAGCCACAGGTTGCTGCCATCTTGGACGTTATAGATACAGAACATCTCTGTTTTGGTAGAGTTCAACAGAACAGCTTCTAATGTAGGGAGTACTTCAAAAGAGGACACTTTGTAGACGTACGGTACATAACTAAACTGGTAGCTGGAGGGAAATTGAAAGCCTTTAATAACTTGTATTATTTAAAATATAAAAGGGGATTCCTGGGTGGCTCAGTTGGTTAAGCGTCTGCCTTCGGCTCAGAACATGATCCTGGGGTCCTGGGATTGAGTCCCACATTGGGCTCCCTGCTCATCAGGAAGCCCGTTTTTCCCTCTCCTGCTCCCCCTGCTTGTGCTCTCTTTCTGTCAAATAGATGGATCAAATCTTAAAAAAAAAAAAAAAAAAAAAAAGAAGAATAAATTAAAAAAGATAGAAAGTAAGTGAACTAAGTACTCAAGACAGTAGAAAAACAGGAAAATAAACCAAAAAGAAGAGAATGAATTTTTAAAAATGCTGAAAATAATCAGAGAAATAAAACAAAACATGCCAGAATTGATTAATAAAAAGTAGAAATTCTGACCAGACTGTAACTTTAGAAAAGGAAAATAAAAATGTATTTAGGGGTCTCTGGATGACTCAGTCAAGTGTCAGCTTCGACTCAGGTCATGATCTGGGATCAGGCCCCACATGGGCTCCTTGCTCAGTGGGGAGCCGGCTTCTCTCTTTCCCTCTGCTCCTCCCCCCACTGCTTGTGATCTTGCTGTCTCTCTCTCAAATAAATAAATAAATAAAATCTTTAAAAAAACGTATTTGTTAGTCACCTTAGATGGTATTTCAGCTGAATTATATTTATCTTTTAAAAAATAGGTTATACTTTTATTTATTCTAGTATATAATGCATAGCTTTTCAGTGTATTTTTCTGAAGCTAGTGTAATCTTATACTGATACTTGGTAAAGGTAATTTTTTTTTAAAGGGGCCAACTTTTAGATGCAGAAACTCTAAATGAGATTTTAGCTAATATAATTATATACTAGCAAAAGAATAGCATTTTCTTGGAATGCAAGGATAGCTCATACTAGGAAACCTATCAACATATTTTACTGCATCAACAGATTAAAGGAGACAAGCTGTGTAATTCTTTTAGTGGATGCTGAAGAGGCATTTGATAAAATAATTAAAATCCTTAAGTGCAAAAAAAAAAATCCTTAAGTGCAATAATTTTATGAAAGAAACTACTCTAGTTATGGGAGTAATCATAGCACCTGCCACAGAGGGTTGTTGTGAGGATTTAATGAATTAACACATGTAAAAATGCTAAGAGCAGTGTCTGGCACACAGAAATTATTCAGCCTGAGCTCTTTATTAAAAAATGATACAGTTGATATGCAAAAAAAGTTGGCAGATATTGTATTGAATGGCAAAACATTTTGATTAAAATGAAAAACAAGACAGAGTGTTTGTTTTCTTACCTCTATATTTGGAATCATTTTTGAGGTTGTTCCATTTCTCTAAGACAATAAAAGTAGAAAATGAAATAACTGATACAAACACTAAAAGAGGAGGTAAAATACTTTGAATTACAAATTATATGATTTTCATATGGAAAAGACCCAAGAGACTACTAAAGACTAATAAAAATATTCAGAGGTAAATTTAACAAAATTATTCTGTAGCAATGCAATCAAGAAAATTACTCTGTCTCTAGGAAAGTCAAAGTAGGTCTTAAAAAATTGTCAACAATTCTAAAATTAACATAGGAATTTCGTTAATTCCAGTTAGAAGTCTAGTGTATTATTTTATGAAATTGGGTAAGATAATATTAAAGTTCATATATAGAATATATTTCCATAACTACCTAAGAAGATACGCTATATATTTAATCCTATTTTTGTTAATAGTCTTTACACCTCCTCCCCACTATAAGCACATATTTTGAGAAGTTTGAAAAAGAAAACAATCTTGACATTTTTGTGATATTTTCTTCCTTAATCTCAGTGTAGAGTTAAAAGTGTGATTACATACAATTTCTTTTTTTTTGTCAATAAAAATTGGAGGGATTTTTAATTTCCAAGTCATTTGAAAAAGCAAAACTAATGTACCACAAATGGAAAGATCTAATTAATAAATTTAACAATAAGCCCAAGTAATTTTGTTACATAAATTAACCCATGTATTATAGGCTGCAGTGTTTCAAATGATGGAGCTTCTCCTGGTCTTGGAACTCTGTCCCTCGTCTGAAGGCAGACTTGATTGTGTCGGCAGAAGTGGTGTTCTAGGTCCAGGCACCACCAGCGACAGTTTTCATGTAGGAGCTGCAATGCCAGATCCCCACAGCTCCTCTTTTCATCTTGGTTTTGCCCCAGAAGGAGCAAGTGTACTTGGTCTGCAGGCTTATTTCAGTCTTCTTCACCATTTTCCTCAGGGAGGCACCATAATGGTCCTGTGTTTCCCCACAATTCCGACCTTGGTGCATTTAGCCGTGTTTCTGCAAATTAGGTCTGGCCCAGAGAGGATATATACTATTTCTTTGTTTATTTTTTGACTCTCACTTGCTTCAAGGAATACATTTTACTTATTATTTTTATTTGATCTCATATAGAGATCAGTTAATAAAGTTTAATAACTTCTCACTCATCAAAGTTGTAATCCCATTTTAGGTAAACTGGGATTAAAAGCCTATCATTGATGGATTTAGAGGAGATTTTAAAAAAAATCTTTTTTTTTATGCATACTAAAAACTGAAATGTATTTTCTTTTAGCTTTGCTGAACATTTGGTGCTTTCTATAATGGTGTGATTAATTTTTAACTCAGAAACTCTGAAAAGATTTTTTTTTTCCTTTTTTTCTTATTTCTCTGTCAAAGGTATGCAACCACTCATGTATTCGGTTCAGGAAGCATTAAACGCAAGACCGTGGTGGATTCGTGTGGGAACGGACATTTGTTATTATAAGTAAGTATTCCAAGAATAATAGGACATCAGGTGACAGAAGGGGATCTTCATTCTCTTTCAGTTTGAAAGTTAGAAAGTAGAGTCATTGCATTATTTGAACTGTGGTGGTATGCTGTACTGTTACCTTTAACAGAGGCCTTTAAAATTTGAGATTTATGGAGGTGGTGTATTTAGTGGAAATAAACTGTGTCTTAAAGACAGACAGACTTACTTAGTCCAAATCTTATCTTCACCACTTAGATAGCTATGTGTCCTCAACTTTTTTAGTTTTAAAAAGACTCTGAAAACTTAAATAAAACTGAAATTAGGAATTCTAGGAAATAATTAGCAGTGCCTTTTTGTTGTTCTGATGATATTAAGTGCAGTTCTTATCTTTTCTCTTTTGCATGCAAGTATTTACTTGATTTGAATTTCCAGGATATTTTACGTGGAGATGTGTTCCAAAATTACATTATTATAGTAGCCTATGCAGTTCAACTTGACCTCAAATAGGCCATCTGCTTATCAAACCAGAAATAAGTGCTTGAAATCATTTATTGCTTCATTGGAATGATTGGATTATTCTTCAACTTCATGTCTAAGTAATCTGGCGTTATTATATGTCTTGCTTCCTGTTTTTACTGTTTTTATGTGTAATAGGTTTCTAGATAACTTCCTTTACCAAATGCATTTGACATCCCTGTCTTTTCTCTGTTAATAATCTTATTCCTTACATTTTTGTTCAGTGGCTTTTGGGTTTTTATATGGTGCTTAACTAGCTCTAATATTCCTTCTTTTTTAATCAGTAGACTTCTGAAATAAAATGTTCTTACTGGTTTAAGATATGGCTTTGGAAAAACCTAGCTCTTAAGTACTATTACCTTCTGAGAAGGACAGTGTTTCCTAGAATTCATTTCAGCAGGGTTTTCCCCCTACTTGTAATAGCAAAATAAGTTGTAAATGACGGATGGAAATATAAGATGGTATGCAATTCATCTGTGCCTTGTATTTCTTTTAATGGTAGGCTAATATAAAAAGTACCCTTAATTTATCTCTTTCTCATAAGATTGGAATTGAAATTGTCAATCAGCGAGTGCTTTTCTTTTTCACATAGTCAAGCGAAAAGTCATAACATGACAGGTGGTGGTTCTATTTTGTGTAGGGGTGATGGCAAGGATTTCTGTTTGTTTAGTTTCGTTTTTGTTTCTTCTTTTGGCTACTTCAGACCTGGAACTGGAATTCAGGTCAATTTGACGATGTTTATTAACTGTTTTCTATGTAACAAGCAGTATCCTAGTTGCTTTCCTGAAACCTGAAATCCAGATAGGATTAAAATCTGTCTTTGCATGTGTCTTAACTTTTCATTTGTCAGTGAAGTCTTCCAATGTTTTTTTTGTCTCATCTGCACAATGAGAATAAAACTACTCCCGCCAGTCTCTGAGAGAGTATAACTGACAGACTACTGTATAGCTGTAATGTGGTATTATTAATATCTCTCCAATTAGATGTTAAACCTAGGGGGGAAGAGAGTTGGCCAAAAGTTCTGGAATTTATTTTGTGCTTTCCTCAACCCATAGCACCTTGTCACTGAGTACTCAAGACATGCTGGCTACATTAATGAAGACAATAGCAGTTTGAAATTACCGTGCCCATGTGTATGTGCGTGCACGTAAATAAACTGTTGGTCATGGATTTCCTTCAGTTCATGACTTAAATCATAGAAGATGATTTGAAATTTTAGAAATTAGGTTGATAGACAAAGTACTGTCAGGCCATCAAATGTCAGTGATATTTAAAAGTCTAGAAAGTAATATGTAGTTTTAAAAACTTTTTATTAGGGAAATCTTCAGACATTTACAAAAGCAGGTAATGGAATAATGAGACCACATCTATTCATCACCCAGTTTCAACAGTTACCAACACGTGTTTGGCTTTGTTTTAGGAATACTTTCACCCCTACTGCCATACTGAATTTTTAAAAGCATTTCCAGATATCATATTTATGATAAATACTTCAAAGATCTTTGTCTTTTAGAGATTTTTAAAGACAGTCTAACCATGATGCTATTATCACACTTAAGAAAATTCCTTGATATGATAAAATATCCTGTCATTGTTCGGACTTCCCCAGCTGTCTCATAAGTGTTTTTTTTTTTTTTTTTAAGATTTATTTATTTTAGATGGAAATACAGAGAGCACAAGAGAGTAAGCAGGAGGAGGGGGGAAGGGCAGGGGAAAAGGCAGAAGTGTGCTCCCTGCTGAGCAGGGAGCCTGACAGGCATCCCAAGGGCTCTATCTCAGGATCCTGAGATCATGACCTGAGCTGATCATGACCTGAGCCAAAGGCAGACACTTAACAGACTGAGCCACACAGGTGCCCCTCATAAGCGTTGTTTTATAGTTGATTTGTTTTAATCCGACTAACCAAGGCTGCACACTGCATTTGATTTTTGTTGCTATGCCCCTTAAGTCTCCTTTAATATGTAGGTTGCCTTTCCACCCCCTGTTCTTTCTCCTTTATTTGTTGAAGAAACTGGGTCATTTGTCATGCAAAATTTTCCACATTTTGGGTTTTGCTGGTTGCATCCCTGTGGTGAAAATTAATTCTTCTGTCTTACTGATTTCTGTAAAGTAGTAGTTAGATCTAGAAGCCTGATCAACTTCAGGTTTAAGTTTTGGCAAGAGTACTTCATAGGTGGGGCAGTGAATTCCTGTTGCATCACATCAGGAAACACATCCTGTCTGGTTATTTCTTTTTTTGTAATCTTAAGATTGACAGTGAATTTAGTTATTGTCCTCTCTGATCCATCCACTTGAACGGTTGCCATTATTAGCTTTTCATCTAGTGTGGTAGCAATCACCGATGGTAATTGGGGAGATCCAGTAATGTGAATGGCTAATGAGGAATTAGGTTCTAAACTTTTATTGATGTGTAGAGTCTCAACTCCATTTAGTAGTAAATCCAAAGCAGAAAACTAACGTCGGATGATAGCAATTAACCGCTCCTTTAGTACCAAGTCTAATTTTTATAAAATATTTAAGCTAAACTTTTTATAAACTGTATGGGTTTCCCCCCAAAGTTCTGTTTAAAAAAGTAGTAAGGAAAATTAGAACTTTTGTGTGGAAGAATAAACATGTTTTTTGCTTTTCTATTGTAGAAATCACTTCTCAAGAAGTTCAGTTGCTGCAGGTGGGCAAAAGGGAAAATCCTACTATACAATTACATTCACTGTCAATTTTCCACATAAAGATGATGTTTGCTACTTTGCTTATCACTATCCATACACATATTCAACTTTACAGGTGAGAAGTCATTGAGTTGTATTATGGCTGTCATTGTGCTTATATGCGTGTGTCAGATAATTGGGAAAAAATGGTTTAATGAAATATCTTAATAAGATGAGAAAAAAAAATCCAAGGCTGAATATTTTAGAGAATACAGTACTTGTTGAAAACATTAAGAGAAGTAAAATGGAAATGTAGTCTTCATTTTTATTTAGTAAAAATACTTAAAAAATTGGAAAAGATTTTTACTCTCCATCTTTGTGTAGAAATCTATAGCTTTCCATGATTTACACATTTTAACTAGGTGAGATTTCCACTTGTTTTAATGAGGGGCATTAAATCTCATAGAAAATCTAACAATAGAAAAATGTGTAAGTTTTTCTGTAGGGAATTCATTTCTTTTCGGTTTGATGTGGAGTTCTAGATCCAGATTCTTTAGACTTTAGGATATAAATGTTGTTTTGTTTGGGTTCTTTTGAGATATTTGAGTGTTTGCATTGTAAAACAAAAACTGAAAAATGAATTCGAGTAATTACTGTGGTAGATTTTTTTTTCATAATACAGACTGTCCTAATGATCAAGGATCATAGGGATATGATCAGTATATCCAGAAAGACATTGGAACACTGTGATTTAGAAACAAGCTTCCAAATTATGAGGGGGAAAAGGAGAGAAAAACATACTCTGCCCAACAGAAGAGATAGAAAGGCTGAGAACATTTAATATGGCTTACATTATTTTAATAATAGTTACAATTTACAATAAAGATATTACCATTTATCTTTCTGTGCCAAATAACATAACATCAGAATATATAATGTTATTATTCACAGGGTTATATATTATTGTTCTTTATTGACGTTACCTTTTTATTTTATTTTGAATTCCCCACCTTTTTTCCAATGGCACTACCATGACCTTTGCAGGCATTACCGCTGCCTCTCCTCTGGACTCTGCCACTTCTTCTCACTGGTGTTCTAGAATTCACTTCTATCCCCTTTCCTCTTCATTAGTTTTTCGCTCACATTATAGCAGGAGGGCTCCTTGGTGGGAAGATCTAATCCCATAAATCTTCTTAAAGCTCCTTAGTGATTTCTCTTGCCATTTTTATGAATTCTGAAAATCTTCATGTCATCACTTCTCTACTGTTTTTCACAATTTTTGCCATACCCACGTATTGTTTGAACTATTTATATACTTAATATTTATCTTTAAATGAACTTTAAAATAACTCACTCTTTAAAGTTTATCCTCCAGCTAAGTTAATATTTGTGGTATTAATTCACAATAAAATATTTGCCTGTTCATTTTTTGTTAAGGTTATCCACATGTCACATTTCTGTGTCAGTTACCAGCCATACATATATGTGCTGTGCCTTGTGAAAGAATGGCCTACGAGGCCCTTCAGTCTGTGTTAATTCTGTTTCTCAGCTTTCCTGGTCATCTTTCCAGGGCATCTTTGTCAGTTCTTTACTCCTCTTTCTTTTGTCCTGGTCTTCCCACCTTCCTTTAGCCTGCAGTACTCCCCTCAACCCTCTTCACTCATCCTTTGGATCTCAGTTGGAATGTGACTTCTTTTAGGAGACCTTTCCTCACTGTCCAGATTCCACTAGGCTTCCTGCCCCTGATCACAGTCTTTCATGGCACTCTGTATTTTCCCGAAGGTAGGGTCTAGTTGTTCCCTGTTACATCCTCAATGCCAGGCACAGTTTCTTGCACAGAAATAGTGACCACATAGTAAATTGGGATTATGTGAACAAACATAGGCAAAAGTTTGGAAACCAACTAAGTATCTTAAATAAGGGATTGAACAATTTATGTGTGATATAACCATATACTAAAACCATTAAAACTTGTGTTTTCAAGACACATAATTCACGTGTTGAGTGATGTGATAATAGAGTTCATAATTATGAATGTGTGTGTGTGTACAAATTATTAAGTGATTAAAGCAGGTTACATTGGCATTTGTTAGTAGTAATGTAGGTGATGCAGTTATGCGTGTTTTAAATTTTTTTCTTTGTACTTTCTGTGTCTTCTACACATTTTACAATTAATCTTGAAATCAGGAAAAGTTGTTAAAAAAATTTGTGCTACATATTTCATTCTGCAGGTCTGTTATCACTTTTAAAATTTCAAAGCTTTCTCATAGCCCATTTGGCAGCAAAGCCTGGCCTGAATTGATGTGAGCTTATTTAGAATATTGATTCCACTTCGAGTGACTCCACGTATGTTTTGCTGCAGAAATAATAATGTGCTTATTACAGGCTGCTGGCACTGATCCCACTGGGGTATTGCAGAATTATCTGTATCTATCCCCCTTTCTCACCTGCCCCAAATAACTGAGGTTTGAACTACATCTGGCTCCCTGAGGGTTTCAGAGAAGGAATTAGGAGTCTGATTCACTTTTTGTTGTGTGGAGCTCTGGATACATTTGTTTCTGTTTATCCTAGGGAACTTTTAAATGATTGTATACTTTGCTTTTAAATTTTTATCAAGATGCATCTTCAAAAATTGGAATCAGCACACAATCCTCAGCAAATCTATTTTCGAAAAGATGTGTTATGTGAAACCCTGTCTGGAAACACCTGTCCCTTGGTGACTATAACAGCAATGCCAGAGTCTAATTATTATGAACATATCTGTCAATTCAGTAAGTCTGTCTTCTTCACTCAAAATACCAGTTATTCTTATTTTTCTTTTCTTCGTGTATATATATTTTTAAGGGCAGCAGTCCTAGGAATAGGCATCAGAAGTCTTGGGTTCTGGTCTTGGTCCCATTACTGCCTGGCCTTTGGCCTACTTCTGGGCCTCATTTTCCTCATTTCGAAAATGGGGGAGTTGTGTGAGATTATCTCTGAGGTCTCTCTCAATATGAATATTCTGTAGTTCTTATCCTTAGAAGTCCTACCCAAAGTATAGTACAACAAAATGTTTGAAAAGTTTACATTAACTCTTAAACATTTAAAAATTTAAATTTTAAATGTTTAAAATTTAAACATTTAAAAATTAAATTTTGCAATTAAAAATTTATAATAAACTAATTTTAAGATTAGTGGCTTATTTATTAAACTAATAAAATAATTTTGTTTATAAGTAAAACCACGAAAACCTATCAAATGCTTTGATGCCAGCACTGAATAGCTACTTGTTTTTTCCTGCCATTTGCATTTTTTTAAATTGTCTCAGATGTACAGCTGTAATAGAAAAAATAAGAAGACTACTCTAATTTTGATAAGGTTATGGGTGGGTGGACTGAGTGGTTATATTGTAGACCTATATATCTAAATGTATAGTGAAAAAATGAAAAAATTTTCTTTGTAAATCTCTGAGCAGATATACCTTATTTTATCTGTGCTTATCATAGCAACTATAAAACGGTTAAAATGACATTTTCCCTCCCCGCCCATGACTTTATGAAAAATAAATTTATATTTAAAGCTTCCCCAATTGCTTGTTCTTTTTAAAAAGCAAGATTATATAAAAGAACTAGTTTTAGATGTCAGATTAGTTATTGGGGAATAAATAGGCAACTCAAATAGTATTTGTTGTGTTATGTTTACACTATGAACTCCTTTAGGACATGGCTTATATGGGTTTTATCTCTTTTCTCTAGAGGGCCTTGTGCCACTCTTGTATATAGTAGGTGCACAGGAAATATTTGCTATAAATATGTATCAGAATTTATAATTAAATGGAAATATTTCTAAATCCCAGAATCAGACAGCATACAAATTCTTAGTAGCTGTTCATTTTAATTTGAGATTTTATGTTTACTTTAGGAAACCGCCCTTATGTTTTCTTATCTGCTCGGGTACATCCTGGAGAAACTAATGCAAGTTGGGTAATGAAGGGAACATTGGAGTACCTCATGAGTAATAACCCTACTGCCCAGAGCCTACGAGAATCCTATATTTTTAAAATTGTCCCTATGCTAAATCCAGATGGCGTCATCAATGGAAAGTAAGTGAAGCAAACATTAGAGATATGCTATAGACAATGTGGCTGTTCAAAATACTAGAATCCAGCTTAATTTGGAAAACAAATTGAGAGATTTTCTAGAACAAAGAAATTGTTGGTGGGGAATTCATCTAAGATAAATTTTTAAAGGAAAATACATTTTATGAAGCAGTATGATATTTTGAGAAATTCTTTGTTTATTCCATGAGAGTATGATTTTATGAAATGTATGTCTTGCTTGAATTGTTTTAGAAAAATCAGTGTTGGGATATGAGAAAGATTTTTAACATATCCTCTTATATTCCTTTTTGTTTCAGTGGCATGATCTTGGCTTGTTCTAAGATTTAGAATCTTCTGGGATCTCTTTCCACTGATATGGGTTGGCTCTATCTACTGGCCTCTTCCTGATAGGAAGAGGTATATATTTTTTTTTTTTTTTAAGATTTTATTTATTTATTTGACAGACAGGGATCACAAGTAGGCAGAGAGGCAGGCAGAGAGAGAGAGGAGGAAGCAGGCTGTCCACAGAGCAGAGAGCCTGATGCGGGGCTCGATCCCAGAACCCTGGGATCATGACCTGAGCCGAAGGCAGAGGCTTTAACCCACTGAGCCACCCAGGCGCCCCAGAAAGAGGTATAGTTTTGACAGAAATAATTCTTTAGACTGGAAATATTAGAAGATATCTTCTTCTTCTTCTTTTTTGTTTTTTAGTTATTTTTATTAACATATACTGTATTATTTGCCCCAGGGGTACAGGTCTGTGAATCATCAGGCTTACACCATTCACAGCACTCACCATAGCACGTACCCGTCCCAATCGCCATAACCCAACCACCCTCTCCCTACCCGCCCCATTCCTCCAGCAACCCTCAGTCTGTTTTGTGAGATTAAGAGTCTTATGGTTTGTCTCCCTCCTGAAGATAACTTCTTTTTAAGTGGAGATGGCTTAACAGTTAGTGTAGTTTATTTTTTGTGGAAATTAGGATAGGTCTCTGTTTCTGAAAGATGGGAATTTGGTCTTGATGTTACAAGCATCTGCAGAGCTGAAGATACCATATTTTATTTATTTAATAAAGATAGTGTGGATAGTTCGCATATTTTAGGGGATTTTTGAATGAAAAAGCTAGAATAATGTCCTTTTAGATAGTATCTTACAGAATTAAAATGAGATTTTTATGACTGGTTTTAATTTAGAAATGTACTGACTAGTTAGAATTCCGTTTATTTTCTGTTATCACCTTCTGATAGTTTGCTTGAATTTTTGCTCAGTTGCAATACTTAATACCTGCAATTAAATGAAAATATATTTGAATTTTTCAAGAATGTAAACTTTTCATATACTTCTCCTTTTTAGGAGGGCCCAGCTCAGATAGCACTTTCTCTTTTCTTTTTCTTTACTTTTTTAAAAAGTAGGCTCCATGACCTGTCTGGAGCCCAACACGGGGCAGTGTGGGGTAGAACTCATAACCCTGAGATCGACACCCAAGCTAAGATCAAGAGTCAGATGCTTAAGCAACTGGGCTGCTTGGGTGCCCCCCAGATAGCACTTTTACATAATAACTAATACAGTTGAAGTACAGGATATTAGTATGTAACAAGTGATTATTACATAGCCAGAATGGAAAATAAATTTTAGAGAGCCTGGAATAAAATGAGAATTAATTTTTTCCTTTTTAAAGATTTTATTTATTTGCTTATTTATTTATCTATCTGAGAGAAAGAGCGAGTACATGTGCCCTCATGAGTGGAGGGGGGCAGAAGCAAGAGGGAGAGAGAATCTCAAGCAGGCTTCTGGCTGAGCACAGAGCCCTACACTAAACTTGAATTTAATGACCCTGAGATCTTGACCTGAGCCGTAATGAAGAGTCAGAGGAGGCTCAACAGACTGAGGCACCCAGGCGCCTCTTAGTTTCCCCAAGTTTTTTTTTTTAATAGGTTGACAGTGTTGACCTAAGTATCTGAAAACTTACCAGGTTAAACGCATGTAAAACAAGATCTTACACAAAGCAAATACTTAAGTGTTTATTTAATGACTAGTGTATTTACTGGAAATAGTTAATAGTTACTAGAGTCATCAAATTAAACATAGGTTAGAGTTTATTAGTACTAATGTTTGTGGTTGTGTTTACGTATGTGTAGCCACCGCTGTTCTTTAAGTGGAGAGGATCTGAATAGACAGTGGCAAAGTCCAAATCCAGATTTACATCCTACAATTTATCATGCTAAGGGGCTGCTGCAGTACCTGGCTGCTGTGAAGCACTTACCACTGGTAAGTATCTGTCTAGTCACAGAGATGGTTTTGTTAATTAACAGCTCAGCATTTCACGGTTATAAAAGTTAAGTTTTAATTTCGAAATCAGTTTCTTTAAAATATCTTCTATTTTCAATTACTTCTGTTATCAATTACATAGCATCAGTGTATTATGATACCAAATTAATACAGTGTATCCATATTCTTATTTCATCAGGTTTAAGTTTTATAGTTCACATGAGCTCTTTATCTTTTTTGTTTATGAATATTGGTAATATTGGTAACTCCTGGTGGTAAGTTTTAGGTATTTAACTTCACTGTTTAAACAATACTAAGGTAACAGGATGTATCTTCCAAATTCTCAAACTAGAAGAAGCTTATTTCTGAGTTCTTTAGTCACCTCTGAAGGAGGTAGGTCTCCAGTATACACAGTGGTAGACTTCCAAACATATAGACACTATATGCTGCTTCTGTTTTCCACAGAATGTTTCCATTGTATTATGGTTTAAACGAGGTAATCTTCCTTTGGGAAAGATAGGAAATCTGTAGAGAAGGAGCAGCAGTGACATGCAAGCCTCTTCTTCATTTTAAAAATGATGCTCTTAAAAATTAAATTGAAACTATACCCTTTTTTAAATAGTGTTTTTCATGAGAGCATTTTCATGTTCTTTCAAATTAGATAAATGTTTTAACAACCCTTGGATCAGTGATGATTGCTGCTGTAGATTTGAACTATAATTGACCTTATTATTTTTTAAATGGTAAATAATAGATACATAAGAAAGAGTGGAACTTGTGGCTTAAAATGCAGGTCCTGGAAAGGATTTAGCCATTCTGGAATTAATCACAGATCCTTTCCAGAACACGGTATTGCTACTTTTATTAGTTCTACTTGTTAAATGGTGGTTCAGTTACAATATAAAAACAAAGAAACAGACCCATTTATTGTCTTGGTATTAGTTAGCTTTATGTGGCAGTATATGAATCTGAAGCTTTTTAACTTTTAAAATATATTGTATTTTCCAGGTTTATTGTGATTATCATGGCCATTCCCGAAAGAAGAATGTATTTATGTATGGCTGCAGCATCAAAGAGACCGTGTGGCACACCAGTGATAATGCAGCTTCCTGCGACGTTGTGGAAGATGGAGGATACAGGGTAATTATTACAGATATGTGTGGAGTTTTGGAGTTCGAACATGCATAGCACTACAGAAAATAATTTAACATACACGAACTACTCCGATTCAGCAAGTGTTGCCATTTTGCTGTTTTTTTTTTTTTTTTTTTTTTTTTTTTTTTTTCAGATTTTTTCGAGCTAAACATTCTAAAATTTTTGCTTTTCATATTTAGATTCTTAATCTATTGGGAATTTATTTTTGTATGAGGGTTGGGAATCTAATTTTAGTTTTCCCATATGTAGCCAGTTGTCTCAGCCCCATTTATTAAACAGTACATCCTTCCTGTGCCAATTTATAAAGCCATCTGTTACATACCATGTTTCCACGCGTCTGGGTATGTTTTGAGGCATGCCCAGGACTTAAGGAGATCCGACTGCTTCACGCCCTGGGTGCTCTCCGTTTGGGCACAGTGGCTTTCCTTACTGTATTTGTGCTCAAACAAAGCACCCCAGGTTATTTTCCCAAAAGAGTTTTAGTAGCATACCACTCCCATGAGCAGAAATTCAAAGGCACATTTTCTTTTTGGTGTCTTCTTTTTTCTTCGCCTTTCCCAAATAAATAAAATGATTAGGGTTATATAAAAAGAAAAAAAAATGGGAACACTCCCAAAACAAAAGTAGTAAGTGAAAAAAGTTATCTCTCAGTCACGAATCATTTCTACCATGTATGTTGTGAGATTGCCTCTAAGAACATTAATCCTTTAAATGTATGTACATGTAGCCTATGAAGTTCTCTTTTAATTCCCATACCATGGCCAGTGTGCATTGCTTTGCATTTTTATCACCATACAGACCTACCAAAATTTGTTTACTTAGTAGTCCAGCCATTAGTGGCTATTTGGATGGTATGGCCAGATTGTCCTCCGGGAAGGTTGTGTAAGTTGATACTGCTCCGTACAACGGCTGACAGTACTGTTTCCATACCCTTACTAGAGCATGCGGTCGTCTCTGCCAGGGAAAAACTGAGGGTTTTAATTTGCATATCTGTAATTATAAATGAGGTTGAGTATCTTTTCATATGTTTGGCCAATTATGACCTCTCCCTCTCTTTTGTAGGTCTTTTCTTATATTCTTTGCTTATATTTATACTGGTCGTCTAATCATTATTGTTTTTAAGCTAACAACTCTTTATATGTATCACAAATATACTGAAACATTTTTTGTGTGTATGTGGTAACTTGAAACTTGCATCATGTTTATTGATTTTTTTTTTTAAAATGACTTCTGAGTTTTGAGGCTTAGAAAGACTTCTTATCCCAAGATTTTTTAAAAAAAGTTCCACATTTACTGTTTTTAATTTTATTTTGCAATTTTACTAATTGTATGTTTAAATTCACGATCCAGCTAGACTTGAACTACTGAAGAGTGGCTTCAGCTCGTTTATCCCAGTGGCTTTCCAGTGGTGCCAGCAGTTAGGGAGTGATCAGTCTTCTCTCCACTAATCATTCTAATTTTAACATCTGCCTTTGGTTCTAATTCAGAATTCTCTTTCTTTCTGGAGGTGTATCTACTCCCACACACTATCACAGTTTTACTTCCTTACATATGTAATTAGGTTAATATCTGTTGGATCATGTCTCTAGTCAAAGCCTCTTCTTTCAGAGTTGCCCTGGCTCTGCCCCCATACTTACACACTCCAAGAGAACCTGAGAATAATTTGAAGTTGAAAAGGTTGTGGCATTTTGGTTGTGATTGTCTTAGTTTTGTTGATTAATTTAGAGGTCATTGACATTTAAATGTGAAATCTCTTAATTAGTAGACCATCTTTCATGACTAAAGTTGCTTTGTTTTTTAAACATGGGTTTCCCCCCCCCCCCATATTTTTAAAACATTTTTTAACATAGTTTTTGTTCATTTATTGGTTGCTACTATGAATGTGATCCTTTATTCTGTTTTCTAACTGATCACTGTTCATCCAGGAAAGCAGAACATTCTAAATTAGTAAAGAATGATTTGGATGCTTGGAAAAGCAGAGGATAAAGCAAGAAGATCCCACATAGCCCTGCTCTAATCACTGTGCTTTTGTTTTTAAAAATTACAAAAACAATATTATTTTAAAAAAACCTTCATGAAATCTTATGTCATTCTTACCTTTGCAGACTTTGCCTAAGATACTGAGCCATATTGCCCCAGCATTTTGCATGAGCAGCTGTAGCTTTGTAGTAGAAAAATCTAAAGAATCTACGGCACGCGTCGTAGTTTGGAGAGAGATCGGGGTACAAAGAAGCTATACCATGGAAAGTACTTTGTGTGGCTGTGATCAGGGAAAATATAAGGTAAAACATCTCAGGACTTCAAGCAGTAAAAATTATTTTAAGGACTTTCATTTCATATAGTATGCTGTTGGTTTTCAAGTATGTATTAATGACGCATTTGTTATACTGAGTTAAATGTAATTTGCAAGAATAAAACTGAATCATATGCAATTCTTTTTTACTTCTCTTTACTTAAATAGCTTGCTTTTGGTCTTTATGAAATCTTCATTGAGCCTACCTACATCATAATTTTTTTTTTTTAGATTTATTTATTTGACAGATAGATATTATAAGTAGGCAGAGAGGCAGGCAGAGAGAGAGAGAGGAGGAAGCAGGCTCCCAGCTAAGCAGAGAGCCCAATGCGGGGCTCGATCCCAGGACCCTGGGATCATGACCTGAGCTGAAGGCAGAGGCTTTAACCCGCTGAGCCACCCAGGCGCCCCTACATCATAATTTTTAAGAAGGCATGTTGTGGTATATTAAATATTGACTGGTAACTTATGAGCAGTGCAAGTAGTACATTATGAATAAAAGTTTTCTATCATTTTAATTTGTTGGATGTAGGTATTTAGAAATACATTTATTTATAAAGCTTTATATATTTAGATGTGTGTATGTGACTTTTAAGTGCATATGCCTTCATTAAAATGTTTTCTTTACTAAGACTGCTCTTCTCTAGTGTCGTAGACTTTTTTTTTTTTTAAAGATGTGTTTATTTATTTGAGAGAGAGAGAGAGTATGAATGGGAGGGGCAGAGGGAGAGAGAGAATCTTAAGCAGATTCCACACTGAGTGCAGAGCCCACCACTGGGCTCAGTCAAGACCTGAGTTGAAACCAAGAGTTAGATGCTTAGCTGACTGCACCACCTAGGCATCCCTGGTGCCATAGTCTGTTATTGGAAACAACTGGAGCTTAAAGTTTACTTTTAAAATTAAAGACTAATAAAATATTAGGTGACTTTGAAGTTTTTAATTTGGAAGATTGAGAACCTAATGGGCAATCATTTGAAGCTTGGATAATCAGCAGCAAACAAATAAATATTACAAATACTTATTTTCCTTGCCACAGAAAGATTTTCAGGTGTCATGCTAATTATTCCTCATTCTGTTTGATTTGGTTTGGTTTGGTATAGGGCAAGAGGAAACTGAATCTAAGAGTGATTTTCATATACTTCACATAAAAATGGTTGTAACTTTGGAAGGAGTTAAAAATTTTCCCATTGGTTAGTAGTAAAAATGTCAACATATTATAGTTGACTGAAAGCTTAAATAGAGAGCCTAGGTAATGACTTTTTCAGTCTGTACCAAACTGGAAGAAAATTGTAGAGATCTTGCAACTGATGTTCAAACTTTGGGGGCCTTGTAGAGTAGAAGTTAATGAAATTTCAGTACTTTCTGTTGAGTGACTTCTCTAAATTTTAAGTTGACCAGAGTATATTATTCTTATAAAATGTCTTTTGAATTCTCTTCAAATACTGTGAAACAATGACTTCTCATCTACTAAGGACATGATGGTGATAGGAGATAAGATGTCCTAGAGTACTCCTCTAGCTTCCAGTCCCTGTCTCCTAATCATTGCTGTCATGAACATCTTTGACAAGAGTCTCATGTTCTGTGTGTAGGATGGGAACAAAGCTTGAGAATCACTTTTGTATAAGACCATAGGTGTCTCTGAGAAAAAACCTTTAGGCTGTATGACTTATGGAAATAGACTGTAAATTACTTCTTAAAGATATCCTTTATGCAGTCAGACAGGAGAAGGCAACCTAAAGCATCAGTGTTTTTGAAACTTTCCTCTGGGGGTAGGCAGAGAAGTAGGGAAACTGAGGTTTACATGCCCCTTGAAATCAACTATAAGATATAGCAGTAGTGCTTTCTTACTATATTTGGATTCCACTGATAGACTTTCATTGGATTTTTAAAGACATTCTATTTGTATTTTGATAAATTTCTTTGGTCATTTAAAAAAGCATTTAAAAAATAGCTAAAATATATTTTGAAACATAAAATGTTAGACCAGTTTTCTAAAAATTATTTTAAAAAAAACTATAGACTTTTAAAAAATAAAATGGGTACCTAGTAAATCCTCATTTCTTTTTTATATGATTTAGTTAATAGAGTTAATGTTGATTTAAGACTCTTCTTTTTAAATTTAAAACTCTTATGCAGAGAAATGTCCTTTACTAAGCCATTTTTTTAGTGTCTAAAATTCAGTACTGTGATCATAACATATACTTTTTTTTTATAACATTTACTTTTTTTTTACCATTTTATTTATCTTTTCAGCGTAACAGTATTCATTGTTTTTGCACAACACCCAGTGCTCCATGCAAAACGTGCCCTCCCTATTACCCACCACTTGTTTCCCCAACCTCCCACCCCTGACCCTTCAAAACCCTCAGGTTGTTTTTCAGAGTCCATAGTCTCTTATGGTTCGCCTCCCCTTCCAAATTTTTTTTTTTTTAATAAACATATAATGTATTTTTATCTCCAGGGGTACAGGTCTGTGAATCGCCAGGTTTACACACTTCACAGCACTCACCATAGCACATACCCTCCCCAATGTCCATAGCCCCCTCCCCCTCTCCCAATCCCACCTCCCCCCAGCAACCCCCAGTTTGTTTTGTGAGATTAAGAGTCATTTATGGTTTGTCTCCCTCCCAATCCCATCTTGTTTCATTTATTCTTCTCCTATCCCCCTAACCTCCCATGTTGCTTCTCCATGTCCTCATATCAGGGAGATCATATGATAGTTGTCTTTCTCCGATTGACTTATTTCACTAAGCATGATACGCTCTAGTTCCATCCACGTCGTCGCAAATGGCAAGATTTCATTTCTTTTGATGGCTGCATAGTATTCCATTGTGTATATATACCACATCTTCTTTATCCATTCATCTGTTGATGGACATCTAGGTTCTTTCCATAGCTTGGCTATTGTAGACATTGCTGCTATAAACATTCGGGTACACGTGCCCCTTCGGATCACTATGTTTGTATCTTTAGGGTAAATACCCAGTAGTGCAATGGCTGGGTCATAGGGTAGTTCTATTTTCAACATTTTGAGGAACCTCCATGCTGTTTTCCAGAGTGGTTGCACCAGCTTGCATTCCCACCAACAGTGGAGGAGGGTTCCCCTTTCTCCGCATCCTCGCCAGCATCTGTCATTTCCTGACTTGTTAATTTTAGCCATTCTGACTGGTGTGAGGTGATATCTCATTGTGGTTTTGATTTGTATTTCCCTGATGCCGAGTGACGTGGAGCACTTTTTCATGTGTCTGTTGGCCATCTGGATGTCTTCTTTGCAGAAATGTCTGTTCATGTCCTCTGCCCATTTCTTGATTGGATTGTTTGTTCTTTGGGTGTTGAGTTTGCTAAGTTCCTTATAGATTTTGGATACTAGCCCTTTATCTGATATGTCGTTTGCAAATATCTTCTCCCATTCTGTCAGTTGTCTTTTGGTTTTGTTAACTGTTTCCTTTGCTGTGCAAAAGCTTTTGATCTTGATGAAATCCCAATAGTTCATTTTTGCCCTTGCTTCCCTTGCCTTTGCCGTTGTTCCTAGGAAGATGTTGCTGCGGCTGAGGTCGAAGAGGTTGCTCCCTGCGTTCTCCTCAAGGATTTTGATGGATTCCTTTCTCACATTGAGGTCCTTCATCCATTTGGAGTCTATTTTCGTGTGTGGTGTAAGGAAGTGGTCCAATTTCATTTTTCTGCATGTGGCTGTCCAATTTTCCCAGCACCATTTATTGAAGAGGCTGTCTTTTTTCCATTGGACATTCTTTCCTGCTTTGTCGAAGATTAGTTGACCGTAGAATTGAGGGTCGATTTCTGGGCTCTCTATTCTGTTCCACTGATCTATGTGTCTGTTTTTGTGCCAGTACCATGCTGTCTTGATGATGACAGCTTTGTAATAGAGCTTGAAGTCTGGAATTGTGATGCCACCAACTTTGGCTTTGTTCTTCAATATTCCTTTGGCTATTCGAGGTCTTTTCTGGTTCCATATAAATTTGAGGATTATTTGTTCCATTTCTTTGAAAAAAATGGATGGTATTTTGATAGGGATTGCATTAAATGTGTAGATTGCTTTAGGTAACATGGACATTTTCACGATATTTATTCTTCCAATCCAGGAGCATGGAACATTTTTCCATTTCTTTGTGTCTTCCTCAATTTCTTTCATGAGTACTTTATAATTTTCTGTGTATAGATTCTTAGCCTCTTTGGTTAGGTTTATTCCTAGGTATCTTATAGTTTTGGGTACAATTGTAAATGGGATTGACTCCTTAATTTCTCTTTCTTCAGTCTTGTTGTTGGTGTACAGAAATGCAACTGATTTCTGTGCATTGATTTTATATCCTGACACTTTACTGAATTCCTGTACAAGTTCTAGCAGTTTTGGAGTGGAGTCTTTTGGGTTTTCCACATATAGTATCATATCATCTGCGAAGAGTGATAGTTTGACTTCTTCTTTACCAATTTGGATGCCTTTAATTTCTTTTTGTTGTCTGATTGCTGAGGCTAGGACTTCTAGTACTATGTTGAATAGCAGTGGTGATAATGGACATCCCTGCCGTGTTCCTGACCTTAGCGGAAAAGCTTTCAGTTTTTCTCCATTGAGAATGATATTTGCGGTGGGTTTTTCATAGATGGCTTTGATAATATTGAGGTATGTGCCCTCTATCCCTACACTTTGAAGAGTTTTGATCAGGAAGGGATGCTGTACTTTGTCAAATGCTTTTTCAGCATCTATTGAGAGTATCATATGGTTCTTGTTCTTTCTTTTATTAATGTGTTGTATCACATTGATTGATTTGCGGATGTTGAACCAACCCTGCAGCCCTGGAATAAATCCCACTTGATCGTGGTGAATAATCCTTTTAATGTACTGTTGAATCCTATTGGCTAGTATTTTGGCGAGAATTTTTGCGTCTGTGTTCATCAAGGATATTGGTCTGTAGTTCTCTTTTTTGGTGGCATCCTTGTCTGGTTTTGGGATCAAGGTGATGCTGGCCTCATAAAATGAATTTGGAAGTTTTCCTTCCATTTCTATTTTTTGGAACAGTTTCAGGAGAATAGGAATTAGTTCTTCTTTAAATGTTTGGTAGAATTCCCCTGGGAAGCCGTCTGGCCCTGGGCTTTTGTTTGTTTGGAGATTTTTGATGACTGTTTCAATCTCCTTACTGGTTATGGGCCTGTTCAGGTTTTCTATTTCTTCCTGGTTCAGTTGTGGTAGTTTATATGTCTCTAGGAATGCATCCATTTCTTCCAGATTGTCCAATTTGTTGGCGTAGAGTTGCTCATAGTATGTTCTTATAATTGTCTGTATTTCTTTGGTGTTAGTTGTGATCTCTCCTCTTTTATTCATGATTTTATTGATTTGGGTTCTTTCTCTTTTCTTTTTGATGAGTCTGGCCAGGGGTTTATCAATCTTATTGATTCTTTCAAAGAACCAGCTCCTAGTTTCATTGATTTTTTTCTATTGTTTTTTTGGTTTCTATTTCATTGATTTCTGCTCTGATCTTTATGATTTCTCTTCTCCTGCTGGGTTTAGGGTTTCTTTCTTGTTCTTTCTCCAGCTCCTTTACGTGTAGGGTTAGGTTGTGTACTTGAGACCTTTCTTGTTTCTTGAGAAAGGCTTGTACTGCTATATATTTTCCTCTCAGGACTGCCTTTGCTGTGTCCCACAGATTTTGAACTGTTGTGTTTTCTTTATCATTTGTTTCCATGAATTTTTTCAATTCTTCTTTAATTTCCTGGTTGACCCATTCATTCTTTAGGAGGATGCTGTTTAGTCTCCATGTATTTGGGTTCTTTCCAGCTTTCCTCTTGTGATTGAGTTCTAGCTTCAGAGCATTGTGGTCTGAAAATATGCAGGGAATGATCCTAATCTTTTGATACCGGTTGAGACCTGATTTGTGACCCAGGATGTGATCTATTCTGGAGAAGGTTCCATGTGCACTAGAGAAGAATGTGTATTCTGTTGCTTTGGGATGAAATGTTCTGAATATATCTGTAATGTCCATCTGGTCCAGTGTGTCATTTAAGGCCTTTATTTCCTTCTTGATCTTTTGCTTGGATGATCTGTCCATTTCAGTGAGGGGAGTGTTAAAGTCCCCTACTATTATTGTATTATTATTGATGTGTTTCTTTGATTTTGTTATTAATTGGTTGATATAGTTGGCTGCTCCCACGTTAGGGGCATAGATATTTAAAATTGTTAGATCTTCTTGTTGGACAGACCCTTTGAGTAGGATATAGTGTCCTTCCTCATCTCTTATTATAGTCTTTGGCTTAAAATCTAATTGATCTGATATAAGGATTGCCACCCCAGCTTTCTTCTGATGCCCATTAGCATGGTAAATTGTTTTCCACCCCCTCACTTTCAATCTGGAGGTGTCTTCGCGTCTAAAATGAGTTTCTTGTAGGCAACATACTGATGGGTTTTGTTTTTTTATCCATTCTGATACCCTGTGTCTTTTGATTGGGGCATTTAGCCCATTAACATTCAGGGTAACTATTGAGAGATATGAATTTAGTGCCATTAGTAGCCTGTAAGGTGACTGTTACTGTATATTGTCTCTGTACCTTTCTGATCTACTACTTTTAGGCTCTCTCTTTGCTTAGAGGACCCCTTTCAATATTTCCTGTAGAGCTGGTTTGGTGTTTGCAAATTCTTTCAGTTTTTGTTTGTCCTGGAAGCTTTTGATCTCTCCTATTTTCAATGATAGCCTAGCTGGATAGAGTATTCTTGGCTGCATGTTTTTCTCGTTGAGTGCTCTGAATATATCATGCCAGCTCTTCCTGGCCTGCCAGGTCTCTGTGGATAAGTCTGCTGCCAATCTAATATTTTTACCATTGTATGTTACAGACTTCTTTTCTCGGGCTGCTTTCAGGATTTTCTCTTTGTCACTAAGACTTGTAAATTTTACTATTAGGTGACGGGGTGTGGACCTATTCTTGTTGACTTTGAGGGGGGTTCTCTGCATCTCCTGGATTTTGATGCTTGTTCCCTTTGCCATATTAGGGAAATTCTCTCCAATAATTCTCTCCAGTAGACCTTCTGCTCCCCTCTCTGTTTCTTCTTCTTCTGGAATCCCAATTATTCTAATGTTGTTTCGTCTTATGGTGTCACTTATCTCTCGAATTCTCCCCTCATGGTCCAGTAGCTGTTTGTCCCTCTTTTGTTCAGCTTCTTTATTCTCTGTCATTTGGTCTTCTATATCACTAATTCTTTCTTCTGCCTCATTTATCCTAGCAGTGAGAGCCTCCATTTTTGATTGCACCTCATTAATAGCTTTTTTGATTTCAACTTGGTTAGATTTTAGTTCTTTAATTTCTCCAGAAAGGGCTTTAATATCTCCAGAGAGGGTTTCTCTAATATCTTCCATGCCTTTTTCGAGCCTGGCTAGAATGTTCAGAATCGTCATTCTGAACTCTTGATCTGACATATTACCAATGTCTGTGTTGATTAGGTCCCTAGCCTTCGGTACTGTCTCTTGTTCTTTTGTTTGTGGTGATTTTTTCCGCCTTGTCATTTTGTCCAGATAAGAGGATATGAAGGAGCAAATAAAATACTAAAAGGGTGGCAAAGACCCCAGAAAAATGCGCTGTAACCAAATGAGAAGAGACCCCATATTGTGGGGGGGAGAAAGGGGATAAAAAGAGGTTCAGAAAAAAAAAGAAAAAAATTTAAAAAATAAAACAAATAAAGAAAAAATATAAAAAAGAAAAAATATATATATTTAGATAAGCTAGTCAAAAAACGTTAAAAAAGAAAAGGCTAAAAGTTTTAAAAAATTTAGCAGAAGAAGAAAAAAGAAAAAAACAATTGAAAAAAGAAAAAAAAATTGAAGTAGCCGCAAGACTAAAGAATCATGGGGAGAAAGCCATGAGTTCCGTGCTTTGCTTTCTCCTCCTCTGGAATTGCGCTTCTGTCTTAGGAATTGAACCTACTTTCCTTGATAGATAAACTTCGTCCTGGCTGGATATTTTGTTGATCTTCTGGGGGAGGGGCCTGTTGTAGTGACTCTCAAGTGTCTTTGCCCGAGGCAGGATTGCACCGCCCTTACCGGCAGCCGGACTAAGTAATGGGCTTGGGTTCACTTTTGGGAGCTTCTGTTCCCTGAACGCTTTCCGTAGAGTTCCGGAGGACGGGAATGAAAATGGCGGCCTCCTAGTCTCCGGCCGGAGGAGCCGAGAGCCTGGGGCCCCACTCCTCAGTGCGCCCCCAGAGGACAGCACCCAATCACTCCTGTATCCCCAGCCTCTAGCCGCGCTCCGAGCTCACCCAGCCCGCGACCAGTTCAAGGTAACCTCGAGCTGAGAGTTCAGTCCTCGGCTCTGTCTCTGCAGCCGGCTTCTCCGTTCTAATACCTGCGAGCTCTGCGACACTCCGACACCCCCGATCCTTCTGTGACCCTGCGGGACCTGGGGCCACGCTGACCCCGCGTGGGCTTCACCCTGGTTTAGCCTCTGGAGCAATGTCCCTCAGTCCTGATTTTGTGCTCCATTCCTCCGCCGCTTGCCGGGAGCCGGCCCCTCCCCCCGCGGTCTATCTTCCCGTCGTTTTAGATTCACTTCTCTGCCAGTCCTACCTTTCAGAAAGTGGTTGATTTTCTGTTTCTAGAGTTGCTGTTCTTCTTCTCTTCGATCTCCCGTTGGATTTGTAGGTGTTTGCAATGTTTAGATAAGCTATCGAGCTGATCTCCTGCTACCTGATGTAGTCTCAGCCTGCTACTTCTCCGCCATCTTGACTCCTCCCTAACATTTACTTTTTATAAGCTTTTTTGTTATTGTTAATAAACTTTGGGAGTTTTTTAGAGCAGTTTTAGGTGCATAGCAGAATTGAATGGAAAGTACTTAATTCCCATATACTCCCATCTGCCTCTACCCATGTAACATATACTTTTCAGACTTGTTAATGTTAGCTAATAAGTTGTACAAGTTTAATGGTATTTTAAGAAACAGTTCTCTTTACCTCAAAAATGTTCTTATATTACTGAATTTTATGCTGTAAGTGATCCTTATTTTTATTTTCTGTGAGCTACTTCAGAAACAGTCATAGTCTTTCTAAAGCTTTTAAATTAGGAAGGTAAATGAATCTTCTAACCCAATCTTAGGTTAGACTGTTTGGAGATGGATACACTGTCTAAACCGTCAGTCAACTGGGGTGGCTGAGTGGATCAGTCATTTGAATGTCAAGCTCTTGGTTTCATTTCAGGTCATGATCTCATGGGTCATGGGACCAAGCACCACGTCAGGCTCCCCACTCAGTGAGGGATTTGCTTGCAGACTCTCTCCCTCTCTCCTTCCCCTTCCTCTCACATATAAAATAAAAAATAAATCTTAAAAAAAATAAACAGTCATTATTATAAAGTCATGTGTTTTGTGTGGGGTAGGGTAAGTAACAGTTTTTACAATTTTTCCTCAGTTACTGTGTGCTTTCAGTCTGGTCGTTATAAAACTGTTTTAAAGTACCTTTTCTCTAAATGATGTGTGCTTTCATTTTCACTGCTACTTTTGCTGGTGTAAGGATTTCACTTATTTTAGAGATTAATTTTTATCTGAAAATTAAACAGTAAGCAATGTTTTGATTTATAGTCCATTTTTATCATTTTATGTGGTAACATTAAACTTTTGATAAGCCTTATATTGTTTATTGGGGAACTGTCAGTTAGAAAAGGATAATGAGTTGTAGTAAAATTTTCTTTTTGCTGCTGTAGGCCAGATTTGAAATGGGCATTCCTAATTGACATGGAATGTAGAAATTTATTTTACTGCTACCTCATTGACCTAGATCTGTTTGATTTCTTTTTCTTTTTCTTTTTTTGGACATAGTTACCTTTTTTTGTTTGTTTTTTATTTACCATTTTCTTTTATCATACAGTAAAAAGTATATATGGTAATGTTCAGATATACAAATTAGGGCCTTGATTTTGACAGTACAGTATTTCAACATTGGCATCCAAAGTAGTGGATTACAAGAAATACTAGCAATGTCTCGTAAAAATATAATTTCACACATGAACTCCCATAACCACAGAATGTTTTTTCCCCCTGTGTGTTAGTGAAAATAGTTTGCATGTAATGAATGAGAACAAACATTTAGAAATGGCTTTTTGAGACAGTTTCCTTTGTGACCTAAAATGATCTTATATTGTTAAGACATTGTGCTTATTGAGTTGTAGCCCCATACAAAGTACCTTTTAATTTTATTAATGTAATTATAAATTTCACCTATGTAATTATAATGATGACAGCCAGAGGACAGCGAGTGAGTTGGAGGAAATCAGAGGTGGAGACAAACCACGAGAGACTGTGGACTCTGAGAAAAAAACAGGGTTTTGGGAGGGAGGATTTGGGGTGGGATGAGCCTGGTGGTAGGTATTAAGGAGGGCATGTATTGCATGGAGCACTGGGTATGGTGCATAAACAATGAATTTTGACACACTGAAAAAAAATTAAATTAAAAAAATGTCCTAATTATATGTATGAAATTGCTTTATTTCTAGGGTTTACAGATTGGTACTCGAGAATTGGAAGAGATGGGAGCAAAATTTTGTGTTGGTCTGTTGCGCTTGAAAAGACTGACGTCCCCATTGGAATATAATCTGCCTTCCAGCCTGCTTGACTTTGAAAATGACTTGATTGAATCAAACTGCAAAGTAACTAGGTAAGATGCACTTGTTTCCTTCTGTTATTATGTGTAGTATACTGTTAGACTTCATTAAATTGAGGAAAGGCACAGAGATTTTGATAGCCAAGAATATTTTTAGAATTAATATAATTAAGTTTAAATGTCTGGATTACATACTTATTTGTTCCAAATTGTGATAATATTCTTCATTCTTTTATTTGGATTGAGATTGTAATGAAACATCTTTGTGTTTTGGATGCTATTTTTAGTGATCTTAATGGTTTACCTTTATTATTTTTTTTTAAAGATTTTATTTATTTATTTGACAGAGAGAGAGAAAGATCACAAGTAGGCAGAGAGGCCCGCAGAGAGAGGGGGAAGCAGGCTCCCTGCTGAGCAGAGAGCCCGATGCAGGGCTCAATCTCAAGACCTTGAGATCATGACCGGAGCCGAAGGCAGAGGCTTAACCCACTGAGCCACCCAGGTGCCCCAGTGGTTTACCATTAAACCCACCAAAAAGCAATGTGGAAAACAGTACTTAGATTATATTTAAATTAAGAGGACTTGGAATCAGGATTCATACTTGAAATTTTATTTTGTTGATATCTACACACATCAAATGGCTTTCCAGTAACCTTCTGGTTACATATACTAAAACCAGCTAATTAATTTAATATCCTGCCAAATAATTTAATTTAACTTATTTAATTATATTCGCCAAATAATATTCTCAATAGATAACTAACCTTTGCTCCTTAAATATTTAAAAATTTGATCAGTTACAGCCTCAGATGTAATTCAGTATTATAATTCTTAATCATAATACCAGATCTTAGCATTTTATAGTTTGATGGATATGGGTAAGAAAATGCTCGTTTTGTAGAATCTTAATGATTTTTCTTGTTAGATATTGACTTGTCATTTGTCAGTTTATTGCTATGCTCTGTTACATATATTAGTTTAGGAGTTTTATGTGTGGTAAAACATTAATTAGAACTCTGTTCTTTTTAATGTGATAATCGAGACAGTAATCACCTGAATTCTCTACTGGAAGTACATATTTATTATAAAGATTGTCCATTGTTCTGACTGATATTTAGAAGTCTTCCTTCAAGTTATTTCAGGTGTTCTTTATTCTCCTAGGTTTATCAAAGTATAATTCACAAATAGAATTGTAAGATTTTGTGATGCTCTGATATATGTATGCATTGTACAAGAATTACCCCCAACATACCCATCCATCAGTGCACATGTTTACCGTTTTGGTGTGTGTGTGAATGAATATGACCATTTCAGTTCTGCTCTTCAAATTTCAGTCATACAGTCTAGTGTTATCAGCTGTAGTCACCATTCCTTTTCAGTGAAGCCTTCAGCCCTTATTCATCTCGAGGCTGAAAATTTGTACCATTTTACCAGTCTCTCCTTTTTTCCCTACACTCCAGTCCCCTGGCAGCCACTTGCCTACTCCCTGTTTCTCTGAGGTCCATTTTTTTGTTTTTGTTTTTGTTTTGATTCCACATGTAAGTGACACCATGTAGTAACACTGTCTTTGGTTTATTTCACTTAGCATAATGCCCTCCAGGTTCATCCATGTAGCAAATGAAAGGATTTCCTTCTTTTTAAAGGCTGAATTATACTTCATTATATATCTGTATATTACATTTTCATTATCCATTCGTCCATCGATGGACACTTGTTATTTTGATACTTTGTTACAAATAATACTGCTTTGAACATGGGAGTGCAGATATTTCTTTGACAGCTAATGATTTTATTTCCTTTGGATACGTACCCAGAAGCGGCGTTGCTGGATCATATGGCAGTTCTACTTTTAATTTCTTGAGGAACCTCCATACTGTTTTCCATAGTACCTATACCAGTCTATGTGGTGACCAGCAGTGTACAGTTGAGCACCTTTTCATACATCTGTTGGCCATTCATATGTCTTCTTTGGGAAAATGTGTATTTAGGTCCTTTTCCCCATTTTAAAAAATTGGGTTTTTTTGCTTTTGAGCTGTGAGCTCTGTGTATGTCTGGTATTAACCCCTTATTGGATGTGTGCTTTGCAAATATTTTCTCCTATTCCATAGGTTGTCTTTTTATTTTGTTGATAGGTTTTTTTTTTGCTTTACAAAAGCTTTGTAGTTTGATGTGGACCTACTTGTTTATTTTTGCTTTTATTGCTTTTGTCAAAAAAATTATTGCTAAGCCCAGTGTCAAAAGAGTTTACCCATTGTGTTTTCTTCTAGGAGTTTTATGGTTTCATTTCTTACTTTCTAGTCATTAATCTGTTTTGAGTTGATATTTGTATATGGCATAAGGTAGGGGACTAGTTTTATTCTTTTGTATTTATCTATCTAGTTTTCCCAGCAGTATTTAATGAAGAGGCTGTCTTTTCCCAATGCATATTCTTGGTTCCTTTGTCAAAAATTAATTGGCCATATATGCAGGGGTTTACTTCTGGGCTCTCTATTCTGTTCATTGATATATGTGTCTGTCTTTATGCCAGCACCATGCTGTTTTGATCACTATCACAGGATTATTTGAAATCAGGAAGTGTGATGCCTCCACCTTCATTCTTTTTCAAGATTGCTTTGGATATTCAGAGTCTTTTGTAGTTCGATTGTTTCTTTGAAAAATGTCATTGACATTTTGATAGGGATTGCACTGAATCTGTAGATTGCTTTTGGTAGTGTGGGCATTTTAACAACACTAGTTCTTCTAATCCATGAGCACAGACTGTCTTTCTGTTTATTTGTGTCTTCAATTTCTTTTATCACTTTCTTATACTATATATCTTCTACCTCCTTGGATAACTTAGTCCTGTTTTATTCTTTTTGCTGCTTTAGTAAGTAGGATTGTTTTCTTAACTTCTCTTAGTTCATTGTTGGTGTATAGAAATGCAACTGAATTTTGTGTATTTTGTTTCCTGCATCTTACTGAAGTTGTTCATTATATCTAACATGTTTTTATGAAGTTTTTAGGGTATCTATATGTAACCTTTCATTTGCACTAAGAGAAAATTTTACTTCTTCCTTTCTGATTTTGATGTCCTTTGTTTCTTTTTCTTGCCTAATTGCTCCTAGGATTACCAGTACTAGGTTAAATAAAAGTGGTGAGAGTGGGCATTCTTGTGTTGTTTCTGGTCTTAGAGGAAAAGCTTTAGCACTTTATCACTGGATGTGATGTTAGCTGTGGGCTTATATCAACTTATTATGTGGAGGTATGTGTCATCCTCTTTCAGTTTTTATTATGAATGGATGTTGAATTTTGTCAGATATTTTTTCTGCATCCATTGAGGGGATCGCATGATTTTTATTCTTCTTTTTGCTAATGAGGTATATCACATTGATTGGTTTGCAAATGTTGAACCATCCTTGCATCCCAGAGATGAATCCCACTTGATTATGGTATATGTTTGCTCCTTTGAATGTATTGTTGAATGTATTGTTGATCCTTTGAATGAATTTCCTAATACTTTATTGAGGATTTTTGCATCTAAGGTCATCAGGGATATTAGCCTGTAATTTGTTTTTTTTGAGTGCCCTTGTCTGGCTTTGGTATCAGGGTAATGCCGGCCTTGTAATATGGTTTGGATGTGTTCCCTCTTCTATTTTGGGAGGAACTTGAACAGATTGATACTAGTTCTTCTTTAAATGTTTTGTAGAATTCATCAGTGAAGCTCTCTGGTCATAAACTATTCTTTATTGGGAGATTTTTGGTTATTGATTTAGTCGCCTTAGTAATACTTGGTCGGGTTAGGATTTTCTATTGATTTTTTCATGATTTAGTCTTGGTAGATTGTACATTTCTAGGAATTTATCCATTTCTTCTAAGTTATTCTATTTGTTTGGTATATTGTTGTTCATAGTAATCTCTTACAGTCCTTTTTTTTTTGCTATCAGTTATAATATGTCTTCTTTCATGTATAATTTTATTTGAATTCTCTTTTTTCTTGGAAAGTCTAGCTAACAATCTTTTTTTTCTTCAGAACATTAGCTCTTGGTTTCATTCATCTTTTTTTCTTTCTAGTCTCTCTTGTGTTTATGTCTGCTCTGCCTTTGTTACTTCCTCCCTTAGCTAACTTTGGGTTTTGTTTGTCCTTTTTTCTTGAGGTATAAAGTTAGATTATTTATTTGAGATCTTTCTTTTTTCTTACTGTAGGTGTTTATCACACTAAATTACCCTATTGAAACTGTTTTTGCTGCATCCCATAAATTTTGGTATGTTGTGTTTCTATTTTCACTTGTCTCGAGATATGTTTTGATTTTTCTTGACTCACTGGTTGTTCAGGAGCATGTTGTTTAACCTTCACATATTTGTGAGATTTTTCTTTTTGTAATTGATTTCTAGTTTTAAACCATTGTGGTTAGAAAAAATGCTTATTATGATTTCAGTTGTCTTTTATTTATTAAAATTTATTTGTGTCCTCACATGTGATTTACCTTGAATAATGTTCTATGTGTGTTTGAGAAGAGTATATTATTTTGCTGCTGGTGGTTGAAATGTTCTGTTTATGTCTGTTAAGATCCATCTGGTCTAACATGTAGTTTAATTCTAGTGTTTTCTTATTGATTTTCTGTCTGGATGATCTATCTGTGTTGGAAGTGGGTACTTGAAGTCCCCTGCTAGTATTGTATTGCTGTGCATTTCCTTCTTTAGATTTATCTATATTTGCTTTGTTTAATATGTGCTTTTATGTCAAGTGCATAGGTATTTATAATTATTATATCCTCTTAATTGACACTTTCATTGTTATATGAAGACCTTCTTTTTCCTTTATGTTTTTTTTTTTTTTTTTCCTTCCTGTTGTGAGTGCAGCTGACTCCTGCTGTCTTTTGGTTTCTATTTGCATTGAATATCTTTTTCTATCACTTTGCTTTCGGTCTATGTGTGTCCTTAAAGCTGAGTTGAATCTCTTATAGGGAACATAGAGTTGGGTGTTACCATTTTTTTTCTTAAATCCATTCAGTCACTCTGTGTTTTGTGCTTGAAGAATTTAGTCCACTTACATGTAAAGTAATTATTGATAGGTATAGGCATAGTGTTGCCATTTCATTGTTTTCTGGCTGTTTTGTAATTTTTTTGTTCCTTCCTTTTTTGCTTGCTTCCTTTGTGACTTGATGATTTTTTGTAGTGGTATACTTTTTTTTTTTTTTTTAAGATTTTATTGATTTATTTGACAGAGAGAGATCACAAGTAGGCAGAGAAGTAGGCAGAGAGAGAGAGGAGGAAGCAGGCTCCCCGATGAGCAGAGAGCCCGAGGCAGGGCTCTATCCCAGGGTTCTGGGATCATGACCTGAGCCGAAAGCAGAGGCTTTAACCCACTGAGCCTCCCAGGTGCCCCATACTTTTTTTTTTTAACATGGCTATAAAAAATTTAATAACTTCAGGAATGGTGTAGTGGTATACTTTGATTTCTTTATCTTTTGTGTGTCTACTATAGGTTTTGTTTTGTGGTTACCATGAGGTTTACATAAAACAACTTATACTTATGATAGCCTATTTTAAGCTGATAATTACTAACTTCAAATACATACCAAAACTCCTCCTTCCCCACATTTTGTTTTAGATATCACAGTTTGCATCTTTTTTACATTGTATATCCATAAACAAATTATTGTAGTTATAGTTATTTTTAATACTTTTGTCTCTTAACTTTCATACTAGATTTATAAATGATTTTCCCACTACTATTGAAAGATTACGGTATGAATGTAACTATATATTCACCTTTACCAGTGAGTTTTATGCTGTCACTTGTTTTTCTGTTATTAACATACTTTCATTTGAACTTGAAAAACTCTTAACGTTTCTTTTAAGCCCAGTCCTATGGTGATGAACTCCTTCACTTTTTTTGGTCTGGAAAATTTTTTACTTTTCCTTCAATTCTGATTGACAACTTTGCCAGGAAAAGTATTCCTGGTTGGTTGGGAGTGTGTTTCTTTTAGCACTTTGTAGGTATCCTTCCACTCACTTCTAGCTAGCAAGATTTCTGCTGAAAAAAATCTGCTAATAATCTTATGTGGGTTCTCATGTACATAACAGGCTGCTTTTCTCTTGCTACTTTAAAGATTTTCCTTGTCTTGGGGCACCTGGGTGGCTCAGTGGGTTAAAGCCTCTGCCTTCGGCTCAGGTCATGATCTCAGGGTCCTGGGATCGAGCCCCACATCGGGCTCTCTGCTCCGCAGGGAGCCTGCTTTCTCCTCTCTCTCTCCCTGCCTCTCTGCCTAGTTGTGATTTCTCTCTGTCAAATAAATAAATTTAAAAAAAAAAAAAAAAGATTTTCCTTGTCTTTAACTTTGACACTTTAATTATAATGTGTCTTGGTGTGGGCCTTTTTGGATTCATCATTTTGGATCTTCATAAACCTGGATGTCTGATGTCTTTTTCTTTCCCCAGGGTGGGGAAATTTTCAGCCATTATTTCTTTGAATAAGCTTTCTGTCCCTTTATCTCTCCTTCTGGGACCTCTGTAATGAATATATTCGTTTGTTTGTTGATGTCCCATAAGTCCCTTAAGTAATTTTCACTCTTCATTCTTCTTTTTGTTCCTCTTTGGATGAATCCTGCTGCCCTTGTGGCGTTCACTGATGCTTTCTTCCATTTGCTCTAGTCTGCTGCTGAAGCCTCTACTGAACTTTTCAGTTCAGTTATTATATTCTTCAGTTCTATGATTTCTACTCAGTATTTTTTCATATCTTCTCTCTGTTGAAATTCTCACTTTGTTCATGCATTGCTCCTGACTTAGTTGAAAACCTTATTACCATTATTTTGAAATCTGTATCAGGTATATCACTTATCTGCATTCTTTGAGATCTGTTTCTAGATATTTATCTTGGTCTTTTGTTTGGAATATATTCCTCTGTTTCTTCATTTTCCATGACTCTGTTTTGGTTTCTGCACATTAGATGAAATAGCCATCTCTCCCAATCTGTGGCAGAATGTTCTTGTGTAGGAGATAAACTTCATTCATTATTCTGGCTTGAGCTTCTAGTTGTCTCAGGCTTTTGTGATTGCCCAGGCCTCTTTTTTCTTTTTTAGGGCCAGTGGTTGAGGGTGCGGGTCATAGTAGTATCCCAAAAAGGAGGATCATAGTCGCGCTTAGATGCAGGATGATAAGAAGCTGGACCTTCTAGCAGCAGCTAGAAAAGTCTGTAGTTAAGCCCTTCCAGGGAAAAACTGGGAGATGGGTATTTTTGCCTCTTCCCTTTGTGCTATCCTGACTATATGGCTATTAAGACGTGCCTCTGTGCCTAAGAACTGTTTGTTTGATAGAGTACATGGGACTCATGTATGCAAGCCCTGTTGGCTGCTAGAACCAGGCTGTCTGTAGGTCTGTCTCCTCAGCAGCAGCCACAGTAGCTGAGGCGTCAGATGTAACGTGCTTTAGTTACTGGAGCACCCTGAGGGAAGAAGGCAGGATATGTATCTGCTGACTTCCCCAGTCTCTGAAGAGGATGGCAGCCCACAATTCCTGCTAAATTATAAGTCTGGCCCTCAGGCTGCAGCTTCTAAAATATGCCAGTGAAACTTTTTAAGGGAAAGACTGGGAGATGGGCAGTTTTGCCTGCTTCCTTTGTGCTGAACACACATACACACAAACACTATATATATATATATATGCATGCTTGTGCATTCCAGTTAAGACTTGGTTCTTTGTTTACTATAGCCTTGTGCATCCTGTGAACACAAGTCCTGTTGACTGTCAGAGCTAGGTGCTTTTTCTAACCAACTTTTAATTCACCTATCCTTTCTTTAGCTGGGTCTAATCTTTAGCTTTCTAATTCTTAATTATACCGAATTAGGAGGATTAAGGGGAAAAACACCTGCAGGGCACTGGGAGGTGATTTAAAAATTTTTAAGATATGTTGCCGTGGGGCATAAGGTCCAGTAGCTATCATTCTTGAGTCCCAGTTGGACTTACCTTTGAGAAGACTTTTTTACTCTCCTGACCTTCATTTCTGTCTTTTGGACCTAACTGAATAGTCTCTCTGATAAAAGACTTTAGAGAGTCATCTTTCCCACTTTCTAAACTAGGGAATAACCTGAGAAAGGTAATCTGAAGGTCTAACTACTCTTTATAAAATCTTTTCATCAATTATTCTCTTTTCAATTGCACCCTGATAATCAGGTTTATCGCCCAGATTATTTTAGCTTTCCTTTGACTTTGTAATGCAAATCAGCGTTTTTCCCCATGGCTTCCCCTGTTATAAGTACTTGAGCAAAGTAGAGGTTGGTACTCAGACCCCGTTCATTTTTCATCCATCTGCTTTCATCTTCTAACATTTGTTCTTTGCTATTATTTCCTCTTCAGTTTTCTTTTTCCTGTGGATTATCCTTTTAAAAAAGTTATTCTTTTACAATCATCTTTGTTGCTCTTGAGATTCACTGTATTTACCAGAAGTTATAGAACTTCCTTTTCAGCGAAGCCTGTGGTTGGAAATTAATCACGTTTTATATTCCCAGAGCATTCATTGGAAATTACCATACATATCATTTTAACTTTACTTAATTGTATCTGTTGTATAATAAAAATTTCATCGGCTGAAACACTAAGTCTGCAGTATATCTTTCCTAGGGGTGTGTGTTTCTTTTAGGTCAAAGCTGGGAATATTGGTAGAGCTCATTTAAATCTTACAACTATGTAGTATTTTTGTACTTAGCGAAAGTGTTTTATTTTACCTGTCACCTGAGCTATTAAAGAGTCCTCTCAGTGAGTCTCATTTAAAGTATTTGAGAACTAATAAAACATTTAACAGTGCTGCTCATCAGGATATGGTTAGTGGGGACTACATTCAGGATATCACGTATACAGAAGTACTTGAAGTTTGAATATATTTAAAACATTATAGGAAAGTGAAGTTGAAAAATGCCGAACTCTATACAGTGTCTTATCATAATAAAAACATATGCCTGTGTTTAAATGAAGCCTAATGACTGTCTTATAATCAGTGTTTTGACCTGTTTTCTTTCTTTTTTTTATTGAGATGCAGTTCATACAGCATAAAATCAGTCATTTTAAAGTGAACAATTAAATGGTGTTTAATATGTTCACAGTATTGTGCAACTACCAGCCACCTCTGTCTAGTTCCAAAACTTTTTATAGCATCCCCAAAGAAAACCCTCATACCCATTAAGCAGTCATATCTAGAGCTTGACAACCACTCATCTGCTTTTTGTCTCTGTGGATTTACCTGTTCTGGATATTTCAGATAAATGGAATCATATGGTTTATGGTCTTTTATGTCTGGTTTCACTCATTTAGCTTGTTTACAAGGTTCATCTGTGGTGTAGCATGTATCAGCACTTAATTTGTATTTGTGCATACAGCAAGGACATTAGAAAATTTGGTGAGAAATTGTTCTTAATGTATCTAATAAAATGAATAGGACTTAAGCTGGAGAAAACCTTTAAAATATGCTTAGCATTTGTTCTATTTTTTGTTAATACTTTAAAAAAAATCTAATTTGATGCATTTTGATAGAGAGAGAGTACTTTTCTCATCAGGTATAGAGAATGAGTACAGGCCTGTGAATGAGTTAACATCATAATGATTCTTGGTTAAAGGTTCTGCCTCTGTTGCTAGCATTTTCAGAGAGACTGGCTGGAAGTTACTTGGTAAGGTAGTACAAAGATATTCATTGCTACAGACTGTTAACACTAGAATGAAATATTAACCTAGGTATTTTCTGTACTCTCTTCATGTGAAGCTAGTGTTTACTGTAAATATGTAAGAACTTTTTCTTCTGAGAAAATTAAATTAGTATTATTAAAGAGAAAATTATTTGTGACACACTGTTACAGACTAGGAAGGCAGACTGTTGAGGAGGACCACTACCAGGGGTGAAGGCAGTGAGGCAAGGTGGAGATTTACAGGCAGCGAGTAGGGAGGGGGCTTGGTAGATGGAAAATTACTAAGAGGAACTCACGTGTAAGGGAGATTCTGGCTAAACCTACTTGATGGAGTTTTTGCTAAAGCAGGCCAGACTGATGAGATAGAGTGAGGGATTTTGATAAAACTGACTCAGCAAGATTCTTACCACAGCTAGACTAAGAAGGGGAGCCCCTGAGGACAGAGCCCAAGGTCAGGGCCTAGTCTGTAAGAGGACTCAGAAGAACCTAATTCAAGTTTGGTCAAGGACAGAGTCTGTCTGTATAGATCATTTGTGGCCACATGTTAATGGCAGTATTTACAGCAATGCAGTGAAACTTCCTGTTATTAATGTGCTTTATTTTAAATGTACAGCTTACTGTTTAATCAAGCTGCTCCTTAAAAAATCTGTTTTAATGGCTGTGATGCACAAGCTTGAGTCTGGTGTTCATTTGTAAGTGTCATTTATTGTAACTGTGTAGAAAATTCTTAAAGCTATAATTAGATTAGAATATTTTCTAGGCAGATAAATCATGCCATGTAATTGAAGATCATATTACCTCTTCTGTTCACTGGAAATCATAGTTGCTCATAACTAAAAGTGAACCATTTGTGTTTATGTGCAAAGTCAATGAAATGCTGTTGTACCTACAAATACAGAGGAGATTAAAATCATCTGGAAAAATAAGTTGGGAACTTGATGTGAACACTTCAGGACCCCAGTCCAGATTTGATTATAATGCAGGCTTTGAGGCTTATCATAAGAGAAAGAAATGATCCTTATCATTGAGCTCCAGATAAGTATGAAGTTAGTAATTGTTAATCTCTAAGACAGCGGTATAAAGAATTTGATTATTTTAGATATTTATTAATATTTATAAGCTATATTCTCAGTAGCCTCTTGGAAGAATGAAGTTATTCCTCTTAGTAAGTGCCTTTTTGAGACGTCAAAGTAAGAATATGGTATATCAGAATAAGGAAGAATACATATTGTTTCCAAGAGGATTCATTCTGTCCTCTGGCAGGCTGTGGAGTAGGCAGATGGTCCCAGTCTGGCAAGGCACCGAGCTAACTGGAGGTGGGTTTGCAAAACTTGTACAACTTGTCTAGCCATGGTTCTCGCGTTCCCTCTCTAAGAGGTTGCCCTCCAGAGGTCACCTTGGAAGGCCTAGGGCTTCGCCTTTCCTCAGTACCACAATACTGCCCCAGAGTCTGTTGTTTATTTTCTGGTTTGTTTGTTTTGCTGCTTTCTGCTTTGCTTTTCAGCCTCTTGCACTGTGTATTTTAAGAATTTGTCACACGCCTCCAGGGGAAAACTGTTGGGGTCATATCTCTGCAACTCCCTTTTTTCAGGAAACGTGGCAGCTCTGAACTCCAATTTTTGCCTCCAATCCTTTGAAATTGCTGAAAGCTCTGATGACTTCTCTGCCTCTTAGCAGCTGCCCTTGCCTTGCCTTGGGTTCTTCTGGACTTTGCCCCATGCACCTTTTCTCTTGATTTTGCTTTGTATCCTTTCACTGTAATATCTGTCACAGCTGTTAATGCAACTGTGTGCTGAATCCTGTACGTCTGGCTAGCACATCACTACACCAGGGATGGCCCTGGGACCCCAAACACGCATGCCCATTTTGAGTTTCTGTTAAGTTTGATTATTATCTCCAAGATTTTTGTGTTTTATTGAGAACGATCAGAGACAGATGGTATTGTAACCCCTTTTCATATGTGTACACTGAGGCTCAGAGATGAATTGATCTAAAGTCATCTGTCTGGTAATTCCTAACGAAACCAGGAATCGTGCCCAGACCAGACTCCAGAATTCCCCTGTGCTTTCATTGTATCTTGTATCTTCCAAGTGACTAAGCAAAATTACTAAAAGGGAACGGTTTCATCTTTTGAGGGTGTCCTGCATTATTGGGAAACAACTATTTAACCTTTTCGTTTTGTATAAGGAATGTTTTTAGATCAATAGTAATATAAAGTCAGTTGGAGTTTAGTGACTGTTTTTTGAAGGCAGCTTGGTTATATTTGTGGTCCAAAAAATATCAGTAAATTAACAACTTTCTTTCCTTCCCGTCCACCATAGATGATTCTGTAAGAAATTCTGTACTCTAATTGCGTGTTGAGCATGTACCTGTGTAGGAATGTGCAAATACTTGTGTATATACACTGTGGACAATTAAGACTGACAAAATTGTTAACTTGTATTATCTATGGATAATTTTGTTTGCTTTGATATTTAGTAGATAAAACATCTCTTATGAGCTGGGAATCAAATTTTATAAATAAAACATTCTCTGATATTTAGGCAGATAGAGCCTTTACTTTCACATGAGACCTGATAATTCAATACAAGAAAGACGTTATCAGCAAGTCACAAATTGCTACTAATTTGGACAGTGGAGTATATTTCTGTTTGTGTATCAATGTCAGAATTTCTCCCCTACAATATCTTTATTGTGCTGTCTGAAAACAGTAAGTTAGTTTCAAAATTGTAGAAGAGTATGAGGTTAAGGGAGGATTCGGAGTTACGAAAGTAAGGCGGTATTTTTAGTCCTTTTGGTGTGGTGGCAGCCCATTACCCGGGCCCTTTAGGAACTGATTAACTTTTTTTTTTTTTAACAAGGTAGGTTTTATGAATTTTATAATAGCATTTTATATTCGTACAGTTTAAGAATTTACAGATGCTTTCATACTGACTACCTAATGGGAGTCAAACAACTTGTGAGGTGGTGGGGCTGACACTGTTATCTCTGCTTTTATTCCGGAGAAGAACCAGCGCTTGGAGGGAGTACGTGGCTTGTGCAGGGTCATGCACCTGGCTAGGGGGAGAAGAGAGGCACAGGCCCAGAATTTCTGACTCCACGTCCAATGTTTTGCTTCTTTCATGCTTGTGTATAGGTAACAGAGCTGAAGATCTGCGTCCAGGTGTCTCAGATGTCCAGTCAGCTCTCATGCGAGTAGCATGAGGCATCAGGGGCGTTGGTGAATTTATTAGGTTCAATATTGCATATGCTTACCAGTTAGCATAGTGATAGCCAGAATACTTTCTGAATCTGAACGAAGCACAGTTTTTCATCTTTGGAAATCACTTGGAATTTTAAACCTTTTCTACATCATAGTGACACCAGACAGCAGAGAATTTCAACAAACTGATCCTGTGAGAAAGCCATTTGGGTGAAGGTTTTGATTTTTTTTCCTGAAGCACCATGAGAAAGATTTGGTTTTGGACTAAAATGCTATTCTCCTTTAGAATGAAATGTTTCTTACTGATTAAAATCCGGAAAAGAAGGATGTTAGGGCAGCGATACAGTGGCCAGCTGTTGGGGAATGAAGCAGAACAGGGCAACAGGAGTAAGTTTACATGAAGAAAAGTAGGGGGACAAGGAAGTTGTAATGGGAAAAAGGTAATCGTGATAGGAAATAATTGAGTGCTGATTAGAGTTTCTTTTTGTGATCAAAATTTTGTGGTTGAATTCCTTTCTACTGATGTCAAGGGATTATTTTATAACTCTAAGGCAGATTAACTTAAGGTCTTTCTCTTACCTGCAGGTTATTGTGAGATATAATGTATATGAAGGCCCTTCCTAAGTTGTACATTGTTCAAAACATGTTGGAATTATTAATAAAAGCAAAGCTGAATTGCTGTGGTCTTGTGCCTTACGTTTGCTTTTTTTTTTTTTTTAACATAAAGTATAATCAGTGGGATGGTGTAATATAAAAAGCAGTGATCTTGTGGGCCCTGTGGCTTCTCGTAAAGAGTTTGGCAAATATTTTTTGGGGGCCTGCAATATGTCGAGTAGTCTTAGGAGCTGATAGGAGGTACTAATGTGGGTAAGCCACAGCTCCTGACCTTAACGTGCTTATGAGAAGATGGACCCACAAATAGATGGTTTCACCTGCATGGGAGAAGGGGTCAGAGAGTATGTGCAGGGTAGGAAGGGAATACAGAGAAGGGGCGCTTGGCCCGAGACAGGCTTTCATAAAGGAAGAACATCGGCAGATGAGCCTGAGCTGCAGTTTGAAGGAAATACGAGTCGGTGGGAGATAAAAGGTGGGAAGTATGTCTGAAGGAGAGGAAGCAACATCAGTGAAGGTCTGTGATGTAAAATGTGAGGCAAGAAGTAGCTCAGAGCCTGACTGGCAGGACTTGCTTGCTGAGAATTGTGATTTTGTGACTCACTGAGTGGATGATGTTGGGACAAGGGCAAGCGGAGCAGGCTTGCAGGGGAGTCCAGTGAGTTCCCTTGCAAACAAACATTGGGGGTATATGTGAGATAGCCATGTGAACCTGTTCGCAAGTGCTCGTGTGCACAGTGCAAGTTCAGGGTTCGTAAAGTCAGGGCTGGAAATTCAGAATTTGGAAATGACCAGAATACAACTTAAAATATGTGAGCTTACTCAAAGAGAGCGCGCCAAGAGAGCGTTTTTATAAGCGCCTGTTTTTGAGGCACAGGAGGGAGGATGGAGAGCACTTGATCAGCGGTGAGGAGGGACAGAGGGGAATACGGCACACCAGAAGGGAGGAGTGCTGGAATTTCTACCAGTTAAGGGCAACACAGAGATCGAGAAACAATGGACTGGAGAGTAGCAACTGGAACACCGGCCAGAAGGGGGTGATGGGCATTGAATTCCTCTGTTCTGCTGTCTCAGGATTCCCACAGCTCTTTGACCCTAGGCCTACCCAGCGCTCTCCCCTCTGCCACATGTGCACAGGTTAGCACTGAGGGCTGCTTTGCTGTTGCTGGATGGACTCGCTGCATTTCAGCCAGATGGTACACCTTCATGAAGCTGAGGCTAGGAACGTGACCGATAGGACCTGCAGAAGCAGGCATCAAATAGCAGGGTCAGTGTGGGTTCCGGGAATGGACTTAGAGTGTGAAACCGGTCCATTGCTAGGTATCACGATGGTTGATGCGACAACGTGGATGGAGTTTATGTCACAGTCAACATATGAAGGAGCCAAGAACAGGAATTGACAGGCTCAAAGTGTTTTCTGAACATTCATTACTATGGGATTTCTTGTGCTTCTTAGACTTAACAAAAGTGCTTATCAAGTGTCTGATCCTAGCATTGTTCCAAGTCTCCTTGATGGCTAGGAACTTTTTTGGCTTGATCCTGGGCATTTTTATTGCTTCTGAATCATACTTCTTCTGTTTCCTTAACTTAAAAGACTGTTTTCTAGCCTGTAAAACTAGGTTTTTTCTTTAAACCCTTTCTCTTGGGTCGTGTTGATTAATGTTCTAGTAGTTAGCTTCCCATGTAGAACTAGGTCCTTGCCCTGACCTCCGCGTAGTGGCTGGGGTTCTGATAACCAGTTTACTTTGTGCCAATCTGTTTTCTTTGGTGGTGGTATGGGGGGTGGAGTGCAAGGGTGGGTTGGAATTCTGCTGTCCGTAGATCTCCCGAACGATGCTTGCCCACCCACCTACCCACCCATCACATGGATTTTGTGCTCTTCCTACCTGTCGGGAGACCCCATGAAGCTGCAGGTAACTGCGCTGCTCTGGTCCCAGTGCTCCTTGCTGTGCAGTGAGCCTCTCCAGTCCTGGTTGGTTTCTCCAGCCCCTGTACCAGTGGAGTGCACGGCTTTTGAGGAAATCTTCCCCCTCCCTTGTATCCCCACTATCATTTCTTCTTGTTAGAACAGTCTCCAGGAAGAAAGTAAGCAAGTTTCTCCCCTCATTTCTGTCTTTCCCCCTCTTTTGCTCTAGCTGAAGCCTGCATCTGTCCTAAGAGTTTGTTCTAATAGTCCTCAATGTATACGGTGATTCACCTGGGACACCCTGAGAATTTGAAACACCAAACTCAAGAAGGAGGAATGAATTACTCTTTTTTAAAAGAAAAAAAGAAAAATGGTTGTTTTAGAAGGCAAAAATTATTTTTTCCTTTTAATCTCATGTTTTCCCTAAAGACCTACTAGATTCATCATAAATATTTCAGTTGCATACTGGAAAGCTATGAAACTTGTGAGTGTTAGGTAGGTCATAAAGTCTCACATAGTCCTTCAAGCCACTCAGCTGGCTTATCAGGGCTACTCCATCACAGGGCTAGCTCTGAACTTTTAAAGAAGTTTGCTATATAAGATGAAGGGGGTTTTGCAATGTATTTTTAATGATCAAGATAAAAACAATTCTAGGGAAAAAAGATAATCTCAGTGGATGAGTTTTGCTTTCTCTTTTTAGAAAATGAGAACAGTATAATCCAGTAACTTGTCTTTCCTACCTAGAGTTGGAGATAATCTGAACTGAATTTCATATTCAGTACAGGATTTCTTTCATTCTACATGCCTAATGACATTTGCCTCTCTGCTCATTTTAACAGATTATTGTTCCCTTTTTATTGTCTGATTTTATAGCTTTTAATTGCATCCATGATGGGAAATCCTTTTTGGAAGCAGGTGGGATATAAAACATACATCTGTGTGAAATTAAGATAGTTTTGGTCACAAAATGGGGACATTGAAATGTTTGTATAGTGTTTCTTTGATAATGCCGTGTGTGTGCACGCATGCACATGTGTGTGTAAAATCTCCCAAATGGGGAGAAATCAAGACGGAAAGGTTGTCTTTATCCCAACCTACCTAATGAAATATTCAGGAGCACTTAGTGCTTTTAAGCAAATATCTTATTCTGTGTCCCAAGGGCAAGTAATTAATCTGGGTGTGGAGCATTCACTTGTTTTTTATTTTTATTCTTGACCAATGGAAACTGGGAGGAAGCCCATATGGGCTGTTTGATGGCAAGTAATCATTGTATAGACTTAGAATAAGTGGTTTTAGTGTTTAAAACTGCACTTTCTTATAAAGGATGAATTAATAAGATAAATAAAATAAGGCTTACTGAAATGGTCTGTTTAGCCCTGCAAATTGATAAAAGTCCTACAAAAAAGCAACCAAATAGGGGAGTCTCTTATTTTTTATAGCTGTCTAATTGTAGGGTATATGTTGACAACCTTGTTGTACAATTAATACTTAACATGTCACCATTTATGGTCTCAGCTATTATAAATCTCTTAACTTTTTCATTTGGATAACACTTTTAAAGCTAACGCAAACTACTTGTATTATTTGAAATCAGAGTTAACCCAGTGTGGTCAAATAACCTTGTATTAGAACCTTAGGATCTAATGAAGTCTCGTGTGCTCTATGTGCTCTGGCCACAGCCCTACCACTTACGTTTTGGATGAAGATGAGCCTCGATTCCTTGAAGAAGTGGATTACAGTGCAGAAAGTAATGACGACTTAGATACTGAATTGGCGGAAAACGCAGGGGATTATGAACCTTCTGCTCAGGAGGAAGTACTTTCTGACTCTGAATTATCAAGAACATACCTACCTTAAATCTTCTGCCATCTCTTGAAAGTGCAAAACAGAAAGGAAATAGCTTGTTTTTTCTTACACAGGAAGTTTGAGAGAAATGAGTTAATAGCTGACTCACGAAAGACAAAAAGTAACTTGGGCTTGTTTGGTTTCAAGACAATAAATACGTTATTAATTCATGATAAAATTGGCACTTGTTTTATTTTACATATTCAGTGCACTTGATATGGCATTGAATGATCAAATATTGGATTTACTTTTTAAAACAAAGCAAAACCAAACCAAACCTGAGTATCATTGCATGAATTTTTATCTTCTTATGGTTATATCCTGCATCAGATGGATACATTTTGAAGTGTGTGAGACTATAAAATCTGAATCCCGAGTTGTTGAAAATCCCGAGTTGTTGAAAACAAATACATATGTACGTGGATTTCTCTAGCTGTGACTGTGTAGGGTGAGTAGATACTGAAGATAAGACTGTGCTTCAGAATCATGTTAACTGTGGACTTGTGACTAAAATAACCCAGAGTTTGCCTTGAAAGCGTTACATCCTCCACTTACCAAATTAAACAAATAAAAGCTATATTAAATGTTGAATTCATTTCGTCATCCTTTTTAACCAGCTCAGATTATTTGGTTTATAGAATCTTTGTGAAGATATTCTAGAAATCCAACATCCGGACACATTGATAAAAATTTGTTAAAAAAAAAAAATGCTGAATTTACTAGTGTTAGGTTTTTTAGGGTATAGGTGGACCTCTGAGTGTTGTAAACAATATATTTGAACGGCTCTTTTCTCTAAAACTGTGTCTCTTAGGTGCATCCAGAGTGTGTATCACAATAGTTTGTTCAGCTTGAAACATTCAGTGAGGATACGATACAGTGTTAAATGTGTATCTGTATATTAAGCGTATTTAGCATTTCCCGAGTTGTGTGAGTCTAGATGACTACAGTGACCGTAAGCCATTTCTTGTAGTGACATCTTTCCAATTGAAGCTGCCCTGCTGCGGGAATGACTTTGTCTTCAAATAGAATAAAACTAGTTCAGCGACTTTGGATAAATGCCCTAAGAACTAAGGTTCTGTTGTAATAACACAAATCTGAAAGAGATACCTCATTAACAGATTCTTGCCAGATTTTGGTACATTTGGTGCTTTGGTTTTGGTACATTATTCCTGATTAGAAATTTTTAATCTTTTTTTTTAAACCTATAATAATGGAAAAGAAATGATAAAATATATGTCAGATTTTTGCATTTTCCAAATCAGTGATTTTTCACTGTATCATTTGAGGCATTTTCTCCATAGTGTAGCTCATTTTTGACATCCTAGCAGCTATGTTTAAAAACATAGTATGGGGCAGTTGATAGGGTTCTTTTTCTCTTAGTAGCCTAAGTCTTAATTAATCTCAGAAAATAGAAGACTAGATTTTGAGGATTGGCAGTCCTCTTAGTGTGTTGGTTAGCTAATTTGGGAAAGATCAGGATACTTTAGCAAAGTAAAATATTATTTATTTAATAATTTATCTAATAATTCATGAAGTTATTTATTTTAATTTATATTTTTCATAATGAAAATAATTGCATATTTAATTATGATTTTTTTTCCAGAGAGTGGAATATGGAGCCAATATGTATGTAAATTTTTCTTGATTCTTATAAAACTAAAAATGGAAACACAAGGTATCCACATATGAGAAGCAATTACAGTTACTATAGTGTGCAGATAACTCAAAACTTCAATTTATTATGTTGACAGTGTAAAAATCCCTTGTTGTGTGCTATTATAAAATTTCGTATGGGTGATATCCATCTTTTAGTATATGTTACAAACCTAAATATGCCTTTTATTAAATCATTATTCACAAGGTTGAAGAGAAAGTCTTCTATAGTTAGGAAATGATTTTTTCCTTAATAAATAGCTTTGGAAAAATAAAAATTTAAAATCCCAACTTTCTGAATTAGTGGGTAAAACTGTCCCTGATTATTAGTAGCTAAAATTGCCCTACATTTTATCTCTGTGGCTCTTTCTTTTCAGGATTTTCAAAGAATGCTTGAGATGCCTTCAGTGACATAACCCAGAAAAAGTAATGTGTAGCTGACAAACTGAACCCAGTGATAGAGTTTAGACTGATTTAATTTGCCTTGTGTTTGGAACTGCGAATTTCTTAAATGTGGTTTTGGTCTGATCCAGTGGTTCTCATACTGTGTTGTGTATGTCAGAATCACCTGGAGGACTTGCTTCCCAAATCAGAGATTGCTGATCCAGTGTGGCTCTGGGCAGGGCCCCAGATGTGCATTTCTTAAAAATTCTCAGGTGGTCATGCCGGGAGAACCACTGTCTGATCTGATGTGCCCCCTCGGCCTCCAGTTTCCTAGGAGTCGCAGGGCCTGTGAACTGCATATCAGCACCAGGGATGGTTTAGATCGGACTCAGGTGTAGAATCAAGACAGTAGACACACGGAGGTCAAGCAAGGTCACCATGTTCAGGGTTTCACCCCAGGTCTGCCGGCGACTAGCCTTGCATTCTTGCCGCAGAAGGAGGTCCTGTCCTTGGCCTTTTCCCCCAAAGAGTAAAGAATGTGAAAAGCTTGAGAGTCTTTGTTTCTTGAGTTTGTGAAATTTATCCAGGAAAGGCAGAATGCAAAAAACCTGTGGTTCACATCGGCGTTTCCTTTATTGCAGTCATACTATTGTTTGAAGAAAGGGTTTTGTCCTGCTTTAAGTATCCTTACTCAGTTCCTGCCACTTCTGCCCGTGGTGTGTGGTGGTCAGAGACACGGACATTTGTTTGAATTCTAATTACAAATAAGTAACCTGGAGTTCCACTTCAGTTCTGCACTAACAGCAATGAATATGCTACTTCAACATTTCAAATATCCAAGTGAAGATGACCGTATTATTATAAGCACTAAAGTGGGTAATATAATAAATGTACCAATGGAATTGTCTTTGTGCATGATCCAGAAATAAATGACACTAATGAAACCATAAATGTATCTTTATAAATCCTTTTGTTTTTCTACACGTACATTTTTAAAAAAAGATTTTATTTATTTGAGGGAACATGAGAGGGGGGACGGTCACAGGGAGAAGCAGACTCCCCGCCAAGTGGGGAGCCTGATGCTGGACTCGTTCCCAGGGTCGTGACTGATGCTTAACTGGCTGAGCCACCCAGGTGCCCTTCCTGTATGTACTTTAATCGTTATAAAATATTAATTGAAAATCCGTGAATTCAGTGAATCAGCTACATGTGAGCCCTAGCTCTCCATTTGGAAAAAGACGGTGAAGCGATATTTTCAGTTGAAAGACCATTCTACTTTATCCAATGGAATGTTCTTACTAACATGAAGCAGATATTTCTCTGGCTAAAGCACATTTGAATTCCTGCACAGGAAAAGGGAAACTCAGAAGAAAGTCTCATTTTCTTTATGAGAATTCATGTTTTGAGAGTTTGACAACTGGAATGTCAAATTTTAGTTGTTTTCTACCGTTAATCATCTATATATAACCTTTGTACTTACCTATACGGGGCTGACCATTTGGGCCTTCTTTTTTGAGACCCTAAGCAGTAACTTAGGCCTGTTCCCATTCCTTCCACCTCATAGCCTTCCTAATACTTCAAGCCCTTTTGACCTCCTGGCACCTTCTATCAGCTCTTAGGCTTCAGAACATGGCTGGTTATTGGGGTCATTGAATAAACTTTCCAATTTAAGGTCAGTGCATAGGCAGGACTGAAATCCTAATGAATGGGCCTCCTGTGGCAGCGTTTGAGGCACAATGCAGGCCAGCCAGGGTGACATTTTGGAGTCGGGGGCCTGGCTGACGCTGTGAGAACTGAAGCGAGCTCTGCCTGTGCAGTTGTGTGCGTGCGCGCGCCCAAACCCCTGCAGAGCGGGGCAGACTTGTGGTGCCCTTCGCTTCATAAACCCCGCAGCTTGGGAGACTCAGCTGCAGATGCTCAGAAGGTTTACCTTTACAATAACATGTGGGGCTATCTCTTTCCAAGATGTCCTGATAGGATGCCAAGTAAATATGAGGCGAACAGTAACAAAAATCTGGCCGGGGGAATCATGACGCTGGTTTCCGAACATTTTTAATGTGCTCTTAAGCTACATACAGAGCTGTGATGAATGGCAGATGGGAAGAAATTATGGAAGGCAAGGATGCTTGTTACTGAAAAATAAATGGAAAAAGCTCAAGTTTAATAAATATGAATAAAGTCTGCACCTTTGAAAGTAGATGGGCTTCTCTGTAGCTGTTCCTCGGGCAGAAAGTGTAATTAAATTTTAAGACTGGAAACTTTTCTTCATGGTCAGTGCTAAATAGTCACTAAAGTCAGGTTACATACTCTCTTTGCAGTGTCTTGACTCTTTACGCTTTCTTCCATGTCATCTATATGACTGCTTTTTCTCCTGTTAATTCTTAGAAATGTTGGATATTTCATCTATTTTTCTTTTTAGTTGTGGGCACTTGAAACACAGTGAACGAATTGTATAATTTCATATAAAAAGATAATTTTCAAAATCTGAGAAGATTCCTTTTAAAGGATTATAACTTGTGTTTAACATAGAGAGAGGAGTGTCTAGTGCACACCTACCTTTGTCAACGTTTATTTCCCTCTCCTAAACAGCTACACGAGATGAAAATCTATCCAAAACTAAACCACCATTCTCACATACGTGAAAATCCAGATCGCTTACAGGATGGAATGGACCGGGGCATGCTTGCTTCTTGACTACCCATTCTCCCCTTTGCTCCAAACCATGTTCAAGACCTGTGTGTCCTGCGGTCAACACCTTTCCCTGAGGCTTCAGGAGTGGGGCCCAAGAGCTGAGTCCCTCGGCATGTGCCCCCGGCCATGCAGCCCATCACAAGGATGGTCAGGCAGGCATGTGATCCACGTGAACCCAAACAGAGCAAATATCGGGACTTCAGCTAGTTATGCTAGGACAAGGAACGTTGTAGCTAGCTACTGCTGGCCTCTATGCAGCCCTGAGAAGAGAACACTCCCAAGACGAGCCAATGTTGAAAGAACAGAGTCAAAAGTGAGAAACTGGGTCCTTTTATTATCGGAGCCTTGTATTGAGCTTTCTGTGAAGCCTTGAATTAGGCAGTTGCATTGTTCAGGCTTTTTAAATTGAATTTCACTGGTGAAGGTCTGTCTTACACAGGTATGTCTGAAATCCATCTGAAAAACCAGCAACCTTTAGTGTCCATCCTCGGCGGGCACACATCCTGAGAGCGGTTAAAAGAAAGGGACAAATCCTTTTACCGAAAGGGGCACTCTGGAAAGGCAAAAACAGCTGTCGTCTCGAGCATGTCAAACTAGTTTTTATTTTAGGTCTACCAGAAAGATTTACTGGGCCAGAAATGGGCCATATTTCTGTCATCCTGCTCTAAACTTAGGAATTATTTCCTCCAGTTTTGAAACTTGTCATTAGTGTGTTCAGAGGTAGCATTAGCCCAAGAGCTGACTTTTCGACATCTTGGAAGTTCTCTGTTGTAGCAGCGGAGAACACAAACGTGGACTACTCATACGGAATAGGGAACGCGCCTCTAGGGAGCGCGCATCATAATAGGATGGACCCGGAGAGCAAGCTGAGAGGGAGCAGAGATCCCTTTGTTGAGTTACATCAGTTAGACCAGTGAGCAAATACAATGGGATGAGGATTCAGTGGTATTTAGCCGTCTCCGAGCTGTTTCTATCCCCTCACTGATTGGAACTACAAATCCCTGCCTTATCTCCACACAGGATTCATATATAACGAGTGTCTACATAGCCCTTTAAAGTTTAGGAAGTACTTCCTACAGGTTCCCTTATTTGAGCATCACTATTGATAAGCAGATATCACTAGTATTTCCACTAAACGCATGAGGGTTGGGGCATCGGCCTCCTCCAGGCTAGCAGGTGTGCAGCAGAGCGAGGACCCACGCCCCATTGTCGGGCCTTTTGCTGGTGGCCCCGTGCTTTCTCTCCACGTGCCGCCAACCCGTGGCCTGTCCCAGCCCTGCGAGTGAGTTTGGTAAACAGGTTGATGATTTTGAAAATCTGCAACTGTTTTATTACAACAGCATCATAGGGTCCCTACAGAGGGCGGGGTGAGCTAAACCTGACAATATTATCTAGTGTTGTCTTGACCACTCTCCGGGGGGTTTATGGAAATGATCTTGATGGTAACATTTTCTCTCAGATTTTCCAAATCACTATTTTTATGGATGGTTAGGTAGAAAGTGGTACATCCAGTTTTTGTGTCTAACCAATTTGTGGGGGTCTTTTTGTTTTTTGTTTTTTAAAGAAAGAGACCCTTGCGTCTTTTTTATTTTATGTTTAACAGAATAGGTAGTGGTTTAGTAGAAGCTCTACTCTGTCTTCTCTTGCTTTTCTGAAGGCTTGGAAAGGCTGCTTTTATAGCCATGATGGTAAGGGAACAGTACGTTTTGTCTGATAGACTTAACCTAAAATAAATTTTGCTTCACTTCCTTAAAAAATTTCCATTTTTATTGGGAAAGGAGTTTAATCTGTAGCTTCATTATCACTTTAACTGGCAGGGCCAAAAAAATCAGTTTTAGAAATAAGCCCACAGTGATCTGTTTTCTAGAGCAACATCATCTTTTTTATAACACAAAACAAGAATAAGTTGACCTCAACACCCTGACTTGGATTTGTACTCGTGTCTGATCCCTTGTTGCCAAAATTTTTATGGACTTTTTTAAAATTTGTTGTTGATTAAGCTAAGCAAGCAGATTCCATCGTCCTCAAAGTTGTGTGTGCAGTTGTAAGGGTGTGAGCACGGTCCTTAGCAACTAGGCACCTGAGGCCTCTGTGACGTTTCTGACAAGGTGCGGTCCTGCCTGCCTACAGAAGATACCCGCCCCCTACGGATAAGTCTTAGAGTGTGTGTAGGAAACTCAAAAGCACAAGCCTCCTAAACAAGCAAGAGGGCCCTAGGATCCTTCATGACTTTACTCCTAGTTAATGGGATCAGGTAGATTTCACCGTGTCTTTACAGTTAAACCCATCAAACCTAATAGTCTTTCAGTAAGACCAAAGCATGCCAATCTGTCTAACACTTAGAGTGAACAAAGTAGTGACTTTTTGCTTTGGTGATAGTGAAGGCTAGTGTTTACTGAGTGCCTTACTAAGCCACCAATACTGATCTGTGTACCTATTTAATCTTCACAGTAACTGCACGATGGGTATTAATACCCCCATTTTACAGATGTGGAAACTAACCTGTTAAAGATCAACAGCTAATAGATGTTGAAAAATAAGTTGATTCTTATGCAAGTCAATCAGGAAAGTGGCAACTAAGAACCACCTAAAAACTGGGTTTTACAGTTGTCATCCCAGATTCCACGGTGTCAGACCAGGGGGCACATTTCATAACCGATACAGTTCAAGAAAGGCTTATGGACATGGGCCTGCCATTTTGCTTATTAACCCCAAGACCAGGTGCAATGGAGCACATAAGTCCAAGCTTAGGAACCTCAGTGACTTGGGAACTGTAGCAGGATGGCCTTGGTTCCATCATATTTCACTTCGCAGTCTGTGTTGTGGTTCCCCCATCGCAGCCCTCCCTGTAGCCAAGAATGATGGAGTTCAGATAGTCACTCAGCCATGTACTGTCCAGTCTGCCAATTATAGCCATCATAAACCTTTGTTGTTGTAGGAGAGAGAAAATAGGAGCAGAACTGTCCTGTTGTCTTGATTAGAATAAAGAGAACATGGTTAATTGGGACCAAGAAAAAAATAACAAATACATGTTTCTAAAATAAATATCTCCCACGCTACTTGTGTATAAATCTAGAGGTTGGGTTGTGAGTATTCATCCCCTCTTGGGGGAGGTGCCGTACCTTCCAGCACTTCCTTTCCCTGGGAGGCATCTGCCTGGGGTGCACTGACCAGGTCATGTGGGGGCAGAGTGGGGCGTGGAGGAGCTCTGTCTGGAGACCAGCCATGGACTGTCTACCTGATCACTGTACAGATGCCGCCTGTAGGGAACCCGGGGTGGAGGGAGTGTTGGAATAAGTTTTTAGGCCCAAGATGGGCAGCCGCTGTCCAGGATGCCACAACAGCAAATGGAAATTTAGATAACCTTCTTTCTCCATAAATGCTCCACTTGGCCAGATGGGGTATGTCCAGGCAGCAATCCCGAACACTCAAGCCAGCCCTGGACTCTGTCCTTATCACCCTGTTCCTTTTCACCCTGAACAGGTTTGATATTGGCTCCTGCCCATCAGACATTTTCTGGATTTTTTTTTTTTTTTCCGTTTCTTCTTCTTTATTCCTTATCCTGTAAGAGCTTTCTGCCTTCTGCCTTACTTGGCAGTTAGCAAACAGAGAGAGACTGTCGCTCCATGAAGGGTTGATTTCACCTAAACTGTCTTTTTGAGTCTTTCAATAACAGGTGTCCCACAGGGCTGGGAAGGTTCCCAGCACTCAGGGAGAATCAGTGGGTGATCCAGGGGGCAGTGTGGGGGCAGCGTCTCACAGCAGGAAACCACCCCACGCCCACAGAACAGTGGCATTTGCATTATATACTATTATCAGCTTGTATAGGAACATGAAATGTTTCTCCAGGCTTAGGGAGGTGGGAATTGTTTTAAAAAATGTTGTCATTTGATAGGTCCATACAGGTAAAAGCTGGACATAACAAGACCACTTTCTTGGTTAATTAATTAAATAGTGCCCACCCTATGTCAGAGCTACCTGCTTCGGAACTGACAAGGGCAGAATTAACACCCAGAGGTAGGAATCCTCGGAAATCCACCGTAGGTCTTTGGAATGATTGCCTACAAGAAACTCATTTTAGACGCGAAGACACCTCCAGATTGAAAGTGAGGGGGTGGAAAACAATTTACCATGCTAATGGGCATCAGAAGAAAGCTGGGGTGGCAATCCTTATATCAGATCAATTAGATTTTAAGCCAAAGACTATAATAAGAGATGAGGAAGGACACTATATCCTACTCAAAGGGTCTGTCCAACAAGATGATTGTTTTCATTTTTAACCTCTCCCTGACCAACACCACCCACATGTTCTCCCGCCCTCCCCAGTAGGTTTGCTTTGTGGTCCCATCTTGAGAGCCCTGGAATCTCGTTAGCATGGATTCCTTCAAATTATCGGACTTTGTTCTAAGGGACAGAGGATGTCCTTTCATAGGCCGACCTTTCTGATTTGCAATTAGTTTGCAGTTGGTGAAAGATTTAATGTCTGTTTAATTAATTCACCAAACATTACAGTCACAGCTTGTGAAATTCTGGAGGTCCAAAGTAACAGCAACAACCTGTTGGCTGAAGGAAGATGGTACTAGTCTGCTCGAGTCCCTGAACACAATAGTATGGCTTTATAATGGAGAGAGGAAAGGAAAGCAAGAGACATTCTTGCTTGGAAACTGGGGACACTTTAGTCAATGAACCACGTAAAGTCCAAACTCTAGAGCTCTTAGTACCCAACTCAGACTTTGCACCTCCATCAGGCCCGTGTCCCTATCTTGGCGTCTTTATTGATGAAACTGATGGCAATACCCGCCCCCCACCCGCTCCCGGAAAATGAGTGTTTCCCTGCATCAGGTTCTCACAGGAGGGGTTCAGAGGCTGGTGTGGGCTTGGGAAGTCACTCGTATTGTTGTGTAAGTGGAATCTGAAGTCAATAAACTGTGGGACAGGCTGTCCTTTCAGAGGTCGGCTTTTCTAATTTGGAATTAGTTTGCCGTGGGGGGAGCAGCTAATGTCTGTTTAATTAGTCCACCCACCATGGCTTGTGAAGTTTTAGAGACCCAAATTCGTAGGATGTCAGGCACAAAGCCCTCCACAAAATAACAGCTCAATAAATAGCATGACACTGTGGGGGGTGGCCCATTTGACTCCATCTCATTTACTCTGCTTAGGATTTCAGAATTTTTCCGTCTCGGCCCTCATAGGTCCTCCAGGCCTGCTCTTGTTTAGATGAAGAAATTTATCCAGGAAAGGCGACTTGCCTGAGGGAGGCCACCCGCTTTCTGACTGCGTCTCGAACTCCCTGAGTCCTTTCTGATGCGTACGCTCCGCGGGCACATGCTTTTAGGCTGAGCAGAGCCGGCTCTAATTTCAGACTTGTTTCATAAGTTGTTGACAATTACGTCGCCCATCTTTCATTTACAGCCTTGACTTTATAGCTTTGGGAAGCATCTTAAAATATAATTGCAAATGCTCTACCCATCCACCTGTGCACGTTCCTTGCCTAATAATGAGGCTTTTAAGTGGCGGCATAGGCGAGCAGCGAGATGGTGACAGCTCATGGGAAATGGGGAATCTGGGCAGATGGGATTTGGTAATGGAGTCAGTGACACCAGTTTTCTGATCATTGGTCTGCGGTTATGTGGGCACATTTTGTGTTTTTGAAAGGCACAACGTGTCAGGTCATTGCCCAAAGACTGGTTGAGATTTTGATTATTTTGCAGAATCGTAACGAAGTACCTCAAGACTGACTTTTCATTTTCAGAGCTTCCTGTTTGATGTTTCTGTCTTTTGTTTACAAGTGATGCTTGTTATCGTTTGTAGATCTAGCAAAGAACCAGCTTTTTCTCTCCTGTTGCCTCAGTGGTTTAATTTGCTCTATTCTTGGAGTTGAAGTCCCAGCTGCCCTTGGACTTGAGACACGTGACACTGGCCTGTGCGCTTGGCAGCTCTTAACTGAGAGCATTCATTCACTCATTCATTCGTCAAACTTCTTGCAAGTACTGATGTGCATGGCGGCAGAGGGGGTGAAGGTACACAAAAGCGAGTAAGACGTGGTCCTTTCCCTCGGAGAGCTTGAGTCTCGTGGAGGAGAAAGGCCTGGTTTCAATAAACAGCAATGAGTTAAGGCAGAACGCGATGCCAGGACAAGGGACCCCATGCCGAGGGGTCACAGGAACTGACTCATCCCCAGGTGGGCCTCTGGGAAAGGGGTCACAATGTGAGTCCCAGCTGGACCTCAAGGAATGCTGGGAATTATGAAACGTGGAGATGGGAATTGGCAGCAGGGGGCAGGTCGAGAGCAGGTGAGCAGGGTCAGCGTTCCCCGCAGAGGGAATGAAGTGAGAGAAGGTGGAGGCTGGTTGACAGCTGAGGAGAGGGAAGCAGGGGTCTGGTCACAGAGGGCCTTGGAAGTTCTGCTATGGAATCTGTACCTGTAGGTCAGTGGGAGGCTACAGATGGATCTCGAGCAAGGAAGTAAGGGGAGTTGCCTTAACTCGTAAATAGATAGGGGGCTCTTGGGTGGCTCAGTCAGTTAAGTGGCTGCCTTCAGCTCAGGTCATGATCCCAGGGTCCCGGGACTGTGTCCCCCATGGGACTCCCTGCTCAGCCGGGAGCCTGCTTCTCCCTTTCCCTCTGCCTGCTGCTCTGCCTACTTGTGCTCTCTCTCTGTCAAATAAATACATTTAAAAAAATTTAAAAATAAAAATAAATTGTAGAAAGGCAAAAAATGATCAGAAGGGCATAATCTTCTGATTCCACTTTTGGATCCGATAACCAACCCATTGGGGTTTCTTAGGTATGCTTCTACCTCCCTTCTTTGGGGAAGAGTTTGTCTCCGACTCCCAGCTCCCTCTGGCCACGGGCTGCCCCTCGGGAACAAACCTCTCGAGCCCTCGGAGATGAGCCTCCGCTCCCTCGGAGCTGGGTCTGCCGTGCCTGCTGTAGCCCAGAGGGAGTGACAGTGATGATCACACCAAAGTTAACTCCTGCTTCTCGAATTTCATAAGCTCTTTCGAGCTAGGGATCTTGAGGTGTCAGTTAAGGATTCCAGGCTAGATCAACGTGGGCACAGAATGAAGTTCCCTCCGGCTGGCAGGTCTTACAGAAACGGACAAATAATTCTCCTTCTCACCCGGGCTGCAAACAAATTCCCGATGAATGAATTTGCTGAGCAAAACCTTAAGGGGAGCCATCTTCGGGAAATGGACAGAACTGGATCGAAGGGAGCCAGCTGGTCTAATCAATGCTCCCTGGTCAAACTTTCAGCAAATAGTGCATCTCCTTGAAATTCATCTTTTTTGTCTATAACATCAAAGTATCGAGAGATCCTAAGGTCCCTTGGCTCTCTGATTTGATGATTTGGCCCAACTTTATCTGTTAAAACATGTATTAGATAGGTTCTCTGTTTTTTGGTACATGTGTAATGGAAAGGACTTGAATCAATCACATTAACTTTGACAAGTTTTATAAATTCATGGTACATATAGACACTTCCTACCGCTAGTTCTAACGGGGTGGAGAGTGACCCCCCCGCCTCCCCAGACCGAGTGGGATCATTACACAGGCATTGGCACCCTCCACTTCCCACTGCAGGCCAGTGGCTTCCCCACACCGTTGAAGCTGGTCTTCCCATGGGATCTGCTTTGGACTCCGACACAGAACTGGAGGTGTGCCAGGACTAACTGAAGAGACAAACGTCAAGTGTTGTAAGCAGCACTGTGGCTTGTTCTTGTCACTGTCTCCCATTGAACTTGGCTGTCTACCTCTCAGATGCAAAATCTAGAAGCCCTCTTAGTGGGACTGGGAGGGAAATGTTGGATTAACATCTGTGGGTTGACTAGGCAGGGAGGATGAGGTTCACATTCGTTTGGGATGAGGGGAAGACAGAAAAGGGGGAGGTGAGGGAGAGAGGGAGGGAGGACACGAAGGAGGAAGGGTTAAGTCGGGTTCGCAGGCCTGTGTCCAAGCCTTGTATCGCTTTTTTGTTTTGGGCTGGGCTCCGTTGCCCAGGAAGATCTAGGAGGTGGGCCACCTCCTCTCTGTCCTACCAGGGGGACCGTTGGGGGACTCAGTCCCTGTCCCCCGCAGTTGGTCAACACCCGCTGTGCCAACTGCTGGCTCATTGGGCCCCAGCGAGACTATGCCCTGTGTACTGTTGAAGCTTCCAGAAAGTGTGCAAATGCCTTGCAGGTGCAGAGGAGAAGGAAGATGGGGAAAACAGTGTCGAGCCACTGGTCTACTTTCCCCCAATTCCTGCGGCTGAGCAAGAGGCAGCTCTCCAGGGTGGTCCTTCCAAAGGTGACCCATAGTGTGGGGTGCCTGCCCTTCCTAACCACCCCCCCCAACCAGGCCTCCCTCACGCTCTTATCTGCCCAGTGTCGGCTCCCTTGTCCATCAGTGACGCCACTCCCCGCCCAGAGTGAGAGCTCCGGCTCCCCCAGATTCTCTCAGACCTTCGGAATTCTCTGCTTTGGTGCATAGATTTGACTGAGTTTTGAGTGGAGTGGGAAAAGCTCTGGTTCTGGACAGGGTGGGCTGGGGAGAAGGCAGGGACCTCCGCTCTGGGTGGGGCTCTCACCCTTGAAAGACCCAAAGACAGACACCGCTGGCCACTTCTCACTGGAGACCACCCATCGGGCCCCTGTGAGGCAGGTGTTTTCCTTCTAGTAGAGCGACGTTGGCCATTTTTCCTGAGAAAAATTACTGTCTTTAGAAGGAATTTCCTTGTTAACCATGTTATTTGAACACATGGTGCCATTTTTACACATTTTATTCCTCATCTGAAGGTTTGTAGAGCTTATCTTCTTTTAAGAGGTATGTGTATATGGTGTGGGGTTATGCAAGTGCACATGTGGTGTGTGTACAGTGTATGTGGTGTGTGTGTGTCGTATATGTATGTGGTGTACGTGTGTGAGTGGTGTATGTATGGTGTGTGTGATGTGGAAGTCTGATGTGCGTGGCGTGTGTGTTCTGTGTGTGGCATGTCATGTGTGTGTGTTGTGTGGTATATGTGTATGTGTGCGGCGTGTTGATGTGTGGTGTGTGGGGTATGTGTGTACTGTGTGTGTGGGGGGGTGCTGATGGAGAATGGTGAGAAAGAAGCTAGCAGGAGGCCTCTCCCTCCCCCCTCACTCTGGCGGAGGCCAAGAAGCTCCACTCATGTTTTCTGCATCGGATTCTTTGCAAGACTGTGCTCGTTTACTCTGAGAGCAGGCAGTGCCTCGCTGCTGACGGGATCCCGACTTTGTGCAGGATGGCAATACACACCATCCCAAGAGTTCCCCTCCAGCGGCCGGGAAGGCTTCACAAAGGAGCTGGTGTCGAACTCCACCGACATTGTGTGTGTGTGTGTGTGTGTGTGTGTGTGTGTGTGTGTCCCCAGCCCTGGCGTGTAGTTGCAAGCCCGGTGCTTCCCGGCCGAGGCGGCCAGGTGGGAAAGCCGTCCAGTTGGAAGAGCAGAGGGAAAGTGACAACATGGATTCAAATTGTCTGGCTCTCCGTCCGCACAAAGAAGAAGATTAGCCTGAAAAACAAGTTAGTAAATGGGAGCAGAAGTAGAGGGAGGGAGGCAGGATTCTAGAGATGTTCTGTACCGACATCTCCCCCCTCTTCCTGTCGGGGCTCTTCGACTGGACTAATAATTACACTGGCCTAAGTCAGATGGACGGGAGAGGGCGGGAGCCTGGAGAGCTGGGAGTCTCAAAGAAAGGACCAGCGCAGCCCGCTTTCATGCACGTTTTTTCACTTCTTTGTGAAGATCTGACAAAACACAGGGGGTTTGAGTTTGGGATAGCAAATTAGAAATGACTAAGTTGGTCGATAGCGTCTCCTCAGCCTTCCGTTCCCCATCTCTGGCGATAAGGATGCTTTCCTCCCTGTACTGGGAGGTTCCGTCGTTTGGGAGATTTATCTCCTGCTTTCAGGGGGACCAAAGAGGGTCGGAATGTCCTTCTTGTGTTGTTGTTTCTTAAGTAACTTTATTTTTTTTTCAAAGATTTTATTTATTTATTTGAGAGAGAGCACAAGCAGGGGGAGCAGCAGAGGGAGTAGGAGAAGCAGGCTCCCTTCCTGAGGCTCGATCCCAGGACTCCGGGATCCTGACCTGAGCCGACGGCAGACGCTTACCCGACTGAGCCACCCAGGTATTCCCCCGCTTGAGTAACTTTAACTCAATATAATCCAAAGGGGGTATCTAGAGAAGGAGAGGAGGGGAAAGAACGGAAAGCCAGCGCCCAGCCACCACGGGGCGATCCCGCAGGTTTTGGATGGGTTAGCAATGCGATTCCTTTGATAGACAACACGAACCACCTCTCCTGTTGCTTGAGCTCCAACTGCACGTTTGGCCTCAGCTTCGAGGTGCTGCTTTTTGTTTGTTTGCAAGTGTATTGGAAAGTTTATTTTAATGCCCTTCTGAGTTAGGAGAAAATATACTTTCCTCATTTAAAAAAGTCAAATCGTTCCAAATGCGTTGAAGTTTCAGGCATTTTATGGGATTAACACTCAGGGTGGAGTAATAGTTCCGCTGAAGTTTTGGGTGGAAAGAGAGAAAAACATACCAGATGAGACCGTGAAGCAGCCCAGCACTGTCCTTTAGGATTGCCTGGAGGTCTGGGAGTTGCCTCACCCAGCTGGCCCTAAACAGCTTGGCCCTTGGGTGTCCTTATTTGTGTGGAGGGATTGGTAATATGTAGATGTCCTGAGAACTGCATAACTCCATAGGACTCTCAGGCACATATGCTTTTTCCTTGATTTCGAATCTTGTACAAGGCTCCACTTTGTCAGAATGACCTTGGCCTTTTCACCCTTTTAATATCAGAAAGGTGGACTGTTCCAGCTGCCGGTACCGAGTGTGGTCACACCTGTGCCTTCAGTGCATGTGGGATTACCATGAGCAAAGTCCCCTGAGCCAGTGGACCATATAGAAAAGGTGAGGTGGGATATGTGCGTGTCGGTGGGCCGAGGGACGGGGAGCTGGGGAAGCAGGTGGGTTGGCGATGGTTCTCCACTGTCCCGCTCACTGGCACTGCCCAGCAGATGGGCCTCCCCTGCCCCAGGGGCTGTATGCTGGAGGCACAGGCTAGGGACACTAGAGAGACAGCAGGGAACTGAGCCATAAGGAGTCCCCTTCAGGCTCCTCTGAAGGACTCAGACACAACCCCCTGAAATGCCCACCCCACAGAGGGCACCAATAGCGACTCGGTGTGAGCCAGTAAACTTCAACAACCAGCAGGAGGTGTCTAGCTGGGCCTAATCTTATCCCTAACTCTCAGTCCAAGAAGTGGAGGCAACCAACAGGAAAGGGACTACATTGGGACCCAGTGAACTAAAGAAACACCAGCTCTTTCCCCTCTCCCTGCGCCATCCCCAACACCAGAGGAGCCTTGCCCTGAGGGTCAGGAGCTGATTCAGAGCCCAACCCTGACCCCTCTCTGCACACATTCAGGGTCTGATCAAGTCAGTCCTTGAGGAGGGGAGAAGATGAGCCTGAAATAGAATTTGAGGTTAAGTCTATGGTATGCACTCAAAAATGGCGTCAAGGGGAGGAAATAGGAGAGTGGACACAGTATCATCGAAAATAACCACTGGACGTTATGCTAGGGGGGGTGAGTCAGACAGAGAAAGGCCAATACTGTATGATCTCACTTCTGTGTAGAATTAAAAAAAAAAAAAAAGGTGGACCAAAGGGGGGGGTGAATCAAAAGGTACAGATTTCCCACTATAAAATAAATAAGTCCTGGGAATGTAATATACAGCATGATGTATAGTTAATAATACCGTACAGATATTTGAAAGTTACTAAGAGAGTAGATCTTAAAGTTCTCACCACAGGAAAAAAAAATTTGTAACTAGGTGTGATGAGGGAGGTTAACAAGACCTTCCCGTGATGATCATTTCATAATATATGCAAATAGTGAATCATGTTGTACAGCTGAAACTAATCTAAAGTTCAACGTCACGGGCCCCTGGCTGGCTCCCTTGGAGGAGCTTGCGACTCTTGACCTTGGGGTTGTGAGTTCAAGCCCCACGTTGAGTGTTGAGATTATTTAAAAACAACAACAACAACAACAACAACAACAAAACAAAAAAACAACTTTAAAGTTCTATGTCAATTACACCTCAATTAAAAAAAAATCATTGGAAAAAATAAAACTGTTTCATGCTTCTACCCCCACGGAGTTGAGAACTGTCCTGTAAATTGATACAGGTGTCATACAGTAGAACGGTGACACGGGCTACAGGTGGCCCCAGGTTCTGGGTAACGGTGTGAGAGCCAGTGGGTTTGGACTCAGTGTAAGGAATGACTGGAGGTCGAAGAAGCCGGCCATGGAAGAATGAGTTCTTCGTGTCTTCAAGGAGGCGGGCTGACGGGAAATCGGAGCACACAGATGCTCCCTAAAGTCACTCCAAACCCAGGGCTTTTCTGCCTCTTCGGGGACCCTGGGAGAGGTGAGTGGACAGAGGTAGCTCAGGAGAAGGGGGCAGGCAGGGGATGGTCTGCAGCTGCGGATGCCCCCGGGCCGGTCAGGGCCTGGAGGTCGGTGGTACATGGAGTTGGACTTCTCCCGTTGCCTTTGCCTGGCCTGGGGCAGGCTCTTCTGAGGGCCCCCGCCGCCTGCTGGCTGTGGCTGTGATGGTGTTTGACCACAGTTGCACTAGCTGCAGCACTGGGTCTGCCCCAAGGCTTCCCAAGGGGGGTGCAGTGGTGAAAGCCACCCACAGGGCCCTTGACTTTCAGGCCACCCTGCCTCTGCTCTCCCAGGAGGGCCGGCCCCTCTCCTCCGCGTGGCCCTCTCTGCTGTGGTGTGAGGTGGACGTGAACTTTTGCAAGTGGGAAGGGCCAGGCCCCAGAGCCCTCGCCCGGGGCAGTTAGGAGGTACCTCTAGAGCTTGGTCGTGGGACTTTGTGCGCTGGTTGCTGCTAATTTCAGATTTGGGGGGAAGAAAGAAACCCAAAATCACATGTGAGATCATGCAGTTGCCCCAGGGCTCAGCAGGCCCCAAAGAACCTAGGGGTTCAAGTCCTAAGATTCCATGGGCCTCAGTCCTCACACCTATTTCCCTACAGCGTCAGTCCTTTTATATCTTCCCCCTCTTGACTAAGTAAAACATCATTTCTCTCCCCCAGCCTCATCCTTGCTGGGCCCAACCGCCTCCTTGGGTTCATGGGCAGAAGGCTCTGGTACTTGTGCAGGAAGAGGCCCACAGCAGACTTTGCAGTGAGGCCAAGGTTGCCAGATTCAGCCAACAAAAAGATCGCACACACAATTAAACTTGAATTTCAGAGAAACAGCAGTGTGATATTTGGGACATACTTGCACAAGACCTTCCTTATTGTTTATCAGAAATTCCAATGTAATCGGGCAACCTGGGGTATCCTGGGGTATCCTTGCCCCCGGCATTGGCGCAGTGTGTTGGCACTTGCCGCCTCCCACAGCCCCAAAAAACAACTAGGGGGATCGACTTCTTTCGCTGAGTGCCACACTACCTCACATTGCTTTAAAAACTGCCCTTCTGGTTTGATGTGCCTTTGCTCAGCGCTGTGACGAGCCCTCCCCCGGGATCTTCGGCAAGCCTCTGAGCTTCTCTGAGGGAAGCTGCTTACCCACGAGGCTGAAGGGTCAGCCGCCTTTGTGTCAGGGCGCCTGGTTTGGGAGGGCTGCCCACCTAGCTGGTCTGGGTTGAGCTGGGCTTTCCAGTCAAATGCCTGTTTTCCACTGAGGGGCTTTTGCTCTTGTCCTGTCATCTGACCGTGGTGGAATGTTCTAGTCCAACCGAGGGGCTCCTGTATCATGAACCGCAACGACTCAGGTCCATGCTCCATCCTTGGGCCCCCAGGAAGTGTGTTGGCTTCGGGCAAACGTTCTCATGTCCTGTCAGCTCCTGCCCTGCCTATGAAGTGTCTCCAGAAGGAGAGGCCTTCGTTAAGGCCTTCGTTAAACCGCCTTGCTTTATAGAGGCCAGAAAGTCACCTGAGTAACTTTTTCTAGAACCAAATGTGCTGTGCCCATCCAGACAGAAAAGCAGTTAGAAATATTAAGATGGCAGCTTCTTAAAATTCTGCCTGATCAGGCTTTCGATCTACCTGAATGGAAGACAGAACACGGGGCAGTCGTCCGGAGTGCTGGTCGCCTCACAGGGCTGTTTTAAGGCATGTGAGCCGTGACTTTGGAGTGTTGTCTCACGTAAGAGCAACCTGAGTGTGCGTGCGTGTCTGTTTAGTGTAAGTGCAACGAGCCTGTGCGTCCTCCGAGGGGGCAGTCGGCCAGCCTGTCTCCTGTCACACGGTGTTTCTTCAAAGTGGTAAACACACATACAATCCATATCGTGTTTTAAGGAGACAGTGGTTCAAAGGCTTTGCTAGGCTATTTTTAACATTGAAGTCTGGAAGGAAAATGATGTCATGATGCTGGGAAAAGGGTCCAGATATTCCAGTAGACCACAGCTGAAGAATTCTGGGTTTTATTTGTGTCTCACAGATTTGGGATCATTCAAAGAAGGTGTCTTAAACCCCACATTCCTAAAAGCTTTGCAGCTTGAGCTGTGCCTGGAGCAGCTTTTCCTCCTGCAGTTTGTCAACTAGACACAGGCCTGGGTGGGAATGGGGGAGCTGGTGGGAAGGCAGGAGGGGAGGGGTCTTTTCCTGACAGCAGATGGATTCGCATTCCGGGGGAGCAGAAGGCCAACAGCCATGTTAAGGTGAGGAGAAAACCATAATAGCAACAAAAAGATGATCCTATTAGGTTTTCCTGCCTCTGTTGTGTGATCTTGGACAAGTTGCTGAACCTCTCTGATTCTCAGTTATCTCTTTAGTAACGTACGGCAATACAGACCTCAGAAGATTTTTGTGGGTATTGACAAGTTAATGAATGAGAGCAGCTGTTTTAGCACATGGTACATCCTAGGTTAAACAAGCATTAACTCTTGTCTCTGCTTTCCTTTGACTTTGTTCCATCAGCATGTTTTTTTGGCTTCCCCTCTGTTTACAAGGGAATACGTGTTACAAAGATATCCCCAAATTACTCCGGCCTACCATCTTTAAGTAGGAGAAATAAAGTCATGGGGTGGGGGAAGAAGGAGAAAGAATATGTCTATGTGTCCTGTTCCCTTTGGGAGTGGTTCACCTGTCTTCGGGAAATAGGGGTTTTATTTGCAGATGAGTGCAGTCCTGACATTGTCCATGCAAAGGCCGGGGACTTCAGGGGCTGGGTTTCTCCCGTGGGGATGGAAATTGTCTGATAAAGGAAGGTTGCCTCTCTTGGCCAGCACTCCCAGAACTGCCTGGGGCTGCTTTGATATTTAAGTGCGAGGCAACAGGCTTTCGGGGAGGCTCTGACCATTGGTGGGCTTCTCAGTGAGAATTGTATTCTTTATCATTTATTTCACTTTTGCCCTACTGCCTGGGTTTCTTCTTTATTTGTCTGTACTGGGAAGACTAGAGATAGTTGATTATTGTTCTGGGGGACACACAGCCAACTCCCAGGCAAAAGGGAGCAAAGCAGGCCCTGAGAGGGAGGGTTGAGACCTTGCTCTCAGAACCTGGCTTGGAAGGTCATGCCTGCTCATTCCTCTCCAGGAGAGAACGTTGGTCAGCTTTGGGTGGGGTACGGAGGAACCTCTTGACTATTGTGCAAAACCTGGAAACTGCCCCAGCTTCCTCCTCTCTTCTGCTTACTGCTCATACAGTCCTTTTATCCCACTGACTTCTTTTTATGGAAGAAAGAGCCTCGCGAATGACCCATCTGGTGGTCATGGTACAGGGGTCAGTTGGTCAGTTATCCTGACGAGAAAGATCCCCTCCTGGAAGGATGAGGCTCTGCCTACTGTTGCTGTTTGCTGACCTGCCTGCTTCATCTGCTGACCAGGCTCTAGTGTTGGGTCAGTGGCCTAAATGATGAGAGGATGAGCCCCACAGAATGACAGCCCAGCAGGCTGGGGAGACCTTGTGAGACGGGGCAGATGGCGCTCCGGAGGTGGGCATCCGTCTTTCTAGAGCAAATGATGTTTTTGAGCTAGACCTACTGAATGAACTTCAGCCTCTGAAGCCAGAGCAGAACATTCTGAGTGGCAGGAACAGGATATGCAGAAGGCCAGAGACAGGCACAGAGGTTGGGAGGAACTGCGGGTGCCCGTGATGGTCAGCGCACCATGTGGAAGGAGGGAATGAGAAAGCTGGAGAGGGCAGTAGGGCCTGGGCTGTGCGGGGCCTTCCCTCAGACAACTCTGCTTCCTGGGCTGAAGATGCCCTCCCTGTTGGCATCTGCACATAGAAGCTCCAGGTGAGGCTTGGGATAGAGATGGGGGCCTAGAGGCACATGGCATATGGACTGGCCACCTCCTCTGGACTTCCTTCCCACTTCAGTGCCCACAGGTCCCACCTGTAACAATACCAACACCTTCCTTGCTTCACTGGATGGCCTTCTCTTTCTTCTGCCTTGACTTTGCCACCAATATGTCGAGCTATAAGTTCTGAAATATTAATGTCCCAGGAGCCTCACTGAACCAGGAACTCTCAGGACTTGGTGGATACATACCCCAGCTTCCTGGCTACCATGGGTGCGATAACTGGGCTGTTTGAACCTGGCTTTCAGAGTTTCCCTTATGGGATTAAACCCCATTTGTCCAAACTTGGGCATGCAGATATGATCAGAACTCAAATTTCAACTTCCTGGTGCCCACCCCCCAACTTCACCCCTCCATTTTTTTTTTTTAATCCCCAGGGGGCTGAGTGCTTTCCAAAATTTGATTCCTTATAGAGAATTATATTAGTAAGCTAGTGGCTTGGTTGTCAAAGAACAGCCAAAATCATAGTGCCGTAAAAAAAGATAAGAATTTTTTTCTCTTACCGGTGTGAGCAGTACAGGAGAGATGGTGGTGCTGGGAGTTCAAGGACCCAAGATCCCTCTCTCTCTCGTTGGCTGGTAGATTAGTCAGGAGAGGCGAGGTTATGCTACAGTGACAAACAATCCCCACATCTTAGTGGCTTAAAAGGATAGTTTTATTTCCCCGTTATGCTCCCTATCCACTGAGGGTCAGCAAAGGGGTGTTGTCCTTATCTGGGACTCAGGCTGATCAACAGCCACTACTGGAACATTTCTGGTGGTCACAGCAGCAGCCTCATATCAGTGAGTGACATGTTCACACACAACTCAATGGGCAGAAATTCGCCAACAGGTGTGCCGGGACAGAGGTGAAGACTAAACAGTGGCAAGCAGTGTGAAGGGTGGCAACACGCTGCCATTCACAGAGGGCTTCCAACCTCTGGGTCTCAGATGGCTGCTCTGTCTCCTACCAGGACACCCGTGTTTCAGTCGGCAGAAAGGGGACAAGAGAGGTGCAGGGCCTGCCCCTTCCCTTTCAGGTTGTGATCCAGACAGTGGTCATCCCCTTGGTCCAGATGTGGTCACAAGGCCAAGCAAGATGCATGGACAGCTGGGAATTGTAGTTCTTTTTTTTTTTTCTTCTAAGATTTAATTTATTTATTTGACAGAGAGAGAGACAGTGAGAGAGGGAACAGAAGCAGGGGGAATGGGAGAGGGAGAAGCAGGCTTCCCGCTGAGCAGGACCCTGGGATCATGACCTGAGTTGAAGGCAGATCTTTAATGACTGAGCCACCCAGGCACCCCTGGGAATTAGTAGTTCTTATGTGAATGGCCATGTGGCCAGATAAAACTTGTGGAAACATTGGAGACTCGATTCGGGGACATCACTAGGAGGTCACTTTGGCAAAAATTCCTAGTACTTTCAGTTAATGCTGGAGTATCTGAGAAAGATGTGAGGGAGGCATTTAGGATCATTTGCTTTCTAAGACAACTTACTCATTCAGTTTCTGGCCCTAGAATCAAAACCCCATGGGTAGAGATCTTCTTTATGGTCTATTTTTAAAAAGACTCAGTAAATAGGAAGGTTCCATGAATACTTGTCACAAATACTTGGAGAATTGCTCCAGGATCTAGTTCTGAATTGAATGGCCATGAGGTTGTTGCTATTTCTTTATTACAAGTGAGTGTTAACCTTCATGGACAGCCACAGCTGTCTATCATATTTGAAATCGGGAGAGATCTTGCGATGTTTTGAAAAGAAGTCTATCTGTATTCAATGGGTATTCCCTAGAACAAAGCCTGGAATTTTTACTTAAAGTTCTTCCCCCTCCCCCGCCGGGAGAAGTGTTGGGAGCACACTCCAGTCTCCGGCCCCAGCTGAGCTTTCGGCTGACAGCCAGCACCAAGCACCTGCCCCAGGAGGTTGCTACGTCCATGGCAAGGCCTTCATGTGACACAGCCCCAGCCGACATCTGAACGCAACGGCATGAGAGTCCCCAGGAGAACCTCTAGCTGAGGTCTGTAAACCCACTAGACTATGGAAGATAATGTTATTGTCTCAAGTCAAGTTCTGTGCTGGTTTGTTGTGCAGCAGCGGTTGACTGGAGCATGAGGGATTTGTACCGACATCCTTTACGGGACTTTCTAAGCTTTCCTAAATGCTCTAAGTACAAAAACAAACTGTCCCATGAAAGCAAGTCAAGAGCCTTGGAGAGTGCACCAAAGACTAACCACATGGGGTTCAAGGGTGCAGTGAGGTGTCACACAGCCTCTTGGCACAGAGAGAGAATGCTGATGACGTGGGAAATTCCCAAACGCAGAAAGTGCACTTGTGAGGAAAGAGGCACTCTTCTAAGGATAGGGACGTCTCTCTACTGCCAATGGTGAGGTGCCAAGGGAAACAGTGTTATCCAAAGACGAGAAGAGGTGATTAGGGACAACCTGGATTTGACCTTCAGGAAAGCTGATGACTTCAGGACCCTCCAGTCTGCCCACGTGTAGATGGTGGAGCAGTTCTCCTTGGTCTTTTTGCTGGAGGGGTGGAAAGAGGAAGGATGAACAAGAGACACACAATGACGGCAGCAGGCATTCCCAGCCACTACTCAGCAGTCTCTTTCCCTTCAGCCATGCTGACAGAACCCTCGTTTCCTGGGGACATGTGTGTATGTGTCCCAATGCAGTGGCCCAACCAAAAAGCTACACTTTCCATCTCCCTTGCAGTGAGTAATGTCCATACAACACAGTTCTGGCCAAAGAGACACCGTTCAGCTTGTTGTCTGAACCTTCTGGAAAGTCTGTCAGTGGGTGCAGATTCACAGGCATGTGTTTTGCCCTTGACCCACCCACTCCCTTAGGTCTGGGGCGGAGCTTATGAACTTGGAGTTTACAGGCGCTCCTGCCCGTATGGATCTGCCGGCCCAGAGACCGCGCTTGCGGAACCACCGCTGGGCCACCCTAAGAAATGGGGTGGAAAATCTCATGTGAGTGGTTTTTGATTCCTTCCAGCCCCAGAGCAACCAGGGGGATGTCCGGGGGGAAGGGGTGAGTCGTGACCAGAAGCTTGGAGGGAACACCACTGTCGCCATTGGGATAAACAATGTGCGCCTTTTGTTCTTCAGGAAGGGTGGGCACGTGACCAGATAAGGGCGTGCTCCCCTGTGGCGAGTCCCCACGCGTTCCCCACGCCGTGGCCGGGCCCCCATCGCGGCCAGCAGGTCCTCACCTGGCTGCGGTCGGCCGTCCAGCCTGCGGGAGGGCTTCTGCACGGCAGGCGTGTTGGATCCATCATGACTTGGTTGTTACCATACACGGTGTTTATTTTTCTTCATAAAAAGATGCAAGCTGTGTGCCTCCAAATGCTGGAAGCTCAGAATATTCCATTTGTTTGTGGAGACACAGACTGGATGGCACAATTTCAATCAAACTATGAAATGCAGCCTGGCATGCCTGGAGAGAGAGAGAGAGGGAAAGAATAACACTGTGTGCTCTTCTTTCCGAGAAGCCTGAGAGCTGCACACTCCGTTAACCCTTCAGTGCCCGGAAGGGGTCCTGGCGGGCATATGCGGGTAACCAGGGAGCCCCGGCCAGAATGCCGGCGCCTCTCGCTGCAGACAGGCCGGGCCGCGTGGCACGCGCTGTGCTCCCACAGATTTACCCTGGGTAACCAGGCCTGTGCCCTTTGGTTCATTGGCTATTTCTCTCCTCATTACAAAAATATGATCACTTTAAATTTTTCAGGAAACAAAAAGTAAAGATAAAAAGGAAAACGAGCTATAATGTCTCCCTGTTTCTATCTATTATCTAAGCTGCTTTTTTCAACCACGGACATCTTTCAGGGGCAGCCTATGCGGTCTATATGCGAAATGGTGATGCCTGAGTATCATTCCACCGTGGGGCTGCCCCGAGGGATGGTTGGTGAGTTGCCAGCTGTGTTTATCGTTAGACCTGCGTCTTCCTGGCCCTTTGTTTTACAATCTGCCTAGGCTCACCTCTTTGCAGTGTAACTGCTGGGGAAATGCTGTGAAGACCAGTGCGGAGCTGCCCTCCTTGATGCCTGCGCTCACCACAGGCCCCCAGCACCAGACCCTCCGGATCATAACGGTCACTTTCTGTAAGCATCTGTTTTCTCTTAGATGTCTGAATGATTAGCATATCCTGACATGGGAAATTTTCCTGTAATAAAGATTTTTTTCCTTTTTATAAATTATGGTTATAAGCTTCTGATTATTATAATAATAGTATTTATTTGACTGTTTGCTAATTGCAGTTTTGGTTTGTTTGTTGTTATTGTTGTTATGAAAATGTGCAAACAGGGGCACACCTGGGTGGCTTCATTGGTTAAGCCTCTGCCTTTAGCTCAGGTCATGATCTCAGGGTCCTAGGATCTAGTCTCGAGTCAGGCTCCCTGTTCAGCGGGGAGACTGCTTCTCCCTCTGCCTGCTGCTCCCCCTGCTTGTGCCTTCTCTTGCTCTCTCTCAAATAAATAATTAAAATCTTTTTTATTTTTTTAATTTAATTTAATTTTATTTTAAATAATGTGTGTGTTTTTAAAATTTATTATTTATTTGACAGACAGAGATCACAGGTAGGCAGAGAGGCAGGCAGAGAGAGAGAGGAGGAAGCAGGCTCCCTGCCGAGCAGAGAACCCGATGCAGGACTGGATCCCAGGACACTGAGATCATGACCTGAGCCGAAGGCAGAGGCTTAACCCACTGAGCCACTCAGGCACCCAATTAAAATCTTTTTTAAAAAAGGAAAATGTTTAAACTGTGAGAAAGTTGAAATAATAGTACAAGGAACACCCACATACTTCATCTAGATTTACGTATTTACATTTTGCTACGGATAGGATGTATTGAGTTCTATAGGAGTCTGTATTTAAACTTTCCTATCAACTGCAGCACTATTATCCCACTAAGAAAATATCAATAATTTCATAGTAACAGCTGACGTCTAGTCCCTGTTTAAGGTAGCCCAGTATATGCAAAGTATTATTTCACTATATAACACGTAGCAATAACATTCAGGGCTCTCAATCCTGGCTTATACATCACAAACTCAGGGCCACATTTTTAACAAGTGCTGGGCCTTGAATTCAAAATCCTTCAAAGAACCTTGACGGGTAGGGACGGGAGGGGAGGATTTGGCTGAAATGGGAAGTTGTTCTGTCAATCGGCACACGTATGGGAGACGAGATACCGAGGGGCCCCTGATGCAGGGACAGTGACCGGGCGGAGAAGAGTGACCACCTGGGGTACTCCAGTCACTGCCCCCGGGTGCCCCTGCCACCGTGAGCCCTGCAGTGGGGAGCCAACTCAGCTGCAGGAGATGGGATGTTGTGTCAGGATGCCGGAGACAGTGACCCCAGTGGGAGCCCAAGGATGCCTCGTCCTTTGCACAGGCTGGTTGTGAGTTTCTATGTGCAGACTGTTTGCTGCTCTGTTGCCTGTTTCTGACTCCCCATGGGGAGAAAACCAAAGTTTGAGCCCCAAGTTCCCTGAGACTTTCATTGCCAGGAACGTCCACTTCATTGGGAACTTAGAACTACCATGTCTTTCAGTAGCCTAAGGAATGAGCACTGAACTTTCTGGCCTGCTTAACGGAGTACCGTCTCTCCTGCACTGACTACAATAATGTGCTTTATTTCCCCACTTTTTATTAGCTCTCAGCTAAAGGCTTTGCTACATGAGCCCCTGTGGCCTTCTTTTTGGGAGCAGTGGAAAGCTCATGCAGTGGTAAACCAAAGCCATTGAAAATGAGATTAAAAAAAAAAAAAAAAAGAGAAGGAAGGAAGGAAGGAAAAGAAAGAAAGGATTTTAGCAGTGACAGTGGTTTGCCATCTTTGATCTTATAAATGCAACCTCTTCCTTTTATATTTGTTTGGATTTATATTAAGTTGGATTATGTAAGCAGGCAGGGTGTTTTTTTTTATGAGACTGATGATGCCAATGTAAAAACAAAAAAGTTAAAATCTTATAATCACATAAAACAGATTAAAGTGGGGGATGCACCACAGGGATATGTCTGGGATGCGTCTGAAAGTTGGATTTCTGCTCTGTTTCCGGAGTGTGGCTTTCTTTTGAAACATCTTTGCAGTAGGTTTAAAATCATCAGTAATTTTTAATTGGTGACAAAAATTTGGTATTTGCAGTGGGCGGGGGGTGGGTAGAGAAGGAGAAGGAGGGAGACAGACAAGGAGAGAAGGAGACGGGGAGGTGGTTGGCATCAGGCGTCATCAGGGACTTACTTGGCTGTTAGCCTCAGTGTGGCCATTTCTGAAGCCACTGACTCCAGGCTGAGCCTAAGCCTCCTCAAAGCCTCTTCATCTCTGGCCTTGAACATCCCAATTCAGATAGGTCTGGACTCCATCAGCACCAATGAGCTCTTCAAAAGCGGGACATTACAGTCTTTATTGCATTACCTGGGGCAGTAAACGTACAGAACCCCCCTCCCCCAATCAAAACTATAATATAAATTTTATATTTAACCATAATTAGAAGGAAATTTGTGAGTTGATAGTATCTATAAAATATCTATCACAATCAGGCTATGAACAAAAGCTTTTCTCAGGTTTTTTTGAGCACTGCTTAGGGAGAAATCCTAATTCTCCCATATTTTTTTAATATGTAAAACTCTAAAGGACAGAAGTCCAAAATGCCTCTGTGATTTCTCCGGACTACCTGAAACTACCGTCATGTGAGCTCTCTGTCCATTTACCCATCCACGCACCTGTCGACGCACCTGTCCATCCATTTACCCCCCATCCATGCCTGCATCTAACTATCTACCCATCCCTCCATTCATACACCGCCCACCCACCCACGTACCCATCTATCCACCCACCCAACCATCTACCCATTTGGTTATTGTTTCAACTTCTTTTAAGCATCTACGGTATTAACCGTGTTTCCAGCTTTGGTAAACTTGAGGATTTAACATCTGCCGTGCGTGCACATGTCAGACACACGTTGTTCTGGACAACCGGATGATATGCTTGAATCACCTTGCCTCTGTGTCTATCTCCCTTGATACCTCCCGCTTGCTTGCGAGGAGTCCTCCTCCCAGGGGCGTGCTTTTCAAATACAAAGAAGTCCAGCCAGAGTCCACACACCCAGCCACCTTCCTTATTGGACTCGCACACTTGGGGCCACCATCAATGTGTCCTAGCAGCCCAGATGCTAGGAACAGCTCCTATATTCCATTGTCCTCTGAAATGATTCCAACGAGCCAACGCTAAACCTACTCACCCTATTCCCTCATTCTTCCCATGGAAACCACAATAAAGGCTCTTACCCCTGTTCTCCCCTGACTCCCTCTGCATCCCCCCACCCGCTCTCAGGCTTCCCTATACGGTGCGTTGTGACATAGTGGCGTGCTGTGCCCTCTCCTCTTGGGAACTGGGACTAACGCACCATCATTTCACCGGCAGTCCTCTCCTGGTCTGTTGGCCTTGGCATACCAGAATAATATTAAAAACCTATTAAAATCTGCTAGCCACAGCACCATGAAAATGAGCAAAACAGAGTCTCTGCTGTAAGAATCCTTGCAATTTGGAGGTGGACATGGACAAGCAAACTCAGATTGACAACACAGTGCAGGAAATCCTAGATTCAGCTTTGTGCCAAGAACACCAAGGGCAGATCCTGGAACGGCTGCTTTGGAGCCCATCTTGAAAGGAGAGAAGGGGAGAAGCCTACACAGAGCACAGAGCTGGGGCGGGTGCGGCACAGTAAGAGGGGCCGGAAGTTTGGTGTGGCTGGGATGCAGGTGCGGGATGGCAGGAAGGCTTAGGTTGGTGAATCGAGACAGTCTCAAATGCCAAGCCAAGGAATGTGACATTGATTTCCGAGTGACGAGGAGCCGATGAGGGCTTGTCAGCAAGAGATGAGACGGAATGTCTCCTGCGTGGGTGGACTCTCTAACCTGGCCCATCAGGGACTTGAGGAGTGCACAGAGGTGTTGGGGGTGGGAAGGATTGAAGAATTGCTCTGGAGGCTAAGAAACCAGGCTGGGGACTGAATATGGGAAGTCTTGAGCATCTGAATGGGCCACAGGTGGGGGATGCGTTCCTATTAGGGAAGATGGGCCTGGAGGGGTGGATGGGATGGAAAGGGCAGGATGAGGGAAGGGCAAATGTTTACCTGCCTGTAGAACTTGCCAGGGAAACCGAGTTAGGGGTGGCCCATGAGTGTGGTGTAACGCCTACCCGAGCCTTAGCTGGGAATGAGATTGCCGGGAGAGAAAGCGGAGCACAGAGAACTGCGGAAGCCCTGGTAATCCCTCTTGGGTCCTCCCCAGTCTATTCATGTCCTCTTCTCTTCTGCCCCTCCAGCCTCTCCTTATTGCTGCATGTTGCACGCCCCGTGGGCAAGCGCATGAGCACGCACCTGGGTGGGATCAAGGTGGGGTTCTCTGGAGTTTGCTGGGAGGTGAGGTAAGTACAGGGGGAGAGGTTGAAGCTTTTGGGGCGATGCCGGATACTTGAAACCGAAGTGGAAAAAGATAGGAGAGAGGACTTCACTTTAAAGAGAGGAAGGGGGTCTCCTTCTCAACACTAAGGGAGCAGGTGAGAACTGGCGATGGGGAATGATTTGGGGGTGGAGGGACTATTAGCGCCGAATGTTTCTCCTTTCTCAGTGAGTCTGGGGGGAGAGGTGGGTGACTTGTGGGCATTGTGGGCATGTTGGTGGCCCTTGGAAGAGTGGGAGAGACGCTGTGTGGCCCGTGTAGGTGCTGGGTGAACCGCATTGCATGCCTGCTGGGCCCCGGGGGCCGGTGGCTGTGCAAAGGCCTGGAGATGAGTGTCCCAGGTTTGGCCTTCATAGAACAATGCCCTGGTGGCGGAACTTGCAGCCTCACCCCAGATGCCCGACAAAGCACAACAGAAGTTCTCCAACAGCCACGAGTCGGAGCCCCAAGGGACTATGACCGGCTTCTCAGACAATGTGGCATTTGAGGGTGTCTTAAAGTGTGTGTAAGAGTCTGAGAAAGAAGACCGAGGCTTAGGTTGCAAATATGACAAGCAGAAACCTCAAACCCCCTTGGTGGGGGAGTGTAAGTGAACCTAAGTGGTGGGGGCCGGGAATGAGGACAGTTTTAAAATAATGCCTGTGGCTGTTTCTCCATCTTGGAGAATGGAGATCTTCCCAGTGTGTGAACAGTGATGAGCATGTTTTCTAATTATCACATCAAGTCTTTGAGCTGTTTTAATTATTTGTTTCTCCTGCAAACACAAATTTGACTCCCTGGTGCTGTGCTTAGCCAGCTGCTCCACTTGGAGGTGCTTTGGAAGTGGGTCATGAATGTTTCCCAGATGGAATCAAACAACCTGCCTTCTCTACAGCTTCATAAATAGGGAGGTCCTACTAAGCGCTAAGCGATGGGGGAGTGTGTGTGTAGCAGTGATGAGGACCCCATCTGGAATTGTGCCCAATGCTTTTGATGGTCTGACTCTCCCCAGGAGAAGATTCTGGAAGAAGAAAAAGGAAAAATGATAAAAATTCTGATTAATTTGAACCCAATTTACAGAAATATGGACACCTTGCAGGTGTGTGGAAGCTGGAGACTTAAAAAAAAGCTTTCTGGGTAGGTCTTATGGATTCAGGATATTAGCTCTCTATTTGAAACTTCTGCACCGTTAGTGTAAAATCTTCAGCAATAATCAACTGAAAATGTGCTATGGTCTTCTCTACTGACTGACCAAGGCTGGGAGGCAGAAGCACGCAAAAAATATTTTAAAAGACAAGCTTACGAATTTTAGAATTAAAAAAAAAGTTCACTGGGGCATATTGTACATATCACCTAATATATCCATTTCAAGTGCTCAATTCATTGATTTTTTTAAGTAAATTTACCAAGTTGTGTGATCATTACCATAAAATCACATTTAGAACATTTCTGTCGCCCTAATAAGATCACGTATGCACCTTTACTGTTAATCCCCATTTCTCCCTCTCCACTCTCCAGGAAGCCAATAATCTACTTTGTGTGTCTAGATTTGCCTTTTTCTGGACATTTCTTAATAAGAGGAATCATCCACTCTGCAGTCTGTTGTGTCTGGCTTCTTTCACATAACAAAACGTTTTTGAGGTCCATCCATGTCTCATCACGGACCTGCAGTCTGTTTGCTCTCATCGCCACAAAATATTCCATTGTATGGACATACCACATTCTTTTACTCATCCAGAGTTTGTTGTCTGCTGGAATTGTGTCCAGTTTTGGTCTGCTCTGAACAATGCAGCTCTGGCCACTCCTGTGCAAGTCTTTGTGTGGGAGGAAGACTGAAAATTTGGAATGAAAATAACTGCCCGAATTCTCAGTTATCCAGAATGCTATACAGCTCCAGAAGAAGGATATATATGCCAGCCAGCATTCATGTTCCCATCAGCTGAGTACAAAAGCCTGGTATGCAGAGAAATGCACTGAGTCCTACAGGCAAGCTGTAACTGTTAAGGTGATGTTGAGCTCACAGGCAGGCACCTGTGAGTGTGAGGCGTAAGATTCCTGCATATCTGAATCCACCACTAAAAAAAAGAAAATGAAAAAGAAAAAGAAAAAGAAAAAGAAAATGACATGCTAATAAAGGAAAGGAAATGAAACCATATTAAGTGATCAATTAAAACCAGGCAAAGCAGGGGCGCCTGGGTAGCACAGCTGGTTAAGAATCTGACTCTTGGTTTCATATCAGGTTGCAATCTCTTGAGGTCGTGATCTTGGTGTCATGAGATCGAGCCCCATGTCAGGCTCCACGCTCAGCACAGAGTCTGTTTCAGATTCCCTCTCTTTCCTCTGCTTCTCCAGCTCGTGCTCTCTTTCTCTCTCCCTCAAATAAATGAATAGAGCTTTAAAAAAAAATAAATAAAATCACACAAGGCCAAAAAAAGAGAAGTGGAGGACGTGGAAGACAACAATGGGCACACTGAACAAGGGCAGCCACTAGAAAACAGTAATAAATATGGGGGCTGTCACTCTATCAGTAACCATGCTGAGCCTCAGTGGTCTAAAGGCACCAGTGTAGGGGCAGAGATTGCCAGAGTGGATCAAAACCTGAGACTCACCTATATGTTGCCTACAACAAACTTACTTTAAACACATGTGGATTAGAAGTAAAGGAACGAAGACAGGTACACCACACTGACACCACTCAAAGGAAAACAGAAGTAGTTATATTCATTTCTGACAGAACGGACTTCAAAGCAAGGAAAGTTGTCGGAGATAAAAAGGGATCTTACACAGTGATAAAAGTCTCAGTTCTCCAAAAATACCTAAGAACCCAAATGCTTTTCCTCAAATGTTAGGTCTTATAAGAGGGCCAGGCATAATAGAATTTAGTCCAAACCCCTTATGTTGAGCTCATGGAGGTCAATGAGTCTCTGAAGGTCACATGATGTATCTGTGGGCAAAGCAAAAACTTGGACTCTAGTCTTTGGCCACTCTTTTCGATCATTTAAAAAATTTTATTTAGTTACTTCCTTATGCAAAGGAGGTACACATACATATGTTTATCGGGCATTAATAAATTTGGCTGCATACGTAGGGGTTAACTTTGGTCTGAGGGAAGAAACAGAGGAAGCAGCAGTGTACGGCTGTCTTGCCAAATTTTATATTTCGGTATAATATAATGAACTAAATATAAATTTAATTTACAAGTGTATCTTTTATTCTTTATTGCCTTGAGAATGGAATAAAAAGGAAAAGAAATTTCTGTGGGGATAAATGAGGATACATTGAATGAAACAGGACAAAGGGAAAGAGGCATAATCCCAAGAGGTCTGGTGAACAAAACTTCCCCTGACATACAGGTGTCATTATTCCCGTTTGTTCAAGGCCCCCATTCACCCTTTGCACTGGCCACTCTAGTGAGGGCCTCATATATGTCATTTAACCATATGAGGTTGGCAGTATTATCCCATTTCCAGAAGATGAAAATGAGGCTTGGGAGAGATTTAAATAATTTCTTGAGGTTCAAAGCTGGCAAAGGAGAGATTCATTCTTGGAACTCATTATTTGACAGCCTTATGGAATAGAATTCTGCAAGCTTCCTTCCTTAAGGAAAAGGCTACAAGTTGGTCACCTGAGAAGGAAAGACTCTGAGCCTTCTCTGCCTCAGGATAAGGTCGTCACCTCTCTGCTGCAGATGGGTGACTAGAAGGGTGTCTTCATAGAGTGGCCTGGTGGGTGGTTCACTGTGGCGAAAGAGAATGGGTCTACCTGTCCCTTCTGAGGGGTGCTGGGACCATGGTGTCGGCTGAGATTTGAGATGAAAAAGGACCCCAGACAACCAGGACCTGGTGGCAGACATGAATCTCATGCGGGGGACCCAGGTTTTGCTGCCGGTTGGTCACTATTCTCCAGCCTGGCTGAGGGGGGCTGTGGGCTCCGAATCTGGGGGTTGTTCTCACTGAGCTGATTGAAGATGAACACTGATTTTTTGAGCTCATCCCAATTTTTTTTTTTTTATTTCTCTGGGTTTTCTTCTAATACAATTTCAATCCCAGCTCTTAGATGAGGCAGGTAAAAAAGAACTTGCCTATCTCTATAGGAGGAGATGGGAGAAGTAGAAGGTGGATGGCGGGCTGGTTCCAGGAGTCTGTTTCTTGTTATGCCTTTGATCTGGTATAATGTGAAACTCTGTCTTGTGTGCTGTTTGGAAATTTTCCTCCTTTGCTTGAACTCCTGGGCTGAGTCGCAGGTTGGACATGCCAACTGGTGCTCTTCCTCCCCAGTGAGGGATGGTGAGATCATCTACAAGGGTCTAGAGCTGGGGTCAGCAGACTTTTTCTGTAAATGGCCAGATAGTAAGTATTTTTGGCTTTGCGAGTCGTACAATCTCTGTCATACTCAACCCTGTTATCGGAGTGCGAAAGCAGCCCTAGACAACCTGCAACAAATGGGCAGGGCTGTGTTCCAATCTAAGTTTATGAAAACGAGTGACGGGCCAGATTTGGCCCCTAGGCGTGATTTGCCATCCTTGTTCCAGAAGGTGGACTTGATGGGAGGACTCCTTCCACAATGTATGCATTTATCAAATCGTCACCGTATACACTTCAAATAAAAAAAAAAAAAGTTTTTTTTTTTTTTTTTTTTTCCAAAAAAAAAAAAGAAGGTGGAGCGGCCATAGTCTTCATGTGAGTTCCATTGCCCAGAGAGAAAAGACATCTTAGGCTGATGCAAACCTCTAGAGGACTCCAGAATTTGTACAGCAAGAGCTCTGCATGCCAGCCAGCTCCGTGCAGGCCTGGAGGGGATGTCTGTCTAGCTCAGAAGACTGGGGAGCCTGGTTTGAGAGCATCGTATTTAAGGAGCCAGAGGCGGGAGTACGGGCCTGGAAAGCGTCAGTGACGATGTCCCGCCAGTCCAGCTTGTTCTCCAGCGCTTGCCAGCTGGGGCTGGGCCAGGGCCGAGGCTGCATTCGGAGGCTGAATAAACTTGCCAGGGCCATGTTTTGCCAACAGACACACCCCCAGGACAAGTTGTTCCCATTACCCTGGCCCCTCACGGGTGCTCTTGGAATACTTCTGGGGTTTAAATCTAATGTGAATCAGGCCAATTCCCAGATACAGAGGGACCACAAAGAGGTGTGGGGCACGAGCCCTGGGGACTGGGGCAGCCAGGTGGGCCCAGGTACCTAGCACATAAGGGAGAAGTGGGTAGTCACTTTAAAACAGCTATGGTGTGGGGGAAGCAGAGAAGGAAGGGCTGACTTTGGCTGGGGCGCTAGCGCTCAGGGAAGACCTTAAAGGCCAGGCCATATTTAGAATATTTAGGCATCCCACTAGGGAGGCCGGGGGTGGGAAAGCATGGGCACACTTTGCTAACAGCTAGAGGTTTCATTTGGCTTCTCCTTATTGGGCAGATCTTATTTTCCAAAGATGATCCCAGCAACATCTCCCATGCGTCAGGGAGGTCTTCAATTTCTTTGAAGAGTGTGGCTGGTGCCCCCTATGTAGCCGCTGGAAGGCTGTGTCAGTGATGATGGCTCATCATCTGTGGGTTAAAACCTCTGTCTTTGGCTCAGGTCATGATCCCAGGGTCCTGGGATTGAGCACCACATCAGGCTCTTTGCTCAGTGGGGAGCCTGCTTCCTCCTCTCTCTCTGCCTGCCTCTCTGCCTACTTGTGATCTCTGTCTGTCAAATAAATAAATTAATTAAAAAAAATGATGATGCTGGTCTGCAAAGCTTAGGCCATAACCGGACTTGCGGTTCCTGCTCTGGGAATGGGAACACTTACATACAGAGCTCTGAATCCCCATGAAGAAGTCCTGACCCCTGAGCGGGCAGAAGCCACTCCACATAGAGCAGCTGCACGCCCAAGCCCCGGCGGGCAGTCCTGAACTCCTCCCAGCCCGTTGGAATGAACCCAATCTCATGCCTTCCCAGGGGACGCCCCACACATGCCACAGTAGAGGTAGGCCAATCTCGTGGGCCCTTGAGCAGTGGGCATGTGAAGAGATCTCTGTATTTCCCCCCGAGGTGAGGGTGGTTGTCCCATGGACTCTGGGGCCCGAGTGTGGGAAAGTGGCTTGGCACAGGTTCTTCGATGCCCTCCAAGCTAAGTTCAGTCTTGGGGGACTTACGAAAAGGCAGCAGGAACCCACTGGAAGGTCTGCTGGGGGACACAGCTTACCTCCGGCTGTGCTTTTAAAGACTGCTCAGTGTGCTTTTAGGGAAAAAAAAATCTGCAGCAAAACCCAGGGCAGAGGTGTGGGTAGAGACTGGAAAGAGAGGTGGAGACTTCTTCTGGCTTTAGAAGAGACACAGTCTCAGGTGAGCATGGCCGTGGGGACTGAGTGCTGTGCAAGGCTAGAGAGTTCTTCCTCCTCTTCCACCCCATGGCGAGGACAGAGTCCATGCAGGCATGCCTTGGGACCCGGCTGGCACAGTCTTACAAAAGCAGGGCTTCTGTTTTGAATAAGCCCAGAGTTCCTCACCCGACCCGTGGAGGAATGAAGCACGGAGCTGGTTTCTGGTGAGACGCTGTCCTATGTGGTTGGGTGGGGCACCAAGGAAGAGTCGATCAGTGTCCTAGGAGGTCATCAGGTTTTGATGGGTAAGGGATTTAAGGGTCAATGGCTGTGACAGATCTGGGAAGACAGGCCACAAACTCCCTCAAAACACTAAAGTAAGATTGGTCTGCCTTACGGCCTACCCTGCCTTATCCCTATCCTCATGGGATGCTGCCATGGGGCTGCTGTAGGGCAAAGTTGTACCTCCCCCCATCCCCATTGTGAATGTGTCTTTCATAGAGATTCTGCCTTTTCTTCCACAGTCGAGATGAAGTTCAGCCTTCAGATGCTTTAGTATCTTAAATTCATACTATGGTGTAAATGACTGACACATGAGCATTTCCTGAGTGAGAATTCTGAAGCAAAGAGCACTGGGCCACATGAAGATATTGGATTGCTGAAAGAGGTAGAATGGGAGGCAGAGAAAAGATGCAGAAAGTGGAGGCTGGCGGTCAGAGCCCATTGACCACAAGCTTGTATTTTGGTGTGGGTTTGTCTACAGTTAGAGCTCTTCCCCTGACACAAGCCATTGTTATTGGCCATTGTTGGTTCCGACCAGCTGAGTGTCAGTTCTAACTTTCCAGGCATCTCTCTCTTCCCTTAGCACAAACCCTGGGGCGGAGACTGTGGTATTCTACCAATGTCCCCACAGCCCTCAGCATTCTCACATGCTCCGCAAGCCCACTTCCAACTGCAAGTGCGTGCAGACTGTGCTTTCCTCTGGCCACTGCAGCCCCTGGGCGTGCTCTCAGGGCAGGCTGAAGCGCATGATCATTCATGTCCCACCAGGAGCAGCCCTCAACCGATAATGAAAGGGATGTGGTGGACCGATGCTCCTGATGCTTCTCCTCTTGACTGGGATATCTCAGAGGTGTGGTCTACACCATTTCCCAGAGCTCTGCTGTAGGCATGAGCCCCATTGCCCGCATTGCTAACCTGCCAGTTCCCTCCCCTTCATCACTTCCGGCACTCCCACAGTGTCTCCGGACATCGCCTCCCAAATAACCACGTGCACTGACATCCTTGTCTTGGGGTCTCTTTTGGAGGCTCCCAAACCCAGACATCCTCTCAAGGACACCCTGGTTCAGGGAAACAGAAGACAGAGGGTGTACGGGCAATTCCTGCTGTTTTCTCTGTGACAACGCTTCTCTGAAGTCAGGCAGCAAGAAAGACATGGCTGCCTTCTTAGCTCTCAGAGGGAAAAACATAGCGAAAACCAAATACACACTATTAAGGCAATTGATGATCCTGTCTCAAATTCAGGCGGGCCTGAAGTCAACCCCTCCTAGACTTCCTCATTAGGCAAGCCACTAAATCCTTCTGGTGTGTGTTGAGTGATTCTTACTCAGAGTTGGGTTTCCAAGACCTGCAACAGCCAAAGTCCTGCTTCACTGAAGATCTCAGACTGACCATCTCAGAGTGGTTCTGTCATGTTATGCGATGGTCTGAATGTTGGTGTCACCCCTCCCCCCCATACATATATTGAAATCCTAACCCCGGATGTAACGGTCTTAGGAGGTGGGCCTTTGGGAGGTGATACGTCATAAGAGTAGAGCCCTCACAACGGATATTTGTGTCCTTTATTATAAAAGGGACTCTGGAGAACCTCCCCACCCCTCTACCCCTCCAGTTGAGATGGTGGCCATCTATAACTGGAAAAAAGAGGTCTCCCCAAAACCCGACTGTACTGGCACCCCAACCTTGGACTTCCAGTCTTCAAACCATTAGAAAGAAATGTCTGTTGTTTATAAACACCCTGCCCACACCTCCAGATACATCCCATCTATTATTTCAGAGTCTCTACTGCAGAGTTAAAAAAAAAAAAATCCTCCTTTCTCAGAACTAACAACATTTCTCTGTGGTCAGGAATTGATCCCACCTTTGAAGACTTGGTTTTCTCAGCTGCTAGTGTGAGGGGCTCACCCCTTCACATCCTCAGACAGAAGCTCTTTCAAGCTCTGTTCCCTCCAATGGTTGGATGACATTAAAACAAGCGTCCTGCGTCTGCTGTGAACACACCTTGGCAGGGGCCTTGGGTTCCTGGCGCGGACACCTTTCTGGCCGCCATGCTGGTCACCGTGGACATGGAGCAATCACTGTGGAGACGGCTGCTGCTTTGTAGAATCTTCTTTTGATGGGGACAAAGGAGCATGTCTTCAGTTTGCTTCTTTAAATCTCCCAGGGGCTTTGAAGTCAGAACTAGAAGCAGTGAGGGTAGGGAAAAAACATAGAGCTCCGAGCTTAGGAAAAACATGTAGATCTGAACCATTCCTCCATGAATTTGGAAACCCATCTGAAAAACAGAATCCGCTTGTTTAGTAGGCACTTGGTATGATCTCCTTTTGATGCCTCCCTTTGAGGGCATTGTGTCAGGTCAAGGGCGCAGGAGAAAATAAAACAAAGGCCATCCTTATTAGGATCAGCAAGTCCTTCCGAGGGACCAGAATGTGTGTAGAGCTGGTGTCTGTGCACAGTACATTCTAGAGGCTTTCCTTATCAAATGGTTGAGAGAGTGTTCCTTAAAGTTTTGTTCGTTGCTTCTCTGCTGATTCCTGAAGCAAGCTTCTCCCCCAACCCAAGCGAGACCAACGAGGAATCCTTTCGCCTCACTTCTTCTGCTTCCCTTTCGCTGCCCTTTCCCTTTTCTTCGTCCTCTGTTCCTTTTCCATTTCCCCTCTGTATTCCTTTCCCAGGGCTGCCATAAGAAAAGATCACAGGCTGGGAGGCTGAAACAACCGCCATTTATTTCTTATAGCTCTGGAAGCTGGAAGTCCAAGAGCAAGGTGTTGGGCCATTTGGTTTCTCCTGAGACCATTCTCCTTGGTGTGTTGATAGTTGCCTTCCGACTTTATTATAAAAGGGACTCTGGAGAACCTCCCCACTTGTTCTCTCCTCTGTACTGGTGATCAGTCTTATAAGGACATCAGTCCTATTGGGTTAGGCTTCACCCTTGTGATCTCATTTAACTTGAATTCCCTTTAAAAATGTCCATCTCCAAATTTGTTTTGAGGTACTGTGGGTTAGAGCGTCAATATATACATTTTGAGGGGACACAGTTCAGGCCATATGCTTTTCTGCACTTCTGTTCTCAGAAATGGTCTTGATGAATCAAGTGGCCTGGGTTCAGATCTTGGTTTTACCATTTATAAGCTGAATGATCCAGATGACTTGCTTGACCTCTTTGAGCTTCAGGTATATTATCTGTAAAATGGGAACACTGACACTTCATGGCGGTGTTGTCAGGATGGAAGGGAATAGCATAGTGCATGTAGAGAGCCTGGCCCCGTGCCAGGTGTGGGAGAGGCTTTCACTAAACATCGGTGGCCTCTTTCTTCCTCCTCCTTCTGGCCTCTCTGTGCCGTGGCCTAGCCAGGATAGCTGAGCACTTCAGCAGAAACTGTCCTTAAATGTCTTTCAGAGGTCTTGGGCTGCAGGGTGCCCAGAAGGATCAGAAACCTGGGGTTCCTGATGAAAAGCCCAACTCCCCGGCCCCACTCCCAGAGATAGAGGTGGGGCCTGGAAACTGGACTCCTCAGTTGTTTGAGATGTATTACCAGGGTTGGGGCCTGCTGCCCTGGATGTTACTGTTCTTTCAGATTTTAGACTTAATTCCCTTTACAGACTAGGTACATTGATTTGAAAATTCTCATCAACATTAGCTGTTGCTTCTTTTTCTTTTCTTTTTTCTTTTAACAGATTGTTACATCACGGATGTTTTTCTCTGCTACACATGCATGTGTCTTTTTGGTGGAGTTGGCTACCTTAGTTTCCCCCTTGAAACTGAGAATGGACCAGGTTAAGAGACCCAGATTGAATTAAGTTCAATTTCAGCTGCCTTGGGGCTCAGTGCTGCCCTTCCCCAGGCACAGCAGGGCCCACCCTTGTGCAGTGGGACCTTTTCTCAGCAGCCCAGAGGCCTGACGTCCTACACTTGTATCTGTGCTCTTGGTCCACTGGGCAAGCTCTGTGGGGGCTTAAGGGAGTGGTTCTCAGGGCAGAGTCAATGGTGGCAATTCATGATTTCTGGGTCGGAAGACAGAAGTTGAAGTGTATCTAAAAACATAAAGGCAAACTGGGACACCTGGGTGGCTCAGTGGTTAAGTGACTTTGGCTCAGGACATGATCTCAGGGTCCTGGGATTGAGCCCTGTATTGGGCTCCCTGCTCAGTGGGGAGCCTGCTTCTCTCTCTCCCTCTGCTATTCCCCCTGCTTGTGCACTCTCTCATTCTCTCTCTCTCTTTCTGTCAAATAAATAAAATCTTATGAAAAACCACAAAGGCAAACCTAGAAGACCTAAAAGATTATATAGCAAAAATCAAGAGGTATAGGGTGGGGATGCCGCAGGCAATTTAGGGCAAAAATGTTCCATCTTTCATAGTGGGAATGTCAGTAGATCTGTCTAAACATAGTAAGACATGGATGTACAGTGGCCCCTATCATCTGAGGGTTCATTATGTCAGTCTCTGTAGTTATGAGGTTGTATAGAGAACCAAAAGTTGTCAGAGTATGCATATACTTAAAAACTATGTGGTAACCTCCCTGACACTCTCCGTTCTTCTTCCTCCTCCTCCTTAATTTTATTTATTTATTTGACACAGAGATAGATAGATAGAGAGAGAGAGAGAGAGAGAGAGCGCGCTGGGATTACGACCTGAACCAAAGGCAGATGCTTAACCGAAGGCAGAAGCTTAACCGACTGAGCCACCCAGGTACCCTCCCTTCTTGACATTCATGGTTGTCTCCATTTATCACTTTAATTCAGTCAATCAAAATCCTAAAGAAGATGTAGGGGTTCATGTAAACTCTAAAGTAAGAAGCATAGCTGCGTGTATCACCCTCAAAGCCAAGGGCAAATGAAGGGCTGGCAGGAAGAGGTGAATTAACAACTGGGAAGGGAAAAGCTGACCAGAATGCTTGGAAATGAATTTTAATATCTCATAATAAAGAGAAGTCCTTGGGAACATTTATGGAATCTCCGAATGCTCTTGGCAAAAATGATCATCCTATGATTGAACTGTGAAAGTCAAATATGAAACAAAAGATGTCATCTCCTGCTATTGTACAATTTTGTCTGAAAAATGACTCCCCAAGCCCCTTAAATGCTTGATTTCTTTACTCTTTCTAAGAACTAGTGCCCAGCTGCCATTAGAGTGTAAGTTTTATTAAATAAAAACGCATTTATTTTTATAATTTTAGTTTCAGTTTTCAAGATAATCTCCTAATCACCATTTACTGTGAAATTTTGATCTGTTCTAAATGGATTCACTTTAAGTGGCTTTTTTTCTGGTGCCAATTGTACTTGGATAATGAGGACCTTCTGTCTAAGTATATGATTTAGAGGAATGATTGTAACCAACCATTGAAAACAGAAACAGTGAAGAGAGTTGATGCCTCCGCGGAACGGGGCACAGAAACAAAGAGATGAGAGGGACTTTTATTTTTGATTGCATACGTTTCTGTAATGTTCCAGCTCACTTCCATGTATTTTATTTCGCTGAGACATATCTGCCATTCAAATTTTCCTTTCTTTTCTTATTTGGTAAAAAAATATTTCAGCGATGTAATTGGTAAAAATAGCCAGGATGTGAGGTCTAACGTGGGCCCCTGGATTATGAGTTTCTGGTGGAATTTATTGGTGTCCTGCCCTTATTCCCTTGACACTGTTCCTGCCCTGCACTTGCTGGCAGCTTGCCACTGTGAGCGCCTGCGCTCTGCCTGAGCCTGCTCTGGCTGTGAGCCCCATGCAGGGGGCAGGCCTGATATGCAGGAGAGTTGTCCTGAGAGCGGTCCTCAGCCGAATGGATGGGGGGGTTCCCACCTGGTGCGTGGGGCCATTCTGAGGCATGCTCCACAGCAGCCCCAGCCCCAGAGGCCCCCAGCAAGAGCAAGTCTCAGTTGCCCACAATGGCCATCCGCTCAACAAAATGCTCTCTTTGGGCTTCCTTCCCTTCCCCACTGTACTCCTGGAGCTTCCTGCGTCCACCTCCCACGTTAACTTCTTGCACTTGAATCCTCCTCTCACAGTCTTTTTCGGGCTAAGCCAACCCAAGACCTAAGTTCTGGTGTGTATCCTGGGAAGATGGACTGCCTTTCTCTTTTGAGCTGGGGAAGTCAGGTGAGGATATTCTGAGAAAGTGAGCATTTTTGAGAGGAGAGAAGAGAGAGAAGAACGCTTTCTGGAGCGATGTCCTGCCCCCCAGACTCTCATGGGGTAGAGGGACTGGCACAATGCTCGCCTGTTCCCCTCGCTCCTTTGTTGGTGCTGTAGAATAACAGCACCAGTAGGGAAGGGCCAGAAGGTTGGTCCCTTCATTCTTTCCACACAAGAGACAGTCTGGAGCCCACTGCTGCTGGTAGGGGTCAAGAGCACAGAGCCTCTGCTCGGAGATGCTGGGTCTGGATGCAGTGCCTAGGCTCAGTCCTCCAGAATGAATCTACAGTAGGACTGAGAACAGGCTACCAACCCACCTTCCAGATCTAGTACTGTCCCACACAGGTGTGAAGTGTTGCTCATGTTCTTGCAAAGCCCTTCTCAAACATGTGCAGAAAGGATAATTTAAACCCAGCCACTCAGCCTCTGTTTTCCTGAGGAAGCAACAGGGTTTTAGAAACGAAGAGACTGATTTGGTCTGTGACTTTTTTGGCCCAACACAGTGCAGTGGCAGTAACTCTGTGCCTGTTTCTGGGCATAGTCCATAAAAGGCCGGACTTTCTCTTGGAACACTCTATCTGGGTGCTCTGAGGGGCTTAGCTTGGTCCAGCCCAAGTTCCAAACCCATAAAAACATGCAATCTAAGAAAGTGGTTGTTTAAGCCGTAAGTTTGGAGCTGTTTTACAATAGATACCTGAAATCAGCATGTTTGATCAGAGCCATGACATTTAGAATCCACTCTTATTCATAGTCTGCAAATAGTGTTCTGTATGCCAAAAATATATGTTTGGAACTATAATCCTTTTAAACATATTTTTAAAATCATTATACTTCCCAGTTAAAAATCTTCAGACTTCCGGGGCGCCTGGGTGGCTCAGTGGGTTAAAGCCTCTGCCTTTGGCTCAGGTCATGATCCCAGGGTCCTGGGATCGAGCCCTGCATCAGGCTCTCTGCTCAGCAGGGAGCCTGTTTCCTCCTCTCTCTCTACCAGCTTCTCTGCCTATTTGTAATCTCTGTCTGTCAAATAAATAAAATCTTTTAAAAAAAATCTTCAGACTTCCAATCACTTAATTTTAAAGCAAAATTCTCAGTTCATGTGGGACATTGATTACATTAATGGTCCCACATTTTCACGTTTCCCAGGGTCCATGGCCTTGATACTCCCCTTTCACAATGACTCTGGATTTGGCCACGTGTCATAGGCTGAATTGTGAGTTAAAATTAGGTCATTAGGGTGGGCCCTAATCCAAAAGTATTGGTGTTCTTAGGAGAAGAAGAAATTAGGAACTTGACATGGGTCGAGGGAAGACCATGTGAAGATACGGGCAGAGGACAGCCATCCACAAGCCACGGAGAGAGGCCTCAGAAGAAACAATTGTGCCATCACCTTGATCATAGACTTCTAGTCTCCCAAATAGTGCGGACATGTATTTTTGATGTTTAAAGCCACCCAATCTGTACTTTGTTCTGGCGGCCCTAGCAAACCAATACACCTCGTGACTTGCTTTCACCAATGGGACACTGGCAATCTACAAGCAAACAGCAGACTGAAAAAGTTGTTCTGAGTGTCTGCTTCTCTTTTGACCCTGGATGCTCCTAAGAGAACATGCCCAGGCTAGTCCCCTGGAAGGATGTGAGAGACACGTGGTGGAGAGCCAAGACCTCCCAGCCGAGGCTGCTCTGGACCAACCAGCCCACAGCCAACCTGTCTGACTGCCACACATGAGCAAGTCCAGCTTAAAACAGCCTTGTCTGGGGAGAAACTGGGGAGAAAGGGTAAATGGGCAGTGCTTGGAAGCACAGTGCTGGGGTGGTTTGTTATGCAGCCTGCCTGTGGCCATAGGTAACTCACAGGCCCTTCAAGGCCTCCACGGTGTTCTCAGTCACCTCATTCTCCCCGCCGCTGCCTTTACCAGCAGAACAAAATTTACATGAAAGCAAAGCCTCGTCAGCATGTGTGTTTTTACAGGCGCACCCATTGCTGAGATGGTCCTCTGCCTGGCTGCCTCAATGTGTCACCCCGTGTTGGCTTCCAGAAACATCCTACTTAGTTTTCAGACCTAAACCTGCTCTCCTCCAGGCATCACGTCCTATCCTCCCGCACTCGTTCCCTACTGCTGCTGTGACCAGTTACCACAAATTCAGTGGCTTAAAACAACACAAATTTATTCTCTCAGTTCTAGAGGTTTGAAGTCTTTTTTTTTTTTTAAAGATTTTATTCATTTATTTATTTGACAGAGAGAGAGATCACAAGTAGGCAGAGAGGCAGGCAGAGAGAGAGAGGAGGAAGCAGGCTCCCTGCGGAGCAGAGAGCCTGATGCGGGGCTCGATCCCAGGACCCTGAGATCATGACCTGAGCCTAAGGCAGCGGCTTAATCCACTGAGCCACCCAGGCGCCCCATAGAGGTTTGAAGTCTTAACTCAAGATGCTAGCAGGGTTGTGTTCCTTGGGGAGGTGTCAGGGGATGCATCTGTGCCCTGGCTCTCCCAGCTTCTAGAGGTTACCACATATTCCCAGCTTTCGGCCCCAACCTCCCTGTCCTAACACATCCCTCTACCTTCTGCTTCTGCCCTCATTTCTTTTTCTCATTCTGACCCTTTTGCCACCCTCTTTTAAGAACCCTTGTGATAACATTGGACTCACTTGGATAATCCAGGATAATCTCCCCACAGCGAGATCCTTAATCCCATCTGCAAAATCCCTTTTGCCATGTAAGGCACATCCACAGGTGACAGGGATTAGGACGTGGATATATCTGGAGGCCTTTATTCAGCCTATTTTTTTTCTGCCACATAGCTTTGCTGTGTCCTCTGAACATTCTCTAAACCTGAAAAAATTCCTAATGTTGTCCTTGGTAAGCAGAATGAGATTGTTTAAGTCTGTATCTACTATTAGACAGTGAACTCCACAAGAAAATATATTTTGTATATTATTCATTTTGAATCAGTAGTACCTAGCATAGACCCTAACACAGGGGTAGGACTTCAGAAAAATTTCTAGATATTTAATATTCGTGTAACCTACAGCCTCCTTGTGTATAATTGTGTATAAGGGGCAAATGTAGGACTGTGTCTGTGTAAACAGATGTACATAGACACATTTCAATACAGTGTTTTTGAGGGAATGAGTAGGAGAAGCTTGTATTGAGTGAATAATATGATAATATGATATAATACAATATGGATTTATTTTTAATTATTAATTATTTATTTACTTAATCACCAAGTAAGATCAAAGAAGACTTTGCTAATGCATTTATTTTATACTTCCGTTTTTTCCCATCTTAGAACAACTGAGACCACAAGCCCACACTCAGTGGATTTTTCCTTGCATTTTCCATAGCACCCCTGGGGAGGAAACAATGCTTTCATCCTCTTCGGTGGAAGGCTGGACGAGTTGCAGAGGTGCGAGCAACAAGCAGGTGGCTATCTCCCAGGCCGGTGCTTGCCCCATGGGCCAACAGCAAGGAGCATGCAGCCCGGGTGCAGGTGTAGGTCATTACCGCACCCTGTCCTCATGGGCATCACAGCTTTGGGAGGAATTGCTCCATGGACCTAAAATTTGCTACGCTTGGTCGGCATTCCCTGCGAGACGAGATGAAATCAAAGAAAAGATGTTCTCGGTTTGCAGCTAGATGGGAGGAAGGGTTTGTGTAACACTGCAAACAAAAAGAATCTGTCTTCCTTGTAGATAACAGACTAAAGAACATCTGGCAATTACAAAATGAATCCTTCCACGTGCCTATAAAGTTTGAGAAAAGGGAGCACTGGCTTCACTCAGAATTCTCCAGCCAACTGCCCAATGGCTCCGGGAGCATCTCAGCATCATGGCGGGCCCTGCATTTCAGCAAAATGATGGTGGGAGTCACTGAAACAATGGCAGGATGGGGAAAAAGATGGGCTCATTTTTGGTTGTTCCAGGGTCACTGGAATGAAGCTAAGGCTCAGAGAAACCAGTTGGTCTTAGAGGGAGGGGTGAGGTCACTCCAGCACCTCTTCCAATTTCTTTAGTTATTGGAGGGCTTTTCCACACTGGAAAATGCTCATCAGCCACCTTACCTCTAAGAAGGTGGCATTTACAACTCAGTGATGATCCTTGGCATTGCAACAGAGATCTGCCTTCACCTCATTCCTCCTAGGAAAGACCATGTTTAAGGCAGACCTGGCAGGAAGCATTGCTCCAACTTTCTAAACAAGGGCCCAGACTCCCTTCTCTTCTCTAACTCACTTCCTAGTTGATCCAGTCTGACAGTGACCAGTCCACAGGGCAAAAGGCGAGTTCACCTGCCTACCTCTCTCACATTCATTTGGATTTCTAAGTGGCATCTCAAATGGCCAAAATAGAATTCTTGATTCCCAGCTTCCTCCCCTAGGCCTCCCTACCTGGCCTCACCACTCACCTTATTCAAATTTTTTTCTTTCCCCTACCCTCACCTTACTCCCAATAGTCACAGATTCAATTTATTAGCGAACTGACTCAATGCTCTCTCTAACATAGGTGTCAAAATGGTTCACTTTACTGCTTCTGCCTTGATTACCATCAGCTCCCTTAGGAAGTACTACAATGGGCCCTCTAATTGGTCTTATAGCTCTCATTCCATTCTCCACACAGAAGCCATTTAAGAATATGAATCAGATGGTGTAATCCCCCCGCTAAAAATCCCATAGTGGCCTCCCACCATAATTTAGAGTATGACCCAATTGTGGTCCATGAGGTGGTGACTCATTGGACCATTCTCACCTCCTGCCCTCTCTCATGCCACTCTCCATCTTCCTTCCTTTCCAGCCATACTAGCATTCTCTCGATCCTCTCCTTGTTCACCTCCCACCCGCCCCAGTGTATGTGCCGTCTGTGCTCTTCTGCCTGGACCTCTCTATCCTCAGATCTTTACAGGTCAGTTCTTCCAGATCTCATTTCAAACGCAGTTTGCGTGGATGCTGTAGCTGCCCCATCCCAAGTGCTTCCCTCATCACATTTCCAGTTCCCCACAAACTGACTCCCCAGCCGAAACATAAGTCCATGTGCTGAACAGGGGCTTTGGCTCATTGACCTCTGCATTCCCGGAATCTACCATGGTGCCCGCACACAGAAGATGCTCAGTTAGTATCTGGCGAAAGTTGAATGTAGACAGGCCACTGCCCTCTCTGCAACACCACGCCACACAGCTTGTCCGGTCAGCTGAGTCAGAGATGGAATCAGGAGCATCGCTGAGGCGTTGGTAGAAGATCCCGGATGGGTCTCAAGAGTCAGAGGACCTAGGTTCAGATTATGGGTCTACCTCTGACTGCCATGTGGGAGTCACATATTTACTCTGAGCTCTAGATGCCTCAACTGTGCCATGGAGTTAACACTTTATTTCAGGTCGTTGCTGGGTAGATTAAATAAGGTCAGACATGTGGCAGTCCTGGGTATATGACAAATGGTCTTGGTACATTTTCTATCTCCTTGGATTATTTGTTCAGAACATAAAGCTAACAAAGTGAGGACACAACATGAATTTAATGTCTCATGAGCTGGCTGCACCTGACTTCTTGGCCTCGGACTCACACTGGTCATCTTCCCTGTTTAAAAGCCATCTCACCTTGTATGTCATGTGGCACCAGGTCTCCAGAGTAACACAGGGAATCATGGTCTCTACTGAGTTGCTGTGCATATGTGGGACCTAGCAAAGGGACATGGGTGATGAACAGATGGGCTTTTAACAGATGGAAGGGAGAATGGAAGTGGCGTTTACTGAGCAGCTATTCCTTCCAGTTGATCCAAACACAGAATTTCTACTGTCACAGCAATCTGAGGAGGGAGCATCATCGTCCTCTCTTTATGGTGAGAAGACTGAGTTTCAGGACAATTATGCAAAGAATATACATGCTTTTAAGGTTTTTGCTGCATGTTCTTGTATTTTTCAGAAACTGTGTTCTGAATTACATTACGACCAGTGGTGAATCTGGCCACACCCTTGTGGAATTCATTTTTTTTAGGAGGGGAGGCACAGTTAGCATATATTTCTGTTTGATTTAATCAAATCAATAAAATGTGGAAATTAGCAGTAGGTTAATAGCGAGTAGTTATAAAATCTCCTGTTCTTCTAAAATTAAACTGTCATTTTGAGTAATGTCTAGCAACCCCAAGCCATGAGAACACATGTAGGTGGCCAGAGCATGTGCCTGTAAAGACCGTGGCGAGCTTATGAGCAATGTGCCAACCAAGTCTTCCGGTGTGGAGTGCGCCTAACCTGTGCCCTCCATGAGCATATCTGGCTTCTCCTATTCACCTATAAATAACTGTGACTAAAAATAAAATAAATATAAGTAAAACTGAGTAAGTAGACCTGAAGCCTCTGCAACTAGCCTTGCTGCTTTGAAGGTGTCTATTTCGATAACCCTTGCATATGGCTTAACTGGATTCCAAATGCAGTCTGCCATTAAGCCAAGTGGTGGCTGTCCTTGAACCCCCTGTGCAGGGCCTGTGGCTTTGGAGATGACTGGCTTCAGTTTTACACTGATGCAGGCGGACATAGGGGTCAGCAGCACTAACAGGCTTGGCATAGTCTGTCCTTTCTCCCAGCCTTGAATTAGCCATAGAAAGAGCATTCTGTCGGTATGGGAGGGAACAGTAAACCTTCTTTTCAATTCTACATGGGCATCACCTTTAGTAGTGCCTTGGGTTACTCTTCCTTTGCTTGAAGTTACAGAGGGTTTCTCTAGTTCTTCCTCAAACCCAACTGGAAGAGTTTGCTAGATATGGAGCCTGGGCAGAATTTCCAAACTGTCCATTTTGTCCAACCAGCCTTTTCCCAAGTAGAAGGCTGGTTTCCGCTACTTCGATGGCAGTCTTCAGAACCAGTGACACTTCTCCTGGGTTGATAATTTTCAACGGTTCTGAAATGGAATGACTGATCTGTTTTCCTCATCAGTCCTCAGGTTGATTTTCCATTCTTAATCTCTAGTACCTTGGTGGATCTTGCCAAACAAAGCATATTGCCTGCTAACCACTGGTTATCCAGCAGTTCTTCAGATGTGCTTCTGGGAGCAAGATCCACTTTTTTAAGTTGTTTGGAAATGCTTTTAGCACTGTCACTTGTAGAGTCCCAAAGTGGATCTTCAAAATGTAGTTCTCTTTTATTAATTCAAAAATTTCTCTTCTGAGCTTGCCATAAAGGGTAGGTTCCACATAAGAATGTGTCCTCATGCACCTATGCCCCGATGTCACACTGCTGGCTATGGCCATGGGCATTGCTAGCTGCAGGAATCCCACAGTGAGGCACAGCATGGCTTCCCCACATCTAAGTGTAAATTACCTTTATGTGGAAGTTGTTAGCATCATAAAGCTGCTTTAAACCATTGTGCCCTCCTGTTTCAGATCTCAGTGTGCCCTGTTGTGAAGGTATGCTCTAACTGGTGTGAGCAAGGCTTTGGATGATCTACCTTGACGCCTTCTCAGAATCTGAATTCTCCCTCCTCACAAAGCTCCACTATATGGATGACTCAGGACTCTCAAACACTTGCTTCAGATGTACAGTTTGCTCGGGTTTTACACTTTTTGTGATGCTCACCCCCACCTCCATAACTTCACGGGGGAGCTTCAGCCTCTGCCCACTCAGTTCCCGTTGCCTTGTCTGCAGCCTCAGGGACCACTTCAAATTTCCCTTGTCCCAATATTCTTCTGAAGTTACAGATTTGCTGAAGAGTAGCTCAATCACCCACCTCCATCTGAGCATTTTCCTTCTGTAATTTTCCCCTGAAACTACTATTGTTGAGATGTTTCTCTCCCCGCATTGGAGGTTCTTGAGAGCTCTTCTGAGAAAAAGAATGTTCTTTTCCTGGTTGGGAGGGCGATGAGTTAGCTGACAAGGCCCCACAGGGTGGGACTGGGGGAGAGGATGTCAACTTACACTGAGATTAGAATCTTAAATGTTTACAAATCTTTCCCAGAGGCAATGTCTTTGCTGGCATTTTTTTCTTCCTTTCTTCTTCTTCTTTTTTTCTGTCTGGTGAAACTGTAAATTCTGAACTACCAAGGCTGGATGTATCTGATGTTTCCACCCCCAAAATGGGAGAAACCTTAGTTTTACAAAAACATTTACAAAGCTTGTCTCTCTGAGCATCAGCAACACTTGGGGCATTTGGTGGATTTTCTGACCAAGCCTCCACCAATCATTTGCTTAACCGTGTAACAAAAGCAACTTGAAAAGAAAGAGAGAAGAGAATCCGACCAGAAAGGATAAGGTAAGTTGATAACTGAATGGTGAGGTCCATAATTTAGTGATATCCTACATTCGTTTGTTCAGAGGAGGTTTATAGCAGCTTTATTTATTCATTTATAATTACAGTTGATATACAATGTTATATTAGTTTCAGATGTACAACATATTGATTCAACTTTTAACACACTGAGTCAAGAATCTTGTAGGTTACTCAGTGCTCACCATAAGTGCAGTCATCATCTGTCACCAAACAACATTATTACAATATTATTGACTATATTCCCTAGCTGCACTTTCCATCTGTGTGACTTACTTATTTTATAACCGGAAATTTGTACCTCTTAATCCTCTTCATCTATTTTCCCATTCCCACACCCACCTTCCCTCTGGCAACCAAATGGATGTAGATGTGTGTGTGTGTGTGTGTGTGTGTGTGTGTATAAATAGAATATTACTCCCCATGAAAAAGGATTACATCTTGCATTTGTGACAAACTGGATGGACCTAAGAGTATTATGCTAAGCAAAATAAATCAGATAAAGATAGATACCATATGATTTCATTTATATGTGAAATATAAAATACAAAATAAATGAACAAACAAAACCAACAAAAAAACTCTTAAGGATGGTCAGCAACTTGGCTTTAAACTTTCAAAAGATTTCATGTCCCAGGACAGAGGGGAGATGCAGGTGAACGTGCAGATGGATGGGGACTTTCAGGGACCACCCCAAAGACTGGGGAAATGGTGTCCTGAGGGCTCTTCCCTGGGAGACCAGGAGAGACCAGGATAGACTAGACCGGCAAACCTCAGGCCTGTCTCTCTTCAGTGTGATCCGCTCCTGACCGGCCTGTCCTCAGTGACCACCTCCCTTCGTCACCACTGCCTCGGCTGGCAGATGTGTACATACTTTGCATTACTGCCCTAACCCTGGAATTTCCTCATCTCTAGTATTCATTTTTAAGTGTGGCTATTTGAGATTTTAAAAATCACACATTACTTGGGGTGCCTGGGTGGCTCAGTCAGTTAAGCATTAAACTCTTCATTTTGGCTCAGGTCATGATCTCAGGTTGTGAGATTGAGCCCCAGGCTGGTTCTGTGCTGGGCATGGAGCCTGCTTGAGATTCTTTCTCTCCCCATCTCCCTCTGCCACTCCGTGCCCTTAAAAGAAAATCGTATGTTACCTAAATCACTGGCTTTCTCCTTTACAACTGATTTTGATTACTTTTTTTCTTATGTTCATTAACAATTTCCCTTTTCTTTTTTATTTCTGAAGTGTCTCTTCTCCTTTGCACGTATTTCTGCTGGGGTCTATTTTGCTTCTTGGTTTGTAAGAGCTATTTACAGATCAGTGATCTTAATACTGTCATTTTGGGGATAGTTTTTCTGCTGCTTCTCTTTTAAGTTTATTAATTAACAGTGAAAATATTGACCTGTGATGTGCTGATAAGCCTTTGATGGCTGTTACTTGAGGAAAATGACTCAGAAAAATGGCACACAAGGACCTTATCTGGAATTGGAACTGGGAAAGTGGCAAAGACTGAACAGCCCCCAGGATTCAGTTACTCTAAATCATGAGCCACCCATCCCCTTTCAGGATCTGTGTAGCCTTCTGTGTGTCCTGCTTTATTCCACAGCATTTATGGACAGGGCTGGTCTACCTACACACAGCTTACACTCCCTCAATTGCTTTAATTTTCATGTGACTATCATTATCCCCGATTTTCCCAATTTGAATTACAGAGAAAGAAGGTCTGCTTAGTCTGGTTCTTCTTAGGGTAGGCCATGTCATTGCTGGCAAGTTTATGGATTGGCTGCCCGTGGGTTAAGTGTTTATTTCTAATCCAATCTGCAAGACTAGGTGGTAAAGCATCCAAATGCTATAAAATTAGGCCAAAGGGGCTGCTGATAGAGGGATTTTTCCACAGAAAGGCTCTGGGTGGATAGATACCAAATGACAAGGAATAATAGGATTAATCCAGAGTATAGATCAATGAGGAGAGGAAAAAAAGTACGTACTATGTATACATTTGTAAAGATAAAAAGGTAAATTAAGCTTTAAGAAATCAAATAAAAGCATGAAAATCATATGTCTTACAATGATAATCGTTAATCTTCAGGGACAACTATTTGAAGAATAATGTAATTACTAATTTCTAATCTTAGGCCTGGAGCAAACCTTTCAAAAAACAGAACCACTGGCACAGAGCAGGGCTAATGAAGAGAATTTGAGGCAAATGGTGCTTTGTTTCAGTTTACTGCTTAACTAAAAACCAGTCCTGAGATACAGAGACAGATAGAGAGAGAGAGAGAGAGCATGAGCAGTGGGAGAGGCAGAGGGAGAGGGAGAGGGAGAAGTAGACTCCCCATTGAGGTGGGAGCCACGTGGGGCTCAATCCCAGAACCCGGAGATCATGACCTGAGCCAAAGGCAGACACTTAACCATCTGAGCCACCCAGGTGCCCCCAAATCAGTCCTCTTTTACCACTAGAAGCAGACTTACTAATGCCTTTAAATCTAATTAGACCAGAGAACTAAAGATCAGAAACCCTAGAACCTTCAGTTTTGGCAATGACTTTTGGGATTTGATATTAAAAGCAAAGGCAATAAGGGCAAAAACAAACAAGTGGGACCACATTAAAAACAACAACAACAACAACAACAACAACAACAACAATAACAAAAACTTTGCACAGCAAAGGAAACTATCAACACATTGAAAAGGCAACCTAAGGAATGGGAAAAAATATCTACAAATGATTTCTGATAAGATGTTAATGTCTGAAATATATAGAAGACTTACAGTTTAATAAAAAGAGACAATCAGATTTAAAAACGGGAAGCAGTGTTGAATACACATTTTTTCCAAAGACATACAAACAGCCAACAGGTACATGGAAAGATGCTCAGCATTACTAACCATCAGGGATATGCAAGTCAGAACCACAATGAGATAGCACCTCATACATTTTAGAATTGCTATTATCCAAAAGATGAGAAATAACAAGTGTTGGTAAAGATATGGAGAAAAGTCAATCCTCGTGCGCTGCTGGTGGGGATATAAATTGCTGCAGCCGCTATAGAAAACAGTATGGAGGCTCCCTCAAAATTAAAAATAGAACTACTATATGATCCAGCAATTCCATTTTTGGCCATTTATCTGAAAGAAACTCACTATCGCAAAAGGATATCTGCACCCCATGTTTACATCAGCATTGTTTATATAGCCAAGATATGTAAACAACCTAAGTGTCCATTAAACTACGTATGCATAAAGATGCAGTATATATGAGGGGCAATCCTACCATTTGCAACCACATGGATGGACATTGCTGAGTGAAATAAATCAGACCAAGAAAGGCAAGTACTGTATGATGTCACTTAGATACAGAGAACTGGTGGTTGTGCGGGGCGTGGGGAGGAGAGTGGGTGAAAGGTACAAACTTCCAGTTATAAGATGAATAAATCCGGGGATAGAATGTACAGCATGGTGACTACAGTTAACAATGCTATATGGTATATCTGAAAGTTGCTAAGGGAGAACTTAAAAGTTCTCATCGCAAGGAAAGAAAAATCGTAATTGTGTGGTGATGGATGTTCAGTAGACTTATTGTGGTGATCATAGCAAATCATTAAGTTATACACCTAAAACGAATACATGTTACATTTAATATTTCAATTAAAAATTTAAAATAACAATAATTAAAAAGAGAAAACCCAGAACCAATTCAGGAAACCCATCCTTGAGGTTCTGTTCCCCTGTTCTAAATTCTGAGGATCAGGACCAGTCAGGGTGCCACTAGGGCAGGACCACGACTTGATGCAGTTGTGGCCGCTGTTCACGCAGGCTGGTCACGCTCGCTCTCTGCATCAGACACTGGAGCCTGAAGCCGTGCAGGCAGTCAGGAAGAGAACAGGAGAACAGAGCAGGGAAAACAAGGGCAAGCTCGAACTCATACCAGAACCTCCTAAGAGGACGCGGGAACGCATCTCCCTTCGCGTTACCTTTAATGTTTATGGCCCTTCGTCAGAAAGCTAAACACACACGTGGCCCCGGGGTCAGAGAAGCTGAAGGAGGCTCCAGAGGAAGAAGAGGCCACTGTAGGCCCGTCTGCGGCCTGCTGACGGAGAGGTAACCCAGCAAAGAAGGAGGCACCCGTGCGAGCCACAACACTACAGCACTTCTCTCCCTCCCTCCAAACCTCCCATAAGTCTCTTGTCTTCCTCCCGAACCGGAAATACATGTGGAAGGGAATTCTGGGACTTGTGGTCCAGCCCAGCCAGCCGACACATTGCCATTTCCTTCTCAGATTCTTGTGAGAGCACGTCTGTCCTTGCAGTATCTCAAGGAACTGATGACTGTTAATTTTTCTGCTGGGAGCGGGTAGCCCTTTGATTCTGGCCAATTTCCCCTTACCCGCTTTTTCACAGTGCCACTAAAGCTGTCCAGGCTTTTTGTAGGGTCTCATTTTCAGTGGGCTCAAGGCCTTGTTCTCTTGCAGGTGGCTGAGATTCCCTAAGGCCCTGAGTCCCTAACATCAGCATTTGCTCCCATTCCAGTGTAGCCTTACCTACCAAATTTCCTCTATTTCAAGCTTATGGGTGTTTTTTGTGGGGTGTGGAGGGAGGATCTGATGGGGTGGAGATATCCTTTATTGTGAGCACAACGGTGCACCTAAAATTATGTTTGATGAGTTCATCAAGTATTTGGGTGTTGTGTGATAGGCCCCTATTTCAGAATATCTGGTCCAGCTGCTGGCAATCCCTTAAATGAGATGATGTAGATAAGTCAGCTAGTGTAGTAGATGCCACATGGTAGAACATTTATTCATTATTTACATAGCTATTGGAGTGTGCTGGGCAGCGGTAATATCATGATAAACAAAACTGGTAAACTCTTCACCTTCCTGGAGATTATATTCCTGTGTGGTATGGAGGGAGATTTAATAAACTGGCAGTGAAATGAAATAATTGCTAATGGGATATGTGTCGTGAAGGAATGGAATGAGAGACTGAGTCCACAAATCAGGGATATACCAATATATAAATATTTATAGCCATATAGAAGATACAAAAGGTATAAATATGTGGCAATCCTTCCTCCTGTCCTTCTAATGAGCAGACAGAGGTGCAAAGAAAAGTAACGCAAGAGAGAATGGATGAGAACAGCTTGGAAGAATAGATTAGGTCACTTTTATCTCTCTGGTTCTGAAAAGTCCTAAACTATTAGTTTGGCAGGAAGTTTAGTCTTTTGTCAAGGCCACTTCTACCTTGATTTTCTCAGAATCCCGCATCATGTCCCTGTCTCCAGATTTTCTAAGAATCACATTTGCTGGTGGATCAGGTGCCCCATGTTCCTCTGGAGGCCCGAGTCTCTGGTGTTGGTTGTTAAGGGTGTTTTGCTGTCGCTGGAATGGCTGAGGATTGGCCGGCCCATAAGTGGTGGGATTAAGAGGTTTTTTAGTTCCTCCCCAGTTCTCCTGTGCCACGGTAAAGAGGGTAGGCCTCCTCCTGTGGTTCATTTGGTCTTTAAACTCTGTGTGTGGGGGGGAGGTGGGAGAGGTGGGGGGCGGTGGGAAGAGGGAGTGAGAGTGTGAGGGAGCTGGCTGCCCAGTCTTGCTGGTGATTTGCTTCTCTCTGTGGCTGTGCTCAGCGGAGTGGGAGGCTGGGCTTGGTGCTGGGGTCAGGGATACCCTGAAAGGGCTGCGGGGGCCAGGAGCCTCTCTCTGACCATCTCTCAGTGAACTAGCAGAAATCCGGTGTCCTGATCAGCCTCGGTCACTCCTCAAAAGAACGGGAGAACATTCCTTCCCTCTTGCATTATGTTTAAGGGCAAGTGGTCCAGCTCCCCAGGATTTCAGCTGCTTGGTCTAATGACTGCTTTTCTCCACAAGTAAAACATGCTCATTATAAAAAAATTAACATGATTTTTTTTTTAAACCACAAAATGAAGGGGGCAAACCACAGTAAATCCCAACTATCCCCAGCACACCTGTGCTAATATTTTCTGAACACCAAAATAGATACATTTCTGTGCATCTACGCAGGTGTGCGTGCGCACACACACACACACACACATACAGGAAGAATTTCAGAAGCATGGGATTATGCCACATGTATTATTAAAAACAATATTTATTAAGTAATATTATTTGAAATTATTATAAAAGGCATCTGAAATGAAACTGAGGGAAATACTCAGATAAATGTTTTTCTATCATAAGAGTTCTTTAAAACATTTAAACAATTCTTTTAAAGTTGCAGTTCTTTAAATATAATGAAGTATTTACACATGCAAGAAGTATAAATAATATAACAAAGGCTGTTTCTACCAACTCCACTCAGCTAGAAAATGGAATAATTCTACAGTGCGTTTAATTTACCCTCTGCTCACCTACTGGACTCCTTGGGCTGGGGAATGTTCTGGCATCAGCTGATTTGTGGACCTGGAGAGCATGAGCTCTTCCAGAGGGCCCCAGTGCAGGTCCCAGAGCCTCAGCCCTCGTGGTACATGACCTTCTCTTAGCCAGGTGCGTGGCTAGGCAGGTGTGCTGGGTAACTTGTCTTCTGGGTTCCAAAGGCACTTGTTCCTTATAAACGTCAGCTTTGATGGCCCCACCCCCCACCCGGGGTTGCTGCCCCATCAGAAGTTTATCTTCACTGGGGAGCCTGGGTGGCTCAGTGGGTTAAAGCCTCTGCCTTTCGCTCAGGTCATGATCCCAGGGTCCTGGGATCGAGCCCCACATTGGGCTCTCTGCTCGGCAGGGAGCCTGCTTCCTCCTCTCTCTCTCTCTATGCCTGCCTCTCTCCCTACTTGTGATCTCTATCTGTCAAATAAATAAATAAAATCTTAAAAAAAAAAAAAAAGAAGTTCATCTTCAGAAAGCTTGAGCCAGTGATCAGATTTTAGCTTCCTAACAGCTCTTTCTCCAGGCTCTCATTGCTGGCTTGGGTTTATTCAGAGGTTCTGAAGAGAGATCCTCGCTATTATTGGATGCCCTTCTCTGTTGACGTTGGGTTTACGAGCTCCTCAGGTCCATTGGCACCTACTGTTTCCCTTCTGCTTTATCTCTCAGTTTGTCATCGTCAGGTCTTCTGGTGACACTTACTTGGCTTATGGGAATTGCTGTGGATTTATTTTAGTTATTACTCTTTCTTTTATTGTTTCAGTGGGATTTGATTGACAGAAAAAGTAAATATTTGTATGTGGTGGTTGATTTTGAATGTAAAGTCTTATTTTATTATTTTAGAATAAGTATCTATAGATACAGATAGAACAATATAGATTATATAGAAAAATGAGGAGAAAAAGTAGCAGAAGCTTTTAGGTTTTTAACTGGTGCTCCTCCATTTACTAATCATGCTTCTGACCCTGCATCTTAAATACATTTATTAAATTGTTACCAGTATCTTTCTCTTTTCCATCTTTTATTATTTTTATAATTATTTTTCTCTCTTTCTAAGAAATTATTTTAGTATTTCTTTTGGCTCTATTGTAAACAAATTGTAAGATATTTAGAGTGTACAACATGAGACTTGATAGACATATGAGTTGTAAAAGGGTTTCCCACATGGGGTTAATGAACATATTCAAGTGACTTACTAAGGATGTCCATTGGCATCTGATGATATACTGTTAGAAAAAGTGCAGGATGGGTCAGAAGGATGGTCCAGTTTGGACTGAGAATTTGCTACATCTATTTTCTAATTACATGGTGTGGACTGAGTTAATTTTAAAGTTGTTTGGTGATATCTTGGGAACTGGATGTAGGTTTCAGACCTTGGTTTCTGGTCTAGATGTTTTCTTTGCCCATCCATGTCTACTGTGCATTGCTCTCTTCCTCTTGGTGATAATCCAGAAGGAACCAATGGGCTTCTTTGTCCTTTAGCTCCACTTGGGGAGGGAAGGAAGAAGAAAGGGAGGGAGGTGGGGCTGGGGTCTTTCTTCTCCTTGATGTCTGCCCCCTGTGTGCTGGCCTTGAATGGTTGTGCCCTTTCACAGAAGTCACAGCTCTTCATCAAATGGTATCCTCTGATGACTTACACCTTCTTGTAGGTAACCACTCCTTCCCTCCTACTTTGAGTCCCAAGTGTCTAGTACCAATTCCACTAGTTTAGGGGGCTGTTCTCTTCCTTGTGGTTTCACTACGCAACTTCAAATTGTTCTTTTATTTAATATTTCTTGAAGTATTCTCATTTGAAATATTCTCATTTGAATATTCTAGTCTTTTCTGCTAGAATGCTGATATAGGACCTATGAAAAATGATCATTAATTAAGCATGATAATAATGACCTAATTTTACGAGGACTAGGAAGGGTAGATCATATAATAGGTAATATAGCATTTTCACATTTCAGTGTGTGTCATCTTGATTTTACACTTGCTCTGATTTCTTACAAACCTTGTAATCCTGGACAGGCAGGGAAAGTCTTGATTATAGCTGCAGAAGACACAAAGCGGCACTGAATTTTCCAGTTTGGGATTAGAATCCCTCCCTATAGGCGAACCATAAGAGACTATGGACTCTGAAAAACAACCTGAGGGTTTTGAAGGGTCAGGGGTGGGAGGTTGGGGCAACCTGAGGGTTTTGAAGGGTCAGGGGTGGGAGGTTGGGGGAACAGGTGGTGGGTAATGGGGAGGGCACGTTTTGCATGGAGCACTGGGTGTTGTGCAAAAAGAATGAATACTGTTACGCTGAAAAAAATAAATAAAATGGGAAAAAAATTAAAAAAAATGCATCTACAGTTGTAAAATAAGGTACACATTGTGGTATTTCTGTTTCTAACCGTTCAGAATGCAGAAGGAGAAATGAACACAAAACACTACCGGCCAATAATTTTGTCTTGAGCAAGACTTGTAAGTTTTGTCTGGTGAGTTTCTCTAGGTCTACAGCAGGTTTACTCCAGCTTTGATTTTATTGCACTGCAACAGGTAATGGGAGTATTAATGGAACTGCACTGCAGCTGTACCTGGATTGATTTTGTCATTCGTGGGCTTCATTTTGTCACTAATAAAATCTTTACTGTTTGAAACGAAAAAAAAAAAAAGAATCCCTCCCTATGTTACTCCTAAGTCATTCCTGATGTATAGTGTAATTGAAGGTACTTCTAGGACACTTAAAATAAAACCCTCTTTGCTCCCATGCTGGCTGGCTAATAGAGAGCCAAGAGGTCTTCTTCGGAAGGGCACAGAATCCAGGTGTTTGGTGATTTGGGGTAAATTACAGCCACACTTACACTGGCAGGTGAGTCTGAGAGATGCTCAGATCAGCAGGACTTTAACGGAGTAACTTTTGACTTCCCCTTACCGGTTAGACAAACTGAGCTGTTTCAGGATTGTGCAAACTGGAGTCCGCAGGCAGATTACGAGCTCCTAAGGGCAAGGATTTTAGTTAATTTACTCTGTATTCCTCATCTCACACTAGTGTCTGGCGAATAGAGACACCCAATTAGCCCTTGTTGAGCAGGCAGTGTAGACTTCGGGCTCCGGGGGCGGGGGGCGGGGGGGGGGGGGGCGGTGTCCGGAGGCTGTCTCTTCATCCCCCTGCCTCCAGTGGGTTTACAGCAAAGCAAAAAGTTCTCCCGTGTGAGTAAGGATGGCCTTCCAGAGTTTATTCATCTGCATGTTTAAAATCTTTCTCTAACCGATTGCCGTATAATTGTAACTTAAGCTTATTTTATTGGACGTAAATAAAAAAATCAATGGTAAGATTCTTACAGTAACTCTTTTGCTATCTGAAGGTATCCATACCTTCCCTGGCTCATTTCTCTTTTTTCCTTTCTGGCCGAAGCTAGCCCAATTTCTTAAAATTTCCCCAAGACTCAAACTCAGTAGATTGTGATGAAATTGGCTAAAGACATTTGAATTTATACTGCCCCCAGTTTACAGACAATGTTTCCTATAGTTCGGCATGTTTAAGAATCAAAATAATTCAGAAGCTAGTCATTGAGATTGGGTTGCCTGTTTGAAGACACCTTATTTCCCTTTACTAGTGTTAGGGGAGATGGAAGGCAAGAAAGAGATTCATTGGAGATAAATCTTTTAATCTGGGGTTATGAGTTGTAGGGAGTAATACAGAGAATCGGTGGTATCAAGCCTTGCACGTGGGCAAAAGGGATTGGGACACTCTCCATTCTCAAATCATAGGTCCGTTCATTCAATTCCTCACAAAGAGAAAGAGGTGAGTTAGGCCCAGAAAGAATGAAACTTTTTCTGCAGATGTGTATCAGCCAATCCCTTTAGTGAACCAGAAAAAGCAGAGGGAAATAAGTAAGGCTTCCCTTTTAATCAGCTGAGCTGAATCAGGCAGGGACTTCATGCAAACATCAGCAAAACCAGCCTAGAGTTCTAAGAGAAGTGAAGAAAGCACACTCATTGCTTTTCTGGCCCCTCCCTGGTTGAGGTGAGCCCTTGAAGATGATCTGAATGGATGTGGCAAATGCTCACTTCCAAGCCAGCTGTGTTCCTGGTCCCAGGGATGGAGCCGGGAGAGCCTCCAGGCAAGATACTGCTATGGGCAGACCCCTTTCAGCTGGTGCACAGGGCCTTAAATTAGAAGACATACTGAATTGTGGCATATGTCTATATTGAGGTGGAAAATATTTTATTAACGACAGGCTCTGGATTTACACCTTCATTTTGGATAGAGATCTGGGTAGACAGTGAAGCTCTAAGGGTCTCTTTTGGTGAAACCAAGGCTTTGGCTCTGCAAAGGAAGGGGGTGGTAGGTTGAAGGAGAGAGGCGCTCTTCAACAAGAGGCTACAGAGAAAGAAAAGGTTGGAAGGGAGAAGGGGAAAGGGAGGAGCTAGCAACTGGGTCAGTTGAGGGGCCAGGGTCTAGAAGGCCTGAGGTTGTCAACAGATATTTTAGGAACAATGACATCCAAAACCTGAGTTGTACAGGTTGTGCACAGAACAAATTATACATCTAAGGAGGGCAATTCACTTCGCGGGTAAGAGTATTTGAACTTGAGTATTTATTATGATGTTTATCCACCAGATGTCAGTAAAGTGTCTCATTCTAACAGGAGAAGTCTGTTAGAGGCAATTTTCCAACAGATGAAAGTATCACGAGGAAGGGGTGCTTTAAAAAAAATTGCACAAAGAAAGGGTGTGCTAACAAAGCCCTGATTTTTGGCATTCTTCCACTTATTTAAAATATCTGCCTCTTCCATGTTCCTCTTCCTCCAGAGGAAGAATGAAAAGAGAAAAGAAAGAAGACGCTGCCAAGATTTTTACCCTCTGTGAAGCCATCGCACCCCAAATCTACAGCAAAACAACCTAATTGAATTGAACACAACATTTATTACACCCAAGTGTGTTTGATTCCTTTTGAGAACTTTTCCTGTGGTTTTACTCATAACACATCATGCTTCACTTTGGGTATTTATAGTGTGTATTCTGTAATTGTGTTCTGTCTACTTACTATCTACTTCTCCTAGAAGCTCTCTTAAATCAATAATTTATTTAAGTGATGCAAAGATATACTTAGAAGGTTAGCATTACTTTTAGGCTTATAATGAAAATCAGCGGTCATCTACCCCACCCCACCCTAGTTCCACTCCTTGGATGGATCATTTTCACCTCTCTCTCTCTTTTCCCTATGTACATCTAAGTATTTTCTTTAGTGTCTGTTTCTTGATTTATCACATTTTTTATTGTCTTCCAGTGGTTAAGAATATTAGCCTAAGTAATGCTCACTCCTGTAATAAACACCCTCCCCATCATGCTGGCTTGACAAAAAAAGAATGAAAAAAGAAAAGAAAGAAGACACTGCCAACAAAGTCTTCTTTCTTTTCCAGTGTAGGTTGTCAGGGAGGTAGAAGGTGGTTCTCCACACCTTCAAGGAATTCAGGCTCCTTCCATCTCTTGATGCCACTGTCTTCAACATGTGGCCTCTGAGTTGCCCCTGGAACAGGCAGAGAGAACAGAAGATTAACACGAGGGGTGGGACCAGCAAGCTGGGAAAGTCAGAAGAGTGTGTTATTAGAGAAGCAAAGGGAGAGAAGTGTATCAAGTCAGAGGGAATGATGAATTGTGCCAGATAAGGAAAGGAGAGAGTTGACTGTTGGAATAAGTAACGTAGACATCATTGGTGGCACACTAAGATTGTGGGGTGGGAGAATTGATTGGGGTGGACCTAAATAGGGAAAGGAATTGAATAAAATAGTGCATAAGATGGCTTTGCAGAGCTTTTGTATGGAGAAATATGGAGGGAGCCGAAGGAGGAAGGAGAAATACGGCTAGTTTGTTGACAGATGGGATGGCCCAGGAGAGAGGGAACATGGTGGTGTGGGCCAGGGAGAACGCTGGAGTGGTTCCCTGAACTAGCTCGTAGTGTGGGGAGCCTTACAACTGCCGCGCAGCCGTAAGTGCTCATACTCAGCTCCTTTTCAGGAAGAGGAAGGAAGGACTCATGGGTGCAGATGCTGTGGCAGCTGGGTAGATGAGACGGGAGCTGGGGGAGTTTTTTCTGCCTGCCTCAGGTCTTTCCTGGAACATGCGGTGCGGTCATTAGCTGAGAGTGAGGCTGAGGGTAAGCTGAGGCGGTGAGCTTAAACTTTGTTTCTTCTTTTTCAGAAATCCTTTTAGGCATTTTAGAAGGATTTAAGGAGGGAACACAGGTGTTCAGCCTGCCATGTGTAATAGGAAGCCCAATTATAAACTGTAAAATTCCAGTCCCACACTCCTTCGCATCTGCCGGGGCCTGAGCAAGTAGACTCTCAATAAATATTTGCTCAGCTGAAGTGAATTTTCTTCGTGGTGGCAGTCAGCTTTCTGAATGCTTTTTTGATGTTTCTTCCTTTCCCCCTTCACAAGCCTGAGAAAATTACAGTTTTGCATATTAAATGCAAGCTTCTCCATCCTTTCTGGTGAGATTTTTTGTTTTGTTTTGCCTTTGGATAGGCCCTGTTTTCAGGCATGTTCTCTGTTGATTCCCGTCTTCACAGAACACGGAGGGATGTGAAGCAATCCCTCCTGGGAATCAGGAAGCCAGCGGTTTGGGGACCTGGCTGGTCCATCCTCTCAGGGGCATGCCCTGACGCCTCCAGTCTGCATTTCAGAACCAGGCCTCTGGGCCCCATGGTTTCCTTTGGTGTATCAAAGTGACATGCACAGAATGCCAAGCATGGGCGCTCGTTCTGTGATAGGGGTACAGCGGGTTGAAGTAGCACTCACGTTGCTGCTTTTGAATAGAGACTTAAAGCATTTCCAGGATAATAAATGCAGAAGGTGGAGGGAGCTGGTTATGGTCATGAGTGAAAAACAAGCATCCACTCAGTGAGCCTGTGAAATTTACTTAAAAACTGGGATAGCATACATTTAAAAAAAAATTATGTATTTATTTGTGACAGAGTGAGAGAGAGTGAAGAGTGAGAGGAGGGAGAGAGAATCGGAAGCAGACTCTGCACTGAGCATAGAGCCCGACGCCGGGCTCGATCTCATGACCTTGAGATCATGACCTGAGCTGAGATCAAGAGTTGGGACGCTCAGCATACTGCGCTTGAGCCACCGAGGCATTCCTAGAAGTAACATACATTTTTTGAGGCTTATTTAATCATGGCAGCTTCTCGTTGAGGATCATTGTCCCCATTTAACAGATGAAGACACTGAGGCACAGAGGAGCCCAGGGGCTTGCTAGGTTACACAGAAGGGAGAGACAGGATTTAAACTGAAGCACATCGGTTCTGGATTTCTGAGCTCCTAATCCTGTGCTAACTCCCTGAGCCTTTATTTTGCTATCTTTCATATGGGATTAAGAGCATATACTTCCTATACTTGGCAGGGTCCCACTAAGAATTAAATGAGATAATGTATACAAAGTACTTAGCCTGTCACACAAACTCAGTAAGAGGGTTCATAGCATTTAACTTAAACATTTTTAAAAAAGATTTATTTATTTATTTGACAGAGAGAGTGAGAGACACAAGCAGGCAGAGCAGCAGAGGGAGAGGGAGAAGCAGGCTCCCCACTGAGCAGAGAGCCTGACGCGGGGCTCAATCCCAGGACTCTGGGATCATGACCTGAGCTGAAGGCAGTCGCTTAACCAACTGAGCCACCCAGGCGCACCTAAACATTTTTTATAACAAAAGAAACACACTTAGTATTATTTGAGCCATTTAGTAAGCAACACAATGCCCACTGATCTGCATAGTGACTGTTCTTATAGTTCTTTCCATTGTATAGTTTCAAGAATTGGTTTTTGGAGCATAATATATTATTGTTATTTATCTTGTACATTTTGTTATTTGAATGAAAGCTCACAATGCAGTGTGTTTTTTTTTTTTTTTTTTTTTACAATGCAGTGTTTTTTTAAAGGGAAGAAAACTAATCATGTTCAGAGTAAAGTACCCCCTCATTTCTTCTACAGTTTTCATAAGGCATTCATTTTCCTGCTACAAGTCCCTCATTTTTTCATTAATAATTGACAAGACTATTGACAAGACTATGGACTCATTTTCAAAAGAAAAACTACAAAACAAGAATATAAAACAAGGACAACATATTTTAAATGAGAATTGGTAGGTTTCTTCTTTAACTGGGCTTCTTTATTATTAATCATAAAGCAAGTGATGGAGAAATTGTGAGGGGGAAGACCGTGGATGTGGGTCACAAGACTAGCTCTGTATTCTACCACGATAAAATCTTGGGTAGGTTTTCCAACTTCTCCACAGTCAATTTCAATTATTGGAAACTGAAGATAAAGCTTCTCTAGTGTAGTCCCAGGGACATTAGCTCCATGAGATACTAGTAGGTGGCAAATAAACAAAAAAGGTTTCATGGTCAAATACATTTGGGAAATTCTATGTTAGGCAATTCTAATTTAGACAAAGTATTTACCTTGGTCCTTTTCAGAGCCTTTGATATGTTAAAGACATTGTGAATTTCCAAGAAAGATGTAGTACTTCCTAAACTTACTTGATCACAAAACTGCTTTGTTGAAGAGTATCTCTCATGCTTTTATTTTATTTTCTTAATTTTTAAAATTCTAGTACAGTCAATGTACAGTGTTATATTGGTTTTAGGTGTACAATATAGTGACTCAGCAATTCTATAGGTGACTCAGTGCTCACCACAGTACATGTACTCCTAATCTCCTTTACTTATTTCACCCATCCCCCTCACTCACCGCCCCTCTGGTAACTACCAGTTTGTTCTCTGTATTTAAGAGTCTGCCTTTTTGTCTGTCTCTTTTTTATTTTGTTCATTTGTTTTGTTTCTTAAATTCTACATATGAGTGAAATTATGTGATATTTGTCTTTTTCCGACTTTTTCTCACTTAGCATTATACTCTCCAGATCCATCTACATTGTTACAAATGCTAAGAGTTCATTCTTTTTTATGGCTGAGAAATATTCCATGATGTATATACACAATATACCTCTTCTTTATAGATTCATCTATTGATGGACACTTGGGCTGCTTCCGTAGCTAGGCTATTGTAAATAATACCGCAGTAAACACAGGGGTGCACATGTCCTTTTGAATTAGCGTTTTCCTTTTCTTTAGGTAAATACCCAGTAGTGGAGTTACTACATCATATGGTAACAATTTTTAATTTTTTGAGGAACCGTCATGCTGCTTTCCACAGTGGTTGCACCAGTTTGCATTTATACCCGCAACACACAAGCATTCCTTTTTCTCCTCATCCTCTTCAACACTTGTAGTTTCTTGTGTGTTTGATTTTTATTTGTTCCATTGATCTTTAGCCATTCAGAGAGGTGTGAGGTATAATCTCGTTGTGGTTTTGATTTGCCTTTCCCTGAAGATGAGTGATGTTGAACATCTTTTCATGTGTCTCTTGGCTGTATGTCTTCTTTTGAATTAGATTACTTGTTTTTTGGGTGTTGAGTTGTATAAATTCTATATATATTCTATCTATCTATCTATATAGATATAAATATATATTCTATAGATCGATCTATCTATCTATCTATCTATCTACATATTCATTCTATATTTTGGATACTAACCCTTTATCTGATATGTCATTGGCAAATATCTTCTCCCATTCCATAGGTTGGCTTTTTCTCTATTGATGGTTTCCTTTGCTGTGTAAAAGCTTTTTATTTTGATGTAGTCCCAGTAGTTTATTTTTGCTTTTGTTTTCCTTGCCTAGGGGACATCTCGTAGAAAACATTGCTGTAAACTATGTCCGAGGAATTACTGCCTGTGCTCTCTTCTAAGGGTTTTATTCAGGCCTCACATTTAGTTTATTTCCATTTCCATTCCATTTCAGTTTATTTTTGTGTATAGTGTAAGAAATAGTTGAGCTTTATTCTTTTGCATGTAGCTTGCCAGTTTTCACAATATCATTCATTGAAGAGACTGTCTTTTTCCAATTGTAGAGTTTTCCCTCCTCCCTCCTTTGTTATAGATTAATTGATCATATAATTGTGGGTTTGTTTCTGGACTCTCTGTCCTGTTCCATTGATCTTTGTGTCTGTTTTTGTTCTGGTACCATACTGTTTTTATCACTATAGCTTTGTAGTATATCTTGAAATCTAGGAATGTGATACCTCCAGTTTTGTTGTTCTTTTTCAAGATTGCTTTGGCTATCAGGGTCTTTTGTGGTTCCAAAAAAATTTTAGGATTATTTGTTCTAGTTCTGTGAAAAGTACTGTTTGTATTTTGAAGGGATTGTGTTAAATTGATTGCTTTGGATAGTATGGACATTTTAACAATATTTGTTCTCCCAATCCATGAGCATGGAATATCTTTCTATTTGTTTGTGTCATCTTTAGTTTCTTTTGTCTGTATTTTATAGTTTTCAGAGTACAGGTCTTTCAAGTCCTTAGTTAAGTTTATTGTTTGGTATTTTATTATTTTTGGTGCAGTTGTAAATGGGATTGTTTTCTTAATTTCTCTTTCTGCTACTTTATTTATTAGTGTACAGAAATGAGGCAGCTTTCTGTATATTGATTTTGTTTCCTGTTACTTTACTGAATTCATTTATCCATTCTAGTAATTTTTTGGTGGAGTCTTTACTATACTATATATAGTATGTCATCTGCAAATAGTGAAAGTTTTACTTCCTTCTTACCAGTTTGGATGCCTTTTATTTGTTTTTCTTGTCTGATTGCTATAGCTAGGACTTCTGGTACTGTGTTGAATAAAAATGGTGAGAGAGAACATTTTTATCTTTTTCCTGATCTTTGGGGAAAAGCTTTTAGTTTTTCACTTGGATATGTTTACTATAGGTTTTTCTTATATGTCCTTTATTATATTGAGCTATGTTTCCTCTAAACCTACTTTTTTGAGAGTTTTTATCATGAATAGATGTTGTACCTTGTCAAATGCTTTTTCTGCATCTTTTGAAATGATCATATGGTTTTTGTCCTTCCTCTTATTGATGTGACATATCATGTTGATTGATTTGTGAATATTGAACCATCCTTGTGTTCCAGGAATAAATCCCTCCTGATCATATTAAATGATTTCTTTAATGTATTGTTGGATTTTGTTTGCTAATTTTTTTTTTATATTTTATTTATTTGACAGAGAGAAATCACAACTAGGCAGAGAGGCAGGCAGAGAGAGAGGAGGAAGCAGGCTCCCTGCGGAGTAGAGAGCTGGACGTGGGGCTCAATCCCAGGACCCTGGGATCATGACCTGAGCCGAAGGCAGAGGCTTTAACCCACTGAGCCACCCAGGCACCCCTGTTTGCTAATATTTTGTTGAGGATTTTTGCATCAGTGTTCATCAGAGATACTGGCCTGTTGTTCTTTTTTTTTTTTTGTAGTGTCTTTATCTGGTTTTGGAATCTGGGTAACGCTAGCCTCATGGAATGAATCTGGAAGTTTTCCTTCCTCTTCTGTTTTGTTTTGTAAAAGTTTGAGAAGAATAGGTATTAACTCCTCTTTAAATGTCCAGTAGAATTCACCTATGAAACTGCTCCTGGCCTTTCATTTTGGGGGAGTTTTTTGATTACTGATTCAATGTCATTGCTGGTAATCAATCTGTTCAGATTTTTTACCTCCTGATTCAGTTTTGAGAGTTATGTTTCTAGGAATTAATCCATTTCTTCTAGGTTGTCCAGTTTGCTGGCATATAATATTTCATAATACTCTCTTATAATTGTTTGTATTTCTGTGGTGGTGTTGTTATTTCTCCTCTTTCACTTCTGATTTTGTTTGAATCATCTTCTTTCTTTCTTTATTTCTTTCTTGTGACTCTGGTTAAATCATTTGTCGATCTTTTCAAAGAACTGGGTTTCCTTGATCTGTTGTATTGGTGTTTTAATTTCTTTTTCCTTTATTTCTCCTCTAATCTTTTATTATTTCCTCCCTTATTCTGGTTTAAGGTTTCTTCCTTTTTTTTCTTCTAGGTCCTTTGGGTGTAATCTTAGGTTGTTTATTTGTGATTTTTCTTGGTTCCTGAAGTAGGCCTGTACTGCTATAATATTCCCTCTTAGAACAGCTTTTGCCACATCCCGAAGATTTTGAACCAGTGTTTTTTCAGTTTCATTTGTCTCCATTTTTTAAATTTCCTCCTTGTTTTCTTTATTGACTCATTCATTGTTTATTAGCATGTTATTTAACCTCCGTATGGTTGACTTCTAGTTTTATAATGTTGTGGTGAGAAAAGACAACTGGTAGGACTTCAGTCTTTTCGAAGTTGGTGGGATTTGTTTTGTGGCATATGGAGTATGTTCCCTGTGCACTTGAAAAGAATGTGTATTCTGTTTTAGAATGGAATCTTCTGAATATATCTGTGAAATCCATCTGGTCCAATGTATCATTCAGAGCCAATGTTTCCTTGCTGATTTTCTGCTTGGATGGTTTATTCATTGATGTAAGGGGGGTATTAAAGTCCCCTACTATTAGTATATTACTATTGATTACTTAATTTATGTTTGTTAGTAGTTGCTTTATATATTTGGGTGCTCTCCTGTCAGGTGCATAAATATTTACAATTGTTACATATTTTTGTCAGATTGGTCCCTTTATGATTATATAGTTTCCTTCCTTGTCTCTTATAACACTCTTTGTTTTAAAGTCTGTTTTTTTCTGATATAAGTATTGCTACCCAGCTTTCTTGTCACTTCCTTTTGCATGATAAATACTTTTCCATCCCTTCACTTCAATCTGCATATGTCTTTAGGTCTGAAATGAGTCTCTTGTAGGCAGTATACAGGTGGATCTTGCTTTTAATACATTCTGTCGCCCTCTATCTTTTGCTAGTAACCTTTAGTCCATTAATAAAGTAACAATTGATAGATGCGCACTTATTGCCATTTCGTTACTTGTTTTATGCTTGTTTTTTGTAGTCCTTCTCTGTTCCTTTCTTCTTTTGCTCTTCTCTTTCAGTGTTTGCTGGCTTTCTTTAATGATAAACTTGGATTCCTTTTTCTTTATATTTTGCATATGTATTACTGGTTTTGATTAGTGGTTACTATTAGATTTACATATAACATCTTCTGCATATAGCAGTTTATATTAACATGGATGGTTGCTTAAGTTTGAACTCATTCTAAAAGTACTAAATTTTTACTCCCTCCCCCTACATTTTAGATATATGGTGTCATATTTTACATTCTTTTTATTTTGCGAATCCCTTAACTGATTTTTTTTTTAAGATTTTATTTATTTATTTGACAGAGAGAGATCACAAGTAGGCAGAGAGGCAGGCAGAGAGAGAGGAGGAAGCAGGCTTCCTGCTCAGCAGAGAGCCGGATGCGGGGCTTGATCCCAGGACGCTGAAATCATGACCTGAGCTGAAGGCAGAGGCTTTAACCCACTGAGTCACCCAGACACCCCTCTTTTTTTTTTTTTTTTAAAGATTTTATTTATTTAAGAGATGGAGATCACAAGTAGGCAGAGAAGCAGGCAGAAAGAGAGGAGGAAGCAGACTCCCTTGTGAGCAGAGAACCCAATGCAGGGCTTGATCCCAGGACTCTGGGATCATGACCTAAGCCAAAGGCAGAGGCTTTAACCCACTGAGCCACCCAGGCGCCCTTGCCCATAATCACTTCTAAATGTAACTGCCCTTACTATGTAATGCAAGACTCACATATTAGCATAACTTACTATATGTATATATAATACATATAGTTAGATAGATAGATAGATAGATCTGTATATGTGATTATTATTGTTATGGTTACAAAATTGCTTTCCTTTGTCTCAAATCCTAGGTGCTTACCTTGAGAAAAATTTGTGATGTATAGTAGACATGAGCAGATAGAAGTAAAGACCCTTCTTCCTCCATGTAAAGTGTAACATAATAGGTATTAAAGATGATCTATTTTGCTTTTTATTTTTCATAAGAGATAGGGAGCCTGTCAGGTAAAGAGGGCTTCATTATGTATCAAAAGGCAGCCAGATTTAATCATCCAATAGTGTTAGACTAGGGCTATAATTTGTTCTTCTGATCTCTTATAAGATTGCCAGAAGAATCATAAGGTGACAGATAAATTAAATACTGAGCAGGTGGTGTTTTTACTTCCCTCTTTTTAATACAGAAATTCTCAGTAAAAATGTGAATAAAATGATTCTCTGAATTTATCTTGTGTTTTAATAAAGTGTTCAGTGATAAAAGGAGTGAATAAAAGACATAGATATTTACTCTAAAGATACAAACGTAGTGATCCGAAGGGGCACGTGCACCCGAATGTTTATAGCAGCAATGTCTACAATAGCCAAACTATGGAAAGAACCTAGATGTCCATCAACAGATGAATGGATAAAGAAGATGTGGTATATATACACAATGGAATACTATGCAGCCATCAAAAGAAATGAAATCTTGCCATTTGCGATGACGTGGATGGAACTAGAGGGTATCATGCTTAGTGAAATAAGTCAATCGGAGAAAGACAACTATCATATGATCTCCCTGATATGAGGACGTGGAGATGCAACATGGGGGGTTAGGGGGATAGGAGAAGAATAAATGAAACAAGATGGGATTGGGAGGGAGACAAACCATAAGTGACTCTTAATATCACAAAACAAACTGGGGGTTGCTGGGGGGAGGTGGGGTTGGGAGAGGGGGAGGGGGCTATGAACATTGGGGAGGGTATGTGCTATGGTGAGTGCTATGAAGTGTATAAACCTGGCGATTCACAGACCTGTACCCCTGGGGATAAAAATACATTATATGTTTATAAAAAAAATTAAGAAATAAATAAAAAATTAAAATTAAAAAAAAATAGATATTAATTTGCTGAATTCTTAACCAAATCAATGCACAAGATGATCCATTTATGGTGTAAGACACATTTCAAACTCTGATCGTTCAAAAATTATATTTTTTATTTTTGTTTCTCTATAAATATGGTAGTACAATATTAACCTATTAATAGAAATGTTTGTTATGCATTCAAAAAATTATAAAACTCCTTGGTCTAACTTTTATAACTCTGCTCACTTCTATGAAATTTTATAACTTGAGAGTTTTTAATAGTTTTAATAGAGAAATGTTCCATAGAAAAGTCAATGACTTGACTTACATTCTGGATGTGGATATGGATTATTTTAATTCATTATTGCCCTCAAGTCTATAGGATTCTGTGTCCTGTGACTAAATAACCCTGGATTATGACTGTGTCTACTATTATTTTTTATTTTCTTTTTTTCTCATGTTTACATTAATTGTTCTATCTCTTGACAACTACATTCCTCTGCCTGCCTCCATCAGTTTTTATAATTTATTTTGGGGAAGGAAATAAGGTGAGCAGGAATAAAGGGGCTGCATTTAAATGGACCCAATAGACTCTAAATAACAGGGCATCTTTCACTTACAGTGTACAGGGCTGCAAAGCAGGGCCTGGGGCACTTTCTGTGCTTCTCTGTAGAATTAGCATTTTATTTTGGTGTGAATGTTTGCTCTCTGGATTAAGTGTCCGTGACTGCAGTGATTTAAAAAATGACTTTGTAAAAATTACAGAATATGTAAAAAATCATTTTACAGAATTTAGAAAATGCAGAAAGGTATAAAAAGACAATTAAGTAAAATTCACAGTTAGAAATAACCACTATAAACATTTACATATATTTCTTTCTTTTTTATTTGCATGTGTATTTCATATATTTATTTTATGCCTATTTTACAAATTTTTTTATACTGCATTTAGAGTCTTGTGTTGCACATTTTCATTTGACAGTGTGAATAAGCTTCTCTCGTGTCATCACATTTTCTTCAAATCCACACCCATGTTAGTGGTTGCATTCATTGTGTGAATGTACAGTAATTTAACTATTCATATGTTATTGGAAGTGTTTGATACTTTATAAAACACTGTGATGAAAAACTTAGTAAATAAATATTTGCTGATATCTCTAATCATTTGAAGGCTAAATTCTCAGAAATGAAAATACTGCGCAGAAGATATGAATGTGATGAGTATTCTAATAGCTTATTTGTACACATCCTTCATTATTTCTCTGTACAAATTCTGTGAAGCACAATATGCCGGTTTTATGTGCATGTGTTCTTAAAATGACAGTAGGCCTTTCTGTCTTTTTCTTCTGATTGTAAAAAATGCGCTCATTGTAGGAAGTCTTCAGACACAGAAAAGGATAAAGAAGAAAGTGAAAGGTACCTGTCTTCTGATCATTCCTATTGACATTTAGATTCTATGCTTGCATTCATGAGCGTGCGCGCAAATGGGAGAATACGTGCCCACCTGCACCCAGTTACCAAAAAGGGTATCCATACTCTATAAATTGTTCTGTGCTGATATTTCAAGAAACGTATATTAAAGTATGGCACACTTAGTGAAATGTGCACCAAATGTAAGTGTACAGATGGGTGGATGTTCACAAATAAACACCTAGATTAAGAAATAGAAAGACCATGGAACACTTCGTGAGGTTGCATGTTGCCCTTATCCAGGTGCTACACCAACTCTGGATCATTCTCTTTTAGCCCGTGTACTGCTGAAAGGGAAGCTTACAGTGTACCAAGGATATCTTTCATGTTAACACAAAAACTATATTTCACTGAATGTAAGATATCATTATTGTTAGTGTCTTATTTTATGTTCTGCTGAGGAATAAAGAAAAAAATGCTGCCATTTAAACTATGGAACAATGCCTCATTGATAGTCCTATGTCATGACCAGGTTCTTTCTCCTCCTCCTCTTCTTCTTTTTCCTTCTTCCTTCTTCCTCCCCTTCCTCCTCCTCCTCCTCCTTTTTTTTTTTTTTTCCAAGTTGAGGTGTAGAGGTGCCAGGGTAGCTCAGTCAGTTAGGGTCCACTGTCTCAGCTTGTGATCCTGAGGTCCTGAGATCGAGCCCCACATCAGGCTCTGCTCCCTGCTCAGTGGGGAGCCTGCAGCTCCCTTTCCATTGGCCTCTCTTCCTCTCACTCGTGTTCTCACTCATTCTGCTCTCTCTCTCTCAAATAAATGAATAAAAAAACTTTATAAAAAAATGAGGTGGCCTTCCTGCCCGTGGATGCCGCTGAGTAAGCGTCGTTAAAGTCTCCCCTCCCACCGCTGTCATGTCTAAGTCAGAGTCTCCCAAAGAGCCTGAACATCTGCAGAAGCTCTTCATTGGAGGTCTGAGCTTTGAAACAACCGATGAGAGTCTGAGGAGCCATTTTGAGCAATGGGGAACACTTACGGACTGTGTGGTCATGAGAGATCCAAACACTTTGGGTTTGTCACAGATGCCCCTGTGGAGGAGGTGGATGCAGCCATGAATGCAAGGCCACACAAGGTGGATGGAAGAGCTGTGAACCAAAGAGGGCCGTCTCAAGAGAAGATTCTCAAAGACCTGGTGCCCACTTAACTGTGAAAAAGAATTTTGCTGGTGGCATTAAAGAAGACACTGAAGAACACCATCTAAGAGATTATTTCGAACAGTATGGGAAAATCGAAGTGACTGAGATCATGACTGACCGAGGCAGTGGCAAAAAGAGGGGTTTTACTTTTGTAACATTTGATGACCATGACTCTGTAGACAAGATTGTCATTCAAAAATACCATACTGTGAATGGCCACAGCTGTGAAATAAGGAAAGCGCTCTCTAAGCAAGAGATGGCTAGTGCTTCATCCAGCCAAAGAGGTCGAAGTGGTTCTGGAAACTTTGGTGGTGGTCGTGGAGGTGGTTTTGGTGGGCATGACAACTTTGGTCGCGGAGGAAACTTCAGTGGTCGAGGTGGCTTTGGTGGCAGTCGAGGTGGTGGTGGATACGGTGGCAGTGGGGATGGCTAGAACGGATTTGGTAATGATGGAAGCAACTCTGGAAGTGGCGGAAGCTATATGATTTTGGCAATTACAACAATCAATCCTCAAATTCTGGACCCATGAAAGGAGGCAATTTTGGAGGCAGAAGCTCTGGCCCTTATGGTGGTGGAGGCCAATACTTCACCAAACCACGAAACCAAGGTGGCTATGGTGGTTCCAGCAGCAGCAGTAGCTACGGCAGTGGCAGAAGGTTTTAATTCCCGCCAGGAAACAAAGCTTAGCAGAAGAGGAGAGCCAGAGAAGGAAGCTACAGGTTACAACAATTTGTGAACTCAGCCAAGCACCGTGGTGGCAGGGCCTAGCTGCTACAAAGAAGACATGTTTTAGACAAACTCATGTGTATGGGCAAAAAAACCCGAGGACTGTATTTGTGACTAATTGTATAACAGGTTATTTTAGTTTCTGTTCATGGAAAGTGTAAAGCATTCCAACAAAGGGTTTTAATATAGATTTTTTTTTTTTTGCACCCATGCTGTTGATTGCTAAATGTAATAGTCTGATCATGACGCTGAATAAATGTGTCTTTTAGAAAAAAATTGAGGTGTAATTGACATATATTATTATATTATATTGTATTAATTATATTAGTTTCAAGTGTATAGTATAATGAGTCAATATTTGTATATATTGTGAGATGATCAGCATAAGTCTAGTTAACATTCAATAGCACACATAGTTACATGTGTCTTTTCTTGTGATGAGAACTTCTAAGATCTAATCTCTTAGTAACTTTCAAAAATATAAGACAGTATTATTATCTGTAGTCACCATGCTGTACATTATATCCCCAGGACTTATATTATAACTGGAAGTTTGTACCTTTTGACCCTGTTCACCCATTTCGCCTACTCCCCAGCCCCCATGCCTGGCAAGCCCCATCTGTTCTCTGTATCCATGAGTTTTTTTTTTTTTAATTCCACATATAAGTGAGATCAATACGGTATTTGTCTTTCTCTGTCTGACAGAAGCAGCTTCTTGATACTTTAAAATTTCCTTCATCTCTTCTGACTTTTGTGTTTCTCCACCCTTCAGTTGCATTGCATGGTGTGTGATGGCTGTCTTTCTGTATTTTCCTATCTTTAGCCACTTCTGCATATTTTCTTTCTTGGGTCTCATTGAGCATTTGGTTGTATCTTCTCTAGAGAGAAAATGAACTTAAATTCATTCTTCCAACAAAGTTATTTTCTTGAGTAATATTAAGTTTGTTCCCTGCTTTTTGTTTCTTTATCTTTCTGTATACATTATGGAAGTTTGTTCCAATTAAGATTTGATTCCAAATTAAATTCCAATTAAGATTTGTTCCAAATCTTTGGAAAGGTATTTTAAATAAGAATGAAACTCAGTGGCTCTACTACCAAGAAAGTGCACAACTCAATTTGAAGTGATAACCGTATGGAAGCTTTGCTGGGATTTGTGCATGTCCCAGCAGTTAGAAGGATAGCAGGGCCTGTGTGAAAGATGTAGGTGGTTGAGTCAATAAAATACAGTATATATGCACCATCTTTTTTTTTTTGAGAGAGAGAGAGAGAGAGAATGAGTACAAGTGGTGGTAGGGGAGGGGCAGAAAGAGAGGGAGAAAATCTTGACATGGGTCTTAATATCAGGACCCTGAGATGATGACCTGAGTTGAAACCAAGTTGGACACTTAACCGACTGAGCCACCCACCCAGGCATCCCTTTGTTAAAAAGATTTATTCCTTTATTAGAGAGAGAGAGAAAGAGAGAGATAGCATGAGGGAGGGAGGGGCAGAAGGAGAGAGAGAATCCTCAAGCAGGGCAGACTCCCCACTGAGTGAGGAGCCAAGGGCAGGGCTCTATCTCAGGACTCTGAGATCATGACCCGAGCCAAAATCAAGAGTTGGCCACTTAACTGACTGAGCCACCAAGAATCCCCTCCCCCCTTTTCCCTGCTTTGGGTAATAATTGAGATATTAAGGCTTCTGCCTCTTTTGTTCACAGACACTATAAATGATCTGATTACAATTCTTCCATGTACGAATCTATACATGTAGGAATCTATATGTAATTCCTATGCAAGTATGAACAATCTAAAAAAAGAACGGTTGCAGTTGTTCTCTAAAAAATTGCCCAGTCACTTCAGTGAAAGTCTAAAGTTCCACGAATTCATGACTTAATATCATACTTCTAAATCTTCTTAATATCATACATTCTTTAAAAAAGTCCCATCTTGAGCAGCGTATTAGCAAAGCTGTAGGATAGGCTGGACTGCTGCTACTGGAAATGTCACAGGTGACACTCATGTCTAAGTGGGAGAGCCAAAGTCAGGGAGCAGGTGCCTTGAAAAAACTGTGCTCTCAAAGAACGTGGGGTAGAAGCTTCGCAATTTGAAATCTTTGAGACATGCTGCATGCATGATTACGAGTATACATGGCATTTAATTATGTTTGGTATTATGGGCTCTAACCCTCCCCACCACCAGCCTGTGGGATGGTAAATTGGTGCACAAGATGCCACAGGCTACTTCACTGCAATGTTCCTGTAACTCCTGGCTGTGCAGAAACACTGAACAACAGGGCCTAGTTTAGCCTTTGAAGAAAAAGCATTTATGCTTACCAAGGATGTAAAACATACGCACACACACACACACAACCCCCAAATCCCCAAAAACCTCTTAATAATTATTTCCAGATCTTCTAAAAATCTTGTCTTTACAAGACAGTTGACGAGTAAGGGAAGGGCAGGCAGCACGGAGAAGTCTTGGGGTAGGATATTCGTCACCAGACTCGGCTTTTGCTCGGCTTCCTCAGAACCTGGCTGCTCCTGTTTGTTCTGTTTTCTGCAGATCGGTCTATAGTTTTTTTGTGACCCACGTCAGCCCCTCCTTTTCCTCCTTTTCCTCCTTTATTTGTTTGTATTCTGAAGACTGAGAGTTCCCTGTTGCCTTGGTGAGGTGAGGGTTGGTTTAAACTTTCGCAGAAATGGGTTTGGTGGACCACTTTGCTGATGGCTTGGGGTTCCTTTACTGCCTGTGGACTAAATCGACCTTACTCTTGGGAATCTTGGTGGTGCTTATGGGGAGGGCAGGTGCCTGACTCCTCCTGCTAACATCCTGGAGCCAGCAGCGTCATTTTTCACGGCCATCCAATAGTCCACCCCGTGATGCTTAATTTTAGCGGACTTGGCAGGTGCTGGACATTCAGGCTGTTTCTAAATTTTCACCTTTCATGAAGGTCAAGACAATCATTCTTTTGCTCAGGTAATTAGACCCTTGGAAATAACTATTTCCATGGAACAAATTCCTGAAAGAAAGACTATTAAGTCAAATGTTAGGCACATTTTATGGATTTTATGTTTACTGCCAAAGCACTTTTTAAGTTATGCAGGTTTATACCCTGTCATACACTGATGGTGTATGAGAATGTGCAATTCCTGAATCCTTAAGAATACTTAAAAAAAAAAATCTTTGCCTAGTGATAAAGGATAATTATCTTATTTTAAGAATGCTTGCGTTCTTTGGTTATTATTGATGTTGAACAGTACTTTGTATTTTTATGGGCCATTTGTGACCCGTTTGTGTTCTTCACTTGTTTCTTGATTTCTCATTATGTAGTATTTTATTGAGTAAAAATACCTCTTCCAGGGGTGCCTGGGTGGCTCAATGGGTTAAAGCCTCTGCCTGGGATTGGGCCCCACATCGGGCTGTCTGCTCAGCAAGGAGCCTGCTTCCCCCTCTCTCTCTGCCTGACTCTCTGCCTACTTGTGGTCTCTGTCTGTCAAATAAATAAATAAATAAAATCTTAAAAAAAATACCTCTTCCAAATATGTCAACTTTTTTCTGTTTTTTATGTTGTAAACTTATTTTAGCGTGTCTTCTGCCTTTGCATTTTCTTATAGCTTTTTTTTTCCAAGCAGAAATTCTAAATTTTTATGTGTGCGGTCCATTGAGAGACTTTCTAGTTGGATTTTGGGTTTTATTCTATGCTTCTGGGGCCTTCTTCACTACAAGATAGTGCACATCTTAAATTATCCTATTTATCTTTATTGTTTAAAATAAAAAAAACACCACTGAGAATTTGTTTGGAATTTCACTGCATTAAATGTTAATTTGGTGATAATTGTCATCTGCACAACATAGAAACTTATAATCTGGACCACAGCATATTCCTCCACTTTTGTAGCTTTTGGGTACCTCCATATAGGCTTCCAATTCTTTTCATATAAATCCTGCACATTTTCTGTTGATTTGACTTCAGGTTATTTTGTCTTCATTGCTATGCAAAAGGACAGTTTTTCCTTAATATTTTCTAACAAATTAATGCATATACATAGAAAGAATTGATGTTTGTGTATGTAAGCGAGGTGAAGACTGTCTTAGCATCTCCGCTGCTGATGTTAACCTTTGTTTATATGTAGAGCTTGGTTTCACTGCAAAAAGACTCTAAGAAGGTTAAGGGTAAAAATGATCATGTGGCTGGTTTTTGGGTTTCATGAAAATAACAAGAAACTTTTCTAATAAAAAATAAAATAAGGGAGGCAGAGAAAGATTGCATAGACAGAAAAGAAGAGAGAGTAGGTGAAGGAAAGAAGGACAGTTTGAAGACATGCGCTCTTGAGAGCACAGCTCTTGACTCCACAATTGGGCCTTTTAATTCTGGGGCCAAGAGCTGGGGTCCTGATTGCCCAAAGGAGTTGCCTATTGGAAATAACATGCACTCTGTGATGTCAGCTCTTTAAATTTTGCACATAATGAGCAAATTCTATTTTTAAATTATAAAATATATTTTTAGAGCAGTTTTAGGTTCATAGCAAAATTAAATGAAAAGTACAGAGATTTCCCATATACCCCACTCCCCACACATGCAAAACCTCCTGCACTATCAATATCTTAGCAAATTCTAGTTTTTTAGTAATATTTTTGGTGTGAGAGGATTATTTGTTGAGAGATAGGATTTGTAGCAGGGCTAGATTTTGTTATCAAGCTCGGCATAAAGCAAAAGCAGAATCTGCAAGCGGCCACAACTGGATATTAAGATCTTATTTATAATGAGGTTAGATTATGTATGCATTTGAAGTACATAAATTCAAATGTCTGCTCTGTCAGGAAAAAAAATAGAGAGAAAAGAGATAATGATATAAATGTTAGACAATTCCATTCCCCCTTCCATCCAGTACAGTTCTAAGAGTGAGTACAAGAAAGGGGAGGTGAACCATCTGTTTCATCTAATGATGTGACCATTTTTCATGATACCTGTGTCAATAGTTAACATTTTTCATACAACATGGATTTTTTTAAAGATAATATTTATTTATTTATTTATTTATTTATTTATTTGGCAGACAGAGATCACAAGTAGGAGAGAGGCAGCAGAGAAAGAGGAAGGGAAGCAGGCTCCTTGCTGAGCACAGAGCCTGATGTGGGGCTCGATCCGATCCCAGGACCCTGGATAATGACCTGAGCCGAAGGCAGAGGCGTAACCCACTGAGCCACCCAGGCGCCCCCATACAACATGGATTATTAATGCCAGTCTTCTCCCTAATCTGTTGCTCCACTAAAAACATTGTGCCAATACCGTAGGACAAATTGTCTTTGCAGGACACACTACCAAGTAGTATGTTTATCTGTCTCCATTATGGGCACATTTTTCAGAGGCAAGTTTTACAATCCAAGATTTTTAATCATGTGTTTTCTAGGTAAAAAATCACTTGCAAATCGTATGTCATCTCTGAATAATAACTTTTTTCCTTTTTAATTTTTGTCTCCTTTATATTTATACCTTATTTTCTCTTAATACAGAGACTAGATTTCAGTTTGAATAATGGATGTGAAAGCAAGCATTCTATCTTTGTTCCTAATTTAATGTGGATATTTTCCATCATGTTAAAAATCACTTTATCTAGTATTGATTCATAAAGTTTTTTTAAAAAGAGAAATAGATTCTGAATATTATCAAACCTTTTTAATACTGATTGAGATGATCATATACTTTCATGTTTTATAGTGTGACTCATTTTATAAATTATATGAATTTTTCATAATATTTAGTCATGCATGCATTCCTTGGTATATTATTATTAGGTATTTTTACATTTGAATTGCTTATATTTTACTTATGATTTTCACATCTATATTCATAAGTGAGATTGGTCTGTATTTCTTTCCTATCCTTGTCAGATGTTTTGAATTATTAACTGATTGGTTTTTTAATCTCATCTTTTCTATCTTGTTCTGAGTCTGTGACTTTGACATCTAAAAAGTTCCTTTTAATTCTATTACCTATGGACTTAATGTGTACTTTTCATAATGTTGAACATAAACACGTTCTGTAATTCAGCAGTTCTGTTAGGTAGAAACTCTGTTTTAATGCTAGACCTATTGTAACCCGGGTTTTTATAATTGTAATGTCCATGTGTATTAGGAGACCTACACAAGAATGTTCATGGTAATATTGTTTATAATAACACAATATTAGGAAACCACTGAAGTATTATTTGTAGCTAAGTAAGTGGAATGTATGTGAAATATTACACAACATCACAAATTACTCTTCAAAACCATATTGTTTAACAAATACATAAAGAAGAGCATATAAAGTATGACTCAATTTTTACAAAAGCCCAAACAGGCAAAACTAAGCACCATGTTATTTCAGGAGAGACTCATATATGTATATATAAAGAAATTATAAAGAAAATGAAAGGAGTGCTCAACACAAAATTTCAGATAGTAGAGATAAGGGTGGGAATAGTGATCTGGGAAGGGCACGTTGGAGGGGCTTCCAAGCTACCAGTAACTTCCCCTTCGTAAACTAGGTTGTGGATAAAGGTTGTTTATTTCATTATTACTGATTTTGAACTCTACCCATTTACATCAAATACACTTTTCAGAATATCTCACTGTAAGAGTTTCCTAGGGCTGCTATAAGGAACCAGCACAAAGTAGGTGCTTTAAAACAGCAGAAATTAATTCTCACACTTCTGGCAGTGTGGTCAGAGCCACACAACTTCCAAGGGCTCTGGGAGAGAATCCTAGGAGACTAGTATAGAGCTGCAGGTTTCAGTAATAACTTCTCTGCTTATTTGAGTGTTTATCATTTTTTAAAAAGAATAAACACAGTGGATATTCCTTAGCAGCCTCAGCAAACAGTATACTGTTTCCTTTTTCTCTGGACCAACCTTGTTTGTGGCTCCTTGCTCTTTTCCGCCCACTTGATGTTGGAGTAGTGAGGGCTTGTCACGGGCCTGGCTCACCTGGCTCTGGGTATGAGTTGGCCTTGAACTGCCCCCTAACTCCCACCCCATGCACCGTGCGGCCAGTGTCTTCCTCTCCCATCTCAAGGGAGGAGGATGAGCACCTGTGCATCTCACTCAGTTCACTGTTTGATGGGAGCCCCAGGAATCTTCTCTCCCCCAGAAGAACTTTGAGTAACTTGATACATTGTATTTCTTGGGCACTTGAAACAATCTATTACTCTACCTGCCTCAGAAACATTAATCAAAAATTGCAGTCTTGGCAAGAATCCTCTCCAAGGGCCATTCCTGACTCTGTCGCTCCCTCCTCGGAATCTCACACTTGAGAAGCAAGCGTTCACTGCCTTGTCTACTTCAGCTCCTAGCCAGCGACTGTGGTCTCAGAACCCTGCCCCAGGGAATGGTTAGTGCAGGTGCGGGGGGAATGCCACCGTCCAGGATAGAACTGGATAGCTTGGAGTTTCTGGGTTTTTTTTTTTTGTTTGTTTGTTTATTCAGTAAGAAATATTAAAAGAAAAGTCATCGAAGTATTTGTCTCGATCATTTGAAAATTTCTTGGCCTCAGTTTTCAGAAGTCTTCCTGGATAAAGTTGGAATATAATGCAATTCTAACATGGCTAAAAATATGTTCTCTATATTTCTAAGGATGTAAAAGTGTCCTTTTGCATCTATTTTTGTCATTGTTTATGTATATTCAAACATACACATCACTTTTTTTTTGCTATCGGATTTTAAAAATTTAAAATCTGTGTTGTCTTCATTTTCATTACTGTATGTTATTACTCCATTGCATGAGTGACAGGTTATCAAATCCACTGGTAAATTTTTTTTATTGTGGTAAAATATAAATAACATAAAACTTACCATTTTTATCATTTTTAAGTGTACCTTTCAGTGGCATTGAGCGTATTTACATTGTTCTGCAACCGTCACCACTATGCATCTCCAGCAATTTTTTGTCATCCCAAACTCAAATCTATGGGGATTAAACAATAGCTTCTCATTTCCCTTTTCCTCAGCCCTTTGCAGCCATCACTCTACTTTCTGCCTCTAAGAGTCTGACTACACCAGGTTCCTCATATAAGTGGGATCATCATATTGGTCCTTTTGCATCTGGCTTATTTCACTCAGTGTAATTTGTTTATTTATTTATTTATATTGTACATTACTCTTTTTTAAGAGTTTCTTGCCTTTAGTTCAGCAAAATCACTCATCCTGGTTTTTTAAAAGGCTTTATTTATTTGTCAGAGAGAGAGAGAGAGAGAGAGAGCGAGCGTGCAGAAGCAAGGGGAGCAGCAAGCAAAGGGAGAAGCAGGCTCCCCGCTGAGCAAAGAGCCCGATGCTGGACTTGATCCCAGGATCCTAGGATCATGACCTGAGCCAAAGGCAGATGCTTAACCAACTGAGCCACCCAGGCATCCCATGTTCATTCTATTTTTTAAAGTTAAGATTTTTATGTAAGTTGTGTTTTATAGAAAACAATGTTGAACTGGCAAACCCTCCCCCATCATCACTTAGTATAATTATTGTCTTCAAGGTTCATCATCTGTGTTGTAGCATGAGTCAGATTTTTTCTTTTTAAGGCTAAATAATATTCCTTTGTGTAGAATATTTTTGTTTTTCCCATTTATTTTATTTTCTACGTGTTTATCCATTTATTTGTTGAGGGACACTTGGGTCACTTCCACCTTTTAGCAGTTGTGAATAATTCTGGTGGGAACATGGGTATACGGCTATCTGTTCACATCTCTGCTTTCTGCTCTTTTGAGTATATACCCAGAAGTGGAATTGCTGGACCATATGATTAATTTTTTGAGCAATCACTATAACATTTCCACAGTGGGTGTATCATTTACATTTCTACTCCATTCTACTCTTGCTGGACATCTGGGTTGTTTAACATTCTGGCTGTTAGGAATAACACCCAAAGCATTCTTATATATGTGTGTTGTTGGTCCATTTGTGGACACATTGCCTTTGAGTATATGCCAGGAAGGGAATTGCTGGGCAGTGTGTATGCAGATGTTCACCTCTAACAGAGAATGCCAGAGTTCTGCAAAGTTCCCATGCCAAGTGACGCTCCTGCCAACTTTGGGACAGACCAGATGTCCCCATTCTTGCCAACTTGGGTTGTCAGTTGTTAGAATGTTAGCTATTCTGATGAGTACATAGTATCTCATTGTGACCAATGATGTTAAATATTTTTCATATGCTTATTTATCATTTGGATAGCCTCTTTTGTGGAGTGTCTGGTTTAAGTCTTTTGCCTTTTTTATTTTTTTAATGGACTGGCTTTCTTTTTCTATTGATTCAAAAGAATTTTAAAAAAATATATTCTGGGGACACCTGGGTGGCTCAGTCAGTTAAGTGTCTGACTCTTCATCTTAGCCCGGGTCTTGGTCTCAGGGTCATGAGTTCAAGCCCTGCATTATGGTCCATGCTGGACATGGAGCCCACTTAGAATATATATATGAAATTATATATATATTTTTTCTAGTTATAAGTTCTTTTGTTGAATATGTGCTTTGTGACTATCTTTTTGCACTCTGTGGCATGTCTTTTCACTTATGCCTATAACTTTAAAAAAATCATACTGTTCCTATTATATTACACAGTTTTGATCATGATCTTGATTTTTTTCACATATATTTATAGTTGATTATTGTTAATCTGGTAAAAGATGTTAATTTTATGTATTTATTTTGTGTTTAGTCCCATTACCTAATTAATTGTCTTCTATTTAATCTTAAGTTTTCTAGGAATCTAATAATGTCATCAATAAGGAGAGATGTGTATCTTTTTATTATTATTATTATTATTATTTAGATTTTATTTATTTTTGTGAGAGAGCAAGTGCAAGCAAACATGAGTGGGAAGGAGAGGCAGAGGGAGAGGGAAAAGCAGACTCCCCACTGAGCAGGGAGCCCAAGGCAGGACTTGACCCCAGGACCCTGGGATCATGACCTGAGTTGAAGGGAGACACTTAGCTGACTGAGCCACCCAGACGCCCCATGAAATGATGACAGTTTATTTGCAAACCATGATTTTTCCTATGACAATGTAAAAAATGTTTTCTGATTAAGCAAGAAATGTAAAATATTAATAGTAACATATAAAATAGTAGATATAATTATATATTTATAATATATAAATATAAAACAAAATAGTATATAAAATAGTAAATAATATTAAGTAGTAAATAATATAAAATGGGAAATAATGTATGGTAAAAGCTGTATTAGTCAACTATTAATGTGATAATACTGCGTAACAAAGAACTCCAGAATCTCAATGGCATACAAAAACAAACATTTATTTTGTCACCCACGTATCTGTAGGTTGGTTGGAATGGTTATGCTTTGGGCTAAGAGTTGGGTTCAAGTTCAAATTCAAGTCTGTTGTATGTGTTCTGCATTGCAGATAGTAACGGCAAAGGGCCATCATTCCCTTTTGGCACGTGTGCCAAGATGGCAGAGTGCAAGAAGGGAAAACAAACATGGGACTGGTTGTTAAAGACCTCTGCTCTGACATCCCACACTGTCATTTCTGTTAACACTCACTGTCTAGGGGCACCTGGGTGGCTCAGTGGGTTAGAACCTCTGCTTTCAGCTCAGATCATGATCCCAGGGTTCTGGGATCGAGCCCCACATAGGGCTCTCTGTTCTGTGGAGAGCCTGCTTCCTCCTCTCTCTCTATGCCTGCCTCTCTGCCTACTTGTGATCTCTGTCTGTCAAGCAAATAAATAAAATCTTAAAAAAAAAACAAAAACAAACAAACAAAAAAACACTCACTGGCTAGACTAGTCACTTGGCTGAGCACAACATCAGTGGGATGGGGAGGTGAACGGTGGGGATGTTGGCAAGGATCAGGGAGGAAGAAAGCACTCTGAGCCAAAGATATACCCTATTACAGTATCTAGTAGTTCCAGAACTTGTCTGCATTCTATTCACTTATTTCTGTGCTCATCATATTCACTGCTCAAAATAAAATAAATTGGCCCTTTCTTTCATTTTGAGAAAATTCAATTCCTTGACAAAAATAATTACTTTTTAAGAAAAGAGTTACATTTGCATTGTATAAGCAGTTGTTTTCCAGTGTGTTTGGTTGAAAATTTTACAAAAGAAGCTTTAAATATTTATGCAAGGTACCTAGGGAAATGTGTCCTTTGAGTAATTTTGTATATTGTATTTTTGTGGCCTCAGTGCATGCTGTATTTCTTGTAGTAAACATCCAATCATGATGAAATCAGAAAAATTTAATGGCTCCTACTTAGGAAAAAAAGATCTCTTTCCTAATTCCCTTTATGATGAAGTTCTTTCTTTAACTATACCATTTCTCTCCCTGTGGGGCCAGCACAGTTATTTAATTAACAGAAGCTCTAAAATTTTTGAAATTAATTCATTTTTAGGCTTTGATTTCTGTCCTTAATGCAGCTGTAGAAAGATTTTTCAGTGCAATGAACAATGTGTAAGTCAACAAATGAAGCCGCATGGTAGGGAAGTCAGTACAAAGTTGATTGATTCCGTTGCCTCTTCAGTGATCTCTATCAGACATTGGCAAATCATGCCAGGTGGGCCAAGTGTGGCCTGCCATCTATTTTTGTAAATAAAATTTTACTGAAACACAGCCGTGGGAGTGCCTGGGTGGCTCAGTTGGTTAAGCATCTGTCTTTGACTTGGGTCATGATCCCAGGGTCCTGGGATTGAGTTCTGCCTTGGACTCCCTGTTTACGGGGAGCTTGCTTCTCCCTTTTCCTTTGTTTGTCACTCTGCCTACATGTGCTCTCTATCTCTCTGTCAGATAAATAAATAAAATCTTAAAAAAAAAGAAGCACAGCCATGATACTCCCTTATAAGTTGTCTATAACTGCTTAGTGCTACAACAGCAGGGTTGGGGTGCCTGGGTGGCTCGGTTGGTTAATTGTCCAACTTTTGGTTTTGGTCAGGTCATGATCTCATGGGTCACAAGACTGAACCCACTGTCAGGATCCAAGCTCAGCAGGAAGACTTCTTGAAGTTTCTCTCCCTCAGCCACTCCTACCACTTGCATGCTCATGTTCTCACTTTCTAAAATAAATAAATAAATATTAAAATACCAACAACAACAGGGTTGGGTATATGCAGTAAAGACTGTATGTATGACCCACAAAAGCTAAAGTATTGACTGTCTGGTCTTTCACAGAAAAGTTTGCCAACCCCCTGATCTGCCTAGTTATTATAAGACAGAAGAACAGTTTTGAAAATGGAAATATTATAAAATGTAAATACCTTTGATTACTTAAAAATTAATGCACATTTTTCACTCTTGCATCCACTGGATTCTGAAATTTTGTGAAGAATATCTGGCAACCCTCATTTAAGATATAGGAATAGAAGTCAGTATGGGCTAGGTCATGCTGCAGTAACAAACAGCCCCCAACGCTCAGTGCCTTGATGTAATAGGTTTGTTTCTCACTCCAGGATCTAGGCTGTTGGAGCAGCCACTGTCTGGAGAGCTTTTGGTCCCCTTAGCAGAGGCCATATCAGTTTCGCTAATGTGCACTGGGTGTGAAAGCTTCCATCCAGAAGTGACACACATCCCTTTTCTCAAGCAAAGGGAGTCACAGGTCTATATCTCATCAAGGGATCTAGGAAGTGCAATCCTATCATATACGAAGGAAAAGAGAGAAAAGTCGGAGTAGGCAGCACTAATGACTCCAGTAGGAAACAAACAACAGTCATTTCAGAAAGTGGTTACATGACAATAAGAGAAGGGCTGCCGGCCATAAGGGCATCAGAGACCTGACATCTCAGAGTTTTGCGGTCAAAAGAGGGGGCACATTTTTACTTCCTTCCTCTGCTCCTCTGTTCTAGGGCTCCATCCATGCTTCAGTTTTTGTAAATTTCTCCCAGAGAACATTGGATTATTAATTTCATTTGTTTCTAGTGTTATTGTGATTTTTCATCTTTCTACTTTCATAAGTATATGACATGCTGCTTGGGACATTTGGATCCAGAGTCCGCTATCTGGCCTCCAGTTTAACTCGCAAGCTCTTCTGTTCTTTTAAAATTCTCCATATGCAAAATGAATACCATTGTAAAGATTATGAAAAAGCCAGCCAACAAAACCCACCATCCAGTGGCTGATTTCCAAACTGGTGCTGGAAGGGACGTGCTTTATTTATTGTTTAACTCCAATCTCTTGCTCAGGAACAGAGATAGAGCATCAGGATTGCTAGGAATTGACGGCCAGTAAATGTGGTATTTCGATTACTTAGAACTCTTGCTTTAAAGAAGGTAGTTTGTTTTATTTCCCTTCATTAACCTTCTAAATTGTTCCAGAGAGAGGCAGTCCCATGAGACATAATGGACACATCCAGGATAATTTTGAGGGCTTTCCCTCTAAATCCCTCACCCAGGCAGGCATATCCAACTAGAAGAGGGGATCCAGGGGAGCAAAGGTTACTTTGGCCATTTTCTGTGGAGGATCCACAAAAGGAGGCTGCGGAAGCCGACATGCCTGTGTTTTTTGCATTTGTGTGCCCTGTTGTAGTTTATTTGGTTTTCTTGAACCCGGTTTTCTAGAAAGTTCCATGTGCCATTTACTTCAGGTTCTCCTTTTCTTGATGACAAAATTGACAATTGAAGTTTGCTGCCCACAGGGCTAAAAGGTGCCAGGTCCAGAGATGTCAGAACCCATTCGAGGAAACCTAGATTCTTACATTAGGACTCAGGACTGAACTAGACCATGTGCTTCAGGGAGCCATGAGGTTTTGATGGTTTTGTTCACTGTGAACAAACAGTGCCTGGCACACAGCAGGTGCTCAGTGTTTTCTGAATCAACAAGTCTCAAGGTCCAGAGGCAAGATTGCAGCTGGAATGGGAGAGCCAGGAGATCACGGACCCGTGAAGATGAGCCTCTGTGGAGAAAGTGGATGAGAGACAAAGAGCCACTCCAGGAACTTACTGGGGGTGAATGGGGGTCTCTGCAGCTAACGCACGTGCTCTGTGACCTTGGCTCAGAGATCTGGCAGGTGCTTTCAGAGATAACAGGTTTTTAAAAATGACAGTGAAATAGGTTTAATTTGGAGGATTTATACGTAGGTAGGTGGCATTGATACAAAGTGGAAAAGGGCTATTTTACTTGTTTTCAAATGAAAAAATGCAAGTTTAATTCATAAATGAAGGTAGATATGCCTTTACTGAAGTTCCATGACACAGCTTCCCCAGGAAGAGTATGAAGAAGGGGAGATTTGGGGATCTGACCCAGCCTCATTTCTGTTGCCCGATCTGCAGTTTTTATTCTCGGTAGCAACTGGAAAACCCATATAAGTTATCGCTTCTTACGGAGGTCTACTGGTATGAATTTCTTCATTACAGTAGCTCTGTCTTTAATACACGTGCTTATGATGCCAACACCCTTCATCTCACCTGAGTTTAAAAGTGTACAGTTTCAGAATGCTTTCATATTCTCACATCTAATCCCTGAGGTAGGTATCATTCTATTTTGGCAGTCAGCAGGGATGAGAAGGGCTACATGACTTGAAGTCTCCAGAAAAGTAATGGAGCTGTGGCTTGAACCATAATTCACTATTATTTCCACAGTGCTAATGATGCTCCTGGGGGGAGGAAGTCTCCCTGTTTAGCTCCTGAAGACGGTACAGCGTGGTCTGGGAAAGACATCCACGTGGGGCTCTATCAGCACTCGAGGCGGCTCTTAGGAGACTGCTGTCCTGTGATTTGAGGAGTAACAACACAGTTTTTCTCAAGAGAGCCCCTCATGGGAAAGCAGGGATATTCCGGTGATCATGGACTATGGCTTAATAATGAATAATGACTCCAGCTTCGTAATGACTTGGGTGACTCAACTGGTATGTTTTGTCTTTTTGTTCCTCTCACTCTTGGGAGACAAATGATGGGCGATGAGAGTCTAGGTGCTGAGAACAGATCTGAAAATGATCCTGGCTGGCAGGACCTTGGCAGGGGGTGGGGGAAGGTCATCTAGTGCAGCATACTGTGACAGTAGCGACGTGGTCAATATTTTCTGGCAGAGGATCCACTTTTCTTAGTTTTCATGAGTGATTACTTTGACCTGCTTTCCATGATTCTTCACTGTTGGCTGGTGAGGTGGCAATGCAGAGGACTTCCTGGATACCTTCAGGGGGTTAGCCCTCCTGGGAGCTGTGAGTGTCCCGGTGCCACTCTCTCCTGGGTAGCTGTGACTGTCCTCGGGCTCACTTTTTTTTTTTTTTTAAGATTTTATTTATTTATTCGACAGACAGAGATCACAAGTAGGCAGGGAGGCAAGCAGAGAGAGAGGAGGAAGCAGACTCCCCGCAGAGCAGGGATCCCGATGTGGGGCTCGATCCCAGGACCCTAGGATCATGACCTGAGCTGAAGGCAGAGGCTTTAACCCACTGAGCCACCCAGGCGCCCCATGGGCTCACTTTTCAAGAGTCGTTTTTCCTGCATCTGTTTTAAACTTTATGTGGGGGACAAAAATCTAGTCTGATATTTTCCTGAGTGTTTGATATCCCGCTGATTTGGAGGCCTTGATTTAGGAAGGTCATTATTTCCTGGAGGGTACATGGGTCTACTCTTTGGAGCTGTGGCTGGAGAGCCTGTTTCCTTGGGGGAATGTGGCATATAAACAGAATGTGTCCCGCGGCTCTGGAAACTGCCTGGGCGAAGTTACCCGAATGAGCCCTCAGTGACAAGGGCTCTGTAGCTGTTTCCCAGGGAATTTTGACCTGTCCTAGAAACTGATCATTGGAGCATAGAGAATGTTGCCATGCATACTTGTCAGATTACCTGTCTGATGAGCTCCCTATTTGTAAGGAAATTTTTCCTGCTCTGTCTGTGGGTCTCAGCTGGCTGAGCCCATCTGGATACCCCTGATGAACCCAGGGTTAGCATCTGGCTAACATGGACCACTGAATCTCTTCCCTGGTGTTTCCTGACTTTGAACCAGAGTGCACATCTGGTCACTTTCTGTCTTAAGTGGCTAAAGCTGTAGGATGGAAATCTCAGCAGCTGTTGGCATCTCCATGGTCCCCTTCATGGAAGAAGCAGGCCATTGGCAAGAAAGGTACACATGCAGGAAAAGAACAAGAGCCTGCATGGCTTTGCAGTGCCTGGTTTCAGGCCTCCTGAGACCCACACATTCTCCTGTCTTAGTCTTCGGTCAGAACCCATCATCTTTCTAGGAAGTCCATTTTTTTTTGCTTAGCCCGGAGAGGGTAACGTTTCTGGCTCTTGTCAACTCTGGGCTTTGAGGTTATCATAGGGAGAAGGTAAGCTCCTTGAGGTTAGGAGTTGGGCTCAAAGTACACCTTCACTCCTGTAACATGGCTGGGCATCCACAAATGGGGGATGGTTTTTGTTTGGAGCTTAGTCCAAGGCCTTCAGGTTAGCTCCTGACTCCATGTAATTGAACTGCGTTGTTGAGGATGACCTCAAGTGTGTCACCTGGCAAAAAGTGATGTGGAAGCAGAGTCAGAATGTGAAAAGCATGGGTGGAGATTGCTGGTGGCCCCTCACGTGCGCCTCCCCTGCTACCAGAACTCCTGACTTTAAGCCAATGGTATGTGAGCAGACTTATTGGATAGAAACTCCTAAGAACAGGCAGCTCACACTCTGTCTCCCTTGTTTTTGGTCCCTTCTCCAGCTCTCTGGAATGCATTTGTGAGGGCCAGCACCCTAGCTGCCACACTGGACCACGAGGATGAGGCCAGGCCATTGAGCTGGCAGAGTGGTGAGGCAGGTCCCGGGGAACTCCATGAGCAGAGCCCCCATGTCAGCCCTGTGCTGTCTACCTCTGCAGCTTTACTTGAGAGGTAAGTAAATTGTTACCTCATTTCAGCCATTGTTCATTAGGGATTTCATTACTTGGAACCATATGTAATCCTAACTGATGGCAGACGGTGAGCAGTGAACACTGTCCTTCTGCTTCCAGAAGTGAGGGGCCATCCATGGGAGTCATATATAGCAGGGGAAGCAATGTAGGTGAGCTATTCCCTGCTCCCCACCCAAATATGTCTCTGGCTTTTAAAGAGTATTAATGTGGGGTAACAGGCTGACTATGGTCATGAATAGAAGGAAGTATTCTCTATTCTTCTCACTCATTTCCTGCTTTTAGAGGGCAATTGGATGAACTCTATCGAGTTTGAATAGCTTTAGAAAACAGCTCCTGGTGATTTTATTGACTCAGTGCCCTTAACATACACAGCCATACTTGATGCTGCTAGGCTTCAGCTTTAATGACCATGACCCATTTTATAAAAAAGAAGGCTGTTTTAGGAAAGCAGCTTTCCAAACTGCCTGGGCTTCCTTACAAATGAATCAACCCAGAGCCCAGTCCAGTAAGGCAACATATAACTACAATAAAATACGGTGACGACACTTTGAAGCCATAAAACGCTATACAAATGGGAGCTATTGATTATTATTATTGTTCTAATAAGGGGCATTTCTGTTCTCTTTTACATCTACCGTGGAATTATTGGTAAACTCATTCAACTGGAAAATAGGGGGTTTGATTTTTAAATGAAGGGTGATTTTCTCCCAAATCAAGATTGGCTCCATTCTTCAGAGAATCCAGCTGTGAGCAGCAAAGTGTCCACTTTGCCAAACCTGTTCCCATCATCTTCATGTAATTCCCCCTAACAGTCCTTCATCACAAAAAGAACGGAGGTTCAGAAAGCCCAAGAAATGAGCTCAAGCTCCTGGGGGTTGGGAGGGCTGCGGTTCCACCTGCAGCTGAAACCTGAGAAGGAAAGGGGAGGCGTGGAGAGGAGACAAGGAGACCCCGCAGATTGTGGGGGACCGGAGCAGCCTGCCCTCACGCAGAGGGTGTAGTCCATCCCAACACCCCAGCACGGCCATTTCAGCTCGAAGTCACGTTCACATGTGGCTGGCCCGGTCACACCTTCCCCCTTTCCGGGCACGGGCCCCTCGAGTTCCCAGCGATCCCTGCCATTCTGGGCACATCCGCAGGGCCTTGCAGGAAGAGCCTCTCCAGGCAGCTGAAGTGCAGACGCCTTTTAGCAGATGGTGGTTAATAACAGGCTTTGTTCTCCAGGTTCTTCTATTTTCAGCCACCGAATACAATTTATAAAGAAAAAAAAAATACACACCACCCCCCCCAACCCCCCAACCCCAGCCCTTATCAGATCTCTTATAATTATAGAATAAGGTGCCTGCAACTCCCCGGGAGCTGGTTTCCATGGCAATGACAAGCTATTATATTCTAAAGGCCAAGCTAGAACTCCGCCCCCTCGTCCTCACCACTGCTGTGTGTCTTGTTACTGCAGTGTTCCAAAATAAACTTGCTGCCTAATCGTAAATCCCATATAATTAGAGATGAGCTAACCGTTACCCCGCTACCTTTGTGCGGCCCACTCATCATGCTACCAGTTTCTGGAACAGCAATGCTGACGGACTGTTTGATGTCAGAACAGACCTTCCTCCCCCAGGAACTGGGTGCAGCATAAATCCATGTATGGCTGGGTACTCTCCAACCGGAAAGTCTCTGAACTTGGTGACCTGTCCCAGGAGTGTCAGCCGACACGAGGGAGGGCCGAGGCCATGGCTGGACCACTACTCTGGGGGCTCTGTCCAGCTGTGCATTAAGGAGGGGCAGAGAAATCTCTTCGGGGGTGGCAGAGAGCTCAGACTGTCATACTTTTTTAGCCACCTGCTGTGACCAGGGCAGAACATGTGACCTTCAGAAGGAAGGGAGCGTCCCCCTCTCCTTCCCAGTCTAGCTTCTCTGCAGACTGGTGGTTGCTTTTAGCACAGCTCGTGTCGGTCTCCCCTGGAGATCGAGCCTCTCTGGGTCCTGGTACTCACTCCTTCCCCTTGCCCCGGTAGGATCATGGTTACCACAGCTCCCCACTGTCGCTGGCCCAGTGGCCTGAAGAGACCTCAAGCCCTGTGTGGTTTCTTACACGCGCCTTCCCCTCTGCAGACTGCCTCGCCATTGAACCCTTTGTCCGTGGTGTGTTGGAGCGGCTTGCTTTTTCTTTCCTGGCCGCTGACTGATTCTGCCCCACCCCGTAACAGCCTTCTTTCTACCTTTTCTGTAATCGCTCACCCACCACCATAAATGCTTTCCCTGGCCCCTTCTGCCTCTTGTAATCCTGCTCATTCAGTACCCATTCCTTCCAGAAGCTTCCTCCGACCCACCTTCATTTTCCCAAACTCCTGGTTTTCTAAGAATCTGTGCCCTCTCCCCATCCCCTTAGCTTTGTGCTCATTCCTTGCTCCCTCTTTGTTTCCCAGAAGCTGAGTTTACTTCTCCAGCTACACTTTCACCTTCTACGAGGACAGACCGTGTCAGTGTGTTCTACGTGACTCACAGAGCACTAGGTACCTCTCACCTGCCTGACAAATCCTCCATGGTGTCTATGCTCATCTGTGGATGCCTGGGCCCCGCCTTGGGTACGGCGGGTTGTCCCATTGCCAATGTCAGGGAGACTCAGTGAGTGATGTCACCTGGTGTCCCAATGGGTGGGATCTCGGAGAGCTCGCATGGCATGGGGGTCATGCTTTTTTCTCCTTCCCCAAGACATGGTAGGTAATTCTAAAGACCTCCTCTGGTTTCCTTCTCAAAATAGTCACTGAAACAAAAGAAGGAAAGCTCTTTAGGAAGGTACATCAGAAACCCTGTCCATGCAAAAAAGGAGCAGTTACTAGGGTGAAGAGCAGGGACTGGAAATCCCCAGCGGGAAAGCACACATAGGACTAGCTAGTAAGTACGAGGGGAAGTGCGGATGGAGGGGTACATCCCAGAGATCATGATACCCAGCAGCAGGGTCCAGGTAGGGCCGGCATCTGCTATCTTTATAGAGTCTTTAGAATCCTGGGAGACATAAATGAAATCAACAGATTTTGTTGCTGCTTTTGACTGAGAAGGAAAAAATGAGGCTGATTTTTTAAAGTGATGCTAGCGAACAGTGCATTGAAAAGGCAAGACTCAGAGGGTTGCCCAGATTAGAATCAGGAGAGAAAAAACCAGGCAGAACCGCCCAAATCCATCCAGATCAAGGAGTACAGCTTTACCATAGGCCAAAACATTGATTTTCTAAAAAACTGATCGACACGATTGTCTGTTAACTGTCTCTGGAGAATACCTTTGCAGCTTTGTTATGGGCTTTCCTAAACGAGACCCCATTAAGACCATTAAGAAGGAGCTTTGTGACATTCTCTCCTGTTCAGATCCCTGCCTTGTGCTAGAGTTCTCTAAAACAATGTCGGGTTAGTTTCTCTGGCCTCGGTGGGGGGTGGGGGGGTAATTTGAAGCTTCTCTGGAGTGGGATCGGTCACTGCGGATTGAGCTATAAAAGTGGACCGCAGTGTGATTTTGTTCTGGGTAAAATACTGCCAAGTGCTCGGATGGTTTGTCCATCAAGATGAAAAATGACCCTTTGGTGATATTTCTATTTATTGAAGAAAAACAATGGTTTGGTGGTCATTCCAGATAGAAGGTCTTGTTCAGATAAACATCCCTAGATTTGATTCTGGATTTCCTTCTGTGGGGTGTTGGGAGGAAGGCAGGGTTGATTTGGGACCTTCCTAACAGTGGAGCACATGAAAGAGGAGAACTCTCCCACGTCAACATAGAACACTGCACAGCTCTGGCCCTCAGCTCTCTCTCTCCCACCTGCCCACAGAGGTCCCAGGGCTGCCCGCCATGTCCAGGGGACACACAGGTACCCTAGAGCAGAATGCCAGCTGGCAAAGGGAGGGCACAGTGGGAGTCGTGGTCCAGAGCAAAATGGCGCTTGTGTTCCAAGTTTGAAGTAGAGGAGGTTGGAGCAGGAGAGGAAGATAAAAATGACAGATGCTCTCTGACAGGCACAGATGATCTGAGAACTGACAGGACCTAATCTCTGGTGTTCTCCAGAAGTACTTGGAGTTCAGGGACTTTTCGAGGGGTTGAGACCTATGTTAGCAGGTGGCAAGGGAGCCAGAGAAATGTGGATGACCATTGTGGCTTAGGGAAGTTGGAAAGGCAGACAGGCTGACGTTGGGGATCATTGGTGGTGTGATGATAATGGGTTTAGATGTTGCTTGTTGATTTTGAACTCACTTGGACATCCAAGTGAAATGGTCGGTCTCGACGTTCTTTAGTAGAGAGGGGAAGATCGAATATTTGGAGTTTTAAAAGTATGTATTTTCTTTAGAAGAGAGGCCCTTTAAACATGAATCAGTCATTTACACTTGAGTATAAACAAAGGCCTGCAAATAGGTTTTGGAAGAAGGGAAGAACAAGGAGTCACATATTTCCTATATGATAGGAAAATGGTTGTCTCTCAGGAGAGAAATTCAGCCACAGAGAGAGGGTGACTTTGCCCAAGTCTGTCTTCGTGATAAAGCCCTGGGCCTGCTCTGTGGTGGGCAGTTATCTCTTCATCAACTCTACCCTTAATTTTGTCCCCAGGTTTATAGGGAAACAAATCTATCTCCCTTAGACTTAATATCACATCATCATCATCATTTTTTTACTTTTGGTTTCAATATATTATTCTTTTTTATATTGCATTTTTTGCATATCATTTTTATATTGCATTTTCTATGCATATAATTTTCATATCAGAAATCTACCCATTTTAAGTACTTAATTCAATGATTTTTATTTTATTTATTTATTTTAATTTTTATTTTTTGTTAAAGATTTTTTTCTTATTTATTTGACAGAGAAAGAAATCACAAGTAGGCAGAAGTAGGCAGAGAGGCAGGCAGAGAGAGAGAGGGAGAAGCAGGCTCCCGGCCGAACGGAGAGCCCAATGTGGGGCTCGATTCCAGGACCTTGGGATCATAACCTGAGCCGAAGGCAGAGGCTTAACCCACTGAGCCATCCAGGTGCCCCAATTCAATGATTTTTAGTAAGTTTACAGAGTTTTGCAACCATCACCACAATCCAGTTTTAAATATTTTCTTTAGCTCAATGAGATACTCTTGCCTGGCTAAGGTGAATCCCCACATCCGGTATTATTTTATTGTGCAAAATGGAAGTTCAAGACATGTTTCAAGTTCTTCAGAGAAGCTACTCTGAATTAGCCTTGAGTTCTGGGGTCACAAAGGCTTGTGTCCTAATCCTGGCTTTCGCCCTTAGCATTAGTGAGCTCGTTTAATTACCCTGACTGTCAGAGGTTCTTCTGAAAATTGTGATTAGTATTAGCTACCTACAGGATTCCTCAGATGATTAGAGACAATGTATGTGAAGGGTCAGACACATAGTAGGTGTTCAGTGAAATTATGACATTATCACAAACATGCAGGTGCTTGCAAATGATAAGGACTGATGGCCAAATTCGGAGATTCATCATTTCTCTGTTTTGTAATTTAATTCATGGGATGGAGTAGGAAGGAGAAAACACAATTTATTTGTACTAGTTATTGGCTGCTTTTAAAAAACCAAATGCATTTTAAGAATCTTAATTTCTTTTGATTTATGTTGCTCCAATGTTTCCCTCTTAAAACTAGAGATTTTCATACATTATATGTTAATAAAAAATAAAAAATTAAGAAAAAAAAACTACAGAGATTTTCTTTCCAAATGGCTTGACTCCCCCCCGGACCTCCCCCTAAATGAGCTCTGTGTTCTACAGTTTTGCCTTGCTTTCTTCTGGAATGGATTTGGGAGGGAAAAAAAAAAAAAAAAAAAAAAAAAAAAAAAAGACTGGCTTCAGCTTCTCAGAGCCTGGTAGTGATTTTCTCTGCTGCTATGAAATTTAAGACCCATAAAATGCTGTTGCCATTTCCTGGGGATGTTCTGCTTCTGTGTTTCGATTTCATATTTATTGCCATATGAGTCAAGATCACAATAAGTTGCTTCATTGCCCTGCGTTACTGATATAGTGCCGTCCATTTATGTGGGGGCCTTGTAGCTAGCTACTGGCCTGGTTCCGGTTGCTAGGTACTGCGAAAACTAAACATGGCCACCAGGGGGTGCCTTTTTTTCAGAGTCTTGTTCAGGGTCCAAACTTGGGAAGGGTGAAGAACTTCCACCGGGAGGCTAGTTCTGCCTTGCTTTTCTTCTGCCCTGAGGGATGCCACCGATGGAAAGCACACTCTGTCCAAGCTCTCCCATTTCAGCCAGTCCCCGTACTGGGACAGTTTTCTGGGTGGGCAGGAGATGAATGGGAACTCCATGCCACTTTGAATTTTGGGGTCCCTCCGTGGATGCTTTTGGGGAAGGGTTTTTCTGTCTGTTTCACCAGAATCCCTTGAACATGCTTGCTCAAGATATAGTTCTTAGCTTTCATTCTCTGGAAAAAGTGAATCAGAATATTGAGGATAGGGCACCTGGGTGGCTCAGTGGGTTAAAGTCTTTGCCTTTGGCTCAGGTCATGATCCTGGGGTCCTGGGATCGAGCCCCTGCTTCGCGGAGAGCCTGCTTCCTCCTCTCTCTCTGCCTGCCTCTCTGCCTACTTATGATCTCTGTCTAATAAATAAAATCTTAAAAAAAAAAGAATATTGATGATAGGGCTCAGAAACGTTTGTTTTCTGGATGATTTTAATGCACACCAAAGTTAGGGCCTTGAAAAGGTAAATTGTTCTTGAACCACCTTACCCCCTTTTTTAAGCAGCCTTTTCCCTTCAAAACTCAAATCCAGGGGTGCCTGGGTGACTCAGTCAGTTAAGCGTTTGCCTTTGGCCCAGGTCATGATCTCAGGGTCCTGGAACTGAGCCTCACATCGGGCTCCCCGGCAGTGGGGAGTCTGCTTCTCCCTCTGCTCGAGCTCTCTTGCTTGCTCTCTCTCAAATAAATAAATACAACCTTAAAACAACAACAACAACAACAAAAACAAAAAACCAAACTCAAACCCAAACCAAAACAGAAGTCTTCAGAGAATACGCCTTCATACTGGGTCTCCATGTTCATCTGAATTTGCTCTGTGGGGAGAAAGATGCCCCCATCTCTGCCAGTGTTTGAGGGACCCTCTGGGACTCCTTCGAATTTTGGAAGTGGGACTTAAGAGACACAGTGTTGAAATCATTATCAATTAGCAGATATAGTTACTTTTCTAAAAAAGAAATGGACACAGTGTTCGCTTCCTGTGGCTGCTGAAACTGGGTGGTTTCAAACAAGAAAGATGTATCCCTGCTGAATTCTGGAGGCTGCATGTCCAAAGTCAAGGTGTTGGCAGGGCCACACTGGACACTGGGGCCTCCCTCTTGGGCTGTAAGGGAGAATCTGTTTTATGCCTTTCTCTTAGCTTCTGGTGTTCCTGGCAAATTCTCGGTATTTCTTGGCTTGCAGCTGCATAATTTCAGGATCTGCCCCCATCACCACATGGCCCTCTCCTGCCTCTGTTTTCTTCTCCATTTATAAGGATACCTTGGATTAGGTCCCACCTTAAAGACCTTATTGTAATTTATTACATCCTCAAAGACCCTACTTCCAAAGAAGATCACATTCATAGGTACTGGGTGTTAGGATTTCAATATCTTTTTGGGGACAAAATTCAACTCATAACAGGCTTATTTCCTATGACTGATCTATCTCCTTTTTAAATTTCCAACCCACTGAGTAGCAAGGAAAAACTAAATTTAGTCCAATCCAGTAAACTCAGTCCAATTGAATGACTTAAATGGTCTATTCATTCTCCATGGGCATGACTCAGATAGATGCTCAGTGTTTCTTACTTCCTTTTTCTTTTCCTTCTATCTCCTCAGAATCTAGAGTTTAGAAGCTTGGGTTGATGTGACTTTATGGTCATAGAGGAAAAGGCAGACTTACTGTGACCCTGGCTCCTTGCTGGTATTTACTGTAGGATGATAGCTCTGGGCTTGCACCAGCAATGGTTTCCACTGATTCAGACTGATTTTACCTAACTTTTTGGGATTAAATGCTGGCAGTCTCCTCTGGAATTGCATAATCTTGACTAGTAGTCCCTGAAGTTTAGAAATCTTCCTCACTAGAAAGATGGGCTTTCAGGCTGTTGTTTTTATAAAAGGAACTGAGAAAATCAGCTTTGAGACTCAGAGTTGATCAGTGGCTTTCTCCTTTTTACGGCAGGTAACCTCTTCATCCCAGAGGCAAGAACCCCCATGGTTTCATCTCTGTCTGCAAGGGAATGAGATCTAAGAATAAACACGTGCCATGTGGTTATGTTAGCTAGCTATCACTGTGTAACAAACCATCCCAAAGCACAGTGGCTTAGGCCAGGTGGAAAACTATGCCCAAATTTGGCCCACAGCATGTTTTGATAAGACTCACAGGCTAACAATGGTTTTATATTTTTAAAGTGTTTAAAAACCAAAAATAAGAATATGCCCCAGAGACCATATGTGGCCTGAGCCTAAAATATTTACTATCTGATCCTTTATGGAGAAAGTTTGCTGACCCTGCCTTAAAACAATAAGCATTTATAATTTGCCCACAAGTCTGTGGGTTCTTCAGCTCCTGGATGGCGTCCTCCATACATCCAAAGTCAGCTATGGGTCAGTCAGGCAGTTCTGCTAATTAATCTTGGCTGGTCTTTCTCACACGTTTGGTGGCTGGATGGCTATGGATGAATCTGGAATGGCCTTGGCTGGGCTTTTATCCATGAGATCTTTTATCCTCTGGCTGGTTAGTCTGGTCTTGTTCACACAGCAGTGGGAATGTTTTGAAAGAGAGCAGACATGAGCAAGTTCTCTTGAGACCCAGACTTAGAATTGACCAACCATTGTCACTTCTGCCACATTCTGTTGGAAAGGTCCAGGCCCAGATTCTGGGGTGGAGAGGTAGACTTCACCTCGGGACAGTAGGAGCTACAGAATCACATGACAAAGGTTATGAGTATGGGCAGTGGTGAATAATTGAGGCCGTTTTTGTAATCAGTCTACCACATGTGGGTTATTATTTTCTAAATATTTCTCCAATAACAAAAAAATTGTATTTCCTTACCTCTCCCCAAAATTCCATGTGTTAAGACCTGCTATGTAGAAGCAGATTTGACTTGATTTAGAGCATGTTAGGATCTGGAAGCATATTAGAATTTGATCTAGAGCACGTTTGAAGGATTTGATCTGGAGCACATTAGGGACTTCTGTACCTTCTTTGTAGATCTTTTAGGTTCTAAAACTCTAGGATGAAGATTTCATTCCAGAGCTGTCTTTTTTTTTTTTTTTTTTTTTTGCCTTCAGTAATCTTTTCTCTTCCTATTCCCAGATTCCCCACCTGAAGGAGAGGAGAGGTTAGCTTTATTTTGATAGCTGAATTATTATTAATAGTTTCTGTCCTTTCAATTCATAGCTTATGAAATATGAGCTGAGTTGGGGTGTCCTCAAGAGGCAAGATAAAAACCCATCACCGTCATGAAGCTGCCATGAAGTACCTGTTCTCAGGAGATTAAAAATAAATAAATAAATAAATAAATAAATAAATAAATAAATAATTAAATAACTAACTAACTAAAGGGCACCTTGGTGACTCAGTTTGTTGAGCTCAGGCCATGATCCTGGAGTCCCAGGACTGAGTCCCACATCAGGCTCCCTGCCTGGCAGGGAGTCTGCTGCTCCCTCTGACCATCCTTCTTCTCACTCTCTCGCTCTCATTCTGTCTCTCAAATAAATAGATAAAATCTTTAAAAAGAAGTGAAAAAAACCACCAAAATCCAGGAGAACCATCTAGAATTCCATCCCAGTCAACCACAGGGCAGGTTTAGAACTAAGCTTCCCTTAACCCAATTTTTAAACTCTATAACTCATCTTTCCCTTTGTTGGGAGCCTCACTACTTTTTCTTGATGCTGTTTTAACAGGGAAACTAAAGCAAGCTACAGATTTCCAAACCATTGTCTTTTGGAGTCAGAAAGAAATGTCTGTCCTTTCTCTGGTACCTAGCACACTCTGCTGCCTTTAAGAGGTGGCTGGCCAGCCTGTGGGCTGCCTCTCATATCAAGCAGCTCACTACCTTCTAAGACAGCTTTAACTAGGTTATGTTAATGTAGACACTGCCTATAGCCCCAAGATACTCAAAGAAATATCTGGGTCATCGTAGCCACTTTGTCTTTAAAGTATGTTCTAGGGCCCAGCATTTGGTTGGCAAAATAAGAAAAAGCATGCATCTTGGATTGGAAGAATAAACATTGTTAAAATGTCTATACTGCCTAGAGCAATCTATACTTTTAATGCCATTCCGATCAAAATTCCACCGATATTTTTCAAAGAGCTGGAGCAAATAATCCTAAAATTTGTATGGAGTCAGAAGAGACCCTGAATTGCTAAGGAAATGTTGAAAAACAAAAACAAAACTGGCGGCATCACGTTACCCGATTTCAAGCTTTACTACAAAGCTGTGATCACCAAGACAGCGTGGTACTGGCATAAAAACAGACACATAGACCAGTGGAACAGAGTGGAGAGCCCAGATATGGACCCTCAACTCTATGGTGAAATAATCTTCGACAAAACAGGAAAAAATATTCAATGGAAAAAAGACAGTCTCTTCAATAAATGGTGCTGGGAAAACTGGACAGCGATATGTAGAAGAATGAAACTCGACCATTCTCTTACACCGTACACAAAGATAAACTCGAAATGGATAAAAGACCTCAACGTGAGACAGGAATCTATCAGAATCCTAGAGGAGAACATAGGCAGTAACCTCTTCGATATCAGCCACAGCAACTTCTTTCAAGATAAGTCTCCAAAGGCCAAGGAAACAAAAGCAAAAATGAACTTTTGGGACTTCATCAAGATCAAAAGCTTCTGCACAGCAAAGGAAACAGTCAACAAAACAAAGAGGCAACCCACGGAATGGGAGAAGATATTTGTAAATGACAGTACAGACAAAAGGTTGATATCCAGGATCTACAAAGAACTTCTCAAACTCAACACACACAAAACAGATAATCATATCAAAAAATGGGCAGAAGATATGAACAGACACTTCTCCAACGAAGACATACAAATGGCTATCAGACACATGAAAAAATGTTCATCATCACTAGCCATCAGGGAGATTCAAATTAAAACAACATTGAGATACCACCTAACACCAGTTAGAATGGCCAAAATTAGCAAGACAGGAAACAACGTGTGCTGGAGAGGATGTGGAGAAAGGGGAACCCTCTTACACTGTTGGTGGGAATGCAAGTTAGTGCAGCCACTTTGGAGAACAGTGTGGAGATTCCTGAAGAAATTAAGAATAGAGCTTCCCTATGACCCTGCAATGCACTGCTGGGTATTTACCCCAAAGATACAGATGTAGTGAAAAGAAGGGCCATTTGTACCCCAATGTTTATTGCAGCAATGGCTACAGTCGCCAAACTGTGGAAAGAACCAAGATGCCCTTCAACGGATGAATGGATAAGGAAGATGTGGTCCATATACACAATGGAGTATTATGCCTCCATCAGAAAGGACGAATACCCAACTTTTGTAGCAACATGGACAGGACTGGAAGAAATTATGCTGAGCGAAATAAGTCAAGCAGAGAGAGTCAAGTATCATATGGTCTCACTTATTTGTGGAGCATAACAAAGAACATGGAGGACATGGTGAGATGGAGAGGAGAGGGAGTTGAGGGAAACTGGAAGGGGAGATGAACCATGAGAGACTATGGACTCCGAAAAACAACCAGAGGGTTATGAAGGGGCGGCGGGAGGGGGTGGGGTGGGGTGGGAGGTTGAGGAACCAGGTGGTGGGTAATAGGGAGGGCACGTACTGCATGGAGCACTGGGTGTGATGCCAAAACAATGAACACTGTTATGCTGTAAATAAGCAAATAAAAATAAATAAATTAATTAAAAAAAAAAAAAGAAAAGAAAAAGCATGCAAACCTGGGGATTTGCCTAAGGGAACAGTGGCCCCCACCATTGTGTTCTTGACCATTCTTTCCAAAGTCCATTTGTAAAAATCAAGCCCTTGGGGCACCTGGGTGTCTCGGTTTGTTAAAGCCTCTGGCTTCGGCACAGGTCATGATCCCAGGGTCCTGGGATTGAGCCCCACATCAGGCTCTCTGCTCAGCCAGGAGCCTGCTTCCTCCTCTCTCTCTCTGCCTGCCTCTCTGCCTACTTGTAATCTCTGTCTGTCAAATAAATAAATAAAATCTTTAAAAAAAAAATCAAGCCCTTACTGGAGCCCTAAAAATGAGGCCAGGGATATAAATCTCTTGGTGATTTCCCCAAAAGTCAGATGGCTAGTGGAGAGAATGGGGGCGGGGTATGCTGAGGAAAGAGACCTGTGTTTGTGTAGCACACTGTTGTGTGTATGGGGCGCGCACAGGAGGAAGAAGCTAGGGCCAGATGGAATGAGTTTTGCTTGTTGGGAAGAGGCCCGTGTGCGTAAAGCAGGTGGCCTAAAATTGTGTGGGGTCTGGTGGTTTGAAAACTCTTTTCCAGGTTGCCGTATATGATAGAAATTGCGGATTACCTGCTCATTTACCCTCTATCTGGTTGTCCCATCTTTCTTATGAATAGAACCCCTCTGTGTTTGGGGCAGCTCTTTGCTGAGCTGAGGATACTCACTTTCCCAGATTCTCTTGCAGCTAACAGTGGCTCTGTGAGGTAGCTAAAGCCAATGGGATGTGAGGGGATGTCTGCTGGGAATTTGGGGGAAAGCTTCCTGTTACAGATTTTGCCCCTTTTCCCTTTCTTCTCCTTTTCTACTTAACCGGTGGATAGGACCCCATATGGCACAGCCTGTATGGTGGCCACAAGGCAACAAACACGGATGGGGTCAGTGTCTCAGGATTCACCCCAGATCAGCACCTCGTCACTGGACTAATGCCGGGAGAAAACCAACCCCTGCATGCTGAAGTAAACATTACTTGGGTTTTCCTGTTACTTTCAGCCTGATGGAAAATTGACATGCCACAACATAGCTCTTTGAGCATTCTTATCTCTTAGTATGACACCTTGGAGTCAAGAATTGCCATCAGACCAGAGTTGGCCTTCTTCCCATAGTATTGTTCTGTGGAAACTCCAGGGGTGGGACAAATGGCAACTGTCATGTCTGTGCGATCCCTGACTGGGGAGACTTCATCTGTGTCGGGGTAGCCGTGAGAGGGCCTTCAGGCCCTGAGCCTACAGGTTGAAGATGGTATCAAAGATGGGTGAGGACCAAGGTGTTCTGTGTTTCTCTGTGTCAGGTGACTCCCGTGCACCTCAGCTCCCATCCTTGGCCGTCATGCATGTGTCCCATGTGGATGAGGAGACAGAAGAAGCTGTGCCCTCGGGTGGCTGCGGGGCCTTCAAAGGAACTAAAAATGCTATACCTATAACTCCAGGTCTATATCCTTCCATAAAGCTGAGGAAATATGGTACCAGATTAAAGTCTTTGTGTCTTGTGAGTCTGCCTGCCAAACCTGACCGGCAACCCTGATTCTGCTACGCTAGACCAAGACCCAACTGGCTTTGTTAAGACAAATCAGCAACAAACGTTCCCCCATTAACAATAATTACTTCATATATGAATATATATTGGAGCTTGGTCAATTCTCTCACTTGATATCTGATAAAATAATTATTTTATTAACCTCTAGATGGTCTTTTGCATTGCCTCAGATTTTTTTTTTGGATGGGTTGGAGCCTAAATGATTTTAATAGTAAAAAGCTTTCCTAATCAGTGGCAATCATCTTTATTAGAACTGAAATTGTTGGCCTTTCAGGAAGAGTTGGTGGGAGCCTGTGTGGCACAGGGAGTGGGCCTGGATAGAGCATGGAGGAATGGAAAGGGTGTGGGCTTGGAAGTCAAGGAGCCCTGCAGTTAAGTCCATTTGCTACCATGAGGGCTGCACAGTCTTGAGGGATCTCTTTCGACCTCCCAAGTTCCAATTACCTTATCTGTATTTTGGGAATAAGCCTCTGGGCAGATGAAATGAAACAATATAGATAAAATGTCAGGCATAGTCCTGACCCAGGCAGACACAGGCATCCTATGAACGTTTGTTCCCTCCCCTCTTTTGAGTCCATGACAGCAACAAGAAGAGCAACAATAACAACAAGAACAGGAACAATATCGTCTGGGTAATGATTTCCACTCACAGTGCCAGGGGGTCTGTGCTTGGACTCTTGAGTCAAGCTGCTGTCTTTGAATCCACGGTCTGCCCCTTAGTAGCGAGATAACTCCGGGCAAGAAATTTCACTTCTTTGGGGCTCATCTGCTTCCCTTGTAAAATGGGGATACTCAAAGTCTCTCCTTCACAGGGTTGCTGTGAAGAGTACAGAAGATGAACACGAAGTGTTCAGCACAGTGTCTGGTGTGTAGGAAGGGCTCAATAAACCATTAGGAAAAGGGGAATGTTGGCAAGGGCTCAGGTTTTGTCCCTTGGTTATAGCACCTGCATGGAGCTGACAGAGATGGGGATCAAAGCCAAGCCCCTGACATTGAGCTTATTCTGGGCCTAGCACCGTGCTTGGCACAAAGGATGTACATAGTGAAGGAGACACCACTTCACCTTCTGTTTCCCACGAGCTCAGGAACCAGAGACAATGTGTGTTCCAGAAACAAGTATATTAAGGCTCCCAGCCTCTTACTACCCTAAACTGTTTGAATGTCAGTCTCCCTAGGAGCAGGGAAGATGGTCGTCTATGAAAAGATGGTAGTAGCTAGAAGCAATCTGTGAAATCCAGCTCACTGTTTTCCCATCTCGGCTGTATCTGTGTGCTCTGGTGAGGTTCTTTCTGTCAGAGATTTATGTAACTTATCATCACAGTCACATCTGCGTGTTTGGTTGATGCCATTTAAATTCTCTTACTGTTTAATACCAAGAACATCTAAAAAGAACATTTTGAAGGACTTGAAAAATCCAATTGGTCTCTTGGTAATTTGATTTGTAGGAAATAGGAGAAGATCATATTCTGAATAAGTGCTTTTAAATGAATCATCATTGCTTTCTTGTACAAGCACTAGATGGGCTCAGATGGGGAGCCCTGCTAAGTCTCTCATTAGGTGGGAGATGCAGCCTGTGTTGGTTAGGAGAGCTATGTAGCAGAAAACCCAAAATAATGATGGCTTAAACAAGATGGATGTTATTTGTTGCTTGTGAAAAAGAAATGTAGAGGAGACAGTTCATGGCTGACTGGTGCCTTCATTGAGTCCCTGGAGAGCCAGACTTCATCTCCCTGTTCTGTCATCTTTAGAACACAGCTTCCTCCTGATGGACAGAGAAGTCATCCAGACCTGCCCCCCCCCCCCCACCTCCAGTCACCATTGTGGAGGAGGGAGAGATAGGAAGGGAGCACAGGCTTCCTTTAAGGCATTTCCCAGGAGCCACACAATTACAATTTTGCTCACACACTATTGATCAGTACTAAGTCACATGCTCACATCTAGCTGCTAGGAAGACTGGTATCTTGATTCAGGATTCTGTAACAAAATACCTAGACTGGGTGGCTTATTAACAACAGAAATTTATTTCAAACAGTTCTGGAGCCTGGAAATCCAAGGTCAGTGTACCAGATTCTGGTGAGCACCCTCTTTTGAGGTGACGATTTCTCACTGTGTCCTCCCATGGAGGAGAGCAGAGAAGGGAAGCAAGCTTTCTTATGACACTTATAAGGGCACTGATTCCGTTCATTGAATTCTACTTACTTTCCAAAGATTGTATCTCATATTATCACATTGAGGGGCAGGGTTTCAGCATATGAGTTTGGGGAAGACACAAGCATACCACTCCATACCACATTTATTCTTAATAAAGTGTCCTAAGCACTCAGGTAAAATAGAATTCTTTTACTAGGGAAGGAGTGGAGAATGGATACTGGAACTTAGCCAGCAGACTTTTTGACACATATTTAAGACTTGGGGAATCTGACAGCATTCCCTTCCCCGTAAGCAAAGGTTCATTTGTTTGGACTAATAGCAGGGACCAGGGACAGAGAAAACCCTAGTGTAGGTGAGAAAGCAAATAAGACCCATGGGACTAGGAAAAAAACATCGTTGTGAAGTGAGGTATAAAACAACATTTAAAGAACGTGTGGAAATCATGCTTGGTCAACTCCCTCACTTGATATTTGAAGCCCCCGAGGTCCGGAGGGGTGAGTTGACTTGTGTCAGGGGTCACTGAGTCTACACGCTGGCTTGATAGTTCACTAGAAGGACTCAGAGGACTCAGGGAAACTGGTGTACTCACAGTTACAGTTTATTACACTGGAAGGATGCAGCTTGAAATCGTACAGTGGAGTTCGGGAAAAGCTAGGTGTGACCTTTTGGTGGCCATGTCCCCGCGTACTCAATGGGCAGTGCTGAATTTGCCCAGCTACAGGCTGTGATGACATATATGAAGTTTTGCTAACTGGGGAATCTCTCGGGAGCCTTGGTGTCCAGGGATATCCCTGGGGAGTCAGTCACATAGCCACACAGCACCCCATCGACTGACCCTAGTTATCTAGTCCCCAGCCTGCCACTCAGAGGTCAAACTGTGGAGCAAAGCCCAAGACTCCTACCACAAATCCCATTGTTAGCAGAAACTGTGTGCTGTGTGGTGTGGCCTATGACTCCAGGTAAACAGAGACACTCTCTCTAGTACAATATTCCAACGGCTCAGAGGTGATCTCTCAGGAGCTGCTGCTCAAGGGCCAGTCTGAAGGACCCTTAGAATATGCAGACTCTGCACCGCCCAGGCCTGCCAAACTGACTCCTTACTGCACACTCGCCCAACGCTACACACCCATGTGGAACTTCACCCAGAACGTTCGCCCCCTTGGAAGTCACCGCAGACAATCAGAGGGAGCGGACCAGCCCATGGCTGAGGTGGGTCTTGCATGATCCCCCTTTGACCCTAATCCACTGCAGCCACAGGAGTTAAACACATGATCTGGGACAGACTCCTGCATTCAAGTTGGCTCTGACATTTAGTGGCTGCATGACTTGAAAAAAATATATAAACTTTCAGTGCCTTGGGTTGCTCTTCTGTAAAGATGAAGATGATTGGACTGTCATCTACTCGGAGAGCTTCTGTGTGGGGTAAATAAGCCATTAAAATGGGGCTCTTAGAACAGTGCCTGGTGTATGCTATGTGGTCAGTCAGTGAGAGCCAGTATTGCTATCACCATCCACAGCACGTTGCTGTGCCTCAAAATCTCTTCCTGTACCTGCAGAAACCCCCGGAGCTGGCTTTGGACATGCACGTGCTCGGCCAAGGCAGAGTCTTCCTGGCAGGTCAGCCACCAAGCCATGAGCTGCCCAAGGCATTCTGGGGCCTCTGCATCGCGGAAGACTCAAGTCTTGTCCGTACTTACTGCCCACGTTACAAGGATTCCCTCGACCCTCCATTCACTTTAATCCCTGACTGCAGTAAGGTAAAGCTGGCCTGGGTGCATTCTTTAAAATTCATCTTTAAAGTAGGTGCTTTTTGATTGCTCCTTGCTTTCTGGATCCTATCAGATAAACCTTCCCTCTGCCATGCAGCAGTATTCTCTGTGTTTCTGTAGAGGAAGGCTTCCCAGTTGGTTTTTGTTGTTTGCTTAGACTCAGCTCCAAGAGCAGAAGATTCTGGGATTTCTCCCCCCTATTTGTTACTATCAAACTGTGCAATTTTGGAAGTCGCTTGACTTCTCTGGGCCTCAGTTTCCTGAGGGAAATGGGAGAGATGGAAGCTAAGAGTCTTCAGATGCTGAATACTGAATACGAATGTGCTTCATTTGTGTCTGGGGCTATTTAGTCAACACAAGAATACATACATTGTTTGTGGGGCATGTGGTGTGTGTGTGTGAGAGAGAGAGAGAGAGAGAGAGAGAGATCGATCCTGGGCAGGGGCCAAGGGAAGCTGGAGACAGGGACTCAGCAGGGATTCAGCTAATGCTCTTTCTCCCCCAGATTTTATGTTGCTGAGCAATCCTGAATCACAGGCCCATCAAAGGGGAGACTGTTTGTGTTTGGGATAAGAAATCCCCCCACCCCGGCCCTCCTCAGCCCTCTCTCCACACTGTAGGGGTCAAAGGAGAGAATCTCCAGTATTTTGGAAGCTTTGGAGGTGCCTTGGAACAAAGACCCTCCTAAGAAGGCAAAACTGAGTTGTAGCCCAGGGCCAGCCATAGTGCTGGACTTTGAAGAAGCACGTGCTGCGTGGTTAAGAAGGGGAGGACCCCAGGGAGGAGAAACCCGGACTCCTCTCGCTCCCTCCCTCCCAGGGCTGCTGTTTTTGGAAGCCAGCCCCCACCCCCCACTGGTTTCCTCAATCCTAGAGAAAGTGCCACTCCCGGCAGGTGCTGAGGCTGCCTGCCTGCCTCGGCATTCTGCACTGTCCCCAGCATCAGGCGCCTTGCTCAGGCTTCTTTTTAAAGCGATTTTAAAAAGGAAACAGATGCTCCCCATGAAGCCTGAATTTCTATCATCGGTTGTCATGACATGGGCTGACATGGGAGCAGCCCCGGCAACGGGGCTGACAGCTTGATGGGTTTAATTTTGGTGCAGATTTCTGCAAAGAGGCAGCTGCCAGGAATGCGCCACTGGTGACTGGGAAGGACAAGGGGAAGCAGGTCTAACAGTGCAGCCTGGGGTAACAGCGGTAGCCCAGCAGGTACCACAAGGGCTCTGCCCATGACCAGCGTCCTTGCTGGCTGATTTTGGGCTCTCAGGGGACTTACTCAGCATTGGCCTAGCTCCTACTCCCACCCTGGAGGTGGCCCCTCTTTTGGGGCTCTGTCTGAGGAATAGAGGCAATGAGAAACTTGGTCAATGTGGCAGAGGAACTTGCAATCCTATTCCTGGTTCTGGGTGCAAATCTCTTCATTTCCCATCCGCTCTTAACCCCACTTGGTGCAGGATTTCATGAGAAGAGAAACAAAACAGAGCAGGCTCCTTCCTTTGAGGCTCCGTGCTTCTGTTCCCCTGTATCTTGTCCCCACATGGTCCATGACATCTCACTTGGCAAGAGATAGGATCGGTCAACCTTCGCCGCCCTTCTCTTTCCAACCCCGGGCTTCCTATTGTGTTTTTTTCCAAGCCTTGTGGATTGGGAAGCCCATGAACGTCCATCATTCACTGCACCACCATTAACTGGTCATGTGTGCTGGAAAGTTCTATGTGCAGAGGCCACAAACCTGAATTCTGCATGCTTCCTGCTTTTTGGATCTGAATGTCCGGTAGTGAGGACTGACAGGCAAAAAAAGTCACCTTGGGAAAGGCAAATGAAGGACCAGCTAGCTCTGCCATTTTTAATACCTGAGATGGATAACATTTAGAAAGTCTGAACTTCTCAAGTGTTGCTGAGGATGTAAAGCAACCAGGACTCTGATGCACTGCTGGGGAGAGGGTAAACTGGGACACGTGCTTGGAAAATAATTTTACATTATTTAATAGAAGGGAAGATATACCTAGACCGGGCCCTGGGAATCTATGATGAAGTGCGTAGTCAGGCAACATTCTTGTGCATGCACTCACAGTAGTAACACTTGAAACATGAAACATTGGAAATGTTAGAAATATCCAATAAGATTAGGGGAATAGACACATTTTTGGAATACTATACAGCCATGAACATGGGGTTACTGATACTTCTACTATAATTCTTTGCATTCCTGTGTGGATTTTGGGTTTCATGTGAAAGTTTCATTTGTGTTGGCTTTCTAATTACACCAGCTAGTTAGTGAGAGGGGAGCCAGAGCAAAGTGTAGTGGTGGAAACAGGATTTCTGATGCTAAGTAGGTATCAGGACCTGGGGCAGCCTGACACTATCAACTTTTGATGATAAGAGGAGGGTCACATCCACTGCCAGCTTGGGCCAACATAACCACTATTGTTTACCCATGAAATGTTGGCAAGTTCCCCATGTTGTGACCCATGACCTAGGCACTGCGTGGCACCCTTGTCCTGAACATTGTCCTAAATATTTTCCCTGCTGGCCTCTAGGTGAAGGTGGTAGTCACAATATATGGAGAGTCAGATCGAGCCAGCAAGGCAATCCCAATCTAGACTTCCAGATTGGTGAGTAGATTCTTCATGGCTGTGTCCCATGTGAGAACGCCAGGAGAAAGGAAATGGAGATCAATCTGCCCACTAACACAAGAGAACCCCCCTGGATTTAACTTCTCTTTGCCAAAGGCAGAATCATCTGGAAAGCTGGGTGAAGGTTGTGGGTCCTCCCTTCCCCGAAGATGCTCATATGCACACACAACGTTTGCACTGTGTGTCAGAGAGTTCAGGGACACAGATGTAGAGGACGTGTGTCATCCAACATTCAAATCCCCCTCTTCCTTTGAGTACGCTGAGTTCCTGCTGGGGCAATTTGCTATGTGTGTCATCTTGGTGGGTGGGCAGTTCCCAGTGAAAGCCACTTCCTGCTGCCTGCCTCCATGGAAGTTGACAGAGGCCAGATTCTTTCTCTGTTTTGTTGAAGTGTCTGGAGTCAAGCACATGACCCAAGCTTGGTCTGGTGGACGCTGGCGCCTGAGATATTGAATCTGGATCAGTTGAAGCTTAGAGGAAGGGAAGTACAGAGGTGAGAACATGAGCTGTGGCAAGGGCTGGGGCTGACCTGTCTGCTTATGCATGGGGACACTTGGTGTACCTCATACAGTGCTTGCTACAAAGAAGAGGCTTAGTAATTGCTAAATGAATCAGTGCATGGGTAATAATACTGCTAGCAGGTCCCATTTCTTCTAAGCAAAAACACTGTCTAGCATCACAGATTTGTCAAGGTTGGTTTGTCCTTCTCGTCTACTTCAAACCCTTCATTATGCAGATATGTAGAGACCCAGGAAGTCCAAGGGCTGTGGCCAAAACTTCTCCCTCCTGCCTGCCCCTCCTCAGATGCAGGCAGGGCTGGGCTCTAAGTATTCAGACTTCTGATTCATTTTTCTTCTGGCTCCTCTGTCTCCCAAGCCCACCCAGATGCTGCACGGACACGAGCATGTTTATAGTGGAACCACTGAAAATGTTGACCCTGGAGGGCAGCCTTGATACCAGCTAAGATTCAGAGGAGAGTGGTTCAAAGTGTTACCGCCAGGAGAATGGCTGGTTCGTAGTCCAGGAGGGTTATACCTAGCATGGTTTTCAGGATCTCAAAGAATCTTCCATTAAAATTTTTTTTCAGTCCAGCGTTTTCTGTAAGTGACTTTCCTAAGTCACTTAGGTTTCCTCTTGGGAACTGGCTGACATGTCAGCTCTTTTGATGAGCCTACTGGATTTGTGCACTCTGGATGGTCTTCCAGAATCTAGAACACAAGCACGGCAGTTCTGAAGAGGTGTGTGCTGAATGTGGATTGTTTGAAGTGAATGCAGTCTGCATGGAAAGGGCTTTGCGGTGAGTTGTTAAACAGCCTGATGGCCGTTCGGCTACGAGGCACATAGGAGAAGAGCTTCAGAAATGACCAAGACTGTATTTACCTGAGGGTCTTGTCATCTGTCTTAAATAAACGAATTGTGTTTCGTTACATTTCCTTGAAATTTGTAGCAGGTTAAAAACAATTTTTTTTTTTTAAATTTTGGTATTGATTAGGGAAAGTAAAATATCAGTTGTTGGAGGCAGGCAGTGCAGTCTGCATCGAGCATATCCTTAGTGTTCACACTGAGTTTGGGTCCTTCGGAAAGCAGACCCTGAGAGAAGGAGTTGGGTCCAGTGGTTTACTCGGGAGGTGGAATGAGGGTGACGGGGGAGAGAGGGGGGTTTCTAAGAAGGAAAAACCATAAAAGGCATAGTCATCAGCAGATTAGTGCTGTGGGCAACTGAGATTTCTTCCCGCTAGGGATCCTTTTAGAGAGGGTGTAGATAACACCTCAGGTTCGTCCCACGGCACGGGACCAAGATGCCATGTTTATTCACCAGCTCTGGTCTTTCTTCACTTGCGGGTTATGTCCACTCTCTGAAGCGTCCGCCCCCCAATATTTCTGTCTGCAGGTGACCACGGAGGCTGGCCGCACTATGTGGGCAAGTAACCAAGATATATGCTCTACTCAGGAGACCCTCTTCTAGCTCCTTGGAGAAAGTAGGATCTTTGTATAGCACTTTATGGTTCTCTCCTCCTTTAAACATCACCATGACAACCAGCACAAAGCAGAACACCCAAAGTTAGGAGCAATTTAAAATTGCAGGGAGTGTGGACTATAGGACAGATTTGCGTTTCCGTTGGATAGGAAAACCTTACAGGAAAAATACAATACTGTAAGCTGATTCTGTTCCTTATTGTGCACATACGTGCTGTTAGCATTCATCTCTCTATCTCTCAACATCTCACATCGTCAATATCAAGAACAGGAAATTGATATTGATGAGATTGATACAACCCAGCAATCTTACTTGGATTTCACCAGTTTTGCACGCACTCATTTGTGTGTATGCAGTTCTGTGTGATTTTGTCACCTGTACAGATTTGGTCGTCATCACAATGAAAACCCAGGACAGTTTCTTTGCAAGGATCCCTCATGCTACCCTTTCTAGCTACAGCTCCCTCCTCCCCTCCCCCGCCTCGCCAACCCTGGCAACCGTCAGTCCTGGTCCATCTCTGTAATTTTGTCGTTTCAAGAATGTTGTGTAAATGAAATCATATAGGTGTAACCTTTTGCGCTCCTTCATTTCATACGGCCCGAGGTCCATCTGAGTTGTTGTGTCTGTCAAGTTTGTTCCTTTTTACTGTAGGGTGGCATTTCATGATTTTGATAGATCCATGTTTCTCTACCCAGCCATCCACGGAAGGACATTTCAGAGGGTTCCTGTTTTGGGATATTGTGAATAGAGCTTCTATGAACATTCATGGACAGGTTTTTGTGTGCACATAGGTTTCCATTTGTCTGGCAGAATTGGCCACAAGTGGAATCGTTAGGCCATATGGTGAGTGCGTATGTAGTTTTACGAGACACTGGCTCACTGTGTTACTGAGGGGCTGTGTCATTGCACATTCCCACCAATAGTGTACAAGGGACCCCATTTCTCCTCACCCTTGCCAGCGTTTGGAGTTAGTATTGATCTATTTTGTCTTAGGTCGGGGGTCAGGGGGATTGGCTTTGGTTGGAGAATGGTGTTGGTGTTTGCCAGCTTTATGAGAAGTGAGTCCCATCCTTGGACCACCTGAGTGATACTTCTTATAATTCTTTCCCTTCTGTTTTTTGCCTGCCTCTCTCTTAACCTTGAAGGAACAACATCTATGATACATTGTAATAGATTAAAGCCTTTCAAATGACTAACTTCCCTCAGGTTAAAAAACAAAAAAAGGCCGATGCCCAGTCGACAGAGACAAGTAAGTGACTCACATGTAACCTGAATCAAGATAGGGGAGAAAAGGAAGCCTGGAGAAACCCGTGGAAAATGACCAAAGCCATCTGTGGTCATAAGACGTGGTGAACGCTGGACTTGTGAAGGAGGCTGAGTGTCTTCAGAATCTACAGTAAGGAAGAGAAACGGATCTAGAGAGATCCCGGGCTGGGAGCTACTTTGAGGGGGATGTTGTGATGCTGTAGAATGAAATGACTTGCTGGAGAAAGGGGCATAGATGTCCTTCAGTTTGGTTGTCACCTTAGAAATAATGCCATAGTTTTGGAAATGATGTCACTGAGACCCAGAACAGGAGACCTGCTCATCGGAAATCACCCAAGTTGCCACCTGTGGACAGAGCCCTGAGCCCCGCCCAGCATGCATGGCCTGGGCTCAGCATGTCTCCTACACAGCCACGTGAGGTGAGGCATTTTTGGGAAGATTTTTGCCTTGACCTGTGTCTGGTATTTTTGTGTCACACCCGCCATGCTCTGCTTTTCTTGGCGTGCCACCCGATATAGGTTAGAAGCTTCGAAGTTGTTCCATTTTGCTTTGCACACCCACCAGACTCTAGGGACTGGGGCCTGGAGAGCTGGTGACGTATCTATATATAGAACAACAGAGTGACTTGTCTACAAACCTTCCCTTGTCTTTGGATATTTTTGAAGACTCAGAAGGAAAAAGAAGGGCTGAGCGTTAAAAAAAAAACAAAAAACAAAAACAAACAAAAAAACAAACCAGATTAGCCCGAGCAGGTTTTAAAATAGCAAGACTTAAAGTGATTCAATGTTAATTGAATATTGAGTAAGGAAGAGGTAGGGAGTTAATTGAATGAGTGAGCTTGGGGTTTTGGATAATTTTTTCATGATGTGAAGGAAATTATTACAAAGTTGGATGCAGATCAGGGGAGAGAGAGAGACAGTGTGATCTTTGGAAGCACTAAGTGAAAGCCATTTAGTTTGGTGGGAGAAACAGAAGCCTGTTGTACTGTTGGCTTTTCCTTTAAAATTCTGTTTTTATTGTTATAAAAAGTTACATGTTATCTGAAGAAAATTTAGGATCTATGGAAAAGCAAAAAGAGCAAAATAAATACCATCTATGATCTCATTATGGATAGTCACTACTGACATTTACTTCTCTACTTTTAGTCTTTTTCTATGAGTATATGTTAGTTATATATTTATGCATATAGAGTGTATGTTTATAAGTATAGAATCCTGTAGTTCAGAAAGCCACCTTAAAACTTAACACCTTCCCAATGCAATTTTAAATCACTGCTCTGTCTTCTGTTTTACGTTCTTTGTTAACATACCCGATATTATTTCTCTCTCTTTAAAACAACACTGCGATGGACATTATAGCTTCATTTTTGTGCCTATCTGCAATTATTTCCTTAGGTTAAGTTTGGAATTCCTATGTCCAATGAAATGCAAATGTTAGGATTTTGATTTCTAGTGCCAAATTATCAACCTGGAAAAACTTGCATCTGTTGTCATTCCCACCTGGTTTATGGGGTTCCCCACATTTTTTCCAAAAATGAGCTTTGTTATTTTTTTTTGAATAGCTAATTTGATAAATGAAAGATTGTGCATATTTACATTTTCTTTTTTTTTATTATGAAGGACATGTTTAAAAGAATATTTGGGTTTCTGTGTTTGTAAATTGCCTGATCATGTCCTTTATTTATTATTTTTTTCTTTTCTTTTTTTTTTTTTAAGATTTGTTTATTTACCTTAAAGAGAGAGATCATGAGCAGAAGGGGCAGAGGGCGAGGGAGAGAGAGAATCTCAAGCAGACTCCGCGCTGAGTATGGAGCCCGACTCAGGTTTCCATCCCACAACCCTGAGATCATGACCTGAGCTGAAACCAAGAGTTGGACACTTAACCAGTCATGCCACACAGGCACCCCCAATTACTATCTTTTCTACTGAGGTGCTCATCTTTTTCTCATTGAGTTTTAAACTTTATTAAAAAACTAAGTCTATTTCACACATATATTTTTTCTCTCTCCACCATTTCCATTTGGCTATCATGACTACTTTGTTCTGTTGAAGCCTTCCATACATATTTTAAAACCAAGCAAAAGGAGAGTTCTGCCTTCAACAACCGAACAGGCATTTTGGGACACCACATTACTGGACCACATTTATCAGACACAGTAAGGCAAGTTCTCACTCTGCATTATGAGGACAGCCAGGGATCAACTGTTACAGAAAGAAAATGAGATGGAAAATTTTAACAAGCTGTTTTTTAAGCTGTTTTCTTTAGGAGACTTCCTCCCCTGCCATAGATCTTGAATAACCTGTGCGTCAGTCATCTAGGAGCTGTGCTTCCTATGATTGATGAGCTTGGCTCTCCCTTTGGAAAGACCTTTTCATACTTGCTTGCATTTTTGCTTTAATGTCTTCTACAGAGTTAGGTCCATTGGGTATTTTTTTTTTCTCTGTTTTCTTTTCCTTTTTTCTTTTTCTCTCTTTCTTTCTTTTATTTTCTTTTTTTTTTTTTAAGATTCTTGACCTTTTGATCTTGGTGTTCTTGGTTTTGAATCACTTTCATTCTGGTTTGATTTTTGTGCACTTTTGGCTGGAGTGTCTCATATTAATTTCTTTACTGGAGCGTTTTCTTCTTTTTTCCTTTTCTTCCTTCTCTTCCTTCTTCAGCAGCAAGTTTGACTTCTTTGCGTGGAACCTTGCACCACTTCCAAGAGCTGCTTGCTCTCGGATATACTTAGGAATCTCACTTTTCATCATCTGATTCTGCATCTTTCTTTGGCTCTAAGTGCTGTCCATTAATATGGACGAGCCCCAACCACCCCACAACCACAGGCCACAGGTGTTGTTATTTCAAAGCCCAAGGGAATTCATTGCCTGTACAGACATTTTGCAAGCTGCTAATGGGATTGGATTGCCCTCCTAATTCCTTGCCACTGCTCCAACAATGTGTAGCTTGGCCTTTGGACCAGCCTTTCACCTGTTCTTAGAGATAACTGGTACTCACTTTATTCGTTATTGGCCTTAAAAATAATAATCTGTGTCAGTCTTAATTTACAACCAAAATGAGAGTTGTGGGGCCTCAGTGGGCTCATGTCCATCCCCATCACATCATGGGTGGGGGGGTGATGAGCACAGAAGTAGGAGAGAAGGCAAACGGAGGAAGTCAGCAACTGCCACTCAACAGAGCAGTGGTGTGTGACGAATCATATCAGGGTTCTTACTGACTTTCAATTGATTTGTGTTCATTAAGCATACTTTGTCTGTTTCCTGTGTTACCAACATGTTTTTCTTCATTGGTCACTGGCTTTTAATTTTGTTGATGTACTGTTATGATAGTCGATACTTCTACGATACTTTTGTCACAGTTCCTGTTTTGTTTTGTTTAATTTGTTTGATTGCTTTTATTTTTGAGGCAGTCACCTCTGTGACTATTGTGATTTCTGTCACTGGCATCCTACTTAGAGACACCACCCCTGTCCTTAGGTCATATAATATTTATCCATATTTTCTTTTAGTTCTTTATCACCTAATCTTAAACCTGCAATTTGTTTTACTTTATTTTAAATCTGTGGTTTATTTTAATGAAAGGGCTCATCTCAGGATACAACTTAAAAATATTTCTGTTTGTAAAGCAGCCAGTAGGGTGGTTACTGACCAATACTGTTACTTTTCTATAGTGAATGCATTTGTGTGCATTATGTCTATATTGCTAAATATCGTTATACGTGTAACTGAGTTAAACTCATTTCTCCGGCCACATGACAGGCCAGTAAGTTGAGGGACAAGCTGTTGGGGTAGGAAAGTGACTTTTTTTTTTTTTAAAGATTTTATTTATTTCTTTGACAGAGAGAGATCACAAGTAGGCAGAGAGGCAGGCACAGAGAGAGAGAGAGGGAAGCAGGCTCCCTGCCGAGCAGAGAGCCCGATGCGGGACTCAATCCCAGGACCCTGAGATCATGACCTGAGCCGAAGGCAGCAGCTTAACCCACTGAGCCACCCAGGCGCCCGGAAAGTGACTTTTTTGGAAAGTCAGCAAATAGATGATGGACTATTGTCCCAAAGAACCATCTTTCCTCAAGATGAACTTTGAACTTCTTTTATGTCAGGAAGAGGGGGAAGTGGGAAGGGGTTGGAGTCAGGAGGTGCTTGATGTCTGCAGACATTCAGGTGCCCACAGTGGTCTGTGGTAGGTTTTTGAAACTTTTCTGTCCTTGATCAGTTGATCTTGGGAGTATAGGAATCTGGTCATGCTGTTGTGTAGATCTTAAATGTAGCCTCGCTGTTTCTGTACATACATACTTACCTCCTCGGGTGGGGGGGGGTGGTTTCAGTAAAGAGTGGTTTTTGCAAATCTTGGCTTTAAACAAAGTTCCTTTGATGATTAACAGGACTACATGCAGGGTTTTCTAAGCAGAAGTTTCTAAGCTGTATCTAGGTCACAGCGGTAAGGGCAATGGAAGGAATAAGGAGTCAGATATGCTGAATTCCCCTGTGACAGCTGCACCTGGGCCTGGCCTGCACTCTGAGTATCACTGTTTAATTGCATAAAAGTCAGGGCAGAGGCCTGGACCATCCTGGCCTTGAAGAAGTAAGATCATCGGTGTGATGCTTCCTGGCACATTCAGATTTCTGGTTTGCGGCTTCTCAGAGACTTAAAATCATGGTCATGTGGTGTTTTCCTTGGGTCCCCCCGAGAACAATATGTATATTTCAGTCATTGGTCGGAGAGTCCGTAGTTTGTGAGGGGCTCCCATGAAGGCTGCAGAAGAGGAAGGCAGAGACCCGGTGGTTCAGCCTCCATTTCCAGCGCTCCCCGCTGGGCAGATTGCAGAGTCCTAGACACCTGTGCACACAAATAGCACTTCTTCCGTGTTGCCCGACTCTGAATGCCACCAGCTGCAGAACAGATTGTTTCCTACTTTAAACTTTCTCTTTCCTTTTTCTTTCCTTCGCAGAGCTTCCAACGTGAGAACACATTCCATTTGTAGGCTCAGAGGACTCTTCCTATCGCATACAAACATGGGCAGCTGTATCAGATTTGCTACTAGACAAAAGGGGACACACCTTGTTGTTCCTTGGTTTGAGGTCCCTACGCTCATGTCTCATAAAGAAAAAATTCTGGTTGTCAGTAGACGGGAGGGGGTTTCGTAGGTAGGTGACCCAGGTGAGGGGAGAGGGTGGGCAGAAAGAGATATGAGGAATTCCACCCACGTAGGAAATGCTTTCCATTCATGTTTTTTATTCATTTTAAATTTTGGGAGTGACTCACGGGCACTTAGGAAGGTAACTGATTAAATTAACCTTATCAGTAATGAGGTTGCCTGGCCTCCTTGCTAGCAGACAGCTCTGTGGCTGGTTGGTATTTAATTGGCTGCCTGGTGACTGGTGAAAACAATGTGGGTTGAGCCCCACTTAAACAAGTATATAGTACATCAATCTTACTATGTTATATCTCGACGTTATTAAAATTAAGAAGTGGTGTAATGAATTATTTGTTTTTCTTACTGACACAAAGCAGATGTTCGGGATTCACTTTACTTAGACATAGTAAACTGGGACTGGGTGTGTTGAGTGAAGTGAACCCTTTGCCTGTTACAGGATAAATGTTGTAGCAATTGTCCTGCTCTGGCTGTACTGGAAACAATAAACAACAGCCTTCATACAATTTGATGTTCCTCAAATGCCTAGTTGAAGTTCAAGGGTTATAAAATCAGATTCTTGAGTAGTAGGATGCAGAGTGCTATGGACTGAATTGTTCTCCCCAAAATGCATACAGTGGAGTCCTAACCCCCTATGTGATCGTATTTGGAGACAGGGCTCTAAAGAGATAATTCGGGTTAAATGAGGTCTTAAGGTTGGACCCTAATCTGAGAGGTTTGTGTGCCTTATAACAAGAGAGAGGAGAGGTCTCTCTCTCTCCACATGCATGAACCAAGAAAAGGCCATCTGAGAAGATGGCTGGGCCCTCATCCTAACCCTGCTGGCTCCTTGATCTGGGAATTCCAGCCTCCAGAACTGGAGGCAAATAAATGTATGTTGCTTAAGCCTCTCAGTCTATGATTTTTTTTTTTAATGGCAGCCCAAGCGGACTGAGACAAAAAGAAAGGAGATGGAGTGTGAAATTTGGCTCAGAAGGGCACCTACAGAAGCTGTAGATCAAAAGCAATGAGACTTTCTCAGCGAGGGACCCTTTACTGCCATAGCTCAGTGGACCTGGCATGGTCCAGTGGAGAAAAGACTTGTCTGGAGACATGAGACTGGGTTCAGCTCTCAGCATTTCTCCTAGCTCACCACGTGACCTCGCCCTGGGGCTCAGCTTCCTCACCAGCCTAAAGAGGTGATTGGGTTAATTCTTCGTGACGTCCACTCTAGCACGTTGAGAAGACCAGGTGGTGGTGCGTTTTCATTATCGGAGTGTTCCCGTGGGCCTCAGGGGCTTTGGAGTTCCCTCATGAGTGGATTATGGGATCCTTTACCAAGAGAGTGATGCTAGCCAGCAGGACAATATTGTTTGATCTCTCAACCTCAAACTCAAAATTAATTTTGGAATGGGACATGGCCAGGCTAGGAAATATCCTCCCACCTCCACACCTCTGAATTAGGAAACTTCTTAATCAATACAGATGATCAAATAGTGAAATTTCTGGGCATCAACGTATGTGACTTGTAATCCAAACACAGCTCTGTCTTCATCATCTCTCTCCCCTCACAGTTTCTTCACTGGGGCTCTGCAAGAATTAATCTTGGTCCTGTCCCTTCTCCGAAGTGTGAAGTTGAACACTTTGCAAAAGATAGCCAATGCCAATAAAGTTGCTTGACCAACTGCAAACATTCTAATGTGTCCCACACGTGCACGGGTGCGTGCCCCTGCGTTCACACTTGCATGCATGTCCTCATCACCGCAGGTCAGGGCCCCACACAGGTGTTTTTTTCTTCTTCTTTTTTCTCACCTAGTGGGAACATGTGGGCCTTTTCAACCCTCTCCGTGAGTTACCTGGTCATTCGTGGTGAGGACTGGGGTCTGTCACCCATGGGGTGTTGTGTGACAACTTCAGGGGCCACGTGCTTTCCTTGGAATTGGGATCCTCAAACACATATTTACACACAAGATGCCCGGATCCCCTGCTCGGAAAAAGCCACTAAGACACCTCTCCCAGCCACAAGTAGCTTTGTATGAGAGCTTCTGGAGGTCGTATCATAAAAACCTAGTGCCTGTGAGTAGAAACTGCAGTTTACTTCAGGGGGTAACCACATGCCTCCTTGTTCACATGATACCACCGACTAGGGGCGGGAAAGAACAGTTCCATAAGGAACTTAAGGGAGTGTCCTATGAACAAGGGAGGGAGCCAACACAGAGGGTATGTATGGAGTTTCGGAGAAGCTGGTCATTGTTCAAGGTGTGGCCCTTGGTAAGATTATCTTCCTTCATCAGAGGTGAATAAACACATACCTCCAGGCTGTCCCAGAGCAGTAAAGAGAGGAGCTAGAGAGAACCGCAGCAAGCTGAGTAAGCAATTTTGTATCCAGAAAATTTCAATACTCATACCTACTCCATTAAATTTATAATCAACTTGATTTTAATTAAAAATAATTTGAAAAAAATACAGTGAAGAGAGTTGGGAAATGAGAAGTCCAGTCGAATTAGCTAGTGAGGATGTAAGCTTGCAGTGCGGAAATGGCCTTCACATACACGGTATCATCCATTCTGGGCCCAGTTCTGTGTTGGGTCCACCTTTGTTTACCAGTTGGGCTCCACTTACTTTCTGCCAATGAAAAATCTGTGAATCAGGGAGATTAAAGCTGCATCACAAAGCTCATCTGTGGCAGATGAGAGACAAATCCATGCCTTCTGACCCCTAAAATTCCTACAAGGAATAGAATTCTATTCCTACAAGGAATAGAATCAAATTGAATTTGGTGGGTTTGGGGCAGGTGGAGGGCGATGTAACATGCCATGCCAAACATTCATCCTGTTTTTCTCCATTCCTTTCTGACCACCCTAACAGGGTCACTGCATAAAGGTCTTGCCTAGATCCCAAGCATCTCCTAGGCACCTCTCACTCCCATGAAACACAGCCTGTGTCCCCACTCCCTGCTTTCTTTGGTTTTGTCACATGAATTAGATGTGAAGTGGGAACATGTACATCTTGGTGATACAATGGCTGAGAGAACCATTAAGAAAGGAAGAGCCCCGGGGTGCCTGGGTGGCTCAGTGGGTTAAAGCCTCTGCCTTCAGCTCAGGTCATGATCTCAGGGTCCTGGGATCGAGCCCCGCATTGGGCTCTTTGCTCAGCAGGGAGCCTACTTCCCCCCCCCCCTTTGCCTGCCTCTGTACCTACTTGTGATCTTTATCCATCAAATAAATAAATAAAATCTTAAAAAAAAAAAAAAGGAAGGAAGAGCCCCTCCTGCTTGAGGAAAACTTGTTCTTTTCAAAACTGAGACACTCAAGGCCAAGGTAATTTCTCACCATTCCTGTCAGTTTTTTCCTCTCCTTTCAGTTTTCCTGTTGACCATTTTTAAAGTCACCTGGTGAGGGGTTCTGGACTAAGAGGGTAAGTTCCCATGCAGCCTCTTAGTCAGTGGCTTGAGATCCCCATGTTTAAGGATGCTTCAGAGGGACAGTTACTTGGGGTAATGGAGGAAGGCCTCTCCCACAACGTCTCTCTGCAGCTAGAACATATTTGCAGCACAACCTGTGAATGTGGATTAGGGCCTTGTTAGGGCCACCATTATCACAGTGTGGCCTCAGCGGCTCAGGGCGCATGCCCACTCCTCACCACTCCCCAACCTAGTCCATCCATGCATCAGACGACGTGGGGCCTGACATAGATACCACGAGCTAGATGGCAGAATTTGGTGATTCATCAAATATTTATGGCTCCATAAAGCTCAGTATCTTTTTGGTGTCATTTCAATCATATTTTTTAGTTCCATTTTTGTTTAGATACTATAATGGTAATTCTCAATTATTCAGGGGATGGTTGACTCTCAATTACTTAGAGGATGGTTGACTGAATGGGCTCTATGGCTTTCTTCCATTCAGTCCTTGTTCAATGAGTTTTCATTGAGTGCCTACTATGTGCTAGGCATCATGTGAGGCATGATGAGAATTGTATGCAAAGATGAAATGGAAAATCAGACAGAGATCCTATTCTCAAGTACTTACCGTTAAACAACTCATCCCCCTAAGGATGCATAATTACAACTAGCGAGACTGAAAAAGGGCTGGTGGTCAGTGGCAGTGTTAATAAAGGATCTTTAAATCCTGAGCTGGGTCAGGGAAGAGTTCTCTGAGGTAGGGAAACCAGGACTGCATTCTGAATGAAAAATTTTCCAAGAGTCAAATAGCAAAGGGCAGGGACAAAAATGAGTTTTCCATCCAGAGGAAAGAGTCTGTGCAAAGACCTTGTGGAGGCAGGGCGTAGGGCCTTTTCTTAGAAATGAAGGTCCGGAGGCTGAAACCTCGAGGAAAGCTGGCACAGGCTGGGGCTGGAGAGATGTGCTGGGGATAAACCCCAAGGGCCCTTTTAGGCCACGTTAAATATTTATATCGTGATCACAGGACATATGGTGAGCCATTGAAGGCTTTTAAGCAGGAGTGTGTGTGTGTGTGTGTGTGTGTGTGTGTGTGTGAGAGAGAGAGAATTATATTTGTATTTTGAAAAGGAAATGATACAGTGAGACCTTCACATGGATGGAGAGATAAGGAGGCTGTCACAGTCACTCTGAGGAGGGACAGTGGTGTCTGGAACTAGCAGTGAAGAGGTAGGACATATACTAATGGATTAGATCCAGGCCTGTGGGAGAGAACAGTGTCAAGGATAATGCCTAGATTTTTGGCCTATAGACTTGGAAGGATGGCCATGTCATTTACTGTGATAAGGACCTGGAAGAAGGGCCAGGTGAGAGGGGAGTTCATGAGGTCAGTCTCTGTCTCAATATTAATGATCAGCTGCATAGAACAGAAAGCCTTCCTGGAATGGCTGAAACAGTTAGGGCTGTGTGTGAGACACAAGACCAGGGGGGTCCAAGGCTATGCAAGGTAAGCCTTGTGAGGCAGCTCAACAATTCAGTGATGGTAAGGCTCTTTTAGCTGTCTGGGTTATTACCTACCTTGGTGGGTAGCCCTTTCACCTTTTGCTTCTTTATGATTCAAGATGGCTGCTGTGACCCTGCCCTTGAGCCTGCATTCCAAATAGAAAGTTGCATGGAGGCCCACGAGGTGAAGGGGTTTATCTTAGCAAAGATTTTCCTTTTTGTTTGGCAAGGGATATTTACCTAGCAATTTGGCCTATATGACATTGGCCTGAATTAAGTTTTGTGGCCACCCTTAGCTAAGCGGAGGTTTGTAAACACGGTATTTTAGCTTTCTGGCCTCTACAGGTAGAGGAAGGCTAAGGAACGGGGGCATGGGAATAGCTTTTTAAGACGAGCAAATGTCTACTGCAGTCATGTTAATGTTGTATCCTCCAAGTAGAGATTTCCAGGAGAGAGTTAGATATACTGGCCCAGAGCTATTCTTTCTGTTTCTCCTCTTCCTTTTGAGGGGAAAAGGTGACTTGATGACAGTTTTACAATATGGCAATTAAGGCATATGTCCCATTTTCCCCATCTCCCCAGAACAAAAGGAAATCAGAAAAGCTTTGTCCAAGAAATTTGATTAGCCAAAACGATGATTTCATAATATTAACTAGTAGATTATTGTAGGTAGGTAACTAAAGGGCCTTTTGAAAAAAGACCCCAAAATCTGTGTAGTCATGCTTGAAAATGGCATGGCTTGGGCTTTCAGACCTTGTGTCAGCCAGCCAGCCTCTTCATGGTGCATGAATCCATAGCATTAGCTCTTAATAATGTGGTCACTCTGGACATCATATGTGCCAGTTTTAAGGACAGCAATAACCTTGCTTCATGGGACAAATCTCATTCATCCCCATGCATCCTTTCCTTGAGAGGAGGTCATGAGGGCCAGGTGGTGCCATTGCATTGGGGCTTGCAACTGTGGGAGTAACAACTGAGCAGAGATGGAAGAAAGCAGGAGAGGGTGCCATGAGGACCTGGGGGGAGAGCAGTTCAGGCATAGACAGAAGCAGGTTGCGGGTTCTGAGCTGTGGTAAGCAGTTCAACACAGCATGAAAGAGGAGTAGCCCAGGAGAGAAATGGGATATTAACACCAGACTTTCATTTTAAAATGTTGAGTGAACTCTGAAAGGACACACAGGGTATATGGGACTTTCTCTTTCCACTTCCACATTTGAGTCTTGTCACCTGCAAATCATTCCATTTCATCAAGCTGGCTCCTGGAATTGCATCTGTATCGATCAGGATGAATTGGGTGTAGGTGATGGAAATCTCAGCTAACATTTATTTTACATAAAGAAAGTCTGGAGATAGGCATTCTGAGGTTGGTTTAGCTACGCAATAGCATTTCTCTCATGGGTTTAAGATGACTACACTTAATCCATGCCTCACCCTATGGTGCTCCAAACAGGAAGGAAGGTGAAGGCAAGAGAGAGAGAGACAGAGAGAGAGAGGATGAAGAACCCTTTTACTTCTCCAGCTCTCTGTTTATAGGAGGAAAAGAATTCCTCAGCATATTCCTGCTTATGTCTCATGAGCTGGCCCTCAGTCAGCTCTCCACCCCAAAAGATCATCAGCAAACAAGAATAGGATGGTCATACCTGACCTGCACTGAGCTGATTCATCCTCAGGGGCTGAGGAAGGAGCTTAGCCTCTCTGAGCTTGTTCTGGCCAAACCAAATTGGTTTCTATTGACTCTGGAGGGAGGAACCATTGCTGTCAGGTAGGTGACCAGCAGTGTCTGTCTCAGGAGCATATTCATGAATCCTCTCAAGAGTGATCATAGAAGAGATCCCTGTTTTCCTTTATGCTGTCACTGATACATTTCCTGAGCACAGCTGAAGGATGGACTCACTCTGTCTTCATTTGGGTTCACTCCAGAAGCTGACCTCAGGCATTCATTCAAGTGCAGAGTCTCTTCAGGAGGTACAAGAAACATTGACAGGGAGGTGGAAATTGACAGAAGGATGGGAAGGCAGGAAATAAGGAGTGAATTAGGAAACTAGTTATCAAGGTGAGCAACTGGAGCTTAACACTGTACGGGAAACTCTGGGAAATAGTAGAAAACACAAGACTCTGAATTATTCCACTTGAGCGATGGGGGACCTGAGGTATTTACTGTCTAACTGTCATTGGTCATTGGTTGAGGTCAGGTTCTGAGATGCGCTAATTCCCCAGCACTCCTGGCCAGCACACATGAGCTGAGTGGTCTTCTGTGGCTCTGGAAAAACTCTTATGGAGTCCAGAGATTCGGGTAATTATTGGTGGAGGCCATCCACAACACAAAGAGAAGGTAGGGTCTAAAGGACATAGGAGGGGCACTGAAGGCATTTGCCCCATGCCCTACCTCAAATGCGCAGGAACCCCTTTATTGATAGGCACTCAAACGCTTTGGTGCGATGCTGGTAACATAGACCTGGAATGTTAACAGTGTTGAAACTGTGTGCTCTTCTAAGTGAGGATGGCCCAGACTTACAATATTTTACTGACACAGCATCCTGCGTTGTCCTGTGTACAAGTCCCCTGTCACATGTGTTTTGATGATGTCAGATTGAGGACATAGATGACTTCATCCATGTCATGGCATTTGGGCCAGTAGTCTTCATCATGACTGGTTTGTATGTTGGCACAATTCTCTCCGGCCCAGCAAATAGGACAAATGGTGAAGTCCTTAAGGAGCGCAGCTTGTGTAACTCAGGGTGGACCAAAGAAGTGGAGGACGGGAGTTTGGGTGGATGACTCTTAATTTGATTCGAGTAGTCAGCCCAGTGAAAAAAATTCCATACTCCAAATTACAGAACCATAATCACATTTAAGGCCTAGAGATTTCCTTCTGTCTCCTTTGAATCCAAACGAAAAGAAGCATAACAATTTTTATTCAAAGTCTTTATATGGAGCATAAGCTGTTTTTATAAATGTGGAATAATTCATTGAGGATATAAGTTATGTTGAAGAGGCATCCTGAGAAAACCTTGCTTTTGATGTAATCTAGTCAAATGGGTGATTTTCTTCCTCCTGCTCCCCGTTACCTCCCCTCGTTCATTTTTGCCAAAGTGAGTTTCCATATGTTTCATCTAAATGACTCACATTCAGAGAAATCATTCAAATTATCTGTGGGCACAGATACTTTTCTTTCATTTGTGGCTTGAAGGTGGGTGGTTATAAGGAGTGGAAACGATGGTGGGCTCTTCTCCAAACCCCATCTCCTTTGGCTTGCTCTGATTCTCTGAGCTCTCTGCATCTCCAACTCTATTCTATACCAGAGGGAAATAGCCCTTGTAAATTGCAAGGATTATTCAATTTCAGTCCACTTTAAGTGCCCTTAAAGGGAGACTGCACTCATGACTTCTCAGGGGATAGGCAGTGCATCTTGCCATGGTTAAAGTGCTGGTTGAGAGGTTTTAAATCACATTTGTAGCTTGGGAGACTAATATTGGAGACGGTCCTCTTCCTAAAAAGTAATGGCATCTGTGTTACTGACTGTGTGGAGCACAAAGGGGTTGGGGCGAGATACCTTGTTTAAAGGATGATGGAACCATTCAAAGGGTGTCTTTCAAGAGACATAAACACCATACCCAGGTCACTACATTTCACTCTTGTAGCCTGAGGGATGCATTTGTTCCCTGGGTCTACCATATATGCCGCCTTATACTGGTCAACCTGAAATATACACAGATCTGAACTCACATGAGGCAGTGCACTAGATATATGCTTGTAACAGAGATCCTCTTTGTTAACTGAGTTTAATGGTGTATTTGATTTTCACCCTTCTAATCAAAGGTCATCTCTGTGAGTGAACATTTATAGAGCACTCCCATCTGAATGGCCTAGATATGGAAGGTTTATTCTTGAACTCCCCCCTTCCCCCATTTTGTTGACATTTTCCAATGAATGGGTACATTGTCAAATGTTTTTTGTGGATTTCATTGCTATTTGGGTTCAATAATCTCTATGGTCTTTTGGAAAAGACGCCATTCAATTCCACATACCCTATTGAGTACTGACTTTGTGCCTGACGCTGGAATAATAAGCTGGCCAGCCTGTCTGGAATTCTGCATAACTGCTAGGTTCTCGTATAGACCACCCACAGTGTCTTCCCACTGATATTTGGCTCTGTTCCAGGAAAGAGAGAGACGGGACAGGGAAGGAAGGAAGTAAGGAAGGAGGGAGGGAGGAAGCAAGGAAGGGGGGAAGGTGGAAGAGGGGAAGCAAGGAAGGGAGGGAGGGAGGAGAGAAGAGGGATAAAGGAAAGAATAGGGGCTCTAAAAATTTCAGATCATTCCAAGCAGAAATCATGTCTGTGATAAGAATGCACTTGAAGTAGAGGCAAACGTCCTGTCTTTCCCTACTGCATCTGTGAACATCATTCTGTTGGACGTCTTCCACGCTGTGGGCCGTGTGGTACACCCAGACTCTTCAACTTCAGCTCTTTAAATGTTTCTAAAATTGGTGACTCTGAAGTCCTTCTATGCAGATGAGATGGCTCATCTCCAACCCTAGCTGTTCCTTTCTGCTCCAGCAACCACACTGGCTTGGGTGGAACTCTCTGTCTCCTTCTCCCTTCCTTCTCCTTCATTTCCCTTGCTGTTGGGCAGGATTCCTACAGCAACAACCCGGCTAGCCTCCTGAGATTGCTTTATTTCCCGGGTCCCAGTGTGTAGAAGCTGATTGTGGCCTGCATGTACATCAGAGCTGGGAAGCAGGCCGGGGACATTGTGTTTCCCTAGGTGGTCGTTACGATTTTTTAATGCATTCATTATTTAGACCCTACCTACTTCTAAAGTATCTTGGAGATGACTTACAATAAAAGAAAGAGAAGTAATTAGGCTCTTATACTGTGGATAAAAAAATGAAAACTTATATAATATATGAAATGATAAACGTAGGCTAATAATAGCTATTATTATTATAGCACTAATTTTAGTAGTGGGTTTCTAGGCAGTTGAAATTTTAAAATGTAGAGAGGGACTGAACTTTAATTATCTGATGAGAAAAGGATACATACTAATTCACCAGGAGGTGAGTTTTCTCCTTAAAGCACTGACTCTGAATTGAAATTTATTTCCTGGATCCTTGTATACAGGCAAGACTCACTAATGAATGCTTTTCTTTCTCTCATTTTTATTGAAGTATAATTCACATACAGTACAGTGTTACATAGGAACATTTGTAAGGGTGATAGTCTTTACAGTGTAGCAATATCCATGATGTGTCTCTTTCTCTTAGAGTGAGAAAAGGTGATTGGTTCCTATAGGAGAATGAGGATACTTTCTAACTTTCAAGTTTGCCTCATCTTATCTGCATCTTATTCTTGCCAGGAACATGGACATGAGCTCTTTGGCAGGAAGCATGACCCGTGGCCCACTCTGTCTTGTGCCAAGGTGGTTTATAGATCTCTCCTGCTTTCCCTGCAAGGGGATCTTGCCCCGGTTACATAGTTACTTGGTTACATGGTAAGGAATTCTTGGCTAGGAATTCTTTTACTTTTTTCCCCCAAAGGAAGTTTACCTTTCTTCCCCCCCCCCCCCCGCCACCAGCTTTTTAGAGATAGAGTTGCCCAATACCATTGTGTGAATTTAAGGTGTATGGCATGCTTATTCGATGCACTTATGCATTGTGGCGTGATTACTAAAATAAGGTAAGTTAATATCTCCATCACCTCGTATACTTTTTTTGTTTTTGATGGTGGTGTAAATATTTAAGATCCACTTTCTCAGCAACTTTCAAGCATATAATATAGTATTGTTAACTACAGTTACTATACTGAACTTGTTTGTCTTGTAACTGGATGTTTGTCCCCTTTGACTGACATCTCCCCCTTCCTCCCACTCCCCAGTGGTTGGCAACCACCCACTCCACTCTCTGTCTCTGTGAGTTCGGCATTCTTAGATGCCACGTGTAAGTGAAATCACACAGCATTGTCTTTCTCTGTCTGATCTACTTCACTCAGCATAACGCCCTCAAAGCCGTCCTTGTTGTGGCAAATGGCAAGATTTCCTTCTTTTTTTAGGGCCGACTGGTATTTTTTCGAATATATATACCACAGTTTTCTTTATCCATTCATCTGCTGATAGATGCTTAAGCTGTTTCGAGGTCTCAGCTCTTGTGAGTAACGCTGTAATGAACATGGGAGTGCAGGTACATCTTTTTTTTTTAAGACAGAAATTTTTAAAAAATATTTTATTTATTTATTTGACAGACAGAGATCACAAGTAGGCAGAGAGGCAGGCAGAGAGAAGGGGGGAGAAGCAGGCTCCCTGCTGAGCAGAGAGTCCGATGTGGGACTCAATCCCAGGTCCCTCAGATCGTGACCCGAGTCAAAGGCAGAGGCTTTAACCCACTGAGCCACCCAGGCGCCCCGCAGGTACATCTTTGAGGTAGCGATTTCAATGAGAGATTCTGGAAATATAGAAATTGTCTCTCTTGGCTCACCCTCAGAGGTCTTTGGAATAAGTAGTGGTGATTCCTTGGATGCTTACGTCTGTCCCTAAAAGTCTCTGATAATTGCCGGGCAAAACTGCAGGCCTGCTTAACATCTTTTGCATTCTGGTAAGAGCAAGGCATTCTGTTACCTGAGTGATCATTTCTGCAGCCTGCTAATGCAGAACTCGGGGGCCGTCATCGTTTGGGAGAAGAGAACCAAGCTTGTGGACAGACCCTGAGAATTAGGTATTATTTCATTTCAGCAGTCGCTGTCACCACTAATTCTGGCAGTTTTTGGTATTTGACCATAAATATTCTTCATCATGAATATTTACAGTATTTGATTTCTCAAATTCTGCCTAGCACAGTGACATCACAAATGAGTAATACTGCATGTCCCAGCTTCAAAGGCTGACAAATAGTTTGATGAAAGCAGCAAATTGAGTCTGGCTCAGAGCCATTTCTGCAGCAGACAGAGAACCCAGATGTCAAATGTCAAATCTCATTTAAGAACAGAGGAGCCCTAACGCAACAGAACATTCTACCTGGATAGGTGATACGGTCCCTGTCAGCAGGGAACACGAGAAGGAGATGATGTCAGGGATAAAAACACATGAAAAACATTTAATAACTCTCAGAACATATGGAAATTAATGATATTCAGAGCTTGCAGAATAGCAAGATTTTTTCAGCTTAAAATAATCTTCCTGCTGATGCGCAGTTACTGGAGGGTTCCCAAAATGCCACAGAGAAAATTAGATTCAAGCAAAAAAAAAAAAGCAAACCTCTGAGAATCAGAGAACAGGGTAAAAGTAAAGTAGAAGTATTTATGACAAATCGAAGAGACAGGGATGGGGAAAAAGCACCAGATTGAGACCCTGCCTCCTGCCCCAGTTTCCTCTGTAACTGTTTTGATTGGTCTTAGACAAGATCTTGTCTTTAATTTCTTTATTTGTGAGGAGGGTTTTATTGGATTCTGTTTTAAGATACTTCCCATCCTTAAAACGGCCAGAATGACCTCTATCAGAAGAAGCTACACTTGAAGCGGTGAGAGTTCCTCCTGAGACACCTAAGGGTCAGGAAATCCCACAAAAATTCCCGGCAGAAGAAAGCACTACTTGGTATTCAACTAGGCTGCCCCCACTGCCTTAGGAACAGAGCATCTGGTAGAGGAGACGACGGGAGAAGAAAAGGGCCAGCGGATCCATTGGAAGCATATCTGACCACGTTACCTGCTCATTTTCACCTACTTCTGCTCGAAATGGGGGTTAAGTTGAGTAAAAGGGTTTAGTGCAACCCTACATCCCAGGAGTGAGATTTCTCCCATGGCAGAGTTCTTCAGCTTATTTAGGAGGGGGAAAAAAAAAGGATGTCCTCGAGGTCTGGGAGAATGCACTCAACAGTGACATACCTGATTCTCTGACCCTCATTTACTCTAACTGAATCAGGGGCTCAAAATCCTTGAACTCTTGTCTTCCGTTTAACCCCAAACCCTTATTGGCAAGCACGATGTCTTCCAGAGAGAGGACAAAACCAGAAAGCTTTTAGCTGACTCTGGATTCCAGAGTGACAGACCTTCTTCAAAGAGCTCCGAGGCCTGCAAAAATCACTGGAGTGTTGGGAGGTCACCAGTAGATGTCTGAATTATTAACACCCACTTAACAATTAAAGAAAGACGTATTGATAGGCTATCAAGGCAATTAATTATTTAGTTGTGCCGAGTAAAGAATGGAAAACAAGATGAAGTACAATGGGTATGCCTTGCAGTCTCCAAAGGCCTGCATAAAATAAATGCCTGTCATAAAACTCGACTTATCTGAAATCAAATCACATCTGAATCCAAGCCCCCTTTCCACTGGGCTGGTGCAAAATTCATCCTCATATATTACTAGCATTCTTTCCCCACCCTCTTCCAGAACCATGCAAAAGTCCTTATGGAGAAAGGGTAGGTCTTACATGAAACTGGTACTCCAGATGTCTCTCTGATGCTCGGAGTCCAAGCCAACTCAAGTGTGTCTGGCTTCCACGGTTCCTGCTAAGTCTGAGGTATGCTTGGGGAAGGATAAATTTTGCCTGAGGCTTAGATTTCTGGGGTTCCTTCCCCTCAATTGCCTCTCAGGGCACTCAAGGAAGCCAGCTGTGGATAGAAACCCAGCGGGCCTCTACCACTTTGGCCAACTCAGGGCCACCCATTTCTTTGTTGCCTTTGTCTTCCAGAAGCTTCTTCTTTTTTTTTTTCCCTGCCCATCTATACAAATTTCTCTCAATTCTGGAGGGACAAAAGCCCAGTTACTGCATGGAAAGGAGGTGAGAGATGGGTGTGAATGAAAGGATACTGCCCCCTTCACATAAGTCATTGGATTCCTTTAGCCCAGATGTCCAGGGCACTTTCCTAATTAAGTTGCACAGAACTGCTTGGGTATTTACCAACTTTCCAAGGTCCAGGTATGGGGTCCCACATACAAGGCAGCATTTTTGCCACTTGGAATAATGAGACAGCTCTGTGTAACAGTTAAGAGCAAATGTATTGGTAGGTTATCAGAACAACCAGTTATTAATATGCACAATTTAATAATAAGAAGGAAGACTATGGTTTCAATGCTCCTTGGTAAGGAGGACTCTTCATAAAAGAGTTTGTAAATAGCATTCAGGACGAATGGATGCAGAATGTTGGGAGTGCTGTGGTGGCCATCTTGGAGGTGACCAAGGGCTCCCTGGCTATTGCATGACAAAAGGGCATGAGGGGAAGAGTCACATGGCCATGTCATCATGACAGTTGAAGTACCAGGAAAGCTGTGAAACTCAATCCCTAAGCTAGGAATGACCTGTCTTTTCATCCTTCTAAATTTCCTCTGACTTTGATTTTTTTTCAGCATTTAGCAAAATAACAACTAAATATATTTGTACTTACTTAAGGTTTGCCTTCTTGGCTAGCTCTGTAAGTGCCATGGCCAATATTTGATTTGTTTATGTCCTTGGCATAGAGCCTGGTGCATAGTAGGTGCTTACTAAATAATGGGGTTGAATGAATGATCCTGGGAGAGTGCATTTTTATTCTGAAGATGTCCCTAGCCTTGTAGCTTGGAGATCCAGATCCAGCAGAAAATCAGGAAGGACACAGTTGAACCCCACAACACTGTCGGTCAAGTGGACATGACGGACATCCATCTTTCTTTTTTTTCCTTTGAGTGCTCAGGGCACTAATTACATGTGCCACACCATCGTCACAGCATAAAATGTTTATATCACTCATTCATCTGGTACAGGGACTCTGCAAGCCTTCACTGCTGGTTCGGAAGGTTCTAGGGAAGAGAGCTGGCAACTCATGCTCCTCTCATTCTATCAGTAGCCCGGAGCTTTGATCCTATTGCAAACCTGGTATTTAGTATTTATTGATAGTTGTTTTGTTAAGAAATGTTTGATACGGGGCGCCTGGGTGGCTCAGTGGGTTAAAGCCTCTGCCTTCAGCTCAGGTCATGGTCCCAGGGTCCTGGGATCGAGCCCCGCATCGGGCTCTCTGCTTGGCAGGGAGCCTGCTTCCTCCTCTCTCTCTGCCTGCCTCTCTGCCTAGTTGTGATTTCTCTCTGTCAAAGAAATAAAAATTAAAAAAAAAAAAAAAAAAAAAAAAAAAAAAAAAAAAAAAAGAAATGTTTGATACTCAACCTTTTCTTACCAGTGGTGTTGTTTATGTAATGAAGATGCTTTTGTTGGAAATTAGTGGTAGACTCTACTATAAAATAATGCGTGCATTTCTGGAAAATATGCATCTTGCAAAACTGTGCATTAAAACATAACCAGATTTATGAAGAAATTAAGATTAGGGACAGGCCACCCAAAACCTGTGCAGACTCTAAGCACAGCCCTTATGAAAACAAGAATGGCCGCCTTGAGAAAGAACTGGGAAGGGGTGGGGGTAGCTGGAGAAGGCCACAGGAAATATTAAAATGCGCCAAACCAGTAGAGGCCAGATGCTGGCCTGGGGACTCTGCGATGATACAGATCCAAGCAGCCCGAGTGCACCTGTCACCAGCAGAGAGCGCTAAAGGCTGGTGGAGGGGGTGGGGGCAACCCTTGCCACAGGCACTTACTTTAAATTTTCTTAAAAATTGAGTTGAAAGGGCTCCAGCCTATGCAGCAGCCAAATTTAGTGCCTTTTCCTCTGCTGCTCGAGGTTCTTCCTGTTCTGTCCCCCTCGCCTGGGTAAACTCACCAATGAGCCAACAGAATCTGCTCATTACACAGATAACCATTCTCTCATCTAACAGCTGCATGGGAGCCGCTTGTCACCTGTAGTGGTAGCAGGAGAGACTGTACTTGTCTTGGGTCTCAACCCACTTATCTTCCAGTGTTCTAGAATGTAGTTCCGCAGAATTCTTGGTTTAAATGTTTTATTTTCACATCCTTTACTAATAATAAGAACTATGACAACAACAACAACCATTCCTCTCACTGCTACAACCACTGTGAGAAGCCTTTTATGGGCCAGAGTGTGGTCTGTGTTGGTGAATATTCCATTCGAACTTGAGGAGAATGCTGCTGTTGTGTGACATGGTCTATGGATGTCCATCATGTCCAGTTGACTGATGGTGTTGTGGGGTTCAACTGTGTCCTTCCTGACTTTCTGCTGGATCTGTCCATTTCTGAGAGAGAGTTGTTGAAGTCTTCAATTACAAGAGTGGATTCATCTGTTTCTCTTACAATTCTATCAGTTTTGTCTGTATTTTGACACACTGTTCTTAGGCACACACACGTTAAGGATTATGATGTCTTCTTGAAGAACGGATCCATTTATTATGTAATGGTCTTCTTCATATCTCTGATAATTTCCCTTGCTTTGAAGTCTGCTCTGTTTGAAATTAATGCAGCCACTCCTGCTTTTTTTTAGAGTGTTAGTATGGTATATCTTTATCTGTCCCTTTACTTTTAATCTGTATGTGTCTTTATGTAAGTGGGTTTCTTGTAGACAACAAATATTTGGATCCTGTTTTTCAGTCTACATTGACAATTCTCTCCCTGTTGGTGCATACAGAACAATGACATTCAAAGTAATTATTGATATAGTCAGGTTAATATCTACCATTTTTGTTACTGTTTTTTATTTGTTGTTCTTTTGTTCCTATTTTTGTCTTCCACACTTTTTCTCCCTCTTATGATTTTAACTGACCATGTTCTGATACCATTTTCTTTCCTTTCTTAGCATGTTGAGTATACTTAAAAAAATCTTTTTAGTGGTTTTCCTAAAATATATTCCCCATAACAGTATTCATGTACCACTAATCTATGTCCACTCAAATAATATTGTACCACCAGTGTTATGATATAAGCATTCACAATTGAATATTGTTGCTATTATTATTTTGAACAAACTATTATCTGTTAGATCAATTAAAAGGAAGAAAAATAAAAGTTTTTATTTTACCTTCACTTACTCTTTTTCAATTCTCTTTCTTTCTTTAGGTAGACTTGAATTTCTGATGTATATTAGTTCTCTTTTCTCAAAAGAACCTCTTTTAGGGATGTCTGGATGGCTCAGTCAGTTAAGCGGCTGCCTTGGGCTTGGTCATGATCCCATGTTCTAGGACTGAGTCCTGCGTGGTGGGGAGGTGGTCCTTGCTCAGCGGGGAGCCTGCTTTTCTCTCCACCTCTGCCTGCCACTCTGCCTGCTTGTGTATTCTCTCTCTCTGACAAATAAATAAATAAAATATTTAATTAAAAAAAACCTCTTTTTAAAAATTTTGTTCCCAGTTTAGGGCTATCAATAAACTTTTTGTTTGTTTGTTTATTTGTTTATTTACAGCATAACAGTGTTCATTGTTTTGGCATCACACCCAGTGCTCCATGCAGTACGTGGCCTCCCTATTACCCACCACCTGGTTCCTCAACCTCCCACCCCCCCCGCCCCTTCAAAACCCTCAGGTTGTTTTTCAGAGTCCATAGTCTCTCATGATTCATCTCCCCTTCCAGTTTCCCTCAACTCCCTCTCCTCTCCATCTCCCCATGTCCTCCGTGTTATTTGTTATGCTCCAAAAATAAGTGAGACCATATGATACTTGACTCTCTCTGCTTGACTTATTTCGCTCAGCATAATCTCTTCCAGTCCCGTCCATGTTGCTACAAAAGTTGGGTATTCATCCTTTCTGATGGAGGCATAATACTCCATTGTGTATATGGACCACATCTTCCTTATCCATTCATCCGTTGAAGGGCATCTTGGTTCTTTCCACAGTTTGGCGACCGTAGCCATTGCTGCAATAAACATTGGGGTACAAATGGCCCTTCTTTTCACTACATCTGTATCTTTGGGGTAAATACCCAGCAGTGCATTGCAGGGTCAAAGGGAAGCTCTATTCTTAATTTCTTCAGGAATCTCCACACTGTTCTCCAAAGTGGCTGCACTAACTTGCATTCCCACCAACAGTGTAAGAGGGTTCCCCTTTCTCCACATCCTCTCCAACACACGTTGTTTCCTGTCTTGCTAATTTTGGCCATTCTAACTGGTGTCAGGTGGTATCTCAATGTGGTTTTAATTTGAATCTCCCTGATGGCTAGTGATGATGAACATTTTTTCATGTGTCTGATAGCCATTTGTATGTCTTCGTTGGAGAAGTGTCTGTTCATATCTTCTGCCCATTTTTCGATATGATTATCTGTTTTGTGTGTGTTGAGTTTGAGAAGTTCTTTATAGATCCTGGATATCAACCTTTTGTCTGTACTGTCATTTGCAAATATCTTCTCCCATTCCGTGGGTTGCCTTTTTGTTTTGTTGACTGTTTCCTTTGCTGTGCAGAAACTTTTGATCTTGATGAAGTCCCAAAAGTTCATTTTTGCTTTTGTTTCCTTGGCCTTTGGAGACATATCTTGAAAGAAGTTGCTGTGGCTGATATCGAAGAGGTTACTTCCTATGTTCTCCTCTAAGATTCTGATAGATTCCTGTCTCACGTTGAGGTCTTTTATCCATTTCGAGTTTATCTTTGTGTACGGTGTAAGAGAATGGTCGAGTTTCATTCTTCTACATATCGCTGTCCAGTTTTCCCAGCACCATTTATTGAAGAGACTGTCTTTTTTCCATTGAATATTTTTTCCTGTTTTGTCGAAGATTATTTCACCATAGAGTTGAGGGTCCATATCTGGGCTCTCCACTCTATTCCACTGGTCTATGTGTCTGTTTTTATGCCAGTACTATGCTGTCTTGGTGATCACAGCTTTGTAGTAAAGCTTGAAATCGGGTAACGTGATGCCGCCAGTTTTGTTTTTGTTTTTCAACATTTCCTTAGCAATTCAGGGTCTCTTCTGATTCCATACAAATTTTAGGATTATTTGCTCCAGCTCTTTGTAAAATACTGGTGGAATTTTGATCGGAATGGCATTAAAAGGATACAAAGTCAATGTACAGAAATCAGTGGCTTTCTTATACACTAACAATGAAAATACAGAAAGGGAAATTAGAGAATCGATTCCATTTACTATAGCACCAAGAACCATAAGATACCTGGGAATAAACCTAACCAAAGAGGTAAAGGACCTGTACTCGAGGAACTACAGAACACTCATGAAAGAAATTGAAGAAGACACAAAAATATGGAAGACTGTTCCATGCTCTTGGATTGGAAGAATAAACATTGTTAAAATGTCTATACTGCCTAGAGCAATCTATACTTTTAATGCCATTCCGATCAAAAAAACCTCTTTTAACATTTTTTTTTTTTTTTTTAAAGAACAGGTAGAGGGGCGCCTGGGTGGCTCAGTGGGTTAAGCCTCTGCCTTCAGCTCAGGTCATGATCTCAGGGTCCTGGGATCGAGCCCCGTATCGGGCTCTCTGCTTGGCAGGGAGCCTGCTTCCTCCCCTCTCTGGCTGCTGCTCTGCCTACTTGTAATCTCTCTCTCTCTCTCTCTGTAAAAAAAAAAGAAAAAAAAAGAAAAAAAAAAGAATAGGTAGAGCACAAGAGGCAGAGGGGAGGGAGAGAGAATCTTTTTTTTTTTTTTTTTTAAAGATTTTAGTTATTCATTTGACAGAGAAAGATCACAAATATACAGAGAGGTAGGCAGAGAGAGAGAGGAGGAAGCAGGCTCCCCGCCGAGTAAGCAGGCTCTACATCCAAGGACTCTGGGATCATGACCCTGAGATCCTGACCTGAGCTGAAATCAAGAGCTGGATGCTTAACTGAGACACCCAGGCGTCCCTCTTTTAACATGTCTTGAAATGCAGGTCTGCTGGCTACAATTCCCTAAGTGTTTTTTTTTGTCTGAGGTCTTTATTTCTCCTTCTCTTTTGAAGAATAATTTCACAGGCTACAGGATTTGAGGTTGGTGTTTTTTTCCCTCTCTCAATACTTTAAATATTAGACTCTATTCTCTTCTTGCTTTCATGGTTTCTGAGGAGAAGTCCGATGCAATTTTTATCCTTGTTCCTCTATATCTAATGTGTGTGTGTGTGTGTGTTTGCTTTGGTTTCTTTCAGAATTTTTTCTTTGCATTTGTTTTTCTGTAGTTTGAATATGGTATACCGAGGTATAGTGTTTTTTTGTTTTGTTTGGATTTGTTTTGTGCATTTATCATACTTGGTGTTCTTTAAGCTTCCTGGTTCGATATCTGACATCAATTTTGTGAAAATTCTCTGTCATTATCACTTCAAGTATTTCCTTAATTCTTTTCTTTCTTTCCGGTATTTCCATTACATATATTTGCACAACTTGTTGTCCCACGTTTTTGGATATTCTGTTCTCCATGCACGTGCGCGCGTGCCCATGCACACACACACACCTGACCCGTGCTCCAGGTTTTATTATTTTCATTTTTTGGTTTTGGGGGATTCTGTTGTTATAGACTAAAGCTCAAAGATTCTTTCCTCAGCTGTGTTCAGTCAGTTAAGCGGCTGCCTTGGGCTCGGTCATGATCCCACTAAGTCCATCAAAAAGTTCCCCATTTTTATTATAGTGTTTTAATCTCAAGGATTTCACTTTGGCTCTTTCTTAGGATTTCCGTCTCTGCGCTTCCATTGCCCATCTGTTCTTGCATGCTGTCTACTTTATCTATTAGAGTCCTTAGCATATTAATCATAGTTGCTTTAATTCGGTCAGATAATTCCAGCATGCCTGCCATGTCTCCTTCCAGTGCTTGTTGTCTCTTCAAATTGTCTTATCTTTTGATACGCCTCAGAATTTTTTCTTGAGAGCCAGACATGATGTACTGCGTAAAAGAAACTGTCATAAATAGGCTTTTACTAATGTGATAGTTAGGCATGGGGGGAGGGGAAGCATTCTATACACCTCTGATTAAGTCTCAATCTTTAGTGAGCTCCTATCTCTGGACTTTGAACTTCCATGTGCCTCTCAGTTTTTTCCACCCCTTGGGTGGAATGGGATGGATGAAGGGGGCTGGAGTTGCGTGTTTCCCTCCCCCCAGTTCAGTTAGGCTCTCACAAGACTCCAGCAGGTTAACCTCTGGTTAAACAGCTTCTCTTGCAGGCGGACCTTGTCAAGAACAGAGGATTCTGGCATATTTGAATATGGTTCCTTTACCTCTCCCCCTGTGAGAAGCATGAGAGAGTTCTTCTCTGACACTTACCATAAAAACCTCATAGAACTCCAGATAGTAACACTCACAGAAGTGACTGGGTCCCCCTGGAGCTTCTGTTTCTCCAGCTTGTCCACACTGAGCCTCCAACAACTCATCCCTCACACTCTGGTTTTCCTGCCCATCACTGGTTCCCCTGGAGCTGTCGCCATGAGTTTCTGCTCTAGTAAGCTGTGAGTCTCTGTAGTCACCTGTCAGTCTCTGTAGTTTGGGGGGACAGCTGGTGGCCCTGTGATTTTATTTCTTTTACAGATCTAAGAGGAGTTGTTGATTTTTTTTTTAAGATTTTATTTATTTGAGACAGAGTGAGAGCGAGCACTCGAGTAAGAGAGCACGAGAGAGCCCAAGGAGGGGGGGTGGAGAGGGAGAGGGAGAAGCAGTCTCTCTACCCCGAGATCATGATCTGAGCTGAAGGCAGGCGTTTAACTGATTGAGCCACCCAGGCGCCCCACCTTGTTGAATTTTTAGTTTGCCGTTTCTCACTTGTTAGGATGGCATGGCTACTTCCACACTTCTTGCAGGCAGAACCAGAAATCAGAACTGCCTAATAAGTATTCTACAGATTTTGTCTATTTAATATTCAAAGCCACCCTGCAATGAAGACGGCTTGTGCTTTTGTTACTGATGAATAACCTTCCCCTTGGCGTGCACCGTGGTCTCACCGGGGGTCAGTGGTCGTGTCTGGATGTCAAGCCAGTCCACTGGTCCTCCAGCCAAGCTGGGATGTGAGGAAAGTCTGGAAAAGCACCCTCTAAGATTTTCCCTCTTCTGGCTTCAAAGGGATGAGTGGCTGGTCATTTCTTTTTGTTCATCACCCAGAGGTAACTGATTAACACAATATCTTGCTTCATAAGCCACCAGTAAAAGTTTTTTTAGTTTGGCAAGGTGAATCGTCTGCTTCCAAGCTGGTATTTCCTCTCCTTGCAGTGTCTCCACCCCTTATTTTCTAGTCAGTTACTTCTCTTGAGAATTTGCAAGAAAGACTTCTTCTTTTATTTATTCTGGAAATACTCTATCAGTCTTTTCCCCAAGCACTTCTGAGCTCACCGGGGGCTGACAAAAATTAAACTTCTTGAAGGCAAAAGTTAATTAAGTTTCTCCTCTAATGCCAAAAATTTAATTGAAGATTTTAGGCAATGACTTACATTTTCTTCTTTTCAATCTACCTACAACATCTGTAGGAACGTGGTTTCTTTTGAATTGGATTATCACGTGATGCCAACCATTTCTAATACTTTAATGGGAAAACGCTGTAGATGAATATGTTTAAGATTGTCAGCTCTTCTGGTCTTTACTGAAAAGTATGTATTGATAGAATACATGTGTTCAGTCAATAGCAACAACCAGAAGTTTGAAATAGCAATTTGTAAAAATCTAATGGCATTACTATGTACAAATTCATCAGGTTTTGGAGCAGGGATCTCTGGAAAAGAGCTCTCAAATTTACTTAAGATCAGTCTTATGCCAATAAACTGTATCAAAGTGCAGCGGGGAAAGTAAAGGTTGAGGGCAACTGTCAATCACTTCCAAAATCCTAAGCCTGCGAAGAGATACTGTTAGTTTCTCATACCATAAAAAAGCAAAATTGGGGATAGAGCAGGGATGAGCAGTGTGACCTTAAGAGAACAAGGAGGTGAGAGACCAGGAGCACAGGTGTGGCCTGGTTTCCTGAGTCGGCAGCCAGCACGTGAATGAGTTAGCGAAACCCACTGAAATGGGTGCGGTGCACACTGGGGATCCGTGTCTCCGGCTCTCCCCTCTGAGTTCCAACCAAGATGTGCTGTTGGTTTAAACTTGAAGCCGTGGTCTTTCTCTGAGTCTTGCTGGAAACTAATTCTTATGGACAAAGAAAAGTATCTCATAAGTAACCCTTCAAAAGCTCACTATTTCATCCATTCTTTTCCTGATCAAATTTGACTCCCGTGCTGTTTTTCCGTGGGTCTGCAATGGTATTTATGACGGCAAGCAGACCATATTGCCTTTTGGGCTATCACATTGGAACTGAGATGTATATTGCACTAGAGGCAGGAAAATAAATATATATTTTATGGTGGCGATATGTCGCCCTTTTGGTCTGGCTATTGGGACACATCAGGGCACATCTGTGCGACTCTATCTCTGAAGGACACCTTAAATTAATTCTATGGGTTGATAAATTATTCTTTAACTTACAACATGAACCCAGTGCTATCCATTTTTATGGCTAAGTGAGATGCTCTGGAGTGACATATGTCTCAAGTCTGAAAAATTGGACGCCATTAACTGGCAACCTGAAGACTATAAAGATGTGTTCCCAGACCCAAGAGAGCCTTCATGCCGTGGAAAAAACAGCTTTAATTTGCTCTCCTCAATATTCCGTGTGGCAAAGGAAAATGACACACACAATTCATGCAGCGCTATAAAAATTCCCACCTTATTCTTGTTTTTTTGTTTTTTGTTTTCTGTTTTTAAGAAGGGTAAGAAGGGCGCATTTCAAGGCAGTTTTCTCTGGGACTGAAAAAGTTGGTCAGTACACCATTTCTTCTTCACAACTGAGTAAAATATGTTCAGATTTGTTCCACTTGTTGTCCTGAGAGACACGACAGTGAAATGGTTAAGGACATGGATTCTGGGGTCAGCCAACTAGGGTTCACATTCCATCTCCACCAATAACTAGCTGTGTGACTTTTGGTGAGTTACTTTACTTCTCTGTGCCTCAGGTTAAATGGATTTATATGTATTTAAACTATATATGTATGTACATATATATTATACAAAATATATTTATATATACACATGTAAATATTGTATATGTGTATATATTTAGAACAAGATCTGGTTCATGTTAATACTGTGTGTTTGCTATATATTTCAGAAGCAGAAGTAAAGTTTTACATTTTTTACGCAAGAGATTTTAGGGCCTGACTTTGAGTCATTGTAAACAAGTTTTTGAACAACATTAACAATCGCAAATAAAACATAAATGACTTCTTACCTGGAAGCTAAACAAGCTTTGGAGATAAAATGTTCAGCGTCCTATTGGGTTGGCAATTCACTTCTGGATCCCTTGAAGAGATTTGTTCATTTCTGATATATTTTTCTTCAGAGCAGTTAAATCTTTTCTAAATGTGGATTCATAAACTTTGCTCTAATTACCAAGTCTATCTTCCTCCCAGTTGCTACTGATACTTCTTCCCCCACTTCAGGAAATTAACAGATGTTAATTTCATTGTGTTTCTCAGAGGTTGCTTAACTTTGCAAACCAAGAGTCACTAAAAACAAACCAAAAGCATCCCCACCACAAGACAAAAACAAACAGTTCTTGTCTCTCCTGCTTTCCATTCACACATTCTCTGTATTTTTTTCTCTCCCCGCACTTCCCTTGGTTAAAGGCCTTGCACATTGCAGATGTGGACCAAGGAGCCACTACAAATGTTTCCTAGGAGCTTTCTCATTCAGCTCTCAAGCTATGAGATTACCTTAGGAAAAAAAATCCGGTATTTGATTCCGCAAGAAGCCACCATTCTCAGAGCATATGGTAAGACACAAAATAAACAAAGAGAAAGTTTCTGGTTTCATCTTAAAACAGAACACACAAAAGCTTTTAGTGTAGTAGGAATTTAGGATTGACTGAAGTCTTCTAGAAAATGTGTGATGAATATCTTAAAAATAGTTTTTAAGTTTATTCACCAACATGTATCCAGACCAGCTAATGAGGTATTGATAAACTGGTGGGATCTCACACAGGATGACCAAAGATGGACGTTTGGAATCTCAGCACAGAGGAGGGGGGTGGAGGGAAGTAGAGATGTTAAGCCTGGTGAAGAGGAGGGGAAATCAAAGCTGCCGGGCTATACTGGAAGTTATGATTTGGAAAAGAGGAAGTGAAATTGTTCTGTGTTACTTTAAAGAGCGTAATTAGCATACAGGTGGAAGTTCTGGCAAATTAAATTTCAACTCGGTGTAAGAAAGAACCAAGTGAAAATTAGAGCTATCTGGGAGGTAGATTGGGTTTGCTTTAAGACATAGTTAAAGCTTTTGTTAAATAAGCTTCTCTGACTGACACCATTTAATCAGGTATCAGGGATTCCTTAGGAGATCATGCTGAATGGAAGAGGGATCTTGTTAATCTCTCAAGCTCCTTGTAACATTCTGTGAGTTAAAAAATCACACTAAGAACAAATCAAGGAGGGCACTGGAAGTAATGAGCAGGGAGTTTCTATGCAACTGACGAATCACTATAGTCTACCTCTGACTCTAATAATATACTGTATGTGAGTTAAATTGAATTTAGATTAAAAATATAACAAAACAAACAAAACAAACCAAGATTTGGTTTCAGGAACAAATGATGGCAGCCCAAGTTGCACAGAGGAAAAGAGTGTGTGGCTGTCCAAAATCAGAGGAAGGAAAAATCGAGTGTATTCTCCCAGTCTTTGATGGGAATGTGTAGACTTCCTCTCTGAGCATTTATTGGGCACCCGCTATGTGTATATTACTATGCTGGACTGGGTACAAAATGTGCAGCAGTGGGCAGGGGTCATGCTTTTGAGGCAACCCAGGATTTGAACTCCCTTCCTCCGTTTTTGGGAATCCCTTCACTTTCCAAGCCTAGGGAGAGGTAGATCCCACTTGTTCTCCAGGTTTTTTCAGCCTTGTTCTCTAGCCTTCTTAAAAATTCAACGAGATGTGCAATATCTTTGAACAATTTTCTTTTGGACCTGTGGGACTCAGGATTGATACTTTGCTTTCATATGAGAACCCTCAATGGTAGCTAAATTGGTGTCAGGAGTGGTTGCAAGAACCTGACTTCCAAGGCAATAGAGGAGTTTGGAATTTTTTTAGATGCCTTAGTTGGGGCTGAAGAGTGTGAAAATCCAACTAAGTATTAGGGCCCAGACCACTGTAGCTAATGATGCAGGGTTGCAAAAACCATTACCAGACCGTTGTGAATCAAGAAATGGCTGGGAAGAGCACTGAAAGACTGCCAAGTTATAGCTCTCTTTCTAAAGTCTGAGAATTGGGATAGGAGTGCATTCTCAGGTAGCTAGATAAAGGAAGAAAGAAGAGAGTATTTAAAAAAAAAAAAAGTTGAACCTGTGGGGGCACCTGGGTGGCTCAGTGGGTTAAATCCTCTGCCTTTGGCTAAGGTCATGATTCCAGGGTCCTAGGAGCTCAGGTCATGATTCCAGGGTCCTGGGATCGAGCCCCTGCTGAGCAGAGAGCCTGCTTCCCATTCTCTCTCTCTGCTTGCCTCTCTGCCTACTTGTGATCTCTCTCTATCCAATGAATAAATAAAATCTTAAAAAAAAAAAAAGTTGAACCTGTTAACACAGGTATTCTTAGCAAGTGTTCTGGATTTGATGGGCTAACTCAAGTGATAGAGAGTGGTTCCAGTTGTTTGCTTGTGTTAGTGTCTGGAATCCAGCCGGATTCAGTGGTGGTCATCCTAAATGAAGTTGAGATGCCAGGATTCCCTTGATATTATATAGAAGAAGAAATCCCAACTCTTTGAAGATGAGGATGTGGAGGGGATATATCACATTTGATCTGAACATATTAACTCTATCCCATTGATAAATATATTGGAAACGAAACATCGACACTTTCATAAAAGCCTATGGTATCTCTTCTCCATAGGCTGAAGATTTAGCATAGGATGTGAACGTGTAAATGTGTTTTCTATTTTGAATGGAGGTGGGAGGGTGGTTATATAGATGCAACACTAGACAACAAAGAAGGGATCTGAACCAGAATAATCCGATCCACAGGACTCTTTGACGATGGTCAGTTCATCACAGGGCAGTAGGATAGAAATGGATGGGCAGCCCGTCAACATATTTGATTTGTAAGACTGATAAAACTGTAAAGCTGGTTAATAGAGGCCTGATTTGAACTACCAGAATAGAGACACGGTTCTGTTTTGTGCCTGGGTCTTAATTTATAAATCTGAGTAATGACACAGAGAAACCAATGCTATTTGAAAGAATTTTATGACATATTTCCTGAGAGAAGGGGGCATGCTACCCAGGGCCACAGGGGAAGCATGAGATTTTTGGCTGAGGGCAGGGTAAATGGTTTAGGACTGGCTAGTTCGAATAACGTTGGTGAACTCTGGGCTATACGGGTGGCCTGTAGTTGTCTGGCAACTGGCCCTCGAGTGATTTAGGGCAGGAGAAATATGGGTTTGATGTGACAGATTTAGATAAGGAGGGAAGGGGGACAAGTAGACTCCAGATTGGTTGTTTGCGTATGAAAGATGTGCTTCCTGCTGAGCCTTGTGCTATTTCTAACAATTAGCCAGCCCCAGAAGGGCAGTCTGTCCCTGACAGCATGATATTTAAGATCCCAAAACATTATAAGATACAGAAAATAAAAAACATGATTAATGCAAGACCCCCATCCAATTTCCAGGCTGCAGTCTGCCTATATATACACCAATACAGAGAGGTTAGGTACCCTCCAGACTAAGGACCTGTTACAAGTTTCTATTGTGATTCTTCCTCTTAGATTTCCCTGAAGGAACCAGCAGACATTCATCATGATAAATGGATTGTGGAAAGGAAAATAGCCAAATCTTTTGGGGGTTATTGGACATTGGATAAATAAAGTCAGCACTAATTACTGGAGACCTAGAAAGCCATTGTCAGAATAGGGCTTACAGGGTTTGGAAAATACATAGAGTTTCTACCCTAGTTCTTCCCCTACTCCAGGCTCATGGAGACCTTAAACACATTCTGTGATTATGTCCCCAGTTACGAGCGTATGTCTGTAATACACACATCACTTGGCAGAATACATATATTGGCCTTTGGTCCTGGAGTAGTGGCTCGTGTGGTAGGAAGAGCCAAATGGAAGTCTGTAGAACTTTCTCTCTCTGTGAAAATAGCAAACTGAGAGCAGTGCCTCACTGTTGGGGGAAATCCCAGAGTTAAAGGTCCCCATCAAAACCCTGAAAGATGCAGGGATGGGAAAAGGATGGCATACCCATCTAACTCACTGGTTTGGCTTATGCTGAGCCTGGTTTGCTTGATGAGGAAGACTCTCTCGCAGCTTTTGCTCCAAATGTGCTCTCTGAAGACAATCAATACATCTTCTAATTATAGGTAGGCAACTCTTAACACAATGAACTCCTTTTTCTCTAGGGGTAGGCAAGCTTTTTTTTTTTTTTAAAGACCATACAGTAAATATTTTAGGGGTGTGGAGCCATATGATCTCTATTGCAACTGCTTGACTCTGACCCTCTAGTGTGAAAGCAGCTATAGACGATACACAAGTGGATAGAGAGAGCCGTGTTGCAGTAAAACCTTATTGACAAATACAGAAAGCCAGCCTGTAGGCTTAGCTTGCCAACTGTTGCTCTATCTCAACAACCAGAAAACACCAAAAATAATTTGCTTTAACCAGGATGGATCAATGGTGCATCTTTACCAGGGACACTGGTCAGAGGGTCTTCCAACAATATATAGGTCAAGTCTGGAACAAGTCTTCTCCAAGATAATTTTGGCTCTAAGATTTCATGGCTCTGATGCGAAGACTCCCACCCCTTTTCATCATATTCCAAGGGTACAGAAAGAGACGCTGCAACACCTCATTTGCCTATTAAGAGTCTCAGACTTCCACCAGAAACAAACAAATTCAATGACACACTTCTTTCAGGATATTTACATTGCGTCCATATAATTAAAAGGTTCCATTTCAGTGACTTTCCCAAACAAAAAATTAATCTGATTAAAGTTGACTCACTAAATTCTCCACTAGAATCAAATTCACAGCAACCTATCCCCCTCCAAGGAAAATAATAAGGTTCGGCACCATCCAGCACTCTGCCACGCCTACAGTTCTTTTTCTGTGCTTTTCCATAGTAAAAAGACTGGGGTGCCTGGGTGGCTCAGTTGTTAAGCATCTGCCTTCTGCTCAGGTCATGATCCCAGGGTCCTGAGATCAGGCCCCACATCGGGCTCCCTGCTCTGTGGGAAACCTGCCTCTTCCTCTCCCCCTGTTTGTGTTCCCTCTTTTGCTGTGTCTCTCTCTGTCAAGTAAATAAGCAAAATCTTGAAAAAAAATAGTGTAAAGACAGATCCTGGTCTTTCAATCTGTCATTTTCTCAGAGGACATCATGTATGCTATCTTCCTAGCGGAACTTGAGACTCAGGTTTGAACGGGGTTGGAGCTGACGTTGTGTTTAGGGATCCATTTCTAAGTATCAGATACCGGAGCTCTGTTTTGGAAAGGCATGCCCTGGCTGTCCCCACCTTCCTAATAACTTTGGCCCTAGTGAAATCTGATCTCTCCCCCGTAGAGACATGCCTCGGGTTCTGAATTAGTAGGTGGCAATCCTATTAGTCACTATAAACTGCTAATGTGCCCCATTTAAACTGGCATGTTGGATTTCAGACCAGTACAGTGATAGAAAGCAGAGCGGACAGCTGCCCCGTCAATCATTTTTCTAGGCTGTGCCCTGCAGCTGTTTGGCATTATCACTTATTTACGGTTTAAAATAGACACTTTGTAATAATAACTCAAAAGCCAACATGCCACAAAGGGGAGAAAACTGGCCCTTGAGGTCTGGGGGAACTTTGTGGTCGGATGTATATTTGAATCCATCTCATTACTCCCTGTGAGTGACCCTTAGCCTGTCACATGAGGGATCAAGCTCAACGCAGAGTGCCTAACTCAATGGAAATATACAGCCCATTTTTCCTTGAAGCCCTTCCCTGGAAACGAAAGTGCTTAAATACCTAAGAAAGATTTCCGTGATTCAGGAACTCAACGGCTGTAGCCTGACTGGCTTAGCTTGCCTTCTGGTTCCTACATCCTAATTAAGTCTGCACAATGCTGGCTCCGTCCCTAAGAAAAAGGGTTGTGTCAATCCAGTAGATTTTTCTCTTAGACCAGTGGTTGGTGAGATGCAGCAAGTGCATTATAAGGGTGAGAGGAGATGCCAAAGATGACCATGATTTGGACTTGGTTTGTAGATCAGCTGGACTGGGAAATCTGAGCATTTCCATCATTGTCATGACCACCGTAAATCAACAGGGGTGAGTAAACCGTGTCGAGATCCATTTTGCTCATTAAAATGGTTGTGCCGTAGTCTAGCGCCCGGCAGACATAAACTGGACTTCAGCTATGAATCGCTTAAAAATCAATTTTAATTGATTTATCATTTAAATCACAATATTATATTAGCTTCAGGTGTGCAACATAATGATGTGGTATTTTTATACCTTAAGAAATAATGACCTTGCTAGGCCTCGTTGTCATCTGTCACTACACAGACGTATTATATCATTGATGTTATTCGCTACGCTGTACGTTACATCTCTGTGACTTGTTTATTTTGTACCTCTATTTGGTACCTCTTAATCCCCTTCACCTCTTTCACCCTGTGCCCCACCCACCTCCCCAATGGCAACTACCGGTGTGCTCTCTCTGGACCGCCCAGTATGTTTCTCTTCTGTTTTGTTTTGTTTGAGAAGTGAAGTCATGCGGTGTTTGTCTTTCTCTCACTTAGCGTACCTGCTTTTGAAGGAAGTCTTAACAAAGTGTAGGCCCTGTAACCTCAAGGAAGATCATCGGAAGATAGCTTCTCATTTATTGACCAAGGCAGGACAAAGGGAACATGTCACAGGAGAACCAGAGAGAGAAGAGCTTTTAATGTCTGCTCTCGAGGTAAAGAGTGTTTCCCAACTTTTCTCAATGGCAGTACGAGAGATTAAAGCACACAAAATTAAGGGAAATCCCACTGGCACGATCAGGCAGTCCACCTTGATCAATACATGTGAATTATAAGAATAAAATAGGAATTTGGGGGTTTTATGTATAAAAATCAGCTGTTTGTTAATTTGAAAAGTTATTTGTTAATGGGTCAGACAAGGATTTATGGTATCTATTACCTGTGAAATATGGTTTAAATTGCCTTCTGTTTTCATTTGAGTGAGATATGTTTTATTTTTTTCAGTGGATTTTTGTTTCCATCAGATGGTTTTCCTTTTCACTATGTGAAACTTGAACTTAAAAAGATTGAGGGATGCTCAAGAGCGCTTTTGAAAGTTGAATATTTTTCAGATTAAATCTGTGAATTATTTTCAGAAAAAGAAATTTGTTTTTAAAGTCCAAATGAAGGAAACATGTTTAAATATCCAGAGTCGGAAAGCATACTGTCATTCAGTGACAGTCTGACATGTGATTAGATAAACACTCAAGCTCTTTTGGCTGGGGGGTGTTGAGAAGCTGTGGGTGAGGGGCTCCTGGGCGGTGGAGAGGGTTTCTGCCTGGCTCCCCCAAGCCTTGTGCCATTTGCTCTCATGCTTCCTGTTGTGTCCGGAGTAGAACCATCAGTGGCTAGGGAGGAACGCATGCTTGGAACCCTGCACTGAATACCCACCTTGAAGTGTGGTGCAGGGCTTAGGGCTCTTGAGGGTGGGAAAGGATAGCAAGGTGAGAGAGTAGCGAAGCCATGTAAAAGGGGACATCGCTGTCCCCAAATTCAGCCTGCCTGTGGGCCAGGACCCTTACACATCAGATATGTGGGTTTAGGGCTCCAGTTAGGACGGAACTGATCACGTGGCGTGTTCAGAACACATGGACTCCATGGTCATGTATCCATGAGCTCCGTGCACACTGGGCCCTTGTAAGGCTGTTTGTCTCCTTCTGCATAGAGAGGTTCTTGGTTAGGGCTATAAAAATCAACCTATGAACACTTTATCTTTGAGCACCTTGGGAAGGTGGTGGGACCACGCCCACTCACAGACCAAAACACTAAGGCTCGGAACAATGGCGTACCCCAGCCTGACTGGGGGGATGGAGAGGGCTCTTTGGGGAGCCCGAGTCCCAAGCTCATTCCAAAGAAGAATAGCCAGGGGACAACGGTGCATGCTTTGGCCCAGGCTGTCTGTTGTTCCTGGGTTGACCAAGACTCTTCCTCTCCATGAACCTCAGTTTTCCTCTCTGCAAGTACTTGATGATACTGGGGGCTTTCCAGAAACTTGTCATTCCAGCAGGCCTGGAGCAAATAGTCTCAGAAAGGCCTTGACTGAGCATGGGGAAGGCCAGAACCGGGTTCAAATCACGTGTCATTTTCTCTCCACATCCAACCCCACATCCCTCTCTCTCTGCATCTGAAAATGCTTTCAGGGCAATAGGACCTTGTGAGGGGCAACGAGGTATGCAGTTTCCTATAGAATGTGGCAGAGTTTCCAGGCCACCCCTATTATTTGCAGGGCACCAGGCAAGAGTACAAATAGCAGCCCAGTAATCAAATGCCTGCATGGTGACAGCATAAACCCAAGCTACTAACCTTTAAGTAAAAGACCAAAAATAAAATGGGCCAGGAGAGGATCTGGCAGTGGTCTGTCTCACTGTGCTGTGCTCTACTCCCCTTAGTCTCTGCGACTTCCATATTATGACATCTTCACCCCGAATGCAAATACAAATGACCTGGGGCCACTTATGAAAAATACTGTTGCCTAGACCCCAATCCAGAACAAACACATATATTGTGGGTGGAGTTTCTGTAAGGCAAGCATGATGACCTCTGATCCATAAAAGAAGGGATTTATTTTCTTGGAGCCCTTTTGGCTCTTTGTGTATCAGAGTCTATGAAAATTTCATTTCACTGTTCCAAGTTTGATGTGTTCATATACTTCTCCCAAGAGCTAAATCATTCTGTATTTCTGGGCCACTTTTGTGCTCTAAAACTGCACTAACTCTTCTGGAAGAACAGAATGTATTTTATAATTTTCCTGCCAAAATTCACTACATCTACTTAACATCAAGCCACTCTAAAGTCACTTAATAGAGCATTTTTTCTCTCAATGTTATTTCTCATTCTGCCCTAAAATGCATCCTTTACACCTGTCTGGCCAGGTTCCCCTTGGTAAAGCTATTAGTCAGTAAGACTAATTTATTTATCGATTTGTGAGTTGAACAGATATGTTGGGTCCCACCTATGTTCAGGTTGTCTCTGATGGTGGTTTCAAATGCTTGGTACACACATACCTACACTTCACACTTGTAGCCTCGGATGAGAATCTGCCAACTGCTCCGTATAGGAAATGGCTGGTATTTCCAGCCCAGAGTTGTAGGGGTGGTGTTTTGGCAAAAGAATAAGAGCACAGCAGTATTATTCATCTGGATTCATCTATGTTTGGGGTTAATGAAGGTTAACTTTCTAACTTTATTCCCCTCTTGATTTCTAAGAATCAGGGGAAAAATTCGTCATGGGCCCATGCAGATTATTAAGTCAGAGTCCAGGTGTCTTTGGAATGGCAGCTTCTGGTTCTCCTGAAACCATGGAAACTGCTTCATCAGAAGAAATGGTTGCAGTCATCAGAGTCAAGGGCCAGTCTCTGAACTCCTCTCTCCGTTTCAGTACCCCATTCTGGGATCCTCTTTTCACCGTGCTCTGCGGGGTGGGTCCTGGGCTTTCGGTGATCATACAACTGAATCAAGAAGCAACAGGAGCTTGGAGGGACACTGAACCTGTCAAAGCCACTAAATTGTGGGACCCAGCTTTGCCGATACATAGGATTCGCATTGGAGCAACTGTATTTATGGTTAAAGGCAATATTTTTTTTTTAAGTGGCAGTTTGTTGGCATTATTTCTTTTGATTTCGACAAATTCATAAGAAGAAAAGCAAACCCATGTGGTCTGGAGAGGAGAGACTTTACTTAACACTCATATTGAGATGGGAGAAACTTGGAAGGTCCATAAGAATCAGGAACTGCGGGGCGCCTGGGTGGCTCAGTGGGTTAAAGCCTCTGCCTTCGGCTCAGGTCATGATCTCAGGGTCCTGGGATCGAGTCCTGCATCGGGCTTTCTGCTCGGCAGGGAGCCTGCTTCCTCCCTCTCTCTCTGTCTGCCCCTCTGCCTACTTGTGATCTCTGTCTGTCAAATAAATAAATAAAATCTTAAAAAAAAAAGAATTAGGAACTGAATGCAACACGTCCTCCCATGAATTTAGCATAGCAACTGTGTACAGAGATGATGCGAGCCAATAAGACATAGTTCCCAGCCGGTGGAGACCTTAACGTGCCATGGGTCAGAAAAAAAATACCCAAACCCAAACTCACAGCTGGTCCTCTCAGGACCTGGAAAGGGAGAAAATGAGGTGCACAGAGTACTTAGAGATGAAAGAAGTGGATCCTTAGTCTGTTGTAAGTTTTGAGGACTCAGTGGCTAGAATAGGGGGAGTGGAGGGGGGCAGGGTAAGTGGGGTGCAGACCGCTACTGTGTGCTTGTTGTTGCTTCTGAGGCCTCTCAGAATGTGTGTATATATACACTCATCCACAAGTGTTCCCGTATGTGAACATTTGTTTCTGTATTAAACCAAACATGAGTTCATACTTATGTCTCCAACTTTGGTAGATTGCCACATGGATCAATCTAATCTTGTTGTCTGTAACTTCCCACTCCAACAGGGAGAAACCTGGCTCCCACCATCTGCCAATCATTTGCTTAATTGCTCGATTCCAGTACACACGTGTGGTACTCTCAGGATCCTTAACTCACCACCCCCCCACCATGGGAGACAACTGTACCAGAGGGCCATACTGATGGGCCGTTCTTCTTGCCTTTAGGCTTACAGACACCACTCATTTCCAAAGTGACTTAGGTCAGCACCTTTCCTCCCCCACCCTTTTGAGTGAAGTTGTTTCATGCATTTTAACTCAGTTATTTTGTCACATTCTGTATTCCATTCTCATAACCTCTGACCACCTAAATGATTTTTTTACATGTTTGTATTTTAAGGTTCTTGATACTGTAAAGTTCTATGGGTTTTAACAAATGCATAGGGTCGTGTATCTTTCACTGTAGTAGCATATGGAATAGTTTCCCTACCCTAACATATCCTGTGTATTTTACCAATTCAATGACCTTCGTCCACCGCCCACCCCGCCCTTGGAAACCTGGCAATCGCTGATCTGGTTACTGGCTCACCAGTTTTGTCTTTTCCAAAATGACCTAACAATGGAATCAGATATTATGTAGCATTTTCAGACCGTCTCCTTTCACTTAGCAATGTGCATTTAAGATTCATCTAGGTCTTTGCATGGCTCAATAGCTTATTGCTTTTGATTTCTGAACAGTAGTCCATTGTATGGATGTAAAAGTTTTTTGTTCCTTGTTGCAGCACATCTTGGTTGTCTCCAATTTTTGGGAAGTATGAATAATGCTGCTATAACCATTCACATGCTGTCTTTCGTGTGGACCTGACTTTTCAAGTCAGATGAGTGAATACCTAGCAGTGGGATTGCTGAATTTTAGGCTAAATTATGTTTATCTTTGAAAGAAACTGCCAAGCTGTCTTCCAAAGAAGCTGTACCATTTTGCATTCCCAGACGCAGTGAATGAGAGTTCCTGTTGCTGTGCACCCTGGTCAGCAATTGATATTAAGTTTTTTAGATTTTAGCCATTTTAATATATGTGTAGTGGTATCTCATTGTGGTTTTAGGTGGCAATTCTCAAATTACAAATGATGTTGGGCATCTCTTCGTATGCTTTATTGCCACCTGTATGTCTTCTTTGATGAAATATTTAGATCTTTTGCCAATTTTAGTTGCAGTGTTTGTTCTCTTATGATCAAGTTTGCAAAGTTCTTTGATTATTTTGGGTAGGAGTTCTTATCAGATATGTTTGCAAATATTTTATCACAGTCTCTGGCTTGTCCTTTAATTCTGGAAACCATGAATTTCCTGGAGTAAAAGTTCTTAATTTTAATAAACTCTACTTAATAGTAATAAACTCTGCTAAACTCCTTTTTCCTTTTACGGACTGTGCTTTTCGTGTTGCATATAAATATGCATCACTAAATCCAAGGTCAGATATATTTTCTCCATCTTTTCTTCTAGAAGTTTTACAGTTTTGCATTTTACTTTAACAACTATGATCTAGATTGAGTTAATTTTGTGAAAGATGTTAAGTCTGTCCTAAGTTCACAGTTAGGTCTCATATACATACTTTTGATGTTAACTCCAAACACATAAGCCACAGAACTACCCTTTGGACTTGAAATCTTACCAGACCACATGGTCAGAAGTGCATTATGAAATATATTTTCCATAAATGTGATAATTACAGTGTGAACTTCATAATTATATTTTATTGTGATTTTTTAATTAGTGTTCATAGTATTAGTGTTAATTTGCCAAACACTAACATTAAAAATATTCTAACGTTTTGTAAACTATTTTGGAATTTATTTAAAAATTTTTTTTTCCATTTTGGAATTTTTAAAAATTTCTTAATATGACAGGAATTTTTAAAAATGGAAATGGGTATCTCTTGATCACTGAGAGACATTGTGGTATTAAGAGGATGTCTCTGATGTTAGAACTGGCCACGTGGCTGGGTTTTAAGTGGTAAGTGACAAGGATCCCTTTGCATCTTTGCTGCCTTAGGATTTGGCCTGCCAACCAGTTTCTCAAATGCCACTTGGAAAAATAAATAAAATCTGGGCTTAATATGTTTCTATTCCCTAGGATAGATGAGGTTTTTATGCTTTGTTGTTTTAATTCAATTGTGTTCATTCCTTTTCTGTAACATACTGGACTCATTTTCTAGCAACAATGTTAGCCAGACAAGGAAAACTATTAATTTGCCACCACTAGAGAAGAGAGGAGATGCTGTGGGTATGCCCACAAAATGGTAGCTACAGACAACCACATTGTTGGGGACTTGGCTTCTGCCTTTCTGACTTCAAAGGCCTTAAAGAGCAGATGAACCGATGGGATGAGAATTTGTAGTCTGTGGTTTACAGAGAAAGAAGTTAACTTGCAGCTGTGTGCTATCCAGTCACTTATCCTCGACTTCTCTTTTCCTTTCCCCTTTGTATTTTCCTATTTTTTTATTTTTATAGTAGTGCTAAGAAATCTTAGAGCATAAATAAGTAGATTTGGAAGAAATCTTGTGTCAATCAAATCTTTTGAAATCCTCTGGGTTTTATGATAAAAAATACACAGTGATCTGTTATCAAAAATTTTTTTTGATTGTCAGCAGACAGTTGATTGGTCTCGTCAATTTGCTGAAAACAAATAAATGAGACCTTCTGATTTCCAAAATAAAGTTTTACTTTCTGGGGCACCTGGGTGGCTCAGTGGGTTAAGCCTCTGCCTTCAGCTCAAGTCATGATCTCAGGGTCCTGGGATCGAGGCCCTCATCAGGCTCTCTGCTTGGCAGGGAGCCTGCTTTCCCCATCTCTCTCTGCCTGCCTCTCTGCCTACTTGTGATCTCTCTCTCTGTCAAATAAATAAATGAAATCTTTAAAAAAAAAAGTAACAAAGTTTTACTTCTGTCATTGAAGTCATTCATTTTCTCAAACTCAATACCCATATTATGAATTGTTCTCTTGTTTATTTTCCCTGAGGACTTTTTTCTCCTTTCCTTTTTTAAATCAAAGTGGTATAATTTACATACAATGAAATACACAGATCTTAAGCACACTGCTTCATGAGTTTTGACAAGTATATACACCTGTGTAGCTCACAACCACGTCAGATTATGGGTTATTACCTCGAATTACTCACATGTTTCTAATGTGGCTGTACAATGGTGAATTCCCAACAGAGATGTATGAAAGTTGTAGTTACTCAATAGCCTTTTTTGGTGGTGATGTTTTTAATTTTACCAATTCTAGTGGGTATGTAGTGATATCTCATTATGGATTTCCTTTGCATTTACCTGATGACTTATGATGTTGAACATTTTTTTCCTGCATTTATTAACTATTTGCAGATCTTCCTTTTGAAGTGTCTAAGTCTTCTGCTCACTCACAAAAATTGGGTTGTCTTTCTATTATTGAGTTATAAGCTTTTTATAAAGTATATATACATTTGTCATATACAATTCTGTGTATATACGCAGAGATATATACATAAATGTACACACAAATATACATATATATACACATAAACACAAATATTTACATATACATATGTTTTTTTCTTCCAAACTGTCGTTTGATAATTTCCTTGATGGTGTCTTTCGAAAAGCAAAGTATCTTAATTTTGATGAATCTAATTTATAATTTTTTCTTATAATTAATACATTGTGTATCCTAAAATTTCTTTCCTTATCCCAAGATTAAAAAACATGCTCCACTGATTTTTTTTCTAGACTCTTTATAGTTTTCGCTTTACTCTGCCTCACAAATCCCAGCTACCTAAGCAGCCGTGAAATTCTGTTTTCTGTGCATCATGAGACTTCTGCTTTTTATTTGGTCTTTACTTCTCTGTGCTATGATTTGGAAAGTGCCACCAAATTGAAAGCTAGGGAGAATGCGAAATTTACGTCATATATTTTGCCTCTTCCAAGTTGTCTGGTGTCTAAAGTCCAAACTCTTGCTCCATATTGTTTGCTCCAATACCTATAATTCTGTCATGGCTGGAAGCAGAAGCCGGTCTTCCTTTTAGTTTTTATTCTTTTAAAAAAAGATTTATTTTATTTATTTTTGAAAGAAGGAGAGAGAAAGCCTATGATCAGGGCGAGGGCCCAAGGGAGAGGATCCTCAGTGAGCATGGAGCCCATCTCGGGGCTTGATCTCATGACCCTGAGATCATGACCTGAGCTGAAATCAAGAGTCATTCCCTTAATTGACTGAGCCACTCAGGTGCCCTTCCTTTTATTTTAAAAACACTTTTCAACTTGTGAATTTATCTTTCTGTACTCTCCATTTAATTTTGATACTTACCTGGACTTGTGTTTTTGTCTCTTCATGGTTTCCTTCTCCTCGTGACGAGGAGATAGAGATGGTTGGACATAGTAATAGAAGGGCTCATTAATACACACAGTACTGAAGGAGCTCACTGCTTCCTCCATATTGTTAATGTTTTCCCTTCATAGTGCAAGAAGAATTGCTAAAACTTGGATTTCTATTAGAACTCCCAAGTGAGAGTTGAAAGTGCTGGCCAAGAATATCAACTTGAAAAACAGCCTGTCTCTTGGGGGATTGGAATCACTCATCCTCTTTCCTGGTCCTTATGACTGCCTGTTGACAAAATTATTGTGTAGATCCTAGAATCTCTTCTTCTGTCACCTCCCACCCCCGCATCCGTACCTATCCACTGAGTCTTGAAATATTCTGCACTGGCTACAGAAGCCTGCACAGTTAAAGGCAGGATTTAAAACATTGGAAAAGGGGCACCTGTGTAGCTCAGCAGGTTAAAGCCTCTGCCTTCGGCTTAGGTCATGATCCCAGGGTTCTGGGATTGAGCCCTTCATGGGGCTCTCTGCTCAGCAGGGAGCCTGCTTCCTCCTCTCTCTTTCTGCCTACTTGAGATCTCTGTCTGTCAAATAAATAAATAAAATCTTTAAAAAAAAAAAACACTGAAAAAGGTAACACATCAGATAGGAGTCTCATCAAAGTGTAAAATAAAACCAAACAACCAAAACCCAGATAATTATAGGAGGGCAAGTCACTGTGGAAAGGATGGCCATGGGCTGAGGAGGGAGGTGGTGAAAGAGGAAAGGCAGGAAGTAAAGGAAGACATGCTGTGATTAGACTTCAGGGCAATTAGATAGATTGGCAAAGGAAGGAGTAAAAATAATTTGACAAAGTCTTCCATATTGCCCACTCATTTTTGGTGAATACACTCAGAGACAACCGTACAAGATTTGAGAGCTCATCAAGCATTACTACAAGTGGTGCTCTTGTTTGGCTAATATGGATGAAAAAAAGAAAGAGTTACTGAAGAAACTAATGCTCTGAGCTACACACCAGATAGTGACCGTCCTGGGTCTCCCAAGATCCACCACTCTGTCAAGTCTCCTGTCTGGAGTCTCTTGAAAAATTTGTGAGTGACTGGGGCGCCTGGGTGGCTCAGTCGGTTGAGTGTCTGACTCTTGGTTTCGTCTCAAGTCATGATCTCCGGGTACTGAGATAGAGGCCTGTGTAGGGCTCCCCACTAGCGGGGAGTCTGCTGCAGATTCTTTCTGCCTCCTCCTTTGTCCCTCCCCGCTCACTCACTCTCTCTCAAATAAATGAATAAAATCTTAAAAAAAAAAAGATCTGTGATAGACCTCCAGCAGTCAGCAACAATGACTTTCCAAGTTAAATAGTGTATAGCCTGATTTAACCTATAAAGATAAAATATATTTATCTTATTATTATTGTTATATTAATATTAGATTAGTATATTTTATTTATTTATCTACTATAAATTGTTACATTTACTGAGTTGTTTTCTCCTTGGCAATATCTTTTAAGCCTCCAGTCTTTTCTTCTTCATAATAGACCTCACAGCATCTTATCTTGGGTACAGTTTAGTACAAGCAGAAGGAAAAAACCGAAATATTTAATTCCTTCATTTCTGAGGTTCAAAAGCTTGATCTGATTTTTAAAAATCTGGGGTTTTGAGCCATGAAATCTAAGCTCTGAATGTCTCTTAGAAACATTTTTCTTTCTGGTGAAAGTTGCTTACCATCTCTATCCCCAACCTTCCACAAGGATGGAGAATGTCAGAGAAAAGATAATGAGGGTTAGATGCCCATCTAACCAAAACAGGCCCTGTGTTCTGCCCCCACCCTGGTTGAGTCCCGATCAATTGGGAACCAGAGGGATCTGAACACAGAGAAGACCTGTGCTATCGTCCTTGTTGATCGTGTCTGGTTTCTTAAAATGGTAAATGCCAGCATATAATTTTCACTGAATTAAAAACATGACTCTAATATAAGTATATAGTGAGTATGCAGGAAAAAAAAGATTTTTATTCCTTAATTAGGGAACCAGTTGGATGGTAAAACTAGTTCAAGGAAAGTATAAGTAAGTGATCTGTAACTGAATAATGCGTTCTTATAGGGCAACACAGTCTGTAGTTTTGGGGTTATCTGTTACTTTTAATGGAAATAATTTGCCAGTTTATTGGGCAGAGATAATATACAACTTAACAATTTCCTACAAGAGTCAGGGCCTTCATTAATAGTAAGTAAGTCAGAGTTGCTTTTCTTCAGATGATGAACTCTCAATTGAGAGGTGGTATTGCCCTTTGGAAGATGAAAATTGGTTCTTGGTGGGTGAAAAAAAACTTAGGTATTACAGTGATATGTGGCCCTCTGAAGCTCAACCCCACCTGAAAAATCTCATTCCTGATTATTTACTTTTTCTTACTAGGGGTAAATTACACCAATTAGTCAACTGATTGATTATTAATTAAATTAATTAGCCTAAATTAATTAATTAAAATTAAACTGGAATGTAAGTAAATTTTTCTCTTTAGGGAAAGGAGAATGAAAAAAAGCTGAGTGCATCAGATGACCTTGTAAGAGGGCTTGTTCTGTGATGCTCTACAACTAATTCTGAAGAGCACCAAGCCATGTTTTCATCCTATTTTCAAGTTGTGGATAATGTTGCTTACACTAAGAGAGCCATAGGATAGACATAGTTGTGTGGGACTGCTAGATAGAGTGGGCCGGGGGCACCTAGCTTCAGAATTCCTGGAAAGATAGGAGATCAGAACTAGATCTTCTGGGAGATCCAAAGAGCCTAGGATTGAGCTGATAATCAGCTGTGGGGTGGGCCAGGAGCTGGAAGTGAGGGGTGTAATGACAATAGTCACACTCAGGTACCAGAGGAGACTGACTGTGTTGGGTACCACATCCTTTTGAACCATACCTGCACTTAGTACAGTGGCTCTGAGTGGAATCGGACTGTGTTTCCACCAGCCAGCACAATGGGGACTCGAAATAGAAATAAAGCTCAGATAAAGGAAAATATAATATATCACATGTCTTATACTCCCACATTTGAGGCATGAGATTTTGCTTCCTATATGTGCTTGTGGGGAGAGGACGAGAGGAAATCCCAGTAATATGGTGGGGACAGAGTGCTGTATTCCTCTATGCTTCTTGAGAACCCAAAATAGCCACTGAAGAGAGCCACAGAAGAGCCTACCCCGGGTCTAGGCGGGATTTTCCTGTAGTCATTCTTACCTGTTCTGTGCTATGGGTGCATAGGGATTGTTAATTTCTCCAATCAAAAGCCAAAGATTTCAGTATTGAATCACCAGAAATGGAGGTCTTTCTCCAGAAAGTTCTGCTGGCTGACTCTTCCCTTTTGCCCATCTCGGTATTTTTCCAGGTGGTAAAAATCCAGTTGGAATTTAACTGCTCAGCATTTTCCTCCCCGAGCTGCTTAAATCTCAGAGTAAGAGCCATGAACGCTGTGAAGTGAAGCTCCCATGAATAATTCTGGCAAAATTTTACTGCCACATAAGATAGTCAACCAGCTCTACATAGACAAAAATAATGGCCCACAGCCCATGTCAGCCGCCGCTGCCCTCCGTCTCTTGCCCCCAGGAAGTTCTACTGGAGCCTTTATAGTGTCAAAGCATAACTTCCAGAAAGTTGAAAATCTCCCATAGAAAGATAGAACAAGCTTGTGTCAAAGATTTCTTCAATTCATTAATGAGAAAGCCAGGAAGATGGTAAAGCTGGCTCACGGAGGATTTGAGGAACTGAGTCTTTATTTACAAACATTAAATAAAATGTTAGAATTAATTGCTAGGTTAGATACAAAATGCATTAATGCTCTACAGGGAAAATAAAGCCAAAATCATCTGGGTTATTTTATGTACCAGACAGAAATCATTAGTGTTTCTCCTGGACAGAAATTTCTGTATGAAACTTCGCAGAATCGAATTCATGGACAGCAAGGTCAAACACAGGTATGTTCTCCTAGATAATTGTATAATCTCTTAGCAGGCTTATTAGGGTATGCCCCAGTATGATGCTCAAAGGACACTCCTCCTCCTCTTTACCTTATCTTTAAATTTTGGCTAATGTATCTGAATAGCAGCTGTTTTTGAAATACTGGTGACCGTGTCGCCACTTATACCTCTGAGCTATAAGTGCTGTTAAATCAGTGCTTTTGGACATGAATACGCACACACATACATGTATACACACATACCATAATCACATATATTATGTATTTATCATACCATATATATATACACACACACACCATAATTATATATACCATACATAATATAGATTACATATATGTTACATATATAATATGTATTATATATACACCATACATATATATACCATGTATGTATATCATATACATAATACCATATGTATACCATAGATACCATAATTGAACAGCATGTTGCAGGAGGGCATTGGATTAGAGAGGAGGAGGGGACCAACTGGGAGGTGCAGGGAATTAATGGCATTTTGTGTCATTGAGCTTCATGTTATTATTTACTTTGGCTCAAGAATTTTGGTTCAGGTTAAAAAAGGAAAACAGGGGCACTGGGGTGGCTCAGTGGGTTAAGCCTCTGCCTTTGGCTCAGGTCATGATCTCAGGGTCTTGGGATTGAGCCCCGAGTTGGGATCTCTGCTCAATGGGGAGCCTGCTTCCCCCTCTCTCTGCCTGCCTCTCTGCCTATTTATGATCTCTCTCTCTCTGTCAAAGAAATTAATAAAATCTTTTAAAAAATAAAAAAAGGAAAACAGAGTGAAAAAGTGGGTTGCTTGAATTCTGGTTCAGCCGCTGACTAAATGCATGACTTGGGCAAGTCACATCAGATCGCTGTCGGCGATGGCTGTCGCCAAATATGGCTGCCAGTGAACTCCACATCTGTTTTAACACCTGTGTGCAGTCCCCTCACAGCGTGACAAGGAGCCCTGTGCCTCCCTTTTGAAATACAGAATGTGGGAGAAGTGACACTGTCTAAGCCTTAGAAAACCTGACAGCCTCCACTTTTTGTGGTCTCGGGAGCCATTCTGCATGTAAGAAGTCCTACTGTCCTGCCAGAGAGAGAGGCCATGAAAAGGAAGATGAAGGATGAGGGGCCCGGTGAAGAGTGAGGCGCCACGGAGGAGCGCCGAGGTACTGGACATGGGAGTGCTGACACCATCTTGGATGAACCAGCCCATTCAAGACTCAGAGGGCACCAGACTCAATCATCATACTACAGCAACCACGTGAGAGAACCCAACTGAGTTCAGAAGTGCCCAGCTGAGTCCCTCAACCCGCAGAACTGTGAGAGATACTAAGTTGTCACAATGCATTAAATTTTCAGTTGTCTTGTTATGTAGTGAAAGATAAGACACTATTCCCCACAAGGACTTGTGACATTCCCTTTAAGCTTGACGACTATTTCTTGATTCTTCTTCTGAGGGACAAGGGTAAATGGTGTCTGACCCCCGTGACCAAAGGCATACAGCATTCATTTGAGTCATGGAAGTATTTAGTTAAACTTGAGAGAAGTGGTAACACTAGTCTGTGAAAAATAAAAGGAGGGATTTTAGTAAGTTTTTCTTTACCCAAAAGGAAAATTGCAGCCCTGCTACATTTACCATGTGTGCTAAATACCATATTATGTTTTTCTCATGTTCCCTGGTTTGAATTCTGTGTTTCACTCAAGCCTTTGTCCAAACACCATCTCCTCACAGAGCTCTTCCCTCGTCCCCCTATCTGAAGTAGCCCCCCACCACGCTGTATGCCCTTGCTGTGCTTTCTTTTGCTTCCTAGCTGTTCTCTGCCCAACATTATATAACTCTTTATTTTTTGTTGTTTGTCTCTCCCTAGGGTGTTAGTTTCCTGGGGACAAGGATTTGGTCTCTCTTGCTCATATGGTATCTCCAGGGCCTGGACCATTGCTGGGAACATATCTGCCAGTCAAAGAATGTTTGTTGGAAAAGACTGGACCCTGGGGTGTTCCAAGTGGAAAATCCGGTGATACCCCGAAGGATAAGACTTTCTGCTGGTATTTGGCTGCACTAACTGAGGCATCAGGAAAGAAGAATCTTTCTTTTTTCTGCCCAGAACAAATACAACAAGGAAGAAATGCCAAAATGCTAGGGAAATGCAGAGGGATTTGGGGATAAGCTTCCATGATGGTGCTAAATGCCTTACAAAGAAACAAACAGCCATCGGAAAAATCTGGAGGAGGTTACTGCCAAGTGAAGACAGACAGCACGATGGAGTTGAGCCTCATGAGAAAAGTGGGATTTGGGGGGGAATGTAGGTTCAATTGTAATGAGGGAAATTTGTGATATATTCTTTTAAAAGAAGCCGTGGATGTACAATTTCTTGAGTTATTGTCAAGTTGAATGAATCACTGGAAAAGATGCCTTAGGGGAGAATTCTGAGCAATATTTGGTGGCAGAAGGGATACCCTTGATGACCAGAGAGGTCTTTTCCATGTCTGTGTGGATGGCTTTATGGCTGCAAAGCTGGGAACTCAGAGCAAATCTGAAAATGGAAGAATCCCTGGAAGTTGAGATTTGTGATTGCAACAAAAATATTTGTCTTCGAAGGAAACCTGGTAGAAAAACAAGGTTTACAAGATTTTAAACAGAAACATACTTTATTCTAAAAAATTACAATAATCTCATGATTGTTTTAAAATACTTGAGCTGACCCTAAAATCAACCATACCTCCATAAATCTTGTCTGCAGAGTAATTTTTGAATTCAGAAAAACTAACCTTTGAAAATGTGTAATTTAATATAAAATAAAACTAAGCTCTCTTTCCTTTGACTTATTTAGAATAGTGAATTTTTGTATTTACTGGTGGTGTAAATACTGAAGGTTTTCAAGCTCCCCAATATGATATCAATAAAGAAACATCAGTATCAAATGTGGCCTAAGATGTGGTTCTTGGATTTTTTCTTAGAAAATTCCAAGACATCTAACCTCAAGCTGTTTCTTTCTGTCCACTGCTTGTTCTGTGTTGGTGACTCAGTTTATGTTTTATGAGCCATCTGCAGATCCCATGGTGCCCGCTTCTGTCTCTCTTTAGAGTCTTTTCTTGAAACCCAGGGGAGAAGCAGGAGAGGATTTCATCAGATCTAGAAAATGAGAATGAAGGTCACACATTGTCCACAGGCGGACTAGCTGTTACAGAAGAGATGCAAATACAAAGGATCTTCTGCTCCGGGATGAATACTTTAAATCTGAAAGCGGCTTCAGAAATCACTCAGTCTCCATTCTGATAGCCAGTTACAAAGATGGAAATAATATCTGGTTTTAGAAGAAACCTTTTTAAATGGTCTAACATTGTAAACAAGGACTCTACATCTCATAGAAGTGGAGCAACTTGTCTAATGATCCAGAATGAATTCATGGTAGCATTTGGACAAAGGACTGAATAATGTCCAGGGAACACTTAAGAAAATATTTTGGTGCAGGGAAGTCATGGGCGATATTTATGTCACCGCCTTACGTGTCTCAATAGGTTTGCTTTGCCTCACTGCAAAATGTTTTGTTTTGTTTTGTTCGAGAGGTGATGGCAGGGCAGAGAGAGAGAGGATTTTTTTTTTTTAAAGATTAATTAATTTATTTATTTGACAGAGAGAAATTACAAGTAGGCAGAGAGGCAGACAGAGAGAGAGGAGGAAGCAGGCTCCCTGCCAAACAGAGAGCCCGACGTGGGGCTCGATCCCAGGACCCTGAGATCATGACCTGGGCCGAAGGCAGAGGCTTTAACCCACTGAGCCACCCAGGCGCCCGAGAGAGAGGATCTTAAGCAGAGAACACACCCGAGCCCAGTACAGAGCCCAACACGGGGTTGGATTGCACAACCCCGAGAACATGACCTGAGCAGAAATCAAGAGTGGGACACTTAACCGACTGAGCCACCCAGGTGCCCTTGCAAAATGTTTTGTACAAAGGAACATTTAGGGCTTTCAATCTATTAGAAATTTTTGACTCTGAGTCCAGATAATAGATATAAATGAACCTTTGTGCATATGGAAACTAGTAAATGGATGTTTATTTTTATAGTTGATTTTATTAATATGATAGATGTATGCACATATTTTATAACAATAAAAAAACAGTTCTCTGTCTTACACAATCAGCATGTTGTTTTTCTTCCTGAAGGAACCACTTTTCATCCATTTCTTCTGGTACTTGTACCCATATTTCCATATAATATAGTATTTTATAGAAATAGCAGTTGAGCTATTTCTCATTAATTTTGAACATTATTTATTAACTTCCTTTTGGCAATTGAGGACCTAGCTCATCCAAATGTTACTAATGCGAGAACCAGAGATTGAATTTCTCAACCACTGGTAAGTGGGGACTTGGCGTCAGATTTACTGAGTTTGAAAAATCAGTGAGATTCTCACAACCAGACATGTGGTAATTTCATATCTGCCCCACTGCTATGTGCACAGACTGGAATCCTTTACAGATATACAGATATAACCCAAATCTTTTCAGTTATGCATCATTGTTCTTGTTTTCCAAAGTTCTATAATGAGGCTTACTGACCTAAGTCCAAGATTATGTAACATATAATTGGCCAGGATTTGAACTCAGATCTCTTTGATTCCCAAGACCAACCTTTTCTGAATGTTCCATATCGTTCCTGGAAAAAGTTTCCTTCAAACGGAACTCCCTTGGTGTTTGGGGGGCATCACGAGATGTTGTGGTGGTTGCTACCCTCTTGCACAGAAAACCTTTGGGAAAGGGAAATCTGTGGATTTCGAGGAGAAATATGGTGTCATCTCAGTGATTCATTGCAAGAAAAGGTATGAGTGAACTAGAGACAGGCACCTGCCATTGAGTGATGGGAAGAGGAGGCCAGGTTCCCAAGTTAATCTTGTGAGAGAAGAGGACAAAGCTGCATCCAGGAGGCAACAGATCTCAAGCGCTTTTCCCCCCTGGGCTGGTTAATTCTCTCCCAGAGATTCCTTGATCCCAGCTGGTTGGGGAGAACGTGGGCTCCTAGGAGAGGTCTCTCCAACACAGGCTTGTATTGGATCTATGGTTGGCTTGTATCTTCACTACCAAGTAGGAGAAGTACCATGGTGTACTACAATATTGCTGAATGTAACTGCAAGAATGAAAGTGACTTTGACTTTTCCCTTCTTTCCTAGACTGGGGAGGAAGGTGGTTCTTACCTAAGAACATGATGACTTTTTTTTTTTTTTTTTTTTTGAGGCCAACAGCCAAGTGAGTGAGTGAGTGTGAGCCTGAGCAGAAACACCCCGCCAAGTTACTTCCAGCGACCCACAGAGATTGTGAAATAATAATGTTTATTGTATTAAGGTGTGGGAAGTTTTGAAATAATTTGTTATAGAGCAATAGATCGTACACTCTATATCGATTTCCTGTGTACCAAGAAAGATGGTACTTATTCTGTAATCACATGGGCTTTTGTTCCCAGGACTGCCCTTGGGCTAGTGGCATGATTTCCATCACTGAGCTTTACAATGGGCTGAATCAGACTTCAGTGAATACTCTTGGGATGTACCTAGCGGTGGCAACCTTACTCATGATGGCATACTTAAAAGGAGTAATTTCAAAGGTTTGGCAGCATCTTTGGTCAGTTATGGGAGTGACCATTGTGAGGCGTCTCTCTCTCGGTGACAAGCTGTTTCCAGCACCAGCAGGTCTGAAAGTCTGTTGGTGTTGGGGGCTGGGTTGGGGGGGAGGGGCCAAAGCAGCCCCAAATCCTGGGCAGAACAAAGTGAAGAGGAAATGCCATTGTGACAGAGGTGGCATTACAAACCATGGCATGGTTGAACAATGTGTTCTCTCTGGTGCGTTTCAGCTTGACTGTCTCTGAGAATTCATACTGTTTTTGGAAGAAGAGTGTGCCGGTGTATGTGAGTGCACTTGGGTCTGTTTGAAAGACTTAACAGTTACTTTTTGGGGCAGTGAGAAGAACAGAGAAGCAAAGCTCACTCTGGTGGAGAGACCTCAAAGAGAATGGGGTTTAGGGCACCTCTGCCCATCAAAGACTGAATGTAAACTTGATCTCTGTTCTTCTGTAACCTACAGAACTTACCTAACATAAATATTTGAGCATTGAAAGATTGTAGCACTATGAAGCCACTACAAGGATGGATCCCTCTGGGTAGGACATGAAGTTTTCTAGAAAATTGGTAGAAATTCACATGAAAGTAAGGATTGGAAGAAAATATTTGTGCAAAAAGTACAGGAGAGCAAAAAATTAGGAACTGGGGGTATCCAAGAAGGTTCTTTGTGAAGTTTGACTTCTTAGACGCCCTTTGCTTTTGGATTGGTAGAAAAGCCTTAATTAGGATACAGAAAGACACAAATCATTCCCACTCCCTGCCCCCCACTCCCATTCCATTCTGTAATTCCCTTGTTAGTTCAGTTCTATAGTAAAGCCTTGTGTGTGATATGGTGGAGAAAAGAGGGTCAAAGCTGTGAAGAGGTATGTCTTTGTCCTTATTCAGCCTTTTGGTAGAGTGTGTGCACAGGCTGGAAGCATTCTGGGAATTGACCAGCCATGTGGCTGGAGGTCGCCTGGTAAGAGACAGTATGGACCCATGACCTAGTAACACTGGGAAGAGTCACATGAATCTTCTTCCTGTGCTTGCTTTCGCAGTGTTATAGGAAGGTACATCAAAGGTGGGAGGCCAACATTGGGTTACCTACCTTACTTGAGGAGCAGCTTAATTCTACAACAAGGCTGTCTGGACTGTGAAAACCAGGGCTCATTTATCTTGAAAAAAAAAAAAAAATCAATATCTGCCTCATTTGTTCATTTTATTTACTTGTGCTTTTAAAATACTGAAGGAACAACTAATGTGAAGGCACTGTCTGTGATTCAAAACAGCAAATTAAAATGCTCTTTCTTTTTCATAAAGATTTTATTTATTTGAGAGAGAGAGAGATCAAGAGAACGAGTGGGAGGAGGGGCAGGGAGAGAAGCAGACTCTGAGCAGGAAGTCTAATGCGGGACTCCCTCCCAGGACCCTGGGATCATGACCTGAGTCGAAGGCAGATGCTTACCTGACTGAGCTATCCAGGCACCCAAAACACATGCTCTTGATGGCTCTAGGAAAATTGTGATGGAGGCATCAGTATAGTTTTGGGGAATTTTTCAGTGGTTCAAGAAAAGAAGTCACTCAATGAGATAGCAAAACCAAAAGTCCTGGGGTGACATTAACAAAGTTAAGGAGCATCTGGGTGGCTCAGTCGGTTAAGTGTCTGCCTTCGGCTCAGGTCGTGATCCCAGGGTCCTGGGATGGAGTCCTGCATCAGCCTCCTTGCTCAGTGGGGAGTCTGCTTCTTCTGCCACTCCCCCTGCTCGTGTTCTCTCTCTCCCTCTCTCGCTCACAAAAATAAATAAAAATATCTTTTAAAAAAAGATTAGGCAACAAGGTATCCCCAGGAATTTCAAAATATGGGTGGGTGCAGGTCAACCACCAATAGCCACAAGAACTGTGTGCTGTTGGCTTCCATGTGAGAGAAAGTGGGGGGGACCAAAGGGGACATTGATGTGTGTGGTAGATCTGAGAGTGGGAGAATCCCCCTGTGGCTGGCAGAAGTTCCCTGGGAGGTGAAGTGAATGAGACCGGAAGCAGTGGGTGAAGCTGGGAGAGTTTCCCCGTTCCCACTTCCGGCAAGTGCCAGGGGACGGGGTAAGGCCTGGAGCCCAGCTCCCATGAATTCTCAGGGCTGAGCAAGCAGGACTTCCTTCCAGAACCAGGCCTACACTAGGGAGGCACCTGTGGAGGGGAGTGAGGTTAGCAGAAGAAGGGTAAGGGAGAGAAGAAAGGACACAGACACAAGCTGGGGAGGGTATAGGGCGAGGACATCTCAGGAAGCAAGTGACCTTATGTCATAACATAACATGGGGACAACAGAAGAGGGAGCTCTGTGAAGTGGGACAAACTGCTGGTACCAAAGCTCCTCACAGTTCAGGAAAATGAAGTTCATGTGAAAATGAGCAGCAGGACAACAGCGAGGGCAAATTCCATACGCAGTTATGAAAGGATAAAATAGAATAAGGACCAGAATAACCTTATGGATGAGGAAAGCATGCCAGAAAGACTTTCTGCATTATGTTATTTAACCTCCTCATACCAAAGGTGAGAAAATCGGGACCTGGAAATGACCACATTTTCAGAAAATTAAATAGTGACAGGGCTGGGATGTCTGGGCTCTAAACATGTAGACCTTATAGATTTTAAATCTGATCTTTTTAAATATCATAGATGTGTCTGAACCCTTTAAAGTTTTTTCCCTTGTTATCCCTGTGATATGTGAAGTGTGAAGCTCAGACTGGCATAAAAATTCTCCTTTGAAGTGTTACTTGGCACCAATAATTAGTCAAGGAAATTTAAATACAATTTGTGACTTTTCAGGTTGCTTTATCTGTTGGAACTGGAAAAAAAGAGTACATTTTAAAGCAAGGAATCTTTTATGAAGGGAACTCATAATCTTGTAGAGACATTTAATGGCCATGCATAGCTGAGCATATTGATATTTAATCTTGATCCTCTTAAAGGTAGGTAGATTTAAGAAGTTAAATGGGGTGGAAAGAAAAGAGGTCAAGATAAATGGAAGAGTATACATTCTGAGAATTTTGTGTGAGTGCGTGTGTGTGAGAGAGTAAGAGGAAAGTGAAGAGAGAAGGAGAGGGAAGGGAGGGGTGAGGATAAGAGAGAAGAGGAGAGGAGGCAGAAGACAATAATGAAAATAAGAAGTTAATAATGAGCTGTGATTTCCCCCAAAAAGCTAGCCTGAGGCAAATGCCCTCTTCTGTGGATTTGTTAATGTTGAAAAGCACGTGTGTTCCCTCATAGCTCAGTCTCCTAATTGCTTCCTTATGGCGCTGACTTGGTAAGATTGAAAGTGTCCCCCTCATGTCACCATCACTCTTGTGGTCTCTACTCTGGTAGTTATCTTCACAAGATGGGATAGGGTCATACCTGGGCAGGCATTCTTAAGGTTCAGACAATCTTCATTTCCAACTGGACTCTGTGGGGACAGATGGGTGGCCGTGTGTGGAAGCTATGAGAGGGTCAATTCAAGATGGAGTATGCTTCCACTTGGTCCCTTACTATACTACAGAACATTATTTCCCTCAAGAATTCAAGTTTCTTTATTTCTCTGTTCCCTGTTGTTGATGTTCTACCCACTCCTCCTCTCTCTTTTATCCATCTTTGATGTTTTTGTAGTCTCTGTGAGTGGAAAGCTAATTGTGGACTCTTCCTGTCTCTCATGTTATTCCCAACCATTGTTTGTGTTTTTCCCAATGGATGACTCACATCTGTTTAGTTACAGAGAGGAAAGAATTGCTCAGGGTATAATTGAAAGAATTTGGTGGGTTTAGAATGGAATAGAAGCAGATTAATATTTAGAAACCCTACTCCACTGCCCAACATCATGCAGACAGGTTCTTTGGCCATCACTTCTTTACAAGAAGGTGCCATACATGATGCTTGATAATCATCTCTCTGAAGAAAGTGACTGTGTCACCTTGAGAGAACTGAACATGGACCTAGGAAAGTGAAGGAAGCCAAAATATATATAACAAGGAGGCACATTTGGGAGAATTCCCAATATATGTACAATAAGTTTGCTATGTGTGCACAAGAGATCCAGATTTACGGTGTTGAAAGAACCCACATCTTAACCTCTGAGGCTAACCTGTTTGGGTTACTACAGAGTTTGCAAATCGAAGTCATTGGTACACTCTGGCTGTTGGCCAACTTACAGTCTGAAGTCCAGACCGCCCAGTGACTGAGTACAGAAAACTGTTAGTGCTTTGGAAGTGTTTCAAGTCTTTCAGGCCATTAGGGGACCATTTGGTATTCTAAGAAAGATAATTCACTAAAACAAATTGTAATAGAATGACATAACGAATGCAAACTCTCCAAGCCAGTTATTTCTTATTCGTTAGCAGGCTAAGGGCACCCCAGTTGGCATTCATCTCTTCCCACCAATGCTTACATTGCCCTTTGAGTGTTACTCTGTTATAACACTGGGACCAGTCTGCCTTGTGTTAAAGTTGTTTGTTACTAAACTAAAATAAGGCTGTGTCATATGAAGCAGGCTGAGTCGGAGGACTGGGTGGGTCCAGGATGCATGGAGGAGCCACTGGGACAAGAAAGGGCTCCCTGGTCTAGGCAGGAAGAGCAATAGAGAGAAGTTTGATGGTAACTGATAATTAATATTTCAGCTTCTTTTACTCACATCTGACAGAGTTTGGCATCATGGGTGCATTAGTAAGCAAATAGCTAAGGCAAGCAATAGCTAACACAGGCTCCACTGTAGGCGGGCAGTGAAATGGAAGATATCACTGTGATCATCTTTGGAATATATAATCTGTGCCTGAGAGCCATATGGTTGGAGCTCTGGAAGCAGGTGACTTTATATTCCCGGGTCAAGCATGGGCATTAAAATTATTGCAGAGGCAGGAGTCCTGGTGTAATAATCTAAAAGTCCTTAGGGACACCTGGTACACATTTCAGAGGTTCTCTGGCCTTACTGGGAGCATGGCCAGGGAGAAGAGTGTCCCTGGAAACCACAGGTCTCTATTGCCCTTCTGACTTGGGAAATATTTCTCCCTTCCCTCAGGAGGAGCCAGCACAGTTGCTTCCATGAGTTGAGACTTGGGGAATGAACACCAGGAAAAAGTTTATTCTTGGGAAGCTTCTCTTCCTACCCTGCAACGTCGAGACCTGAGAACACTAGGGTCTGGTCTCATGAGATGGAGAAGTTGGAGTAAATAGGAAAGAGCATGGTCTAGTCCAAGATCTTCAGAGGGAAATGGGTTTTGAAGAACAAGGTGGCATCTGTAATTGGGAGATGCCCCAGTTGGTTCAAATTTTATTCCAGATCAAGGGGGAAGATTAAGTTACTGGACTGAAGTAGTCTTTGAAAATTTATGAAAAATATAGGAGTGCCACATGTGTTTTACCCTCCATATGACAAGGTACCAAAAAGAGGAATAGCTTCTCCCTCCTGCCCAGAGCACCGTGGCCTCCTAGTATAATGTCCCAGCATCTTCACCTCACTTGACCATCTCAAAGACTTGGGAGGAGAAGAAAGCAGCAGTTGGCCATCTGCTTCCTATCTCCTATCAGATGATGGAATCTACTTCCTCTCTCCTTGAATCCTGGCTGGCCGTACGTCTCTTTTCAGAATAAGAGCATGTGGCAGAAGCGATGCTGACTGACATCCAGAGTTAGGCCAGTATAGGATATGTGGCTTCTACCTGGCTTTCTTGGGACACTCACTCTGTGGGAAGCCAAATGTAGAAAGTTTGGTTACCCTGACGTTTTCATACTGGGGAAGGCACACCGTAGATGTTCTGGTCAACAACCACACTGAGGTCCCTGCCAACAGCCAAACCCAGCTGCCAGCCATGTGCTGTAGCATCTTAGACTTCCAGCCCAGAGGAGTCTTCCCGCGCCCAAAGCCCAAGTCAACCCATTACAGAACGGAACAAGAATGGTCCAGCACAACCCTTCCCAAATTCACGAACCATAGAATCATGAGCAAAAGAAAATGGTTGTCTAAAACCACTAAGTTTTGGGGTAATTTGTTACACAGCAATACTTATGGCAAGGAGTCCCCAAACTGCTAGCTCTCTTCAATGCCCTAGGGCTTCCACATGGTCCTGGGAAGGGCAGGAACCTCATCACAGCTCAGGGACGTTTCGCACCTTCCTTCTCACATAGGGGTCTATAGTCAGATTGGTAAGATTTTGCTTTCGGTATAATAATATGACTTTTCTGTGTACACGAACTCATAGATGCTATATTCATCTGCTCGACTGTCTCTTCCTTTAGAATGAGTTCTTCCCTTGCATGTCTTTATCTTTTCTTTAAATAGGCTGCTGGGATGCCTGACCCAGAACCTCATCAGAAGTGACAGGCATGTCTGAAATCTGTGTTCAATGCCACTGAGACTCAAGTGGGAATTCAGCTGCCATCTCCACTCCAGGGTTCCTACAAGATCACTGTCACAGTTTGTCCAGCTTGAGACACTGCCAGAACCTGAGTGCCCTTTGGGTCACTGACCAGGACACACCCCTTGTTCACTGCTGCCTACCCTGCCCATGGCACGATGACAAACCCTTAATAGCTGCACAGTAAATACTAGTGGAATGCATCAACTAATTTTGAGGAAGAGGGCAGAAAACATGGAATAAAGGAATTTAGGCTGAATATGAGATTAAGAAGTGAGGGGAGGAGAGTTGACAAATGCTCTCTTTTTTTACTAGCGATTGCTCTAGCACAAGAAAAGCTTTTAATCTCTGTGCCTCGATCTAGAGGAGCCCCAGCCTTCGTCTAGAAGGGAACAATGAATGCAGCCTCCAGTATTATCATCAGTTGAGTGATCCAGATGTAACTTCAGATTTCAATTTTGATTTCAATTTCTTCCTCTGTAAAGATGATTGTTTTACTGGTCCTTTCAACTGAATGATCACATTTTCCTTTAGGAGTTGCTTTACGACTTTTTATTTATTATCACACTTAATTAAAAAATAACACTTCAGGCTTCTGAAGTGTTCTGATTCCTGCTTGCTTGAAGTTTAAAGGAAATATTTAATTTTTCTCTCTATGATGTTCCTGCTTAGCTAATAATTCTGGGCCAGCCATATTCTGCATTCGGATCAGATTCCTTTCAAAGAGTATTGATTCAAGGTCTGAAGTTATCTAGAAAAATGAGTATTTAAACTAAATGGAATGTTATCCACCCAATCGTCCAGAGCTTTCTAGGTAATTCTGTATAGACTTTCTACAGTCATGACTTTCGTCACTTCTGTTCTTTTTTTATTTAAATTTAATTATTTTGTGCGTGTGTATTCTAAAATTCATTGTTTATGTACCACACCCAGTGCTCCATGCAATATGTTCTCTTCTTAATACCCACCACCAGGCTCACCCAACCTCCCACTGCCCTCCCCTCCAAATTCCGCGGTTTGTTTCCCAGAGTCCACAGTCTCTCATGGTTTGTCTCCCCCTCCGATTTCCCTCAACTCACTTCTGTTCTTGTCAAAAATAATTGAGTTTTAATTCCTACTACTACCTCTTTATTTTCAATTTAAAAGTAAATTAGGTAAGTCAAAGGTAGGTTTAAGTTCATCTCTAGAGGTATGCACTCTGTATGGGAAACATTTGCCTTGGAATATATACATTCTTGATATTTTTGGTAGATTCTGCCAAGAATGGGAATAATAATACCTCCTTCAAAGGATTGTGACATGTGTGTGTAGATAATTTCTTGATATTCTGTTGGCAGTGTGCCATATGAATCATATTTTTGTCCTTTGAGTTCCCTGCGTGTCCTGTCCTTGCTGGCCTTACTCTATGCATATATAGTCAGCATTCATAATTCTGCACTTAATTAAATACCTTTTTGTACAGTTTGTTAGATTTTAAATTGTTCATCTTGGTTTTACATTTATATTGTAAGGTTTTAAGACACAGAGGGTACTTATTCTGTATTCTCAGCATGCCTAGCACTGTGATGAACAATGTCAGGCCTCAAGAAAGACTTCCTGTTTTGTTCCGCCATCTTGTTTTCAAATCTGTGGTCTTGGAATCAAAAGATATTCCTCAGTTAACTGATGACTGACTTATTCTGACCCTTCTTTAGTTTGGAAAGCCTGGGAGAGGGCATGCCTTTTCTCAGAGCTCTCAGACACATGTTCCAGAGAGAACATTTTCCAGTGGGGCCACAGATATGCTTCACAAAACAAACAGAATTTTCATCAGGAGGGTGTTTATTAAATGAGCATGTCCCTGTATTTTGAAGAAAGCTGGGGGGACCTATGAGCTAATTCTCTTCATTAGTAATGGAACCTGTGATCCTTGCTGGGAGGATCCAGTCATCGCCTGCCAAGAAGTGCTGAAAGTCAGCTCCGGCGTAACAAGTTAGAAAAGCAATGTGTGAACATTGCAGCCAGATGCTGAGACTTCTGAGGAGAACATGTGTGGGGAATTTAAGCACATCCTGGAATAACCAGTTTTATAAGATGGACCTTCTACTCGCTGTCTGATGGCAGGGACTGCCTGGGGGGCACAGTCTTGGGGACATGGTGGCAAAGGAAGGCACTGCCATCAGTGTCTTTACATTACCTCTTCTTGTGGGCTCTCCCTTTTGGGAATCTGAGAGCTGGAAGCAGTCCCAACTTCCTACCTGTGTGACTCTGGGGACTTTCTTTAATCTTGGTACATCTTAGTTTTCTCATGGATCAAGTTGGGTTGACAATACCAACCTCACAGAATTGTTGGAACAATGAATCAGAATCATGTGCATAAAAGCTTTCTGGTGGTTCTTGGCAATACAGGACAGTATGAGAATTCTTAGGTCAGTTTGAGACCTGATCCCTTGGCACAACTGAGTTTTCTATGCAGTGCCTCCAGATGGAAAGGAACCTGGGTAGAAACTGTAAAAGCCACCAGTGTAGATGCTGTGCAGAGCTGGCTGTTGTGAACAAAGAGGAGCCTAGGAAGCAGAGTCCTGCTGAGCCCAAAGAAAACGAGTTGTTGCTCTGGGGAGCAGAGAGATTTTCTCCCCTTGTTGCAGAAAGTGGCTCTCTAGACCTCCCCAAGTAAACCATAAACCAAAGAAGCTTCAGAACAAGGGAGGCTGTTCAACTCCTGTTCTCCCTACTTTTCTTTGGGGAGATGGCTGCTGCCCCATGGGAAGAATTGAAAAAAGGTTTTATTTGTAAAGGCAAATATGCTCAGAGATCACGCTTTTATTTCCATTTCTCATTCCAGACTGCTACCAGGACACGTCCATGGAAATAAATAGTGGGGATTAAAAGATGGGAGTGCTTAGCCATTGAAGCATTTGGCTGGTTCCACTCAGCCTCCGTGGAACCACAGATAGGACTCCTCCTAGGGAAACTCCCTCTCTTCTTCACCACAAGGCAGTTTAACAGGACAAGGTGGCATCATCCTTTTTGTTGGGTTTCAAATAGAAGCTCTCTGTTCCCCTCATCATTGTGATTACAGAGTACCTGTGCGTGTAGCGGGCTGGGCACACTTTCTGGGCACAATAGTGTAGGTTTGCATATGGGGAGACTAAACCAAAGAGGGTCAGGCAGTTTCTATGGGTTTCTGCAGGACACTGGGGGAAAGGAAAACAGAGCCTTTCTGTCTATGCAGACTCCCTGTCTCTGGTGTGTATCCCCTGTGGAGTTCCCGGCAGGGTGAAACCACTAAGATGTTAGCTTCTTTTGAAAATGAGGAGGATGCCATTAAAGCAGATGACTTCAGAATAAGCAGATGTGGGGAGAGAAATGGGACCCGTGCAGGCTGTGGGTCATTCTGTACGCCCTGGATGGTCTCTCAAGGCATTCTAGAAAACGTTTTATTATGCTCCATGAAAGCATCATCCATCATTGATTGCTGCATCCTCTGGGGTGGGGAAAACACCCCTGTCTTGGCTGACATTATTCTGTTTTCAGCCTTTGTTCAAGTACAAAGAGCATTGGCTGTCTCTTGGCTCTCCTATCTCCTTATTAACTCTAAAGTCTGTGAGGCTCCTTATGCTTCCCTGCCCTAGTTTTTCGGGGATCTGTGAGAGGCGTTGACTGGGGGAGTGATCACCTCAGAAAGCATTGATGAAAGAAGCCAAAGCTCCCCAGGACGAGGGAGGAGGAACCTGGAGCTTCCATGACGGAGACAGAAATGGTAGAGCACCTTGCTTCTTCTGACCAGCCCAAGCTGCTCTAAAACATAGGCAGCGACCTATCGATTGCTGAGATATATTTTAAAAAGCATCTAGAATTAGGCATTTAGTTCCCGCTTAATGCAGAATGTCACATCAGGGCCACTGATTCTCTAATCGACCAGTTGATTCATTATTTGACCCGCCTGGCTCGATGTGGACTTAGGCCAATTGGAGAAATAACGTGGAAGGAAAAGTTGAGAAAGTGGAGTCAGAAATTTATTATCTTCCCAAAGAAATGCATTGTTTATTCATTTGTTTCCCAATAATTACTTGTTTATTAAGGTGGCCACTTAAAGAGAGAGCCAATAGCAGAGATTGTCGATAGTACAGAGGGGTTATGTGTTTCCTGTAAGTAGATGGTGATGTGCTCAGATACTAAAGCTCGTAGATCATAAAGAAGCACAGCGAATGTGCCTAGGCTATTAAACTAAATATGGCTACTGTCCGTTATGAAAGGGAACTTCACTAGTCTGTGAGATTTCAGTGAAAGCTGCTCGGGGAAGACAAGTTACTGGATGGGATAAGGTTTCTCTTTGGAGCAGTGCTTTTGGGAAGTAGCATGCTACCTTGTAAAGAGTACAGGCTTTTAGGTCAGTTAGTCATGGCTTCAAACGTGAGCTTACCATGTATGAACTACTTCAATAACTGTGTAACCTTGGGCTTCTTTTTTAGTATCTTTGGTCATCCTTATCTTATAGGTAAAAAGGTATCATGGGTAAGAATGTGACTTTGCAGCTTTGGTTCTGGGTAGGAATCTCAGCTCGGCCACTTTAAAGCTATAGGACCTTGAGCAAGTTATTTAACTTCTCTGTGCTTCTATTTCCCCCTCTGCCCAGTGTGTAGCAGAACTGGTTGATACCCAGACCCACGTTGTCCTGGCCCACCTGAATTTAACTACAGCTGGGCTTCTCACACTGACAGCTTCCCATCTCATGCACCTGATCTTCTCGAGAAGGCTGAGTGCTTTCTCTTGGCAGTGGGAAGCTTGCTCCATTGCAGAGGCAAGGTGTGTTCTTGCTGGAATTCATGCCGTGGGGCCATCTTTCAAGCAATGGGCAAGAGAGTCCTGGATAAATATGGCAGCTTTCCCAAGAGCTCTTAACCAGGTTCTTCTGAAGGTGACCAGCAGGATTGAGCCCACGTATTGGGCTCAATTGACGTATTGAGGATTGACGTATTCTTTACTGAGCAGTCTCCCATTCATGTTTCCCATTCACCATGCCCTCATTCATTTGTTTCTTTACTTGTTCACCTCCCTAAATCAGCTCCCTGCACCCAAGCCCTTGTCTTAGGGGCTGATTTGGGGAGAACCCAAATGAAGCCATAGTAGTATCTACTGTAAAGTGAAGACACTTAGAGGAGTGCCTAGCCCAGGGTAAATGCTTAGTACATGTTAACAATTTGATCAGCTCTACTTTGAAGATTTGGAGAATTAAATCAAGGTATAGGACTTACTACAATGCATTCACCACTTTTGCCTTGTCTCTCCCCGCAAGGCAACCACTGATCTGTTTTGTGTCACTAGACATTCCTTTACATTTCCTAAAGTTTTGCATAAAAAGACATCAAGTGACATGTGCCCATTTTACATCGGGTTTCTTTCACTTAGCATAATTACTTGAAATTCATCCATGTTGTGGTTTGTTGCTTTTTATCGTGGAGTGCTATTCCATTGGATGACCCTGTCACAGCTTACCCATCTACCTGCTGGTGAACATTTAGGTTGTTTCCGATTTGGGGCTATTATAAGAACGTTGCTATGATCATTTCTGAGTCTTTGTGTGGACATATTTCCCCCTTTTACTGTGGGGGAATATCTAGCAGTAGAATGGCTGGGTTATAAGACATTTTGTGTTTAACATTTGTAAGAAACTGCCAGACTATTTTTTACAAGTGAGTGTTTTTGAGATTTCCAGTTCCTCCATTATCCTAGTCAACATTTGGTATGTTCAGTTTTTCCAGTGTTAGCCATTCCAATCGATGATAGTGGAGTCCCATTATGGTTTTAGTGTGCATTTTCCTAATTACTAATGATGCTGGGCATATTTAAAGGTGATTATTTACCATCCATATGATCTCTCTGAAGTGCCTGTTCAAAAACATTTTTCACTTCTAATTGATATATTTGTTTCCTTATTATTGAGTTTTGAATATTCGTTATGTGTTTTACACACAAATTCTTTAGAAGATAAGTAATTTACAGATAATTCCTTCTGGTTTCTAGCTTGTGTTTTTATTATATAATAGGGTATCTTTTGAAGAGCAGAAGTTTAAATTTTGATAGAATTAGATTCATCATTTTGTTTTCTTTCATAGATCATGCATTTGGTGTCATATCGAAGAAATTTTTTTCTAAGACAAAATTACAAAGGTTTTTTTCTAGTTTTTTCATAGAAATTTTAGATTTTTAGATTTTATCTTTAAGACTGTGGACCATTTGAGTTAGTTTTGTTTATGATGAGAGTTTGTCTGGAAGTTCTTTTTTTTTCTTTTGAATATGGATATCCAGTTTTTCAAGAGCCATTTTTCTTCACTGAATTGACTTTGCAACTTTGATGAAAAAAATTTGTGCATATATGTGTCAGTTTATTTCTGGTCCTTTTATTTTATTCCAATCCCACACTATCCTGATTATTGAAGGTTAATAACAAGTCTTGAAATCAGGTAGTGTGAGTACTCCAAATTTGTTCTTCTTTTTCAAAGTTGTTTTGACTATTGTAGGCCCTTTGTACCATATGAATTTTATGAATCAACCTGTCAGTTTTTACAAAAATGTGAGCTGGATTTGACTAGATTGTGTTGAATCTATAGGTCAATTTAACAACTTAACTATTGAGATTTCTGGGCTATAAATACTAGATCTCTCTCTATTTGGATATTCTTAACTTCTCTCAGCCATATTTTGTAGGCTTGTGTATAGATCTTTCCATATCCTCACCAATGCTTCTTATCTCCTGTCTTTTTGATAGTAGACATCCTAACAGGCTTGAGGTAGTATCTCACTGTGGTTTTGATTTGCATTTCCCTTCTGACTCATGGTGTAGAGCATCTTTCCATGTACCTGTTGACAATCTATACACTTTTCGGAAAAATGTCTATTTATGTTTTTTAATTGATTTTTTTCTTTTTGCTATTGAGTTGTGTGAGTTCTTTATGTATTTTGGATATTAACCCCTTATCAGATAGAAAGGTGATTTGTGAATATTTTCTCCCATTCAGTAGGTTGCCTGTTCTTTTTTTTTTTTCTTTGTTGTATGGAACATTTTTAGTTTGAGGTAGTCCCATTTGCTCATTTTTGCTTTTGTTGCTTTTACTTTTGGGTATCAAATTCAAAAAAATCTTCTCCAAGAACTATGTCAATTTCCTTACCACCAGTGTTGTCTTCTAAGTTTTATGGCTTCAGGTCTCAAGCCTTAAGCTATCAATTTTTGGGTATGGTGTAAGATAGTGGTCCTTATATACATGGATTAATTTCTGGGCTTTTAATTTGGTTCCATTAATCTATATGTTTTTAAAAATGAAATTGTAAAAAAAAATTCCATTTGTATGTCTTCATTGGAGAAGTGTCTGTTCATATCTTCTTTCCATTTTTTGATATGATTATCTGTTTTGTGTGTGTTGAGTTTGAGGAGTTCTTTATAGATCCTGGATATCAACCTTTTGTCTGTACTGTCATTTGCAAATATCTTCTCCCATTCTGTGGGTTCCCTCTTTGTTTTGTTGACTGTTTCCTTTGCTTGCAGAAGCTTTTGATCTTGATGAAGTCCCAAAAGTTCATTTTCGCTTTTGTTTCCTTTGCCTTTGGAGACATATCTTGAAAGAAGTTGCTGTGGCTGATATCGAAGAGGTTACTACCTATGTTCTCCTCTACGATTCTGATGGATTCCTGTCTCACATTGAGGTGTTTTATCCATTTCGAGTTTATCTTTGTGTATGGTGTAAGAGAATGGTCGAGTTTCATTCTTCTACATATAGCTATCCAGTTTTTCCAGCACCATACAAATGGCTATCAGACATATGAAAAAATGTTCATCATCACTAGCCATCAGGGAGATTCAAATTAAAACCACATTGAGATATCACCTTACACCAGTTAGAATGGCCAAAATTAGCAAGACAGGAAACAACATGTGTTGGAGAGGATGTGGAGAAAGTGGAACCCTCTTAACACTGTTGGTGGGAATGCAAGTTGGTGCAGCCACTTTGGAGAACAGTGTGGAGATTCCTCAAGAAATTAAAAATAGAGCTTCCCTATGACCCTGCAATTGCACTACTGGGTATTTACCCCAAAGATACAGATGTAGTGAAAAGAAGGGCCATCTGTACCCCAATGTTTATAGCAGCAATAGCCATGGTCGCCAAACTGTGGAAAGAACCAAGATGCCCTTCAACGGACGAATGGATAAGGAAGATGTGGTCCATATACACTATGGAGTATTATGCCTCCATCAGAAAGGATGAATACCCAACTTTTGTAGCAATATGGACGGAACGGGAAGAGATTATGCTGAGTGAAATAAGTCAAGCAGAGAGAGTCAATTATCATATGGTTTCACTTATTTTTGGAGCATAACAAATAACATGGAGGACATGGGGAGATGGAGGGGAGAAGGGAGTTGAGGGAAATTGGAAGGGGAGATGAACCATGAGAGACTATGGACTCTGAAAAACAACCTGAGGGTTTTGAAGGGGCGGGGGGGTGGGAGGTTGGGGGTATCAGGTTGTGGGTAATAGGGAGGGCACATATTGCATGGAGCACTGGGTGTGGTGCAAAAACAATGAATACTGTTACGCTGAAAAGAAATTTAAAAAGTTTCATGAATAAAACTACCACAAACATTCACACACACAAAAAAAAATTTCTGTGGCTATTCAGGGTCTTATGGTTTTATGCAAATTTTAGAATTGTTTTAGAATTGTTTGTTTTATTTCTGTAAAAAATACCATTGGCATTTTTTAAATTTTATTTTTTTTTAATTTTTAATTTATTTCTTATTTTTTTTAAACATATAATGTATTTTTATCCCCAGGGGTACAGGTCTGTGAATCGCCAGGTTTACACACTTCACAGCACTCACCATAGCACATACCCTCCCCAATGTTCATTGGCATTTTTGATAGAGATTGCACTGAATCTGTATATTGCTTTGGGTAATATGGACATTTTAACAATACTAATTATTCTAATCAATGAGCACAAAAAATCTATTTATTTGTGTCTTCTTCAATTTCTTTCATTAATGTCTTGCAGTTTTTAATATGTAGCTCTTTTGCCTCCTCAGTTAGAGTTATTCCTAGGTATTCTTTTTGATGCTATTATAAATGATAGTGTTTTTCATAGTTCCTCTTTCTGTAGTTCATTATTAGTGTATAAAGACACAGCAGATTTCTGTGTATTTATTTTGTGCCTGTGACTTTATTGAATTCTTTTATTAGTTCTAACAGTTTTTTGATGGTCATTAGGGTTTTCTATGTATAATACTATGTCATCTGCAAATAGTGACAGCTTTTCCTCTTTCTTTGCAATTTGGATGCCTTTTATTTCTTTTTCTTACTTAATTGTTGTGGCTATTACAATGCTGTGTTAAAAAAAAGTGGTGAGAGTGGGCATCTTTGTCTTCTTCCTATCTTAGTGGAAAAGTTTTCAGCTATTCACTGTTGAGTATGATGTTAGCTATGGGCTTCTCATATATGGCCTTTATTATGTTGAGGTACATTCCTTCTGTATCTGCTTTGCTGGGAGTTTTTTTCATAAATGGACATTAAATTTTCTGAAATGATTTGTCTGCATCCATTTAAAAGATTGTATGATTTTTACCCTTCATTAATATGGTGTATCACCTTGACTGATTTGCATATGTTGAATCATCCTTGCATCATTGAATAAATCCCACTTTATCACAGTATATGGCCTATTAATACATTGTTGAATTCAGTTTGCTAGTATTTTGTTGAGGATATTTGCATCTATGTTCATAAAGAATATTGGCCTGTAATTTTCTTTTCTTGTGGCATCATTATCTGGTTTTCGTATCAGGGTAATGCTGACCTCCATAAAGTGAATTTGGAAGAGTTCTCTCCTCTTCTATTTTTGTAATAGTTTGAGAATTGATATTAATCTTCTTCAAAGGTTTGGTAGAACTCACTAGTGAAATTGTCTTGTCTTGAACTTTTTTTGTTGGGAAGTTTTGATGACCAACTCAGTCTTACTTATTATTGATTTGTTCATTTTTTTTCTGTTTCATTATAATTCATTCTTGGCATTTTATGTTTCTAAGAATTTATGCATTTTTCTAGTTTATCAAATTTGTTGTCATATTATTGTTCATTGTAGTTTCTTATGATCCTTTGTATTTCCATGGCATCAATTATAATGTTCCTGTTTTCACTTATGATCAATTTTTCGTCTTCTCTCTTTTTTTCTTAGTCTAGCTAAGGGCCTGTCAATTTGGCTTATCTTTTCAATAACCCAGCACTTAGTTTCATTAATATTTATTCATTTATTAATCTTTGTTGTCTTTCAATTCTCCATTTCATTTATTTCTGCTTTGATCTTTGTTATTTCCTAGCTTCTTCTAACTTTGGGCTTAGTTTGTTCTTTTTCCAGTTCCTTGAGATGTAGCTTGTTTATTTGTAATCTTTCTTCTTTCTTGATTTTGGCATTTATAACTATACTTCCCTTTTAGAACTGCTTTCACTGCATGCTTAAGTTTTGGTACATTATATTTCAATTTTTTTCAAAGTATTTGATTGCTTCTTTGACCTGTTGGTATTAATTTCCACATATTTGTATGTGTTCCAATTTTCCTTCTGTTATTAATTTCTAGTTTCATACCATTGTAGTCAGAGAAGATACTTGATATGACTTCAATCTTAAATTTGCCAAGGTTTTTTATTTGACCTATCATATGATCGATCCTGGAGAATGTTCCATGTGCACTCGAGAAGATTGTACCTTGAGCTGCTGTTGGATGGAATGTTCTGCATACGTCTGTTGGCTCCATTTGGTCCAAAGTAGAGTTCAAATCCAAATTTCCCAATTTATTTTATGCCTGGATGATCTATCCATTGTTGAAAGTGGGGTATTGAAGTCCCTGACTGTTGTGTTATTTTCTATTTCTCTCTTTAGATTTATTAGTATTTGCTTAATATATTTAGGTGCTCCAATGTTGGGAGCATATATAATTATGGTTGTTCTATCCTCTTGATGAGTGATCCCTTTTTCATTGCATAATGACCTACTTTTTGTCTTTTGTTAAAATTTTTTACTTTAAGTCTATTTTGTCTGATATAAGTATAGTTCTGCCTGATCTCTTTTGGTTTCCACTTGCATGAACTATCTTTTGCCATCCCTTCACTTTGAGCCTATGTATTTCCTTAAAACTGAAATGAGTCTCCTATAGGCATCATATAGTTGGGTTCTGTTATTTATTTATTTATAATTTTAAAATGTATTTTTATTTGTGTTTCTTTTTTTTTTATATATTTTATTTATTTGTCAGAGAGAAGGAGAGAGAGAGAGAGCACACAGGCAGGCAGAAAGGCAGGCAGAGGTGGAGAGAGAAGCAGTCTCCCTGCCGAGCAAGGAGGTCATGCGGGACTCGATCCCAGGACCCTGGGATCATGACCCGAGCTGAAGACAGCGGCTTAACCCACTGAGCCACACAGGCGTCCCATGTGTTTCTTTTTTTTTTTTAAGTTTTTAAAATTTTTTCGTTATGTTCAGTTAGCCAACATATAGTACATCATAAGTTTTTGTTGTAGTGTTCAACGATTCGTTAGTTACATATACCCACACATGCTGTCCTTAACACCCATCATCCAGTCACCCCTTCCCCCCACCCCCTCCCTTTTGTAACCCTCAGTTTGTTTCCCAGAATCCAGAATCTCTAATGGTTTTTCTCCCTCTCCTATTTCTTCCTGTTCTGTTTTTTAATCCATTCAGCTAATCTGTGCCTTTTGACTGGAAAATTTAAATCCATTTACATTTAGAGTAATTATTGATTGGTGAGGATTTATTAATATCTTCTTGTTAATTGTTTTCTGGCTGTTTTATAGTTCCCTTGTTCTAAGAAGATATTTTGCATTCTTTTTTTCATACTATTCTTTGAAAGTTGGTAGGTACTTTACACTCAAAGTACACCTCAATTCAGACTAGCTACTCAACAGCCATGTGTAGTTGATGACTCTGTACTAAACATTGCAGGATTGTTCTTTAGTGCATGCTCCTGGAATACCTGGCCCCTCTGTGTCTGCTAAATGAGTTTCTTTTCTCCCCCCAGAGAAAGTTCAGTCTTCTCTCTCATTTATTCCTTAACTCACTTAATAGACCAGATCAAGAGTGTGTTCTCTGGTACCAGACCACTGGATTCCAATACCTTGGCCAATTATATTAGTTTCTCTGTGCTTTATCTGAAAAGTGTAGATGACAATGACATCCACGTAAATAAGTGAGTAAAGTGAAGTCCTGAGAACAACCCATGTAAATAAATGCTTGGTAAGTGCCAGCAGTTGTTGTCATGGTTGTTATTACTTACAAGACTGACAAGGAATGATAATGCCTGTGACCTTCACTTAATGAGCTTTGATCTAATTAAAGGAATATGACAGAGAAAAAAATGCGAGGAAGTTTGCACGTGACTTTTAGTCATTCCTTTCATCCAATATTGTGTCTGGAGCATGATGATTATTCAATATATATTCGAGGAATTAGTGGGTCCACTAAACAAAACATTTTCACCATGAAAAATAGGATTTCTTTGTCACTTGTCCCCTTTCCTTTCTGGGAAGAATAAACAAATTCAGACATCAGAAAGCATGCTTCACTTCAATTTTGTATTCTTGGCTAAGACATCTCTGCTTGGGTTTGCATATGTAATCAATACAGATCATATAATTCACAAGAGGGTTTATAATTGATGCATTTACTAATAGAAAGCATATCTCTAATAACTAATAGAGATTTCCTACTATTCCAAGAATAAATTTTTACACAATAAGAAGGGCCATGTCTAGTTCATTCTTGCAGGCCTGTTTGTTCTAAGGCTACATAATTGTCCACTAACTTACTTATTTCTGGTTTAAACACACTTCAGTGGCAGCAGCTTGCTTCTGACAGACCAAAAGGTCATGTTACGTAGGTAGCTAACTCGCGGGTGACTCTCCGAGGATAAATATGCAGAGTGTGTGTCCAGAGAGGGCTGATGAAGGACAAGTAGAACAGGTTTAAGCCAGTGGTAGAGAAAATACTTCATCAGTTCAGAGACACATCGGTCCATAGCTGTTTGCAAGCATATTGGGATGCTTGTTCGGCCTTAGGTGACACTCCTGCATCTGTTCCCTTTCCAGAAGAGCCCTTGCGAATCTGAGGAGGAGATCAGCAGCAAGGATTTTTCATAATCGTGAAGATATTCGTGAACTATTTTGAGGCCACCCCCGCTACCCTCCCTGGCTTGTTGTACAGACACGGTTTACTGGCTGTTGTCAGAGATGACTAACATTTGGTTCTAGTAGCCTTCACCCTGGTCATTTGTCTCATGTTCCTTTGAAGGAAGCTATTTAACATATGGAAACACTTCCCCCCCTTTTGACGCTTTGTAAGGTTATTGAGTTCAGTTATCATGAAAGCAGACAACTCCAACTATGCGGTAAAGAAACCCATCATACCTCATTAAGTATCTTGTGAGACGCTTATTAATTTTTTTTTAAAGATTTTATTTATTAATTTTGACAGAGCGAGATCACAAGTAGGTAGAAAGGCAGGCAGAGAGAGTGAGAGGGAAGCAGGCTCCCTTCAGTGCAGAGAGCCTGACGTGGGACTCGATCCCAGGACCCTGAGATCATGACCTGAGCCGAAGTCAGTGGCTTAAACCACTGAGCCACCCAGGCGCCCCACGCTTATTAATTTTTTAATGGTGGGGAATTTTTTTTCAGCATGAATACTTGCAAAAAACCCCCAAACATTGTGATGTCGGTGATTGTGAAAATACTATTTTTAAAGGAAAGAGTTTGTGTGGTAGATAATAGATTATAATTATTAAAGAGAAGAAAAGTTTTTTTCCTGTGTAGATGCTTCTAATTTATTACATTTAGGTTGATGTAATCAGCTTTTCAGACTGAGTTTATATCTTCACAATGGCTATTTTTAACTGTGATTATTTTGATGGTGGTTACTGAAGAATGTATATTGAGACCTCAATATTTGCAATGGGAAACCTACAAATGGCTGTAATACACATTGAAATTTATAGACACACACACACACACACGCGCGCACAGAGTTTCCCAGGGGAATGATTCCTATTGTATTCTATGTGAAAGACACCCCCTCAAGCCTCGAGAAAGTCATAAACGTGCAGCTGTACACCAGTGTGCTTGCATGTGCATACATACAGAGAGTTAGGACATAAAAGTGAACCCAGTGAACATGTTTGACCAAAACTGGAGTTGAAACAGAAGTACAGCTTTATCTCACCCCAACAAGTGGGGGCTCAGGGAAAACTGTCTCTGCCTATTCCCCCTTCAAAACTATTTTCCATATGAGTAACCTTCATCTGTGTGGTGCTGTTTAAAGTAATTTAATAAATATTTTCTCTTTGGGAAAGATACCTTTAAGATTCACTCCATTACTAAGGCAAAGAGGTGCTTCTGATGGTGGCAATCAAGGATTTAAGATACATTTATAGAAGATAACTTAGAAGAGGGTTTTTGAATTTGAAGTGATCTTAAGTATTCTTTTCACCTGGAGGTAACCAGTGCCCTGACTTCCATGTAATTTCTTTCTTGCTTTACTTTGATCTCTTATTTATGCTTGAAAAACATAGAGTAGTTTTGACTGATTTTGACCTTAATATGCATGGAATAATTCTGTATAATTTATTTCTTGCATATTATATCCTACATTATTTGTAAGATTCATCTATAATGTTGCATGTAGTTCTGATCTGTTTATTTCCATTTCTATGCATTATTCCAAAGCATGAATATATTATAATTTATTTATCCATTCTGCTATTGATGCATATTTTGTTTTTTTACTTTTTGGAAGAAGCCTGCTTCACTAAGTGGCAACTTGGATAAGACCCACCCAAATTGCGTTCAAGTGTGATGTAAGGGAGAAATAAGCCTTTGTTATCCTACACCACCGAGACTCTGGGTGCACTTGTTACTCTAGAATAGCCTTGTCCTCAATAATATGACTAGGAATAAAAAATCCTTTCACTAAGAAAATTCTAGTCCCTTGGCTTTGTTACAGATGTTCTCAAACATTCAAGGAAGTAAAAAGCTCAACTTAACTTAGTTTCATAGACCAGAAGCAGATAGTGAGCTCTTTGGTTTACTGTTGTAGTAAATCATGTAAGAAATCCCCAAGGACACTGACAGCCAGGGCCACAGAATCTATGAATATAGATTACCTTACAGGGCAAAAGAGACTTTGTAGATATGCTTTGGTTATGGTCCTTGAGCTGGCAGATTATTCTAGATAATCCAAGTTGGCCCAATCTAATCACATGACTTTTGAAAGCAAACCGTCTTTCCTGGCTGCCATCAGAGCAAATTGTGACTAAGAGGAAGGATGAGATTGACATACAAGAGAACTCTGTCTGTTGCAGCCTTTGAAGATGGAGGGTGAGGATTTCCCAGCAAACGATACAGAATCTTCTAGAAGCTGGAAACAACCGTCCATTTACAGCCAGCAAGGAAACAGGAATTGTGGTCCTATTATCTCAAGGAATTGCATTCTGCCAACAACCTGAATGAGTAGAAACCAGATTCTTCTCCACAGCCTTCAAAAAGGCATGCAGGCCCGCTGACATCTTGATTTGATTTTAGCCCAGTGAGAACTGCATGAGATTTCTGACCTCCAAAACTGTAAAATAATAAATTTGTGTGGTTTAAGCCACTAAGTCTGTGGTAATTTGTTGTGGCAGCAATAGAAAACCAGTACATTGTATAACCTTGATTCTAAACCTGGCAAGGTTATTATAAGAAAGAAAAATCTCAGGTCAAACTCATTTATGAATATAAATGCTATTCTAAACAAAATATTAGCAAACTAAACCTAACAATATATAAAAAGGAAAATACCAAGCATTTATAACAAGTTGTGCTTATACCAAGAGTTTCAGGTTGCCTGAAAATCAGTTAATATAATTCAACATATTGAAAGATTTCAGGGATATGCAGGTGGGTTCAATGAATACAAAACAGCATCTGATAAAATTCAACAAATATTTATAATTAACAAAGAGACCTGAAGGCAACGAAGAATGGGAGAAAACTTCCTAAGCTTGTTAAAAATTCTGTACAAAATCATACTTCAAACATACTAAGTTTCCTTTGTAACTGAGAACAAACTAAGGATGCTTGAGATTACCACTTACATTCAACACTGTGCTGGAATCCCCAGCCAAGCCGTAAACTTAAGTTTTAAGTATTAGAAGGGGGAAAAAATCATTTTTGTTTACAGATGATATGTTTGCTTATGTAGAAAATCCAAAAAACACACAAATAAACTATTAGAATTTGAAATAAAATTTAGCAAGTTCATTACATTAAAAAAGTAAAAACAAATGTATTTTTGTGTACCGGGAACAAACAAAAGCTTTATTGAGAGACATTAAAGATATACTATATTCATTGATTAGAAATCCCAATTAAAGATGTTAATTTTTCCCTAAAGTGATCTGTGGTTCAAGGCCATCTCAGTCAAAGTCCCAGTTGAAAATATTTTTGACGTGGGGCACTTGGTTAGTTCAGTCCATTGAACTTCTGACTTGGTTTTAGCTCAGGTCATGATCTCATGGGTCATGAGCTCATGGGTCATGAGGTCAAGTCCTACATTCTGCTCTATGCTCAGCGGGAAGTCTGCTTGAAAGATTCTCTCCTTTTGCCCCTCCCCCTGCTCTCTCTCTCAATCTCTCTCTAAAAATAAATAAATCTTAAAAATGTATCTGGGATGAAACTTGACAAACTGATTCTAAAATTCATATAGAAGTACAAAATGTCAGTAAGTGTAAATATGCTCTTGCAGAAAAAGTAAGAGGGCTTGCTCTACCTGAAGAAAGCCTTACTATTTATTATCAAACAATTACAAAAAAAAAGTATATAATTCACATAGGAATAGAAAAAAAATGGGCCACTGGAACAGAAGACAGAATCCAGAAACATACATACAGACAACTGATTGTGACAAGGGAGCATTTCAGAGCCATCCAGAGGCAATGGTGTTTTCAATTTCCAGAAGGAGAACTTGCAATTTTAGCTCTACCTCACTCCATATACTAAAAGCAATTTCAGGTGGGTCGTTGCCTGATATGTGAAAGTCAAAGTTCACAGCCAGCCTGGAGAACGTAACTCGGAAGAATATATTTACGCTCTCAAAATAGGAAAAGGATTTTAAAGACCCAAAAGACATTTGCCATCAAGGACTTGACATTTGATTGTTTACTCTTGAGCCCATTTTCTATCCTTCTGCTCTTCTCTGTGTGGTAGAGGGTGATCCCTGCACACGGATGCCCACTCTACTTCACCCGCTGGCTTCTGGCTAGGTTGAGCCAATAGAATTCACTGGAAGGCGCTTGGTGGGAGGAAAGAAGAGGGAAACTCCCCTTCCTCTTCAAGGAACACCGCTGGAAGGGACTTCATCACATCTGTGATTCCTACCCCAGCAATCCTTCCTTCCAGGGTCCCAAATACTGCCAGGCAGCCCATGCTGCATTCAGCTCCTACCAGTGGGGCTAGCCCCTCCACTCTGGCTAAATGGTTCTTGCCTTTGTCCCTCCAGCCCTTGGGGTGGTAGCCATTTCCTGTTGTAGCTCATCTCCAAAGGTTCAGCGTTTTCTGCTTGGCTTCCCAAAAATCTTAATACTTTAGTGACTAGTTCTCCACATAAGATTCTTTCTACTGGGGGCACCTGGGTGGCTCAGTGGGTTAAGCTTCTGCCTTTGGCTCAGGTCATGGTCTCAGGGTCCTGGGATTGAGTCCCACATTGGGCTCCCTGCTGAGCAGAGAGCATGCTTTCCACTCTCTCTCTGCCTGCCTCTGCCTACTTGTGATCTCTCTCTGTCTCTCTCTCTGTGTCAAATAAATAAAAAAAATCTTTTAAAAAATTCTCTCTACTGAATTAAGTGGGTTGGTTCTTTTTCTTCTTTTGGGTTTTGTTGTTGTTTTGTTTGAACTGCCCGTCATTCCTGATCCATCTCTGACCAATCCAGGAAAAGGTAAATAAATTCAAACTAAAGTTAAGAACTTCTGTCCACCAAAAAACCAAAGCAAACCAACAAAACAATCTGATGAATAAACCAGAAAAATATTAAATATCTTTAACCAGAGTATATCATGCAATCCAGAGAATAATTGTTTTAAAACTCAAAGAAATCAACAGAAAAATGTGCAGAGTTGGCATCTGCAATCAGTAAGTTCTTTTGTAACCTAATAAAATTTTATCCTTTCCAATAAAAAAGAAACAAACTCCTCTCCTCTCCTATCTTTTCCTCTGCTACAGATATTGGCTGGCAATCATTTTCTAGCTCAACATCTATCTTCTGGTTAATCCGCAGTGTACTTTTGCCATGTGTCCTATAATGCCGGCACTTGGTGAAGGTATTCCTGGGGGCAGGTCCCTCACGACCAAGCAGATAACCACTCTTCACAGTTTGCTATGTTTTCTTTCAATCTTTAAAATAATCTTTTTAATATAAATATATATATTTATAAATAATATATACATATGTTTATTTTTATTTTTTTTTCCCATTTTATTTATTTTTTTCAGCGTAACAGTATTCATTGTTTTTGCACAACACCCAGTGCTCCATGCAAAACGTGCCCTCCCTATTACCCACCACCTGTTCCCCCAACCTCCTACCCCTGACCCTTCAAAACCCTCAGGTTGTTTTTCAGAGTCCATAGTCTCTTATGGTTCGTATACATATGTTTATATCTGTATATGCGTGTGTGTGAGAGAGAGAGAATAAGTTATTTTAAATGAAAAGCAGGTTTTTCTAATTTGTCTTTTAAAAATCTTAAATCTTAAGTGGGCTGCCCAATATCCTATTAAATGTAATTTAGTCATTCTTCTACTCTTGATAATTAAGGCTTGTAAAACCTGTGACACCACAGTCACCATATTTGTGCATAAATCTTTGTCTAACAAATTCTCGGGGACACTTATATTGCTGGCCCAGGGACCACACGTGGAACACCTTGGCCCCAGCCGGTGTAGGAGTGGAAGTTTTTCCCCCTTTTTCCCCAGGGGGGCACTTTACCACCTCTTTGGGTTTCCCAAAGTTCATTGTAAGTGGACCCCGGTCACCTCATTTGCATCCTGCACCTTGAAGGAAATCTAGATACATGGACTGAGAAACTTTTACAATTTAAGGCCTAGTGCCACCTGATATTTTTAAAAGAGGGGGAAAAAAGGATGGAAAATTAAAGCAAAAAGCTGGTTTGTCTCACTTGGGGTGACCAAGACCCACAAGAAGCACTCTGGCAATAGCACCAGCTGTGGCCCCCGGAGAGAACCTGGGGGACACACCAGGGGGGCAGACATAATCCTCAGCCCTTGGCCCCTGACTCTTCCAAAAAGTCTCTTTTATAACAAAATCAGGACCTGAAGGCATTTCTCACAGCAAACCAACCTAGGTTTCTGTGCGGGTGGCTTTGGGTACCTGGCAGACCTCCCTCACTCAGAGACTGTGCCATGACAGTGGCTCTCCTGGGCTCATCAACTTCCCCCCACCTCCCGGGGCTCATCAAGCGATTTTGGGGGGTGCGGAATTCTTTCTGTAAATGTCCTTGAAACCTTACATGTCCATGACCTAGATCGCCATGCATCATCCCACATTTGAGAATCAGGATCCATCCATGCCTCTTGGTGCTCCATTGTTCGAGCACCCTTGTATACCTGGAACAGATGAGCAGGCTTTTTATCAGGGTGATATGTCATCAACACCTGTCGCTGGCCAGATTCTGCACTTCTAGTGACTTGAATCCTTCCAGAAGCCTGCAAAGTCTGTTTCCAACTCAGAGTTTTTTACTTCGTCCTTCTTGAGCCCACAGTGACAACTGGGAAGACATGAATACATGCCGCTTCATCGTCTCTCTTGCTTTCATTGCTCCAAAAACAAACAAAACCAAAAAAGAAACATCCCCCCCCTTTTGTCCTGTGCAAAAGTGCTTCGTTTTGACCTCTTGACATGAGACATGTGACATTTGTCCTCCCTCTTTAAGGGGCATCCCTATGTCTTTCAGGATGGATATGTAAACAGTTGGCCTTTGGACTTTCTACTCACATGCTGAGTATTATACAGCTCAGTGGGGGTGAAAAAGGCTGCCTTGAGGCTTGTAATATATTTTTTTATACTTTACTTTTAAGGGAATTAAAGGTTTCTGATTGCTGATTCATGTCCCTCCTTATTTTTAAAATTTTTAAATTTTTTTGTTTTTATTTAAATTCAATCAGCCAACATATAGTACATCATTAGTTTCAGATGTAGAGTTCAGTAATTCATCAGTTGCATGTAACACCCAGTGCTCATCACATCAGGTGCCCTCCTTAATGCCCACCACCCAGTTACCCCATCCCCCCACCTCTCCTCCAGCGATCCTCAGTTTGTCTTTTAGAGTTAAGAGTCTCTCATGGTTTGTCTCTCTCTCTGATTTCTTCCCATTCAGTTCATTTCTCTCATTAATTAAGTTGGTTTCTTGCTCAAAACCTTAACCAATGAGTTCTTAGACATTCAGGATTAATTCCACCATTTATTTTGGAAACCCATGGAATTTTGTAAAAGTTTTTGTCTCAGAGTGTTTCCAATTTTTCTTGTCCTAAAGTTACTTATTTCTTGTGTTCTCTTTTTGAGAAAATATATGGTACTGGCAAAAATGGGGCAGAGGGAGGCAGAGAGGGAATGGCGGTTATGCCCTACTTTATCTTGATTTGACTTTGATATTTCCTATGGCCACTGGAATCCTAATGGCTTTCCCCTGCATGGAAAGGCAGCGGGACCAAATGTTCTGTCTGAGTTGCTGGTTTTTGTCTGAGGTGCCTACCATTGCCACCTCGGGTAAGCACTTCAGCTCTCCGATCCCCAGTTACATCACCTGTCTGTCAAAGAACAAGACTTCTTGTCCCCTCAAAGGTCTTTCTGCCTGGACTGAGAATCAAATTGATGCGCTACAAGTTAAAAGGAGAAAATCAAATTTAATAGAGAACCCACAGGGAATCCAAGTAGACATGGAAATTCCAAAGATAGGCACAATGAGGTATAGACATCATCCTGAACTCACGGTTCAGGATGAGAAGAGGCTGGGGTCTGGGACTTTGGAGGAAATGAAAGCCCTTCCCAGGGCGCTAAGGAGAGGAACAGACATTAATAATGAGATAAGATGTTTGCCCTGCTGTACACATGGGTCACTCAGATAACATTTATCTCTGCCAATAACCCTTATTCTGGGAGAGACCCTCAATTTAGATTCTTCTAGGTCGTGAAAGGAGGGGCAAATGTTTCTCTTGGATATGCAGGGTCTTGTTTGCCTTCCTTTCAAGATATTCTTCCTGTCAGAGGGGTACATCTTGGGGGCAGTCTGCCTAAGCCCTTACAGGTCAAATGTACCTTAAAGGAGAGCCATGAGGAGTATCTATGTGGTGCCCCAGGTCGCATCAGGCCAAGTCTAGCCTCCAAAAACAGCCCCTCTGGCCCCTTCCAGCTTCTGTCTCAGGGCAGGATGGGCGGACACCTGAACTAAGTTCTGGAGGACTCAGCATCAGTCACAGCTTGCTCGGGCAAATCACTACTTCTCCGAACCTTTGTTTCTTCCTCCAGTAAATGGAGAGCCCGGTAGTACTGTCCTGAAGACCACTTCCAACCCTCTAGGCTGGGAACCTGAATACCAGGCGAGTCCTTATTTCCTGCCTGCCTTTTGAGTCTGTGACCTGAGACCCTGCCCTGACCGCCACCTGGCATGCCTGCCTGTTCAACTCTCTGGACCTTCCCTTCTCCCTTCAGCCTTCCCAGGCCTTTCTCCCTTCACTGAGCCAGCCCCACCCCCATTCAACCCTAGCCCCGCCCCTTCGATGATCCTTTTCTCCTTCATTTCTTTCTTTGGTTGACCCCTATGTGCCAGGCACAATTGATGGTACTGAAAAATCCAATGCCTGCCCCCCCAGCTCCCACCCCCGCCCCCGCAGCTGCCATCAGATGGAGTACACTGGATGCACTGGATGGCGGCTAAATGGGACTAACTGCTCTCCTTTCTGCCGGTCTCTGCACACCTCCAGGTGGGCTCAGCCTCAGCTCTTTGTGCCCAAAGAACAGTGACCAACCTCTAATGACCGCCTCTGATATTACAGGATCTGGCAACTAAGGAAACAAGCTTGAGTCCCCATTAAAGTTTTGGTAAAACTCTGGCTTGTCACTCGGATTTTAAGACAAGATCTCCAAATACTTTCCCGCAGTGTTGTGTGTTTTGGCCTCCTGTCTCACTGCTAATCATCTTTTTCTTCTTGTCTTTTTTTGTTTGTTTGTTTGCTTAGATTTATAGGAATTATCTTTATTTGTGTGTTTTATTTTTGAAAATCACAACTTTTCAGCTAGGTCAAAGACAGATGGGCAGGAGTTTGTTAAGTGAACAACAGAAGTAGTTATTCCCAATAGAGGGATCACAGTGAGCACTTGGGATCCATTTTTGCTCTTGTTAACTGTGGTTTGATCCTACCCAAGTTCCTTGACCCTTGGAGCTTCTTTATCCTTACCTATGAAGTCTTTCTCATGTCTACCTCGGGAATAATACATGAGATAACATAAAAAATTTAATTGGATAAACTTTGAATATAAATCTGAATGTGGACTATTATCATTGTCACTAAGGAAGTTGGAGACAGGCTGTTTCCACGCTGGAGTAGACTCTGAAGATCTCACTGCTCAATACCAAAGTCTGACGACTACAAAATCCTCCTTGCCTATGAGCTTTATTCTGGCCACTGGACCATACTCCGCTGGTGAGTGGGGCAAACTGAGGACAGATCCGCAAACCTGACCCAGATCAGCAGAACCATTGGGTCGACCCACAGACTCATGAGCTGCATTGTTGCTCTTTGAAGACATTAAATTTTAAACCATCAGATATTATGCAGCCACAGATCATTACCATACCATATCTTTAGTTTCTTGCTGCCTCAGCCAGCCACCATGTTAAGGGCTATGATCAAGGGCCCCCAGGTCTATGTTTTCCCTCTGAGGGCCCACAAAGCTCCGCAGAGCCAATGCTAATTGTGTACATTAGGGAAGGAGATGATAAGCCAAATAGTAGTAGAAACGACTTTTCCTCTTGGAGGAAGCTCAGACAGAAAATTATCACATATCCAAGGGGTAAGAGGTAATGGAAATATTAAAATCTAGCAGACTTGCTATAAATTTGCTTTCCATCACTCCAAAATATTTTAAATAGGAAAATTTGGAAATTAAGTGAATTGTAGAGCCAAACAATTTGAATGGATCTGATGGAAATTTAATTTTGGGTCCAACTAGAAGCAGTTAATTAATAATTATATTTGGAGATCATTGCAAAAGCAGAACCAGTTGCAAAATTATAACCAGAAGGGGTTCAGTGTAATAGAATCTACCATTTTGAAGCCCTGGTCATGTCTGAAGGTGTAGGCCCTCATCCTCCCCGTAAGACAATCACTGGGAGTAGGGGGCAGGAAAATTTAAATGACCTCTCAGGACATTTGCCCCCGAGAGAAATAGGGGTGGTTACTGAAGCAGGCCTTCTTCCAGCAATGACCATTCCATCTTCCTTCCCGTGATCCCTCCATTTCAGGGCGTAAACTGATCTAGAAATTGTAGGAAAGACTTAAATTTTCTAGGGGCAAATCAGTTATCTGGCATTCAGTTTTCTTTCCACCATGGAATGAGGAGGCCGACTTGTATCTACTTCTTGCTTTCTCGAGTAGGTCACAGCCTCTATTTCTGCAACAATAGATGTATCAAGTTGTTTCGTTCTTGTTGATAAGCATGTAAAAAACTAGCTCAAAGAGATGGTCACATCTTGCTGTGTTGGACCTAATCAAATACACGTTTCAGTTAGAGGTTAATATTTTCATAAACCTTGTGCTTCCCTTTATTGGTGTGATCTAATCCAGACGATTTTAGTTATTCTCATTTCTGAAGCAATTTCTTTAGTAGTTTCAGTAATGATTTTCTTAAAGCTATAGAAAAAAAAAATCAGGTTGGAAAACATTTTAAAAAAATTTACAGGCAAAACCGGAATAGCTTTTGACAGACAAGCAGTAAACAACTTCTGTTTCTCAGATTTCTCCATTATCCTTTGCTAATCCTTTGTAGTTGTTCCAAGATATTTAATAAAGAAAGGGTTATGGTAAAAGCATTGTCCTATTTTTAGATTCTTATCTATGTGGGCTTTTAGTTTTTATTTGCAAAGAAATGCTTATGATAACCACAGAATCACCGATGCTGAGCAATAGAAAAGAAATCAAAAGATTCTCTAGATGGAGATCAACAGCCTAATGTTTAAATCCCTTTGGCAATGTCCAACTAAGTGGTCATTCCGTTCCTGCTTCCCTACCTGCAAGGATGGGGAACACACCACTTTGCATGAATTCCATTGCCTCTTTTGACATCCCTGATGATTTGGAAGCCTTCTATACATTGAGCTGAAATAAGTTTCCTAGAAACTTCCAAGAACCAGTTACTGTTCACAGAATTACCAAACATCAGAATTGCAGAGGACTTTCTAGATGGCCTATTACAATGTTTTCCAAACTGCAGAAACCACTAGCGAGTTATAAAAACCAATCTACTAGGGTACAACCAGCATTTTATAAAATGAAATAGGATAGAATATCAGAGTACATCACAGAGCACGGGTACATTTTATTTTGTAAAATTTTGTCTTCCTTATAAATAGATGCCTGTGTCTGTCAGGTTACAATGCAAAACTTATTTACCATTGGGAATTTTAAAGACTTTAAAAGACACCGATACAGAATACCCTCATTTTGCAGGTGGGATAAATTAGACCCAGAAAAATAAAAATGACCCATCCATGATCCTGCAGCTGGCCAGGGGCAGAGTATAACCAGACTTCTCTTGACCCACATGTCCCATTGTTTCTGCTACAACACCAAGTGCCCCTCTCGCTGAACAAATCGAATTGCTTTTCCACGAATTAGAGTTCCAAATATTAGATAGCCTTCTCGCCTCACCACTGAGTTTTTTCTTTTCATAAGAAACATACCTTAAAAAAAATGACTCAAATTAAATGATTTTTTTAAGATTTTATTTATTTATTTGACAGAGAGAGAGAGAGAGATCACAAGTAGGCAGAGCAGCAGGCAGAGAGGGAGGGAAGCAGGCTCACTGCTGAGCAGAGAGCCCGATGTGGGGTTCCATCCCAGGACCCTGGGATCATGACCTGAGCAGAAGGCAGAGGCTTAACCAACTGAGCCACCCAGGTGCCTCTCAAATGAAATGATTTTGAAGATGTTCATCATCCTCATTCGCCCTCTTATAACCACGTTTTAAATTGTTTCTACCCCCGGGGCACCTGGGTTGCTCAGTCAAGCTTCCAACTCTTGATTTCCACATAGGTCATGATCTGAGTGTTATGAGATAGAGCCCTGTGTCAGGCTCCATGCTTGGCTGTAGAGTGGGCTTGGGATTCTCTCTCTCCCTCTACCCCTGGCCCTCTCCCTGCTCTCTTGTTCTCTCTCTCTCTCTCTCTCTCAAAGAAATACATCTTTAAAAAAAAGGAAAAATAAAATTTTTCTACCCCCTTTTTAAGTGTTGTGCTCATAACTTAAAACAATATATAAAATTAGATCTGTGTCTTTGGTCATCGTCTCTGTTATTCCAGACGCCCTGCTTCTATGGGGCAATCTAAGTTTGCATTATCTTTTGAGAAGCTGTATCGTATTATTGATCTTACTGAGTTTATTTTCAGTTCAACCACTTCATTCCTTTTTACTCATGATGGGAAGAAAGGGAAGGAATCAGGACTTCAGGAAGGAGGAAAAGAAACTTACATTGGCCTACCAACCTGCAGGTACTTAAACGAGTATAAACACCTTTCTCAGCATAATCTTGTGAAACTCGCATTAGCATCATCTGATAGCTGAAGACACCCAAGTGAAGAATGAGATGTCAGGAAACTTGCTGGTATCACTCAGAATGACCGAACCAGAGATGGAGAGGGCTTTGAAGGTGGTCTGTCAGTTCTACTGTGTGATCTGAATCCTCTCCACTGTGAACTTGAAGAGTTGGTAGACAGGAGCAAACACAGTATCTTATTTATCTCACTTTATAGAGGTAAAGTGACTTTCCCACTTGACTTTCTGGTCGACACTGGGTAGAGTTCTCATCCCAGAGCCTTGGCACCGTCCCAATGACTCCTTACGAGTTCTTTGCTTTCCCAGACCTGGCTTACTCATGCTTTCCCCACTACCGGGTTCCTAAACTCTGTGAGCTATCACACTCTACCCGGGCCTTCCAGAACACATAAATCACACTCTTCACTGCTTTCAACAAGAAATCCACATGCACATTAATGCTGGAATACATATTAAAATCTCCTTAATGAGAATGGAGAGAGTAGATGTAGTCTCCCCCATTTCACTGGCTTTATTTCATCTCCCCCCCCTTCCCTAGCACAATTTTTTAAAAATTATCTTCTTTGCCATGTAAGGAGGTTCTGTGCACAATCAGGTCCCTTGGGAGGACCTCAGCTTTCTCTCTCATGGAATTTATTCCAAACAAATAGAGCTTTCCCCTTTCAAGGATTTCTAGTGAATATAATTCTCTCTCTCTCTCTCATTATGCTATTATTAAATTTCATATTCTTATGCAGTATTTAAAAGGAGATCTATTTTGTCTCAGCTTTGGCTGAGTCTACAAAAGCTGTGAATAATAAAGCAGGCACCAAATACCCAAAAGTCCTAGGTGGGGGTTGGAGAACTTCTGCAGAATGCAGACTACTTTAGGAGATGATAGAAGTCTGTCCAGGGCTAGCCCATCACCTGTCATGAGCATATCAAAGAGGCAAGGTGGAGGAGGGTTGTTTCAGTCCTTGGGCATTGATTTCCTGGCCCATAGGTAATGGAGTGGATTTATCTCTCTCAGTTTTAACTGTGTAGGACAAGTGCCCCCTGGAATTTGGCAACCTAGAGGCTGGTGTTAGATCTTGCCAGGAAAAATCCAAGGGTAGGACAGCAGGTGCAGATGAATGGGAGACCACAGGACAGTATCTGGAAAGAACTGATCATCCCCTGAATAGGGGCAAAGGTCATGCTTCCTCTGGTCCCCATGTAGACCCTGCAGAAGGAGCTTGGTCTGGTCATTTTATTTTATCTTATATTATCTTTTAAAGATTTTATTTATTTATTTGAGAGAAAGAGATCACGAGACAGGGGAAAGGTAGAGGAAGAAGCAAACTTGCCTGCTGAGCAGGGAAGCTGGATGCGGGCTCGATCCCAGGACCCTGGATCATAACCTGAGCTGGAGGCTGATGCTTAACCAACTGAGCCACCCAGGCATCCTGGTCTGGTCATTTTAAAAAGTATCCTGTCCAAGCCCAGTCCTGGAGGGCGGAGAGAGGGGGCTATCAAGTCAAATGAAGTCTCCCTGTCTCTCTCTCTCTAACAAAAAAATAAATCTTTAAAAAAATTAATTAAACCCTTCGGTTCCAGCCCTGTTCTGCTTTATCCAAAGATCACTCCAGCTTCAGTGCCTGTTTCTTTAAGACATGTCAATATCTCATTGAGGACAAATGACAATGTTTAATACTGTTGGAAGTCCCATTATGAAGGGGTAAAGGTTCTTCTTTAAGAAAAATTTTTATGGAACTTCTTGCTGGGGGCTGGTGCAGGGGCATTAACTCTCTGGACTTCTGGCCTGGGTCAGGTGAGGGGACTCTCTGCCATCGTCAGAAACAAAGAGCCCGCCATCACTCCCAGGTCTTTGCTTTCGGCAGACTTCAGATCTTTCACATCAGGGAGGGAAGTGGCCAGGGGACAAAAGCCAGATACTGACAGCCTCTGCTACACTCGGGGCTAATACAACACTAAAAGTCACTGCTGACTTGGGTGCCTGCAGGAAATCACAAAACCATGTTAGTTTCCACTCGATATCGTATTTCTACCCATGTTAGTTTCCACTCGATATTGTAGTACTTCGGATCAACAGAAGGGGCAAAGGTTATGTTTAGAAACTGATACATTTGGAAGAGAGGAAGTCACTGAGATCAGATGACACTTTGTAAAGGGCATTACATCTGTGCAGTGAAATGTCACATGTCACCAGATGAGGGAAGAAAGGATGCCAGTCCAGAACCAGGGCTAAGCATGAGCCACAGGTAGGGAGGAAAGCATGTGAATGCCTGGGTGGTTGTGTATGTGTGTAGGGGGCGTGTGAAGGAATTCACTAGGCACTGATGAGTAATCGGTTCTTAGCCCTGTACTCAACAGAGTTTGAGAAATCAGGAAGATTTTCTGTCTCATTATGAAGAAATAGGTGAGGATAGTTTTTATTTTAAATGTATACTTAAGAGTAGGACGAATGATACACACGTGGGAAGATTTTCTCTTTCCTTATGACCTGTGATTCTGAATCCTGGCTACCTTTACAAGCTGACAAACACCCACCAGCAAGTGCTCTATTCATCGCCAGATAACATCTAGAAATCTTTGTTCTGTCCTCTGAACAACTGTAAAAACCCAAGAATCTAATTTGGTGCCTCATAAATGGTTGTGTTCCATTGCTTGACATTCATTTCCAAATTCCACGAAAACACCAGCTCACAGGATGTTGTGTCCTTTTTTTTCTACAGCATTTCTGCTGTTCCCCAGCTGTTTGAAACATGTTTTGGCTTTGAGTTCTTCAAACTACCTCCTGTGATGAAGATTACCTTAAGTGCTTGTTTGTGGAACATTCAGTCAGAGACAGAGTATGCTAGAACAATTACCAATAGGTGAAGGCTGACATTTTACGTTCTTTGTTATATCATTAGATGTTAGGATTTCTTGTTTGGCTTTTTAGAATTTTAAAATTTTTTCTTATCAGACTATCCTTTGACGTTTTGGGCTTATAGTTCCACTGTTTTCCTAACGGGCCTCATTGTGGCTGAGAAAAGTGTTGTTTCCTTTCAAACAACATTCCACAACCATTTATTGAGCACCTCCTATTGCCAAGCACTAGGCTAGATGTCGGGGATATGGATGTGAACTTATCACACATCGAGGCACACGTTAAATTTTGGAGACACTTTTTAGAGCCATATCCCACTATAGGAAAACCCCCCACAATATATGAAAAGTCCCACACTCACAGCAATAAATAAAACAGATAATTAACCTGACTATACAAGAGGATTATTCACTTCCTTGGATCATTCAGCTTATCATTGAGAATGATGTTCTTAGGACACTTGGAAATATAATTTAAATTTACGAGGCATATATGACTTCCGCACAAGGCCATCCAGCTCAGGCTTCCCAGGAACCATTCAGTGCTTTGAGGATGTGGTGCATCTGGGAGCTGTTCCTCCGGAGGCCCAGGCAGGGCCATTCCTCTTCACTTCCAAGCACTCATCCCATTGACAGGTAACACTACAGGATGTGGCTCTCACAAATGCAAATCAGGCAGGAACAAGGGGAATCCCTGGCCACTTCAGGCTGGGAACACCCATTTACCTCCTGTGAGACTTTGGGCTCTAAATCTCTTCTCTGGATTGTCCCTGGAAGCCTTCTGGTATATGTTACTCTCCAGACTGTCACAGCAAGGGCTCACTTCTGTTGTTCCTGAGACACACATCCTCTTAGCATTCCTGCCTCCTCACCCCCTTCGGTTTGCTCCACAAAGAGCAAGCCCTTAGCTTTGGATTTAAGTGAGAAGAATCTTAGAACCATCTCACCTCTACTGTCCACTTTTTGACACCGTTATGCTGGGAAAGGCTGAAGAAGTAAAAGGAATTTTCAAATTCCTTTTTGGAAGGGTCAGTGAACTTTCCAATATTCCTGAACCTTACCTTACCAAAGGAGCAAAGCATTTGTGGACAATGGTTGAGTTTCATAATATTCCTAGAAACCTACCTATTATACAATATGTACAGCTGCAAATACTAACAGCTAGCATTTATCGATCACGTACTGTGTGCCAAATATGGTCGCAACGCTTCACAAGTATGAACTCGTTCACTCTTCTTGGTTATTCTCTATATGTTTAAAGAGCAATGGTTAATTGACCAATGAATGTTGACTGTTTTCATCCAACCTCCTTATCCAGATGGTCTCTTTGTCATTGTGACTCTTCTGTCCTGGGGAATCCATCCCATTTCTGGATTTCTGGCTCACAGGGTTTGCTCATCTGGCCCTTGACCACTGCATGTTGTAACAATTAATTATGGTTGTTTTGGGTCTCTGTCTGTGGTGCTGGCACATTCCCACACTGCCCCCTTCTCTCCTACACACACCTTTTCCCCCAGTTTTAATAAAGGATATACCACATACATGATTTGGTATTTGCAGAATAATTTTTAATATGATAGAATCATGAGCTTTTGGGAGAAGAAAGAACCCCACAAAACATTTTGCTTTTTGTAAAAAAAAGGGCAGAGTTTAGTGATTCATCAGTTGCAATAATACCCAGCCCTCATCATATCACGTGCCCTCCTTAATGCCCTTCACCCAGTTACCCCATCCCCCATCCACTTCCCCTCCAGCAACCCTCAGTTTGTTTCCTATAGTTAAGAGTCTTTTATGGTTTGTCCCTCTTCCTCTCTGATTTCACCTTATTTTTTCCCTTGCTTCCCCTAAATTAAATTCCACACGAGTGAAATCATATGATAATTGTCTTTCTCTGATTGACTTATTTCACTTAGTGTAATAACCCCTAGTTCCATCTACACTGTTGCAAAAGATTTCATTCTTTTTGATGGCTGAGTAATATTCCATTGTATGTATATGTGTACATGTATACACATTCTATATATTCCATATGTATATTTCAGTGTGTTGTGTGTGTGTGTGTGTGTGTGTGTGTGTGTATCACATCTTTTTTACCCATTCATCTGTCCATGGACATATGAGCTCTTTCCATATTTTGGCTACTGTGGACATTGCTGCTATGAACATCGGGGTGCAGATGCCCCTTTGAATCTCTATGTTTGTATCCTTTGAATAAATACCTATTAGTACAATTGCTGGGTTGTAGGGTAGCTCTATTTTTAACTTTTTGAGGAACCTCCATGCTGTTTTCCAGAGTGGTTGTACCAGCTTGCATTCCTGTTTTCCTTTTTGTGGATATGGAAACTTGGGCCCAGAAAGATGAGGTTATTTGCTCAAGATTATATTATATTTGCTTTAATTGTTCAGCTGGTATTCTTCTCTAGAAAGGCTGCTTTCACTTCCCTTCTCATCACTCCATGTTCAGTAAAAAGAAAAAGTATTTCATTCTAAAGCTTGTTTCAAATCTTGAAGTGGATAAAAGGAAAGATAGTCTCTCTTTTTCTCTCTCTCTCTCCATTTATCTATCCTTCCGTTATCTAAATTGCTTAGGTAAGTTCTTTTCAAAGTGAAGCTGAGCATAACTTTCACATGATCATACCTGTCACGTTGCCAATTAACATGGAGGTCTCCGTTGATCATGTGAATATCCTATTTATAGATGTTACAAATGATGAAAAATGCAGTGACTATTTGCAAGAATCACATGCAGTTCTGTGCATCTTGCTATTGAATCACAGAATTTTGTGATTTTTTGGGCATTTATGTCCCTTTTGAAGGGTTGAAAGTTTTAAGATGTGTGCAAATGATTAAGTGATGTATGAGAACTCTGAGAGGCCATAGAAGAAATCCTAATGAAGAAAAATGGAATGGACCATGAAATATCATCAGTGTTGATGATGATGAAGATGGATAGGAAACTTGAATAATGGGAAAAATAGAAGCATTAAGAAGAGTAAGATGCAGTGGGTGATCAAGCAGTGTATAAGCTTTAGAGCATTGTATAGAAAATTGGTTAAAGCTAAGAGCTTACAAATAAAAGATTCAGGGAACAAGCTTTACATATGTTGAATAAAATCTCTCAAGGAAAAGGTTTCTCTGGGTCCACTGTTTGAGGTAGTGACTCACTAATACAATCATTGTGTATATACATGAAGAAAATAACCCACGAAGTATACACTAAACAGCACAACTCAGCAACGACTTTCCTATCGCAGGATGCCAAGATGAAGTCACCACCTGGAAATGGTCCCGGTTACTTTCAAATATTTGGTCAGAAAAGCAAATGCATCAATATTTTATTAATAGCTATTAAGTTCTGCTTAATGCATATGTTATACAGTGTATGGCTAAGTTATTGTTAATTCCCATATGGAGGAACAAAAACTCCAGTGGGTGTTTATCCCCACATGCTGGGATACTGACCAAATCCGGAGTGACCTCAGAGTGAGAAGAGTTGAAGGAGGGATGGTTGGATAGTTAGCTTTCTTTCTACGGCTTTCTGCTCCTTTCTTTGACCTCGGGATCAAGGTTGAGTTCATGAGTCAAGTTGTAGGTGGAACACTGATAAACTTGAGGATATATGGGACATTGGTGGGGGAGCAGCGAGGATCATGGGTGATCTAGTGACCAAGTCATAGAATGAAAGATTGAAGGAGCTGGATTCATCATGCAACAGAAAATAATGCTGCTCCTGCAATGTACCAGCTACTGAATTGCCCTCTAGGGATACAGCAGTGAGCAAGGAATTAGATTGCCCTTCTTCATGGAGCTTCAGTTTAGTGGTCAAGACACACAAGTGAATAGATGATTTTAATGTAGTGCATTAATATTTATGGTATGGATTAAGAGCAGAATGCCATAGGAGGGGTGCCCGATTTAGCTTTATGAGGGGGATGGTGGGGAACCAGTCTGAAAAGATGAGAGAGATGATCCAGTTGATGGAGAATGAGGGCATGGTAGGAAGAGGGCATGGATCGGAGTCCACGTGGGAGAGCAAGATGGGTGGGAACTCAAAGTAAATCAGAGTTTGATGGGTACTATGTAAAAGGGAAGGAATGGTGAGCGATGAGCCTGGAGGAAAAAGCAAGGAACCAATGATAAAGGGCTAATAAAGGTTTAAAATTTGAGATTTATCCAAGCTATCTGAGACTTTCTTTTAAAAGATGCTTATGCTGGAAGTATTATTAAGGATAATGTATTGAAAATGGATTGAAGGAGACAGAACTGGAGGCAGGAACATCTCCTAGGACACTGGGAATAATTCAAGGGGGAGGATGTAATAGAAGTGAGACTGGGGCGGGGGAATGGGCAGGTACTAGAAATATTAAGGAAGTAGACCTGGCACAATTGATGCTTGATAAGATGACAGGCAGATGTCTTCAAATATTTGAAAGACTGTCATTGGAGGTTCTTACGGCCCCATGGCAGCAGAGAGACCATTGGGTGGGATGGAGTTTTATAAGCAGACAGAACTTCTAAACAACGAGCATTGTTCAAAAATGATGGGCTGATTTAGGAGGCCATGAAGTCTTGGTAATCAGTGGATCCCATGGAGATTCAAGTAGAAGTTTGGACAAATGCCTGTCAGGGATGATGTCAAGGACATTCCTATATGGCACCTGGTGTAGGGATTTTGAATGTCTACTCGAATTCCGAGATTCTGTCATGGGTGACATGACTTCATGTGGCATCCTCTAACACTGTCTCCAGGCAAGTAATAATGTCCTGATATTCACCTAGCACTCTTAGCTTGTTGGATGTACATTTCTTATTCTGAAATGGAGGCATTTAAGGAAACAGAGAAGGACAAAGAGTGAATTAAAGTATTAAGGCTTTTCTCTACCAAGGCCATTTCAAACTTGCGTTCCCTATCTGCCCCCCATGTTGACTCTAGGAGGCAGTGATGAGGTCAGGAGTGGCCCCAAACCTCTTAGCTTCTAATTCACTGTGCTCCGCCCATTGGATTTGTTGATTCCAGATGTTAAGATCTGGTTGGGACAGACTTTAATAGCATAAAATCCATGAAGTTTCTTAACTCTGGTATCCTCCAGATATTGCTGAAACAACAGAACAACAGAACCTAAACCAAATAAAACACTGAGAAATATTCCACAACAGTCAAATCACAGTGTGGATACCTCAGTTTAGGCAGCGAGTTCTGAAGAAAAGAAAATGCATTCATCCCTGGACTGAACTCTCCTTCTCTTTCCCCAAAGAGTCTTTCCCTAGGGATCCTCAAGTTTCTTACACAGGAACTCCTGTTGGGGTTTCTTCAATATTAGAAGAATTGGGTCATCTTCTTTCCCTTCTCTCTGTCCTAATTTTTAACAGTTGCCTTGCCTAGTGCAAGCTACCTGAAGGTTCAAACTTTTATGAAATTGAAACTTGGATATAAATATACACAGATTTTTTGAAGTATCAATACTTTCACTAAAATGGGCATATTTTAGGGTGCCTGGGTGGCTGTGTCAGTCAAGTATCTGACTCTTGATTTCGGCTCTGGTCACAATCTCAGGGTCTTGAGATTGAGCCCTACGTCAGACCTGCTTAAGATTCTCTCTCTCCCTCTGCTCCTTCCCCTCCTACTTGTGCACTCTCTCTCTCTGAAAAATAAAAAATTTAAAAAAAAATGGGCATGTTTCATGGCAGACTTTGGAGAATAAAATCTCTAACAATTTCTAGGAAAGTGTCTGTATCTTTACTTTGTGAGTCTTCATTAGAAACAGAATTTGCCTTTCATGTCAGGTACTCAAATTCCCCTGTCGACCTCTTTTGCCTCTGCTTAGCAGGCAACTGGATCAAGTCCATCAGTAGAAGGTGCCCCACACGCTGAAATGGAAACTAGTGAAGACCTACCAACACCCATGGTGGTGACAGTGGCAGAGAAGTAGGATGGAATTTCCAGAGAAGAGAATGATGGCAGTGAGGGTCATGGTGGTTTCCAGGACCTTCTACCAACTGTCTGGTGGTTCAAGCTATGGCACCTAGAGCTTAAAGGCATCGACCATAGAGACCTCACTGGTTCCTAGACCTGATCTGAGGTGTGGTTCCTGCCTGCATTGTTTGTGAGTCTGGTTGTCATCCTTTTTTGGTGATTATGTGAACATAATCAACATGCCATAACCAACATACTTGTAACACACTTTTTCCTCTGGATCAGCCAGAATTGATTTCCATGGCTGCAATTAATAAATCTGATCAAAAGAGAACAATGCAAGGGAATTTTATCTTTTTATGATCTAACTCTAGAGGAGTGAACATGACAAAGTTTGCATTGCCAAATGCTTTTTCTGTTCACTGTTAAATTCTCTCTAATATAACTGTTCACATGCCATATAGGAAACAGGCTACACAAAGTTGACTAGAACCGAGGTGCTTGCTATTCTGTTACTCTGAGTGGGCAAAAGATTCAGGAAAAAAATGTATAGTATGGAAACTACTTCAGACTAAAGTGTAAATTATTCGACTCTATGACTAATTTTACACCTGAAAATAGAAATTTGTATTTCAACCAAATCTTCAATTAAGGCACAGTGAAAAGATTTTAGCAAGTTAATTGGGCAAATTGTTTCATTCCACCTCAAATATCCTAGTTATCCAGAGAAGAATTCCACATAGGAACAGGTATGAAGAAAGGGAAGTGCCTCTCACTTTTCCCAGAAGCGCTTCCTTCACCAGAGCGTCCCCTAGAGAATAGAGTCCTTTGATCTGCTTTGGACTATGGAATCAGATTCAGGTTGCTAAATATTTGAATATCCTGGTATACAACCCTGGATCTTCCTGCCACAGGAGAACACTGGGAGCTTTGCCCTAACACGGTGAAGTTACCCTGCTGACACCTTGGCCGCTTCGAGTGAGTCGTGGAGTTAAGGAAACAACATGATCACCATTCCTCTGCAGAGTATGGTATTTGTTTTCATTGGTTTTATTTGTTTAATTAGCATTGTCAGCATTTACTGAAAAATAATGTGAGAATTACTGTCATGTGTTCTAGTTATCCTTCTTGGCCCAGGTCCATCATCTGTTTAAATGGGGGGTTTTGCCTTTCTGGGGGCTGTTAACAGATGCAAAGATATTGGCAGGACTGAGCTGCTGGGATGACACAAACACATTTTCAGGGATTCATGGTTCTAGTCAAGACAGAAACCCTAAAACAAAGAGCTTGTTTTCCAGAGAGCAAGGCACACATTTGGTAATTCTGTTTCTCTCCTAAGGGTAATTAACAGAATTTGGTTTTTAGTTTCTTCTAGTAAAATAACTAAAAAGAAAATGTTGATTGCATTGATCGATCGATCGATTGATTGATTGATTCATTCACTCCACAAAAAACATGTAATGTGCCAGAGTCCATGCTAGGCACTAGTGATTCAAAGATAGGATGCGATGCAATCCTGTGTCTTCAGGAGCTTAAGGCCCAGTTCGAGAGAGCTGTTTGGCTTGCACATGTGATGGAGTAGTTGGTATTTTTCAGTTACACGCACTAGAATAGCTTCAGTTCTTGCTACCGCTTTCGAAAGGCATTGGAAGGACTCTAAGAGTTGTGTTCACTGTGGGGGAATTACTCATGTAATTCTCATTAGTGCAAATGGGAAAGAGGTGTAAATCCACAGTGATGTGGCTGAGAAAACACTCCTTCTTTGACTTCTGTTGTTTGTTTCTCTTTGTTCCGTGTTGAGTCAGGGAAATAATCAGGAAAATTATACGTGTTCAATTGCCCGGTTGCTCCAGAACCCTTGGAGTATCTAATCAGAGTTAATAATTAAAACAAAGCAAGGAGACTCAAATACTGAATTTAAGTACTATCAGAAGGGAAAGAAACCATTCGAAGGGGAAAATAAGAAGAGTGCTTTGTGGCAGATTTTTACAGACAGAATCAGGGACCATAAAGGGAGAATGGTCTTTCAAAATGGATGTGGATGATAACAGATTAACCAATAAATATATATTAAACTCCTACTGTGTCCCCAGTGCTGTGTTAGATGATGTGGGGGACAGAGGATAAGTTTCGCAGTCCATCAGGAGAGATAGAACCAACAAATTATTTGTGATTGAAATAAAAACTGGGACTGGTAGTTTAAACATGGGACAGGATATTTGAAATAAGAGCATTGACAGGAACATTGACAGCATTAAGGAACTTGTGGTCATAATTTCAGGTACTCAATGAGTTAACTCATTGGTCTTGGTGGTGTATAACCACAAAGGTTGGGGACCTTGTTCCTGTCTCCTTGCTCTGGAGTCCAGACTGATGGAGCAGCCATGATCTTGAATGTTACTATAAAAGGAAAGAGGAAGGTCTATAGGGCCAAGCGCGGACAGTCTAATGCTCCCTTTTACAACTCATTGGCAAGACCTAATCTTGTGGTCCCATTGACCGCATGGGGTCTGGGAAATGCATTGCTGCTCTAGGCCTGGAAAGCTGATGGCTGGAAATAGTAAGTAGGTGAACCGCACTAATGACTATGACTCTGACCTCACCGGGCAGAGTGTTCAAGCAAGGTCACATTTTTTTTTTTTTTTTTCAAGCGAGGTCACATTAAAAGTCAAAGTCAGGGCACCTGGGTGGCTCACCGGGTTAAACCTCTGCCTTCACCCCAGGTCATGGTCTCAAGGTCCTGGGATTGAGCCCTGCATTGGGCTTTCTGCTCGGCAGGAAGCCTGCTTCTCCCTCTCTCCTTGCCTGCCTCTCTGCCTGCTTGTGATCTCTCTCTGTGTCAAATAAATAAATAAAATCTTAAAAAAAAAGAAAATTAAAAGAAAATGTAAAAAAATGTCAATGTGATGCTCTTCACCCATGTGAGATTTCACCAAAGGCCTAGTGGTTCTTATGTGTGTTAGAATCACTTGGAGGCTTGTTAAAACATTAATCTCTGAGCCCTACCTTCAGTTTTGGGTTCGGTAAGTGTGGAATGAGACCCTCAAATCTGCATTCTTACTTAACTTGTCCCTGGGAGATACTGATGCTGCTCATCTGAGAATTGCACCTTTAGAACCATTTTCTTAGGAAAATCCTACAAAAGTTTCCTCCCTCTTGTCTATTCAAGCCTTTGGTAAAATCCTGTTAAATGTTTGAGCCTGATTTGTGTTCTGGGGGATGGCGAGAATGCCTTTGTACCCCAGCCAGAGGGATGGCTGAGTTCGGAACCCACAGGGTCTGACTCAGCTTCATCAGATGACTTTTGGGTCTGTCTCTCTCCTTTTCCCCCTTGGGTGTCTCCTTAGGGCAGAGGCTCTCTTTCTCTGGTTGAAAGATTTCAGAAATATGTCTTCCAGAATCCATGACCAAAAAAGAAGACCCAGAGAGCAGAATTTGTTCCTCTTTTTTCCTGTAAGGTCAGACTTCTGAGTCTTCATTTCCTTCCTGAGTACCTTCCTTTTCCCAGATTCATTGACAGTTGAAAAATATCCACGTCCTTGTTGGGACACACTGGCCCCAACTCACAAATGCGTGACCACCACAACACAATCACATCAGAACACAATAACATCACACACTTAAAAAAGATTAAAAGTAAGGAGGGGAGAGGTGGGAGGCCATTTCCACTGCTTCCCACCCTGCATATTACAAATAAAGCATGGCTCTTCAAATGTTCAATATTTTCTTGAATCTGGGCTGTTCAGACTTAAGTAAAACCATATGTGGGTCATTAGCCCTTCAGGCCAGGTCAAACTCTACCATGCCTGCCCAGGTTTCTTTTTCAACGTCCTCCCTCCAGGCAGTCCTCCTTGTCCTTTCTGCACTCCTCTGATTCCCAAAGTTCTGCTTTTCTGTGAGCATCAGCTCGAATGAGAGCATGTCCAGCCTCTGGAGCACAAGCAGGGGTGAGGCATGGAGATGTCAGAGAGCCTGCAGAAATGTAACTCTGCCTACAGCACACACCCTCTGCCTAGTCATCCAGAGCGCTTGGCTCTGCAGAATCACTATTTGACCCCCTCTGCTTGACATTTGCATGGATGTCTGGCCCACTGAAGGTGACTTCTGGAAAAAGGGAATACCTTCACTGGAGGTGTGTTCAAAGCTCTGCCTCTTGCAATTCAGGAAACTGTAGCTTTGCAATGGCAGTTTTCCCAGCTTCCACCAACACTGCTAAGGCTTCAAGTCAGAGCTCAGGTTCAAGGTACCATGTGCTACGCTCTATCAGTAGTCTTTTCAAATGTAATAAAATTTAAAGAAACCAGCTGTTATTCTAAACATAACTTAGAAATAGTAGCTCATTCCTCTGATGTCAGAGGAAAAGGACCACTTTCACTTTCTGCCATATATTCTTTCTCCCAGGGTCCCCATCAGAGTGTACATTTATTAGCACAGATGGATCTACATTGACACATCATTATCACCCAGAGTCCAGTGTTTACATTAGGGTTCACTCTTGGTGTTGTACATTCTATGGGTTTGGACAAATGTACAATGGCATGTATCATTATTATAGTATCATACAGAATAGTTTCCATTACTCTAAAAATCCTTTGTGTTATGCCTATTCATCTCTCTCCACCATCTAACCTGTGAAAACTGCTGATCTTTTTATGGGCTCCATAGTTTTGGTTTTTTTTTTTTTTTTTCACAATATCATATATTTAGAATTATAGAGTATATAACCTTTAGAATGGTTTCTTCCACTCAGTAATATGCATTACTAAGCCGTATCTTTTATGGCTCATTTCTTTTGAATACTTAACTATAGTCTATTGTCTGGATATGCATTCACCTACTGAAGGACATATTTGTTGCTTCTAATTTTTGTAAATTATGAATAAAGTTGCTATAAACATCTCTGTATATGTTTTTGTGTGGACATAGTGTTCAACTCCTTTGGGTAAAAACCTAGGAGCATGATTGCTGGAGCATGATTGTATAGTAAAAGTATGCTTAGTTTTGTAAGAAGCTGCCATATTGTTTTTCAAAATGGCTGCACCAGTTTTCATTCCCAGCAGTAGTGATTGAGAATGCCCGTTGCCCCACATCTTCACCAGTATTTGGTGTTGTCAATGTTTTGGATATTTGCCATTCTAATAAGTGTAGCAACTATATGCTACAGATGATTATTTTAATTTTTTTATTTGCATTTCTCTGGTGACATATGATGTGGCCCATCTTTTCACATGCTTGTCATCTGTATCTCTTTTTTAATGAGGTGTCTTTTAAGGTCTTGGCACCATTCTAATTTTTGAAATTAGACATTCTAATTGCTGTTGATGTATAGAAATACATTCGTCTTTCACATATTAAACTTACATGTAGAAATTTTGCTAAATTCTCTGGTTATTCTAATATGTTTCTTTGTAGACTCTTTTGAGTTTTCTAGGCAAACAATTATACATAAATAGTGACAGTTTGTTCCTTTCCACTTGGTTTATGTTTGTATCTCTCTCTTTTCCTGCTGTGCCGGTAGAGCCTCCAACAAAATATTGAAAAGAAACAGTCATCCTGGTATTATTTCTCATAGAAAAGAGAATGATTTTAATATTTCACTATTGCATGTGATATTTATGGGAAATACATTCTGTCAGATTAGGGAAGTTTCCTTCTCATATTTCTCTCATGAACGCATGTTAATTTTTGACTGCTTTTTCTGTGTCTACTGAGATCATACTTTCTTCTTAAAAAAACAAACTTTTAATGTGGTACACTGCAATAGTAACTTGTATAATGTCAGTTCTAACCAAATATCTGGAATAAATCAATTCAGCCACAATGTATATTATCTTATCTATAAATTGGACAATTCAGCTTGATAATATTTTTGTTTAGAATTTTATGTTGCTCTTCGTGAGTGAAACTGGCTTATCATTGTCCTATCCTATAGTGTCTATGTCTTGTTCTGATATTGAGTGTTAACATTTAAGAACATATATGTTTATGAAAGATACACACTGACTGTTGACAGTGATTATGAAATTTAATTAAATTGAAGGTGAGTTTTGTCTTTGCAATTTTCTGCAATTTCTACTTTTCCACAATGAGAAAAGATTATATATGATCACAAATCATGCAAATACAAACTTTATCACCATTACACATGTATAGCTTAGCACATAGTTTGACTGTTGATACTAAGACACTGGATTGTCCTCATTTTGTCCTGGATTTTAGGGTTTTCCTTGTGTGGAGGATTAGGAGTGACAGACAAAGTCCTTTGAGAATCCTTGAAAGTACCATGGAATGCTCAGATGTGCTATAGTGAAATGCAGGGGACTTGGCGGCTCAGGTTTGAATATATAGTTAACAAGCTCTGTGACCATGGGCTAACCCATCTAACTCCTTTGAACTTTAATTTTCTCCCTTATAGAATGAAGAAAACAATTCATACTCATATTTACCTCATAAGTTTGTAGGCATTTTGTAAGTAGAGTGAATATGAAAGTGTTTTATAACTTAATCTTAATTTGTCTTCATATATATCATATGGATATGTGTGTACATACTGTGTGTGGAGATAACATCAAAAGAAAATGATTTAGGGAACTTAAATAAAGGTCGGTAGGGCTTTGTCCAGTAGATTCCTTGATTCAGGGAGCACCCAAACACCTGGTGACTCCCCATTGGAAGCAGGGTCAAGAAAAGTTGATTAACAAGGTTGAGGATTAGCAACATTGAGTCTCTAGTTTTGCCATTTTGGCTAAGACAGCAATTTGCAACTTCAACCAAAACTCAGGGCTGGGAGTCATTCCCATTTTGTGCTCCTTCTTGATAACCACCAGAACAATATTTCCCAAGACCTGTTTATGCAAGTCTTGCAGTTTGTTGGCTAATCAAAATCATAAGGTAGAAGTGGTAGCTGGCAAAAAGGAAGAAAAGATGCGGAAGGTCGAAGTAAGAGGTAACAAGGAACTCTCTTGTTCATTTAGTCCTTTTTCAATAGACAGACAGACATAGGTAAACACAGATTGATAGATAAATCGAGTAAGACAAGACCAGAGTTGTTAACCTCTAAGTCAGTATTCACTACCTTTCGCACTCCATACACTACATCCTACCCCTCCCAGCACATATATATCACACTGTGGCTCCTAAAGAGACGAACAGATGCTTCGCGGTAGGCTTTGTTGTAGCGATGACATGCAATGGAAAAAAAGAACAACAATAACAAAAGACCCAGAGATGATAAACACTCTTAGTAGACTGTACCAAGAAAAAGACAGGAGTAGGGGGGAGAGATAGAAGTTGTGGGGACTGAAAGTAGGAGAGTTCTGAGGGGTGGGAAGTGACAAGTGAGGGAAAAATTGGGAACAGCTATAGTTGCCTGCAAATGATACTGAGAAGGCAGAGAGATGGGGAGAGAAAATTGTAAAAATGCTTTTCTGTGCAAAAGTTTAATAGACTCGGCAAAGATTTGAAGTGTTTGAGTTACTTTTTGTCTGGTGTATAGAAACAACCAAGTGTTTCTTTTAATAAGACACCATCACAAGACTGGCTCACAGGAGGCCCCAGTTCAATTTAAGTTCTTCATGAAAAAATTTGCTTTGGGAGTAGAAGACTTAAACAAAACACGTTGTATCAATTTACTGATTTTTCTTTTCTTACCTGAGACATTAGGCAGATATTGGTCTGCGGTATAAGGAGATAAGCAGAAATAATTCTCACTGCATCATTCCCATTAGTCATTATTGTTAATCAAAGCAGTTATTTAGTACAAATATAAGACAAGAATATCCCCCTGAAGTCCCATCCGTTCTGTAGGAACCCTCCCCTGTGACCTAAATCTCATCAAAATAATTCTTATCCAAGTTTTTTAATATCACTGCACGCTCCACTATTCTTTTACTCACCACCTCCGAACTCTCTTCCTTCTACAGAAGAAAGGACGTCTAACTTTAATATGCTGGGAGAAGGAGAGAAAGACATGAAGAGAATTTGGGACTGCTGAGTAAATAAAAAAATGGGGTGGTGCAGTGGGTTCTGTCTGTGTCCTGCCCGAATGACCTTGGCACCATTCTAGGACATTCCTGCAACCTCCTACTGGAAGCTAGCAACTCTGCACGTGAGGGCTTTCTCTTAGCCTCAAATGGGGAGTTCCAGTCCATGCTGGGTGGTGGATAGTTGATGAGTACTCAACTTCCTTCCTCCTTGCTGGGGAACTCAACAGTTCTACACTTGGGGTGCCTGGGTGGCTCAGTGAGTTAAGCCTTGCCTTTGGCTCAGATCATGATCTCAGGGTCCTGGGATCGAGCCCCGCATCAGGCTCTCTGCTCAGCGGGAAGCCTGCTTCCCTCTCTGTGTCTGCCTGCCTCTCTGCCTACTTGTGATCTCTCTATCAAATAAATCTATCTATTATTTGAGCTCTCTATCAAATAAATAAGTAAAATCTTTATTAAAAACAAAAAAAAAGTTCTATACTCTTTATAAGGGTCCTCACTGGATTGAGCCTTGGTGTTCTTGGTGCTAATTTGTCTGATAATATTCCCTTTCTTTTTGCTCTGTTCCCTTCACAGAGCTTTTGGGATCACCTCCTGATTAAGCTACTTGTATTGATAGTCTGGTGTCACGGTCTGCTTTTGGGGGCAGCCATCCTGAGACAGGCAGGTATGGAAAGCATTTGAAAGGACAGTAAGGACGCCAAGGACACATTGTTCTTACTGCTTCATTGCGCCTCAGCTCAGCCCTTCTTATTCTTCCATATTCCTTTTCCATGGTGAGCTTTTACAAGCTGCTGTCCTGCTGTCCTGTACAGGAAAGTGAAAATACAGAGAATAACTACAAGACGAGCATCTCGTGGAGGAGATGTCATGTTGAAAAAGACAAAGGCTTAGACAGAAGTTTTTGCTTTCTGTAGCACTCTGAGAACAAAAATCCATTGCTAATTGATTTCTTTCTTAACATTCCACCCTCTCCCTGATTCCATACGCCCCTCTTGAATAATCTGGGCAGTTATCTACCTTGGGTTTCAGGCAATGTGCCTTTGACCTGGATTGTCTTCCAGAAAACCTTGACAAGAGATACAGCTTTAAACATTTTGTACCATGTCAGCACTCTCTTTGGTGTTCCAATAGTCTGTCAGAGATTCTTCTAGGATATTAAAGGTAGCAGTCAGAAAGTGAATGGTTTGGAGGCTGTCCATGACAAGGGTCCAATACTCTCAGACCCCAGAGATAGTAAAGAATGATTCCTCACGATGACTGGAAATTCAGACATGATTACTGGAAATTAGTAGGTTGTCTTCATATGTTAAATGAAAATTGCTATCCTTTTAAATTTTATTTTGTTATTTTTTAAATTGAAGTAGAGTTGACACACCAAGTTGCGTTGCTTTCAGACGTATGACACAGTGATCCAACAACTCTGTACGTTCTGCTATGCTCACCCCAAGCGTAGCTACTGTCTGTCACCCATGCAATGTTATTATGATACCATTGACTATATTCCCTGTGCTGTAAAAAATGGAATCCTTTTGAACGTGGCTGATTTGGGCTGTGTGGTTTTTTTAGAGTTACCTTGGGGCTAAATTTGACTTCATTGCATTTTCTAAACATATTTTAAAAGGCATATGCATAGCCAGATTTCAGGATGACCAATCTGAACATAACCTCTGTGTCCAGGTGGGGTTTAACAGTGGTACCATAATAATCATTATAACAGTGGTACTATCATAATCATTGTCTGAGGATACCTACAGGCGCCCCTTTAGCACTGGTCTCTCTCTACCAGCCCCATCATCATTCCCCTGGACTCTTCATTTCTGTACCTGTCTCCTCCTTTAAATCGTAGACTCTTCTAAGGACATGGCTCTATGACAATCATCCTACATACATTTCAGACAATTAGTACATGGTCTGTGTTCAATAAAGGGTTGTTGAGTTGAATTTTCAAGACTCTCACCCACCCATCTGAAAGCAAAGAATTGGTATGCTAATTTCAAGTGATCTTGGCCTTTTTGTGAGAGCAACTCCTTCTCAGTCTTGGGTCTTCCAAACTTTATTAATTTATTGTTTGTGTAGTTGGTATAAAGAAGTGCAGTCCTTCAGTTCTTAGTAATTATTTTATAATTTGGACTTGTCATTATTTCACGTTGTCCTTTCTCTCTCTCTTCTCATATTTAAGGCTATTTTACTGTATTTAAAAAAAATGTTTGAAAGGCCAAAAGGAATTAAAAGGGGATAAAGGGATGAAAAAAGGTACAAAAGAAGAGGGTTTTTAAGAACAGCCTAATGTATGTTTGTGAGAATATGCATGAATTCAGTTCTATTTAGTCAACATGAATTTAGCCCTTATTGTTTGCCAAGAACAAGTATTCTAAGGGACTGAAACTTAACTCTCAAGAAGCAACTAAAAACTAAAAGGTGACCATCTTCTCATAGCACAATGATTGATGGGGGCGAGTGGGACAGGTTTTGGGGAATATTATATTTTAAAAATGATATTATATTTGGAAAAATATAATTTACATGTACATATGATGCAAAAAGGAGATAGGCAAAGAGAAGCTTAAGAAGACCCCAGAATTGGGAGGTGGGATAGGGAAGGAAGTTTACTTTTTATGTTATATCCTTCCCTTTGATACCATTACAGTGCACAAGAATTTTTTTCTGTGCATGTGTTTTTTTTTTAATATTTTATTTATTTGATAGAGAGAAATCACAACTAGGCAGAGAGGCAGGCAGAGAGAGAGAGGAATGGAAGCAGGCTCCCCGCTGAGCAGAGAGCCGGATGCGGGGCTCGATCCCAGGACCCTGAGATCATGACCTGAGCCGAAGGCAGAGGCTTTAACCCACTGAGCCACCTAGGTGCCCCTGTGCATGTGTTATTTTTACAGTAAAAAACTTTTTAAAAATTTCAACAAATCCCTAGTCCTCAAGAAACTTAAAATGATCTCAAAGCATATTAATGTCTGATACATACTGTGGTAGATCACTTCCAAAGATGGCCACCATTAATTTTTTCTCTTCATGTACATCTATGCCATCAAGAGATGGATCAAGAGAATACATCTGAAAACTTCTCATCACAAGAAAAAGTATTTGTAGCCATGTGTGGTGATGGATATTAACTAGACTTTGTGTGGTGACCATTTCACAATATATACAAATACCTAATCATTATGTTGTAAACCCGAAACCAGTATATCTCAATTATATGTTAAAAAAAAAGGAAAAAGAAAGAAAAGAAGAGAAAAGAAAAGAAAAAAAATAGAGTTGATATATCCTACACCTTGGATTTACAATGAGTATCACGCTGTGTGAGATGCCCAGCACTAACAGGGGCTTAGTAAACATGAATTCTCATCCTCTCCTTGGCTCCTGTGTTATTGGGAAGAGTAGCCTTCCTATTCATGCCAAGAAACAGTATTACTGGAAGGAAGAAAGAGAAAGAGCTGGTAAGAGAGGAGACTTAGGTGAGCTTGGGAAACCTCAAATCAGACAATAAACCAGTGAAATCTGGACCCTGTGTGCGAACATAGACATGCAGGTCCCCTTAGACTCTGGGCATATTCTGGGGCACCTGGATGGCTCATATGACTCTTGATCTCAGCTCAGGCCATGATCTTGGGGTCGGGAGTTCAAATCCTGTCCAGCTTGGAGCCTACCCAAAGAAAAAATAATGGGGCATATACCCCTGTACTTCTGCCCAGGATCATATTTTCTCTGAGACTGCAGATACATACTATCCTCCTTGCTCACCACCTCTCACTTTCATCTCTCCCTCTTCGATTCATTTCATGTCTCTTCCCAGCCACTGGAAATGTGAAGGGAAATGAGAAGCAGCCCACTGCACAGATCTGTGTGCCTGCCTGCATTCTAAGGCCTGTGGTTGGAGGCTCAAATGCCAGAATTCCTGCTTTATTTAGTTTTCGGGGGCGTGAGGGAGAGATTCTTGTTTAAGAAACGTTGTTTGTTTGGTTTTTTTTTTCTGGGGTACAGCTGACAAACACGAGGATCTGAATTTCCCGGTACTTGCCCTTCGTTGGGGAGACCTTGTGCATTGTTTCCACTGAGACGTGACCCAGGGGATTCATGCTCATGAGAACAGTCTGTTATTCTGACTAGAGATGCTGTACATTGCCACTCATTTGTAGAGATATTGCTCAGGGATGGAAGCAAAAATTATAATCCCTCTTGGCATGTGACACACAGCGAGAGCTGGTTTAGAATCCTGGATCGATGCTTTGGAAGCTGTACAACCCCATTCTAAATATTTGATTTGTGAACTTCGGTTTTCTCATCTGTAGAATGGGGATAACATTACCACACGTGCTGCTGTGAGTATTAAATTTAAGAAAATGTATGGAAAGGGTCTGGCCCAACATAGGTGCTCTACAAGTATTTGTAAGATAAAGAAATGGCATCTGGGTGATACCCAGTGAATACTGTCCCCCACCCACCCACTTCGAGGGAGGGCAGAGAGCAGGGAGAGGAAGGAAGAGGAAGATGTATTTCTATCAATATTCATTCAGGCTCCAGGGGTGAGGGTGGGGTCTACCCTCAAAAGTCTGTAGGATCCAAGCAGATCGAGTAAGTGACGCTCAAGTTCTGTGACACATCTCACAGTGAGGGGGAGTCTGTGCCCTTCACCATGACTCCAGATGGGTGTATGACTGCTTCAGCCAACAGAATGACTTCTGAGGCTATGTTGTAAAGACCATGCAGCTCTGCCTGGTTCTCTAGGTCATTTGCTACAGGGGAAGATGGGAGAAGTCCCACTCCCCTCAGTTGCCCTGCTGCAGAGACCACCTATGGGTCCTCCAGGCTACAGTCCTAGCTGGGCTTCCAGGAAACATTACCAGCATCCACGGTAGCTGGGAGTGGCCATCTTGGGCCTCCAGCCCAATCGAACCTTCAGATTACTGCTGCCTGGTCAACACCTAGCTATAACTACAAAATCAGGAGTAAAAGTAAATGGTTGTTTTGAACAACTGATTTTGGGGAGGTGATTTTCACTCAGCAATAGATGTCACCAGAACAGCCAGGCACCTGGGGCCTTGTTGAATTGGAGAGCATGCCTTAACTCAAGGGGGCAGTCAAGTCTCAGCTCATGCAAATATTGTGACAGGGATTCAGGTCTTGGCTGGCCAGCTGTGTCACAAAGGGATGTTAGACCCAGATTTTTGTGAAGCCTCCAAATGCTTGAGGTATCTGGTACTAATTAAAAATTTTCTGGAAATACCACGTGCATCCCATGAAAGCTATCGATGTGTCAGTAAGGCCTGTGGGCGGCCAGTCTGTAGATGTGAGGAGAGTCTGCTCACCCTACCCTGGCCAAACCTTCTTGAAAACTGGGTCTGTCAGCTCTAGTCAGTGGCCTCCAGCCCAGCAGGAATGCTCCCCTATAACATATTAGCATATGAAAACCGGTGCTTACACAAGCGTTTGTACATTCCCAGATCTAAGCCAAACACACTGCCTCTTGTTTCACTAGTGATTGGAGTTTTGACCCATTTAGGCCTGACAGCAAAATAGCGATTAGCAGGGGGTGTCGTTAGTGGTGTTTTGATTGGGAGGGCATGAAAGAAGCTGGAGGGAGAAGGATGGGGGAGGAGGGGCAATAAAGAAAAACTTCCTGGAGGACAAAAGTTCACCAGTTTTCCCTTGAAATTAGTTTAAGGGCAATAGAATGACATCAACAAAAATCTCAGTGAATTGTGAAGTGTTTTTAAGAACACAGCTCTTGTTATTGTTTTTGGCTCTGGCTGAGTATATTTTGTTCTGGGCCCTTAAGGAATTCACCTTTAACTGTGGAGGAAAGAATTGCATATTCCTTGGCAACTTCTTGTGTACTTTCTTCAGGACGTGAGTGAGGCAGAAGACGGAGCCATTGAGCCAACACAGACATGGCCACTGCCAAGGACCAGGGGGCCTTTGTGGTTTATGGATGGGGGGACCTCATTGGTGGGAACAGGTGATCATTGCAAAGCCAAAGCATGTGCAGCCATGGAGACAGAAGGGCAGTACCAAGCTGAGGACAGCTTTACAAAGAGCGACAGAAGTATCCCTGTTCCCAAGGCAGGCATGAGGCGTGTCCGTCCCTCAGTCTCCATCAACAGAACGAATAAATATGTGAACATTTCCTGAGGTGTACCTATATCAAAAAAACTGTTCTGTAGTGTATTAAAAGACTACTGATATTTTCATCATATCATAAACTTATAAAATAAGTTTATACCGAACTTATTTTAGAAATCGTGCAAAGAGCAAATCTTGAAATATCACTCTTCCACCCTCATACCTTCATATTACCTTATACCCCCACTTAATCAGTAAAATCTAGTGTTTGTATATTTGTCTAGAGATACTTATGCATATACACAGGACATAAATTCTTTCATACTCAAGTGGAAGCATGTTATATCTAGCATCCTCCGCTAATCCATTTCACGTGACAAAAATGCTGAAGAGCATTCCATTTTTCCATGGCCGTTCATGTGTATGCCCTCATTCTTTCCTAGAGCTGAACAGTATTTTGTTTTAGAGTTACATCATAATTTATTAAACCAGTCTCCTCTTGACAGACACGTGCATTGTTTCTATGGTAATTTTCTTTTGAAATAATTTAGAGTAGATATATGCAGTGTGTGTGAGTGAAATCCGATCTGTGATTTAGAAGACTGGCCAGCATTAGAAGTAGCCTGACTAACAGCACTTCAAGGATGGTTAGCACTTTAAATATCCTTATTGAAATCAGCACCAGAGGGTGTATTAATTAATATAAGAGAAGAAATGATTAGCGTTTAAAATAGGTGGTTGGTGAGGAAGATTAGGTATTCCACACGGACTGACTGACTGACTGACTGACTGATTGCCTGTCTGATATGCTGATTGGCTGAATGACTAACTTAATGAGTGACTGAATGTCTGTTTGAAAGTCTGACTGACTGGCTCTCTGAATACCTGACTTTATGATGGGTTGGCTGACGGCTCTGGGTCACCACAGAAGGAATAAGTTGTCAAGTGAGGTGAGGCATCTGATGGGGGTTGGAATCTCTCTTCCAGCTCTTTTTTTTTTTTTTCTTTATTTTTCCCAGTTCAAAGCAAACCAGTACCACCAAAAGAAAAGTAATTTACAAATCATTGCAATAGATTTATGGTACTTGCAGAAGCCTGATCAAAACAATTATTAGAAACCCCAAAATGTACCTAATCCAAACTTAGGAGCTCAGTCAGCTTCTGTTACCCCCTCCCAGCTGCCAACAGGCCTCCTCTCAGGCACAACTGTGACATAAAACTTCTTTTCCTTGAGCTTTCCCTCTGGTGGTGACCTTTTATCTCCTTTTAGCTGACCAGTGCTTTGCCCCCTTCACCTTTTCCCTCTTTCACACAAAAAAGATCTGATAACCAGTCACTGACACTTGTTGACTGGTTGATTGTATTTTGACTGGAACTCATATTCATCAACACCTTGTCTGAAATAAGCCTGTGAAATTTAAGCCATTTAGGTGTAATTATGGGATGAAAAGTGGTCACTCAAGTTTAAAAGAATTTCAAGCATCAGCAAACAGGAAGGGAGAGGTGAAGGTCAATTCAGTTACCTTGGAATGTGGTCCTGATTTGTCTTTTTGGGGGGATTCCCCCCCCACCCAAGAAACCTCTGGTGACATTGTGCATTGAATAATGCAGGGGCTGGCAGACATAAAGCTGCTGGAGGCCTGGCCCAAGGATTGTTTTGGTCTGTGGCTTCTTCTAGAACCTTCTAGATCTTACACCCACTTTCCCTGCTTCACTATACACAGATCTCGTTCCTTACCACCTCAGCCAAATTTCTGACCTTAGTCCATCTGTTCCAAGCCTCTAAGGCACACGATTTTCCAGTTCTGGGGCAGTTAGATAGTTTAGTGATTACTTAACATTTTATTTTCCTGCTTAAGCCCTGTGTCTGTCAGTTTGACAGCATTTGGCCAACCGTAACTCTACTTTAGTTTAGGAAGCTTCTCACAACAACATAAAATGTGTCATTAATATATAGTTTATTTCTTAATTAGGGTTTAAGAGTACAGTTAACAAGGAAGCTTGGGTTTCATTGTCTCTTTGTGATTTGTACGTTTGAAGGAAGGGGAATCCTTTGAATCCTAATAGCAAAAGGTGCATGTTATCCTCATCTTACCTGTTAGGAAATGCATACTCAGCTCTGTCTAGGAGTTTCTGCCCAAGAATATCCAGCTGGTAGTTGTGGAGCCAGTATTTGAACCCAGTCTGACTTCCATCATGCTCTTTACTTACAACGCAACAGTAAGGAATGGCTTTATTTCCTGAGACTTCAGTGTCTTCAGCTACACCAACAGAGTCATTTCTGACATGGGGCTGAAATCTACAGGACTTGTCTAAAGGTAGACGACAAATGTCACCATTTTTAATGTTTCACTCTTCTCTTCCAGTTTTTCACAGTGCACAATTTCCTAAGAGGAGGATTTTTAATAATTTCCTGATTATAAGGATCCTTACTCTTGTCAGAGGCTGGCAAAAACAAATGCAATGTGGACAGACTAGGTCATGTTAATTTAAAAACAGTAATAATTAATGTAAAACCAAGTGAGGGAGAATTCTTTTATGAAACAAAAGCCGTGAACTCTTGTCTCAGCTTTGGTGGACATATATCTTAGAGAGTAGGTTAAAAGTTTACCATAATACACTTGGGTTATCTGTTCAATTTCAAATCCAGGATCGATAAGGCTTATCAGGGCATTTTTATGACTTCAGGGAGGTTATCACTATCTTAATATAGTGATGAAGACAAAAGCCAGACCTCACTTGAGGTCAGAACTGAGCAATCAAATTTACATCTGTTAGGAATGACTTGGTCCAATCTTCAAGGTCAACATATTCACAGATGTCAAAGTGTCTGAATGGAGAGATGATAATCATTGACCCTGAAACTCTCTGGGGCCTTGGCAGGCAGCTGAGGGGGAGATAAGGAGCTTTCTGTTGAGATACCAAATACATGTTTGAATATATACTTCCTTATTTTCTTTTTGTGAAATAAGAGGAAATGCCAAAAACCCTGTCTCCATTAAGTATGGTCCTGTTGGGTGGAGATAAAGGAGTTCATTGAGGTCCTTCTTTCCCACAACCATTTTCTCCAGAATTATAACTCAGAGTTCTTGACAGATATTAATCCCATGCGTCTTTCACTTCTTAACCCTAAATAGGAAGTAGATAGGGGTGGGCAGCCAGTAAAAGAAAGAGTAAAGAGTCGAGATTAAGTATGGCTAATTGATAGAGAGATAAGTCCGATTTGCAAGGAAAAGCTCTAAATTTCATATAGATTTAGTGTGCCGTCATTAACTAGGTAAGCTCTGAACAAGATTTATACTGAAGGATGTTCCCACTTCAGGTCAGAAATTGAGCTCCTAACTATAAATGTAGACCTGAACTTGAATTTATTAAACAAACAAACTTTGAAAAAATTGACAACTGTGTCCTTTACAGCCTACAATTGTGAGGTCTAAATTAATATTATCTACTGATACTATAAACTCTTGTGGAGAGGAACGTTATCTGTTTTGTTTCCCAGTAGCTGCCCAGTGCCTAGAGAGGTAGAGAGGAATACTGTCTCTGCAGCCATCTTAAAGTCCCCTGGTACATTTTTTTCTCACGAAGTGAAGCAAACCAGTCAACGAGTGGGATAAACCCTTTTGAGTTTGCCTACTACAGCAAGCGAGATAAACTGGATTACAGGCTCTGGTCCTCAGGGTGGCTCGTTTAAGGAAGTTCTGACATACTGGGTGTGAAAGTCAGAGCCCTACGAAACCGTTTTTTTGTAGAAGAATCAATGAATACTTGACTCATCTGTGAAATGTTGGTGCAGGTCAAGACTGACTTGTAACTTGATTTTGTGGCAGTTAAGACTGACTTAACTGACAGCAATTATGACTTGACTTTTAACTGTGATGCATGACCAGTCATTATGTAGTGATGGGCCTAGCTTCACACTGGACACAAAATGATGAGAATTGCAGAATACAATTAGAATATGTAGCTCAGGGGCATCTTGGTGGCTCAGTGGGTTAAAGCCTCTGCCTTCGGCTCAGGTCATGATCCCAAAGTCCTGGGATTGAGCCCCCCATTGGGCTCTCTGCTCCTCAGGGAGCCTGCTTTCTCCTCTCTCTCTGCCTGCTTCTCTGCCTACTTGTGATCTCTGTCTGTCAAATAAATAAATAAAATCTTTAAAAAAATAGGATACATAGCTCAGCTATGTAGCTGATAGCAAAAAGTCTCACTGCCTGGGTATTAAAATGACCCACAATAAAGCAGAAGACATTATGATAACCAGTAAGCAGTAACTGGTTATGCCCATGAGACTTGGTCAGAGTCTTGCTGGTCTACCTGGGAGACACAGCAGGAAGTAGTAGAAAGACTACTAGGATTGGGTCCGGTGGAGGATCTGGATTCAGGCGCTAACTCTGTCACTTACTGTGTGACCTTGGGGAACCCCCTAGAATCTCTCGTTACTTATTTCTAAAACATGATCATCAGGCATCCTATAGGGATTCTTCTGAGGGAAGTGTTGTCATTCAAGATAAGACTTTCATGAAAAAGATACTTGGGTCATGTCTCACTTAGTATCCTATAAATTATCCGTGAGGTAGATTTCCTACCTTACTTTTCAGTCCTAAGTTGGCTTTTCCTGCTGCTGCTGGGACACTTCCAAGAAAGCTCCCCCTGCCAAATAGCCAGTATGTTTATGGGAATAAATAGTTAGCTGACTTCTCATGCTCTCAGTCTTCCAGAAGAAAAAGCACACCTTCTAAACTATATGGGGTGAAACCCACCCAGAGGCTCTTATCTTATCCTGAGGTTAGGCATTCCTGGTCCTACAAAAATCCATTAAAGACCTCCTTCTGCCAGTATCCAGTCTCCAATAATAATGAGGATAATGATAGCAATGTTAATAATAACATTGTCATTAGTGTGACATGGCCTTTGGCCCTCCAGCAAACCCAGCGTTTTGACTTTATGGGGACATACTGGCTTCTTTTAACCCCATTTTTCAAGATTGCATAAAAAAAAATTGGTTGTCATATTGATGAGATGTATGCTTCTTTCATGCGGGGGTTAGGAGCTAGCTTAAGTCTAGATAAAAAGTGAGTAATGTCCTTAGCAAACATGCTTATCAAGAAATGTCTCTGTAAACTTTCACTTAAAAAATACCACAATTGTTTTTTCTTTTTAAGATTTTATTTATTTATTTGACACAGAAAGACAGAGAGAGAGGGAACACAAGCAGAGGGAGTGGGAGAGGGAGAAGCAGGCTTCCTGCTGAGCAGGGAGCCTGATGCGCGGCTGGATCTCAGGACTCTGGGATTATGACCTGAGCCAAAGGCAGACGCTTAACGATTGAGCTACCCAGGCAGCCCCCAACATACCACAATTCTTGATATACATGCCTCTTGTTAATTAGAAACCCAAGATTTTTCTTAACCTGTTGAATTAAAAACAAGAATTGGATAAAATCATATTGGTGTCATACTCAAGAAATGGTAGTGTTTGATTATATTTTCCTCTCTACTCTGCTTTTCCCATCATGCACCTCCCCACTTTTGTTTCACTGGGCATCACGCGAGAATGGCTTCGTTTGTGCAGATTCCCGCTTACAACAGCTACTGTGCTGTGCGCAATAGCAGAGTGAAGAAGGGACTAATCTCTTGAACACTGACCATATGCCAGGCTCTTTGGTGTCCAGATTGACGTCACCTGCAAAATATCTCAGGATAATATGCATTTTTGAGTTAATGTGAACATTAATTAAGACCATAAAATGAATCTACTAGATTCGTAAGTCAAGACCATTCTAAGGGCGAACCCCCTCTTCCTGAACCACTCCCAGGACTGTGAGTTGTCCCATGCACCCAAGGTCTTTCCTTTTGTTTAAGGTCGAAGTATGCTGTTAAGGAGCTACATAAATCTTTTCTCACTAACTGGTACATGACTCATAGTCTCTGAAAGTGAATTATCTTAGGAAGATTCATATTTGTCTGGAAAGGAAGATCTGAGAATGATGCCTAAACATGGTGATTTCAGGACTGAGACACCTCCTAGGGACAGGTTCCTTTTTGGGGGGAATAGAGAAGTGGGCAAAGTCAGCTTCTCCTAATAGCCCACCATGATCTTCCGCATCTGTGGAGAAGGAGGCCAGTGGCCGAGAGGTGGTGGGTTGTGTTAGGTGTCTTGGAGAAAAGCAGGCTGTGCTTTGAAGTTGCTTCACAGCTCATCCATGAGAGGGCACTGGTGTTCCAGATAGCCCCTGCTCGGAGTCTTGATGAAGAGAGACATTCATCCCCTGACTTCAGAAGGAGGGGTTAGCCACTTGTACCACATCTGTGGCTATGTTTGATAGAAGATTATATCTTTATGTCTCTATATCTATCTATCTACCTATCTATCTATATTATATACACATGGATGCATAGAGAGAGCTGGAGAACATTAGCAGTTCTGTCTTCTTGCCCAGCTTAGTGAACGTGTGGTCTTCAGTCTCTAGCTGCCAAGTGTTAATTTTTTACCTATGTGTGGAAGAGCTGATCACTGGGTGCAATGGGTATTTTTATAAATAAAGGCCATAAGTCTGTAATCAGGATTATACTGGAAAAAAGCACCAAGACTCCCTGGGAGGCCCTCCAAAGGAAGGAAAAGAATCTCTGTCAGTGGAAGGAACAGAGGAAGGGAGGAAGAAAGAAACGAAGGCAGGGAGGGAAGGAGGGAGGAAGGGAGGGGAAAAAAAGAGGAGAGAGCAGGAAATTTCCAATAAAATGGATAATGTCCTGCAACCCTAACCCTGAGAGGAGAAAGGTCTTTTAAGATGGTGGTTGGCGGGGGCGGGGGCGGAGGTGGAGAGTGGGCAAGAAATGATAGCCACAGCCCGTACATACATTGTTTTTCAGATGGGAGCAAACAGCATATCACAATTCAAAACATCACCTGGTGACATTTCCCGCATTCCTCCCAGTCACGGTCTTTCATATCATCCTGTTTTATTCTCTTCAAAATACTTGACACTATTTGAAATAATCTTAACCATTTACTTGAGTGTTTACTTATTGCCTGTCATATTTACTAGAGTATAAACCCTCTGAGGGCTGGAACCTTGCCAGTTTTGTTCACTGTTGTAACCTCACCTCCTGACACAGTGGGCACCCATGAACATCAGATGAGTGAATGAAAATGCCCAAAGGTATCAAAATTTCACAAAAAGGGCCAAAGTGATTCTATTCAGCCAAGGGCTGTGGCTTCAGGGAAACTGAAAAATGATTCGTAATAGAGCATGTGGGCTTTGAATGGGAGCAAAGTGAATGGCTTGTTTTTCTGACCAAGGTCACCATGTAGTCCCCCCAGGGGCCCCGTACTATTTATAAACATGTATGTACACACACACAGTTTATAGATTTTTATTAAGATTTTAGGATTTGGAGGAGATATATTATTCAAATGAGCAATCTTCCATAAAGCAAATTACCTGGGAAAATCCATAAAGATTTGCATGTCTAACTGTCCCACCTGTGGAAAGAAGTGACTATATGACCAGGATCATTTATGATATCCCCGTATGTCTTTATGTTAGAGTTCAGAGGATTTGACCGCTAATACATTTAAAGAAAATACTGATTTCAAAATAGAAATAGAATCTCTTAAGTCGATCTTGATTTGAACTGTGAGTTCTGAATAACCAGATAATGTGGTAGAGATGAGCTTTAGGCAAGGTGTCAAGTTCAGAACCAGTGTCTGACTTGGGGAGCATCTGACCTCCAGGAACCACAGTGTGGGCTTGCCATGGCCATCATGAATTTATGCTTCCTAAGTTTCAGTATTAAATGAAATAGAACAACACAGAAAATGAATGAAGGGACACATTTTGAGTAACCACATACTTTGTACTAGGCTAAGGCTACAGGGGAGCATTCAACATTATCCTCCCTTTGAAAAGGTGAAATTGATGAAACATGGCACACTTGTATCAGTTAGAATTGCTTTACTTCCTTATCAGTCAAGGTTCTCCAGAGAAACAGAACCAAGGGGATATACCTCTAACTCTGTTGCTAGCTCTCTCTCTCTTCTCTACCTATTTCTCTATCTATCTAATCTATGTTATGTATCTATCTATCCATACATAGACACAAACATACATACATACACAAGGAGATTTATTATAGGAATTGGCTCAAGCGATTATAGAGGCCAAGAAGTCCCACAATCTGTCTTCTGCAAACTGGAGCACCAGGAAAGCTGGTTGGTAGTTCAGTCTGAGTTTGGAGGCTGATGGTGTAAAGCCTGGTCTGAGTCTGAAGGCCTGAGAATCAGGAACATCAATGTCCAGGGGCAGAAGGTGGATATCCCAGCTCAAGCAAAAGGAGCAAATTCACCCTTCCACCACCACTTTCTTCTCTTCTGGCCCTCGTTGGACTAGGGACTGGATAATGCTTACCTGCCCTGTGGAGGGTGATTTCCTTTACTCAGCCTCACAGTTCAAATGCTAATCCCTTCTGGAAACATCCTCCCGGACACACACACAGAAATAATGTTTTTACCAATTACCTGAGGATCCCTTAGCTCACTCAAGCTGACAAATGAAATTAACTATCACACGCATGTAAAGAAAACTCAACTCAAAATGGCTTAGGTAAAAAATTAGGAATCTATTGTCTTATATAATTGGGAAGTTTCAGGCTGACTCTGGGCCTTTGATTTAAGACTCAAAATAAGCCATGAGTTCCCAGTATTTCTCTGTGTCTTAGCTAGGCTCTCCATCTCCCTGTGTTGGCTTCATCCTCAGGCTCCCTGGGGAGCATTTCTCCAGGGCTCAAGTCTAAAGGAACAAGCCAACACCACTTTCTCATCTCTTAAGCCAAAGCCCTAAAACGAATCCTGATGGTGCTAATGAGTGTAACTTGCCAAAATGAGGACTGGGGACTCTTCCCCCGGGGCTGTGGGTGACGGAGGAGAGATCTTCTGTTCACTCCAGCGTGAAGCAGTAAGTAGTAAACATCATGCAAATGATTTAGGTCAGAAATGATTTGAGGATTTGGGGGAAGGAGAGGTTAGTGTGGTTGGAGCCATAAAGATACATCCCACAGATAAAGGTGAGTTTGGTAAGGGCCTTGAAAGGCAGTTTTGGGGGCATCTTCTCTGCCTACACACTTTCTGGAGGGCTCAGTATGTGTAAGATAATGCATAAGCTCTGTGGACAACAAGCCAGTGACAGCCATTGTCCAACATAAAGGGCAGAGGAGCAATCTGCCTCCTGTCAATGCCTCTAGGTGCAGAGCCGTTTATTGAGCCCCAAAGTGCCTAGCTGACAAGTTTTTGCTTCACGTTGATGGGGCAAGTTCCATTGCAGCTCTCGGTTTACTGCTATTTATTTCAAGCCTTTGCCTCAGTGGCCACCGAGCCCACTGGCCACACTCTTCTTGAAAGTGGGGGGCACAGGAAGCATTCAGTCATTGTAGGACCCCAGCTCCCCTGAGCAGATGGAAACTGCTCCCTCGGTGTGGGAAGATCCTTGTGACCCAGCCCTGGTCTGGGTGGCAGACGTTGAACCTTTGGTGGAAAATTATTTCTGAAAGGAAGACCTCATATCCTTAGCTATTTTATTTTTATACTGCCTTTTTATTGACCCACTACATGATAAAACATTGATAAAAGCATTCATTAGTAAACAGGACTTCTTTGTAGTTTGGTGGTTCTTTGTTTTAGGAATTGCCAGTAGGAAAAAATACATGGTTTGTTGTGTTATCAGACTTGGATGGATATAAAGCATCTTTATCCTGTCTTTTGGAGGTCAGCAACAGCATAGGTCAATACTGACCTGGGATCTAGGATTCCATGTTCAGTTTATCTGGAAACTGTGAAATCTGGGTTCTCACTCAAGTTTTCAATAGGCTGAAAACGTGTTTCTGGACAACGGTTAAAAAAAATCATATATATATGTGTATATATATATCTCCCATGTTTTCTGATATATATATATTTATATATATATATTCATATTCCTACAGGCTGGAAAGACTGATTAATTGGACTCCATGAAATAGTGTAGGGTTCTAAATATGTGTGGACTACTTTCTGCTTTCTCTTCCTGAGTATGCCGTGTATTATTTAAACCTCAGAGTAGTTCTCAAGAAGATCTGAATATCTTTTTTTAGAAAGCTTTCTTTTCTTCCCATATTTTAGGACACATTTTTATTGGCACATATTAAAGTTTTAGACTATTTTACATATGATTACCATATCGTCAATCACACTAAAAGTCCAGTGACTAAATGCAAGTTAAAGATTTATAGATCAGAATTCTATTTTTAATCAGAGGGGATGCTTAACAAATAATTCATCCATCTGATACTTATCGAGAATAGTTACAGGTCAAACACTCTGATTAAATATTACTTAAATTATTATTAGTGTAAAACATCTCTGTGTCTGAATTTAAAAGCATTTACGTTTGATGGTATTGACTAATTCTCTATTCCAGATGTGAAAATATTCTGGACCTATGCATATGGATATATATGCATATAAAAACACACATACATACACATACACAGAAATTTATAGTTAGAAAAGATCAAGTCCATTACCACTTGCTGGAAAAATCCCTCCTGATTTTAAAGAAGGTAGATGATCTTAGATAATGAACTTGTCACAAGAAAGGAAAAATGTTGAAACGAATGACTGTGAAATATTAATTGCTAAGGAAAAACTAAAAGATAACAAAGGTTTTTATTTTTTAAAGAGTTAGGATTATCCTATAATCACATTTTGATTGCTGCCAACTTTTATGCTTAAACCACACGCCAGCTGACCGTCTTCAGGTTTTAGATCTTTTTCTCTTGAGTGAAATCAGGTGAGAGTTTCGGGGGTCCCAGGGAGAGTGCTGTGACAAGTTCTGAGCTGTTAGACTTCACCGACCACTAGCTGTTTCATCTTAGCTCGTTCAGACTTCTATTTGCAAAGGGAAGATTTCACGGTTCTGATGAGCTTTCTGGGTTCTAGCAGGCTTTAAGATGCAAACCCAGAATGCCACTGGGAAATGCCACAGAGGAAAGGGTCCGGCTTAAACCTCAGGCCTGGTTCAAGTTGCATTACTTACTAGCTCAGTAACCTTGAGCAAGCTCCTTAACTTCTCAAAGCTAACTTTCCTCCTCCTCACAATGGGGTCAATGATAGCCCAAGGTGGACTGCCTCTGTAACTTTGGGCATGTTCTTTCACGTCCATGCTTTTCTTATTGTCAGATGGTGGTAGTAACAGTGCTTAACTCACAGGGGTAGGAGTGGTGGGCAGATTAAATTAGCGCAGGAAGGTAATTAACACAGTGTGAGTGGGTGGGAGGTGGCCAACCATTGGCTGTAACCGATGGTAGTCAAATGATGGATAGTCCACTGATGGAAGGAGGGTGACATTAGTTTGTTCTCTGCTTTGCGGTTTAGGAAAGTTGAGTAAGTTAGGCTAACAGAGGCTCAGACAAATGGACGACGTGGTGTCAGAAGACAGACCGGACTTGTGCCTCCTGTCTTCAGTGTTCTTCAGCGCAACCCAGGATCGCCCTGGGGGGACTAGCTTGCTATTTATGGCCCTTAAACATTCCAGTACCCTGAAGGGATATTGGCTGAGCAGTCTACGCAACTTAAAAAGCACTTAGAGGAATGCAGATCCATTAGACCAGGCATAATGGACCCACTCTGGGCCGTGCTTTGTAAATACACGGGTAATGTCATTCTGACGTGTTTATAGGCCAGGACTTGCTTCCCACAGGTCAGGACCCTCGGGTGAATCTGCGGGCTCTCAGGAGCCAAGTCCCTTACCTCGCACGCCCGGGACTCCATCCCTTATTACTTGAACATAAAAATTTTCAAAAACTGGCAGTAAACAAATTACTGTTTCAAAAGACTGTGGAATGACCTTGGAGCTGCACATGTCAGACCAGCACAGGGCAATTGCCCAGAGGTGAAGGAAAGCCATGATCATACTTAGTAAGCTGGTTAATTAAAGACTATTTTTGTCATCTGCAATTTTGAGAAAGTGAAGAGAGCTACAGTCAAACTACCACAAGAGAAATTCCTGAAATAATGGGGTAGCAGGAGCTAAATAATCATCGGCTTCCTTTCTTCCAAGTAAGAGTTTAGCTTTTGTCCTTCTCACACCCTCTAGATTTTGCTTGGTGCAGTGTAAACCAAGATTTCGGGACTTTTCTTTGAAGCTTCCTGGGGTCTAAATTACCTAGAGATGATCCTACGGGAGAATCTTAGTGCTGCGGTTTATCTGATGCCTTTTTCCGTTTTGCAAGGTCACCGACGTTCCTGATGATAGAATGTAAGGGTCTCTTAATATTCTATGTTCAAGGCTCAGCGAAGTATTTTGTAGACTCTCTCTCTCTTTAAATTCTTCTTTTTAAATATTATGTGTGAAAAGCTCCTGGAAATGTTTCTTTGAATCAATCCTTCCCTTTAAATTCTGCAGACAAAGGACTTTGTTTTTTGAAATACACCAGTATCTCCAAACTCAGAGCAATTTTGAATTGATGCCTAATATTTTAAAGCTAGCAGCCTTCTGAAAAGCCATTTTATGGATCAGTACATTTTTGGCACTCATTTGCAAGGTCGAAATAATTTGATTACAATAGAAATGCATATAATTCAGAATTGCATGGCAGAGGAAAAAGAAGCTCAAGCCAATAACTTCTTTTTTTTTTTTTTAAAGATTTTATTTATTTATTTGACAGAGAGATCACAAGTAGGCAGAGAGGCAGGCAGAGAGAGAGGAGGAAGCAGGCTCCTTGTGGAGCAGAGAGCCCGATGCGGGGCTCGATCCCAGGACCCTGAGATCATGACCTGAGCCGAAGACAGCAGCTTAATCCACTGAGCCACCCAGGCGCCCCTCAAGCCAATAACTTCTATGGTTTACAGAGCACCTCTGATTTCAGGAAGCCTGGGTGCCTACTCACTTCCCCTTATTCCTTCCATAAATCCCCCTGTGAAAACACTGGCTCTTCTTAGCACTAAGAAGCGTGGTACATTGTCCTTACCCTTTGCTTCTCTTCCCATTGACAGAAAATTAGGTTTATGTACTTCAAAGTAAATAATGAACTTAATTCTCAGGTTAAGTGAAACTAGTTTACATAGCAGATGCTTACACTGAGTTTCTAAGTAGTCAATATTTGAAAATCTATCTAATTGCAGCATTGACCAGTGGAAATGACTTATGACCTTCAAATCTAAGACTCTAGGAAGGGAGCAAACCTACCAAACTGTCAAGATTCTCCACTGGAACGTGTCAGAGGAGTTGATAGTCAAGAGAAGAACAAAGGTTTCTTGATTCTTGATCCATTGAGCCCCATGACCTTATTATCCCATGTTAGTCACTAGTCTTGGTCCTAGGATCCTACAGTGGTTTTCCATAAGGGCCATGGCAACCATTCCTGCTTTAGAAGAAACTGGCATATATGATGTGGGTGAGGACCGTAGGGCCAATGTAGAGTACACGTGCAGACTTCCGGGCCTTTGTGCACGTCGCTCTCTCTGGTTGTTAAACACCATTTGAGCACCTTTGATGGCATTTCTTCTCTGTGAGCCCATGGGCCAGGCCGATTTGACCTTCCCTTTCTCTTTTTCCCATTGCATCTTATAATAATCTCTACTGTAGCCCTAAAGAGTGGAATCACATTAGAGTGGAATCCATTGTGTTCATGGATTTATTCTCAGCATCTTCTGCAGAGCTAGGCAAAAGAAGAACACAGTAGAAGGTGTTTGAATGGTGGACAAAGAACCCCAGGGTCTCAGCTCTCTTCTCTCCCTTCACCTCCCTGCCTGCCCTTCTTTCCACCCCTCCCCCTTCTCGGCTCTCCTGCTCCATGCTGGAGTCCCTAGGTTCCCTATGTCAGAGGCTTGTGGCATCGTGATACCCTCTGAGAGGCAGCCCATGAGATTGGGTTTCCCGCTCAGAGTACACCATCAATGCTAACTAAATCACACCACTGTGTGTGATTCATCGCCTTGGCTCCAGGTCAGTGTTCGGGGTGCAGCGAGGATCCTGAGGCATGAAAGTCATTAATCCGGACGTTCGTGTTTGATGGATCTGGAAGTCAGTGGTGACTGAGAATGCTGTGTCCGTGCATGGTTTCAGAGAAGCCCTCTGCTTGTAGTGATGAACCAATCGTGTTTTTTTCTTCCTCGGTCTCTGAGCATCTTCCCAATCTTCACAGCATGAAGGTTGTGTCTAGTTGGCCACATTTCATGTAATTCACAATTGGCTTCTAAATCCTGACCTGTTCCCCACGTCAAAATAATGAAATCTCTGGACTGAGCCCTTGAAATCGACCACCAGGGTTTCTTCTCCATCTTGGAGCACACGCATTGTCTGGATAATGTTATAGACAGTTCGGGGGGGGGGCTTTCTTTTGTCCCTTTGGGCAGCCAACGGATGGCTAATGTTGACAAGCCTAGAACGTTTAAACCAAGAAATATTTTAAAATATTTATTGCTTGGCTTTGAAATGTTCTATATATTTGTTAATATGCCAGTTGGTTTTTATCCATTTTGGTGTTAAATTAATTTCTATTTAACACTGAATCATGTTGTTGTTTTCCAAATACAGTTCAGTCCTTATGGTTTTACTGTCTGGTGTGTTGTTTTTCCCTCTGCTTAGATGCACCTTCTTGACTACTTTCTCCTCCCCAGCAGATACCTCTCCTTTGCCACAGTTTTTTCCTGGCATGGCAAACTTCTCTGCGTCTTTGACCCTCAAAGGTCACCTCCTCTGATTGCAATAACTAGGGAGGGCGGCTTCCTACTCCAGGCCTGTAGCCGGGCTGTGACAGGCGGAAGTAGCTAGTTGTTCAATCTCCCCTGGGGCATGAGCTTCTTGAGGGAACCCTTATCTACCACTCCCTTCTCCCCAAATTACAATGCTGGGGCTGATGAACAGTAACTAACATTTCTTAAGAACGTTGTGTGTGCCAAATGCTTTGATGGAGTTTGCATCATGTTATTTAACCCTCCCAGCTGGGCTGAAAGCTAGGGACAACTGGTACCCTCTTGTCCTGTCTCCAACTAATAACTGATTTGCCCAGTGCTTACACCTTGTGAGTGGGGTAGTCAGGATTTGGATCCAGCCAGTCTGGTTTCTGAATCCTGACTCGATGTCATCATCACTTTTCCAGAAAGTGTGATATGTGGTGTCCCAACCTACGTAGGGGAAGGAAGACCCCCAATGGACTGAGGGGCAAAATCCACTTATATGCATCCTGGAGGCTCTGTGGCCTCTACGTGATTAGTGGTCCTCTAATTTCAGATGTCCCTGACTTCTCTTCTGTTTCTGTGCTCTAAGTCATATTTTTCACACATGTGTGCTCTCCCCAACCACCTACCTTATAACCCCTCCCATTTGAAACATCTTGCATTTTCTAAAAAATCTTAGCAGATGCTCTTTACCTAGAAGGCATTCACTAAAGGAATAGTTGTTTTTATTGATGTAGCTTATAAGCTGTTATTGATGGATGGCCCTCATACATAAAAATGCACAGATCATAAGCGTACAGCTCAATACAGTTTTGCAAGGAGAGCACATCCATTTAGCCAGCACCCAAGAAATCTCCCTTGCGAGATCTCTCCGAAATCACGTCCCATACGTAATCACTATTCTGACTTTCATCACATAGATTTGTTTTGGCTCTTTCTTGAACTTTATACAAATGAAATCATAGAATATGTGCTTTCTGTGTATGCCTTCTTCTATTCAACTTTTTTTTTTTTTCTGGTGACATTCATCTGGGTGGAATTGAGTGGTTTATTTGCCTAGTTATATAATAGTCCATTGTATCAGTACACTGGCACGTATTTACTTGTGCTACTGTCGATAGACAAGCAGGCTGTTTGCAGATTTTAGCTGTTGCAAGTGATGCTTTCAGGAGGTTTGGTATACAAGTTTTTGTGGGGGGACGGAGGAGAAGGATGCACACGTGTGCATTTCTGTTGTATATATATTTGGGAGTAGAATTGCTGATTCATTGGGTCCAAATATATTCAGCTTCATTAGATACTACTAAGCAGTTTTGCAAAGTAGTTGTACAAAGTTACAGTCCCACAACAGTATATAAAAATGCCTGCTGCTTCATATAAATGCCAACATTTTGCATTCTCATTTCTGTCCATTTCAGCAATTCTGATGGGCATGTAGCAGTATTTCACAGTGATTTTAATTTACATTCCACAGCTGATTTTTGTCTGGTGACCTGGTATCCAATAAACTTAGGAAGTACACTAAAGTCACTCTAGATTCTTTTTTTCCCCTCCATATACAATCATATCATCTGAAAATCATGAGAGTTTTGCTTCTTCCTTTCAATACCATATGCCTTTTATTTATTTTTCTTGCTAGAGCTGTCAGCACAATGTGGGATGAACGTGGTGATAGCTGACATCCTTGTGTCATTCCCAATCACAGAAGGAAAGCCTTCAATATTTCACTACCAAGTATCACGTGCCCTTTTTGGTAGATATTTTTGTTGAGATTAGGAAATTTCATTTTATTCCTGATTTCTAATTGTTTGTTTGAAATCATGAATAAGTGTTAAATTTTTTTCAAATGTGCTTCTTACATCTGTGAAATGATGTATGACTTTTTCTCCCTTTCTCCCCTTTCTGATAAGGTGGGAATTGTATTGTGTGATTTTTTTGAATATTAATTGTGCTAACATTCCTGGACAAAACTCATTTAGGTATGATGTATTACCTTTTATGCATTGCTGGATATGCTAGTATCTTGTTAAGCCTTTTCATACTTATGTTCATGGGAAAAACTGATCATAATTTTCCTTTCTTGTAATAATCTTATCAGGTTTTGGTATCAACTTTATGCTGGCTTCTGTTTTCCTTTTGTTCTATTTTTTCCCTCTTTATTAACTTTTTATTTATATATGCTTTTACTGTTATTTAGTGGTTACCCTAGAGATTACAAAAATCTATCCTTGATTTAGTATCATGTTGTCCTTTCCCAAATGATGCTAGAGATTTCTAATACTTTAGCTTCATTTTCTCCCCTCTTTTCCATTATTATTGTCACAAAAAATGACACTATTTGTATTATATGTAAATTTTGTATTACATACAAATCTTACGGATATATTAGAAACACGATATGCACTATTATGTACATGTTATGTAATATACATATTATGTATAATATATACGTATTATATAACATAATACATAAACATGTCTTAATTCCACAAAACATTAGAGTGTTTTTACTGTCAGTATTCATTTTTATTTTCTTAAATTTTCACCTTTTCTCATGCTTCTTATTCTTGTACTATGTCCTTGTTTCCATCTGGGATCATTTTTCCTGCTGCCTGAATAATTCCCTTTTTTGTCTTTAATGCATGTCTTTTTTTTAAATAAATAAAATTTTTCTTTCTTTATTTAATTATGTTATGTTAGTCAGCATACGGTACATCATTAGTTTTTATTTTTGTTTTTGTTTTTAAAGATTTTGTTTATTTATTTGTCAGAGAGAGACACAAGCACAGGGAAAGGCAAGCAGAGAGGGAAGCAGACTCCCCACTGAGCAAGAAGCCCAATGTGGGACTCAATCACAGGACCCTGGGATCATGACCCAAGCTGAAGGTAGATGCCTAATTGACCGACGGAGCCACCCAGGCATCCCCATCATTACTTTTTGATGCAGTACAGGTCTACTGGTGATTACTATTCTCAACTTTTGTTTGTCTGAAATATCTTTTATTCCATCTTCATTTTGAAGGATGTTTTCACTGTGTACGGCCACCTAGATAGGCAGTTATTTCTGTTAGTGCTGGAAAGGCAGTATTCCATCATCCTCTGGCTTCCATATTTTTCTACTAAAAACCCAACTGGCAGCCTTATTACCTTATTACCTTCAGAGAAGGTAATGTGTCTTTTTTTTTTTTCCTCTGTCTCTTTTCCTCATTTTTCTCTTTGCCTTTGTTTTTTGTCACTTTTACTCCAATGGGCCTAATTGTGATTTTCTTATATTGATTCTGGTCCATGAACTGTTGGCTATGTTTCAGAAGTTCTGGAACATTCTTAGCCATTGTCTATTCACATGTATTTTCTGTCCAACTTGAGCACTCCCTTCTAGGACTCAATTACAGATGTGTCAGAACTTTTCAAAGTCTGCCGTATTTTGCTAATGATCTTTTCTGTATTTTCTGTGTGTTTTGCTCTCTGCAATTCAGCCTGGAGTTTTCATGCTCACCGTCTCTCACCTCCTCAGTTGTCTTGCAGGCAATCTACTGTGAAACCTATCTAGCGAGGTCTCAGTTTCAATTATCTATAGTTCTTTAGTTCCAGAATATCTACTTGATGCTTTTCAAAGTATATTACAGTTCTCTGGTGAAATTTTCATACTGTCCTATATTTTTAGAAACATGTTGATCATAGTCCTTTTAAAATCTGTGTCTTAATAGCTCCAAAAACTGGGTCATGTGTGCATTTGTTTCTATTGTCTGTTTTTATTCTCTTGTTTCTATTTTTTTGGTATGCCTGGTGGTTTTTGATTGAATGCCAGGCATTGTCCATGGAAACTGTGGGGACTCAGGGTAATGTTAACTCCTTCTAGAGAGGGTTCACCATCCCTTTTAGTAGACAGGTTGAATTTGGAGGAAATTCTTAGTCTAATCAGACATGGTGCTGACCCAAGGCAGGGTTTTGGATTGGATTTGGTAAGTCTCCACTTACCTTCCTCTTCATCTCTACTCCTAGGAATGAAAGCCTGGGATGTTTACTGCTGCCTACTTTCTTGGGGGTGGGGGGGCTGCTCTTAATCTAATCAGCATATCAGCTTGTTGAAACTCTGTTATGTCTTCAACAGTTCTCTGATGGATTTTTCAGGTTTTTGCTTTTAGCAACTTGAGATACTCATCATTTGTCCTATGTTCCCTTCTCTCTAGATTGTTGGTCACTCTGATACCACTTACCAGGCAACCTCAAACCCTGACTTTTTTCTCTCCCTGATGAAATTGCCAAACGTTCTAGTGGTTTCCTTATCTGTTAGCCATAGCTCTCTGCCCAGTTTCTCAGATTCTAACTCCTTGTAAAGATAAGACTCATCAGATGTCCTGAAGGGAAAATCAGCACACAGAAGGTCAGCTCAACTCCTTACATTTTCCTTCTGTCTAGGTTCTTGTGCGCTCAAGTTCTGGTTACCTTAGCAGCTTTCTAATACCTTCAAGTAAATGTTGTCATATTTTATCTAACTTCCTGGTTAGTCTGGAACTATTGCCGTCATAATCTAAAGCAGATGCCAGTAGATGTGTTATTTTTTTAAAGCCTGCAACTAGCACGTGGATTATATATTTTTTGTGGGCACTAAAACATCTTGTGGTATGGTTGTAAAGGCAAGTGGAAAAATGGGCTTTGGAGATGGCTTTATGATGTACACACTATATTTAATCCAAAGCAAATTAGAGAACATAGTGCTTTGGGTAGCCAAATAGTGCTCGTATTCTATTCTTTGACCATGAAATATATAAATGCCTTTAAAGTGTATTTTGTGGAGTGAAATGGTTATGGCTACAGCAAGGAGTAGATTAAAGTATATTTAGCAGAAGCTCATATGAGGAAGAGAAAGAAAAGTAGGCCCATAGGAGATCAAGAGCCAAGATTCTGATCTAAGCCACTGACCTTGAAATATACTCAATAGTTATAAGTTGCCAAGAGTGATAATTCTTCTATTTTTGCCTATGGACATATCACATAGTGTTACACTTCTCACATGCTGCAAAATATGTATTAAATGACATCTCTCCTTGGAGATTAGTTATTTTTGCAAAAGACATGGGTTAGGACAGTTAGATTTTTTTTTTCTTTTTCTAGTTTTGAACCTTGGATGGCCCAATGGGAGAATTCACCCAGTTGTTAAATTATTTTCTCTTTCAGGAAACTGCTTTCCATGCTTTGTGTGGTGTAATGGAATGAGGAGTTAATCAGATACATAATGTGGCTTTTCTTTCTAGCATATTAAAAAGCACTCTGTCTTCTGCAGACCCTACACTGAAGATTGTATAATAAGCCATGGACAGGTATCAGGAAATAACAAGAGATATCTTGGACAGTTAACTCCAGTTCCCTTTAACTGCCATTGCTTGTGTGTGTGTGCATGTATATGTGTGTGTTTGTGTGAAAAGAGGAAGCCAAGACACCAGCTTCTAAGAGTGGTGAAGCGATCTTTTTTTGCAAGAAAAATCTGGAAGACCAGCAACTGAATTCGGCTGGAATCAACCACTGCTTCAGAATTGAAAGTGTAGGACAAGTCCCATAAGACTCCCTATGCCCGGGGGCATTTCTGGTGAAGTTCAGCAGTGTGGTTTTTTTCTGGGAAGGGGAGACTCCCAGAAATGGGGACCCTGGGGGAGCAGTGACACTCTTTTTGATGTCATGAGAGTTAAGGGTGTGGGAAGGGTTTATGTTTCCTTTGACTTATTTTTCAACTTTGGATGGTAAGCAATTAGAAGGTGTCCACAGATATTTAGATAAGAGAAGGCCCTGGAAGATGGAAAAGTCCTTTTCCTAAAAGTCTTTTTAAAAAGGGTAAGAATCCCTCAGAGACCTTAGTTGTGGTCCAGACATGGCTTGTTCTGTGTCTCTGCTCTCTGACCATGGTCAGCTTTCACCTCAAATACTCCTTTCTCAACTACTGGAATCCTCTGGTCTTCAAAGCCAGTTCATATCCACCTTCTTCACAAAGCCATCTCAGACCTGGACTTGATGCTCTGAAGAGAACCAGCACGGCTTGTGGCTCTGGGAATCTTCTCTACAGCGTTGACGGCTAGTGCAGGGGTGGATATATTCCTCAAGGAATATGGTAGAGAAGCTGGCATTTTGAGGGAAGCTGAAGATTTAGGAGGCAAGAGCAGGATGCGAGAGGTCTGAGCAGATGGGGAAAGTCTCCATCCCAAGGTGGAAATGAGCACCAGCAGGGACCACAGCATCAAGTCCTGAGAGGTGCAGAGAATCTGGGAAGTAGCCATTATGTGTGGTCACTGTGGGGTCTCTCAAGGCTTTCTAGATATTTTTCTTGTATATTTGTGGTAGAAGTGGGATACAAAGCAGTACTTTGAAAATTAAAAGATTAAAAATTGCTCTGCTGAGTGCAGTTACAAAGTCATCATCGTTATTACAGTTGTATAGAATGTTCCACATCATTTCCTTCTACCCTCATGATTTCTTTGGTTCAGAGAGGATTTCTGTGCTTCCAAGAGGACTTTGGATAAACATTTCTGTGCTTTCTTCTCTGTCTCTCTTTCTCATTAGTTGCCTCCAAAAACATCACACATGGGAGGCTGCATTCTTGAACTGCTTCCTTTTCCACCTAATTGTCATTTTCTCTCATACTGAAAACAAACTCAATCTTTGCTGCTTAAACAACATCGTATTTGGAGACTGTCAAGCTTAATTAAAGCTGAATATTTTTCCAGGTGGTGTATTAAGGACCAACATAATAGATTGCATTCAGGGACCCAGCCCGGCCATTTAAGAGGTTCTCTGGGCAAGGGGGGTAAAGTTTTACTTGCAGGTGATGTATCGAGACAAACCTTCTCCGACTGATTCAGAGAAACTACTCCCTCTCCTTCCCCACTGGCCCATTAGGATCGAACACGCTTCCAGTTAGCTTTCTCGAGGAAGAAAGAAAAATAGATCAATAATATTTATGATTTCTTGAAAAGATGTTTCCTTGCTGCGACATTGCCCCATTAAGGCTCTTTGCTATTAATAGAGTTGTGTTGGTTGCACTGGGGGACATTAGGTGAGATTCATTTTAACAAGAAGGATGTAAAAATGGCCTTTGCTCTGTCCAACTGAAAACGTTCCGAAGCTTCGTATTAACTTTGATACAAGTTTGACGTGCTAAGAATAATAATTTTGCGATGGCATTCCCTTATGATGAAATGATAATAATTAAAAAATGATAAGACCAGTAATAATACATCCCTTTTATTGACTGCTTTCCGAGTAGCAGGACCTGTGCTAAGTGCTTTGCATATGTAATACCATTTAATCTTCAAAGTAATCTTGTGAAGGTGGCAGTCTCGGGCCATTTCCAGATGAAGAATGTGACACATAGGCAGGTGTAAGTAAGTTCCTCAAGGTCACATAGAAGACGGAATTCTGAACCCCGATCTTCCTAACTCGATAGCTCAATTTCTCTTAACCGGATTACTCTGCCTTTAATATAGTCAGTGATTTATGAATCTGTAGCATATAATATTAATTCTACAGCATAAATTTCCCATTTAGGAATATGTAATAGTCTGCTTTTTGAAAAGTCACAAATATGATTCATTTAATATGCATGCTTAAGTATTCTATTAAGCAATTCTAACTCATATCTTTTCATGGTTTAGTATGTCAGATAAAATTACCCAAAACATCTATTTTCAAGAAACTTTTCATGTTGATCTTTATAACCACAACATTAAATCTACAAATTTACTCCACTGATAAATTAGGTTATTAATAATATTGCCTATAGCTTTTAATCTACTTTAGAACATCATAAAAATCAGTATGATACCATCAGTAATACATATTCATCTGTGCTGGTTAAACGGTTTGAAAAATGAGCCACAGATGGCTTCATGTTTATGGATGTCCACGTGCATTTTGCAACAGTTAATGAGGATCAGTTTTGGGCGCTTGACTATGTCTGACAGGTAGATGAGAAGCAGAACAGGTATGGCAATCTATTCTTCAGTTCTCATATGTCCCTTCGCTCTGCTCCGTTATTGATCACTTAATAAATGGTATCACTTTGTAACTCTGAGCCAATCATTGGGAGCTTTACCTGAAGATCAAGAGTAGACACATTTCTGACCTTCAAGGGTTGTCTAGTAGAGCCGGACAGATAAGAATAAGTTGTGACAAGTTCATAACCGAGGCCATATGGTAAAAACGATCATTGCCGGAGGAATTTGAAGAAGTCATGGAGGGTGGGGGAGGTCAGGAGAGGTGTCACGGGCTCAGAGGGTGGGCAGGATTTGGAGATGGAGGAGAAGAGAGATAGCATTCCAGCTGCTTGCAGGAAGAGACAGAGGTGGGAGTTAGCAGATGAGAGAGGGGACTGATGGGAGAGAGGAGGGTGGCTCCTGGTGTAGCAGGTGCCTTTTAGGGTGTGATGGGGTATGAACTTGTCCGCATAATGTGGGACCATGATGTGGAACACGTGTAACAGTTCTGCCCAACGGAAAACAGGATGGGTGGAATTAAATAAACAGTATTTCCCACCTTCGAGTTGAGCTGAGGAGAGGTGATAGGAGAAGGATGGGGAAATAGATCATAAAAGCAAGCACCTTGAAAGAAAAATCTTGTGGGGTTACTAGTGGGGAATGATGATTGCTTCATGTGGGATTTCCTAATGAAGTTTCTGTCATATCCTTCACTGACATTATTTATAGGTTTCTTATTAAAAACAGTATACCAACATGAAAAGATTTTTTTTTAAAGTCTGTATTTTCACCACCATGATGTAAGAAAGGAAAAGTAGCCTTACTTGTGTATTCTTTTCCAATCTGGCATCGCATAATTGTATGAAGAGGATAATAGAATTTTGTGTTCTGTTCTTTTCACATGACGCAGTTTGCCATGATTCCACGTCATGTTTTTTAATGAGCACGTAGTCTTCCATTGAGTCATGTCAGCAGAGTTGAAATGCTTTAGCATTCGAGTACTGTTGGACACGTTCGTGGTTTTCTACTTTTTGTCATTATAGATGACGCTGCAGAGTGCGCTGGCGTGCATAGAACATTTTTTGGCTTCTACTGAATTACTTCCTAAGCACGTTTTCCCAGGAGGGCTCGTATGACTGGGGACATATTGTGGTACTTTCTATCTGATAGATACAATGCCAGGCTGCCCTTCAAAGGCCCACCCTGATGGAAGGTGCCCCCAGGAGGAAATGAGGGTTCCATTGTTGCCTCCAATGTAGAGTAGGAGAAAAGCACTATTGTGGGTGGTAAAATAATATTTCATTCATTGGAATTTCTGTGTAACTATGAATTTTTTGGCAACTTTTTCTTTGTAAAAATTATTTATTTATTTATCTGATTGAGCGAGAGGGAGAGTACGGATATGCATGTGCACATCCGTGGGATAGAGAGGGAGAAGATAGAGAGGGATAGAGAGGGAGAAGCAGGCTTCCCGCTGAGCTGGATCCTGATGCAGGTCTTGATCCCAGGACCCTGGGATCATGACCTGAGCCAAAGGCAGACACTTAGCTGACTAAACCACCTGATACAAAAAATATTTGTGGAGTGAATGAATAAATGAATGAGACAAAGGTATTGGATCTTTTGACTTAAAATAGCAAACAAATTCTAAAAACAATCACTCTTGGAACAATACTCGGGCATGTAGAAGAAATGTCTAGGTTACAATGGAGAGGGGCTAAGAAATGAAGGCTCAGAGGGCCACAGCTTCCTGATACTAGAAATTCAAATGCTCTTTCAGCTCCCATCTCACCGACATGTGTGGAGGGGAGCCTCTTAACCCTCCTACGTCCCTCTGGGAGCTGGCGCATAGGAGAATGGCCACACATATGGAAGCTCTAGTTCCCAGAGGTGAATGTTGCAGAAGGTGGCGATGGTTCACTGCTCAGAGTCTGAGAAGAGTCAGGACATGATTCTACCGCCTGACAGGGTGGATCGGGTTTGGAGTTAGAATGAGCAGGAAGCACCACCCAGGTGCCCAACAACATTTACTTTCTAAACACTAAGGGGAGAGAGGAGTCTGAAGTGGGTCGGAAAGAGAAGTAATTTATAGGTGGTGGACAGGAAAAAGGTGAAAGAGAAGAGAGGGAGAGAGAGCAGTGGACAGGTGTGATGGAAAGGTGAGTAAAAGGGGAAACAGGGAACAGCTGTGCAACAGTAGTTCAGTATGGAAGGTGCCTACTGTAACTCCTTGGTTTCTGGATGCTGTCAGCCTATCCTCTCCCACGGGCTTGACAGTGTCTAGGGGGGCCAGGTCTGAAAATTCCATCTCCTTAGCTCTGGGCACCATTTGAGGTTCTTAAACTCATTCCACCAGGGCCTTCTGACATTCTTCATGGCCCCTATCTCTCTACAGGTGGTGCTAATGACCAACTGGGCATGGAGGTGGGAATTCATATGAGGGTTGGCTCTATATCCAGGGGCGTCCTCCTTTCTCTCCTGTCCTTGCTTTCAGCCTCTCCTTGGGCAGGTGTTTAGGAGGGGCCTAAAGATTGGTGTCTGGCTTTGCCCTCTCATTATTTTAGATCCCCACGGATCACAGCTGTGGAGAGAGTGCACAAATATGGTTTTGATTCTTTTTTTTTTTTTTTTTTGGAATGAATTTTCAAACACATTTATCCATGCAGGACTGTAAGTAGAACCTTGTCTACACTGGCTGGGAAACATTTAGAACTAGAATGTGCCAGGGTAGCAAGCCCTTCCCTGATGCCTCACACATTTTCTAGCCTCGTCACATTTTTGTCAATGTTTTATTAGCAAAAACATAAACCTCAAGAATTTTCATATAATTTTAACCATCATGGAATGTTTGAAGAGTAGAAGAATTACGGGCTACAAGACAGGGTTTTTTTTTTCTTCCTGAGTAATTCTGCAGGTCCTAAGCAACGGAGACATTTCCTCCCCCTGGAATTCTCACCCCCAGAGAATCAATCACAAGACTTGCGCTCTTACTTCCTTTAGGTCTTTGCTCAAATGGCACTTGCTCAGAGAAGCTTCTCCAACCACCCTAGCTACGAGTCTCCCTTCCTCACAATCTGTTCTTGTAACTGCTTTATTTTTCTTTATAGCAGTTATCTGATACCATTAGTATTAACTCATCAGCCAAAGATAACTCCTAGAAGCCTGCCTGATGCCTAGTAGGTGCTCAAAAAATATTTGTGGAGTGAATGAATAAATGAATGAGACAAAGGTATTGGATCTTTTGACTTAAAATAGCAAACAAATTCTAAAAACAATCACTCTTGGAACAATACTCGGGCATGTAGAAGAAATGTCTAGGTTACAATGGAGAGGGGCTAAGAAATGAAGGCTCAGAGGGCCACAGCTTCCTGATACTAGAAATTCAAATGCTCTTTCAGCTCCCATCTCACCGACATGTGTGGAGGGGAGCCTCTTAACCCTCCTACGTCCCTCTGGGAGCTGGCGCATAGGAGAATGGCCACACACATGGAAGCTCTAGTTCCCAGAGGTGAATGTTGCAGAAGGTGGCGATGGTTCACTGCTCAGAGTCTGAGAAGAGTCAGGACATGATTCTACCGCCTGACAGGGTGGATTGGGTTTGGAGTTAGAATGAGCAGGAAGCAGATCTTGTCTGTTCTGTCTCCTTTTCTTCCTACGTGGTCATGCCATTCTCTTTCCCCAGAAAGTATCTGAGCTGGAAGTAGAAAGGGGTGGAGGGGGATGATCGTCCCTTCTTCCATAAGTCATGGTGACCTCAGCCACCCATGGGAACCTAACGAGGCACAGTGCCCCAGGGCCCAGAGGAGGATGTTGGGGACATTGTAGCACTATTAGGATGGTGTGTAATTGTCCATAGTTCTTAGTCTCCTCACAGCAAATGTGGCGCCCTTTTGCCCACCCTGAAGTACTCAGCAGCCCAAGAGAATGGGTCTTAATTATGGTTCACCATTTTATTTCTGAAGGTTACTGGTATTTGTTTTAACCCTTAGATAAAAGAAGATAAGGATTCCCTGAACGAAATTGTACTCATTCCTGTGATGACAAATGGGGTCAGGTCTCAGGAGAGAGGTTTCCTCTCATTTTGAGACATTCTGGATGCCTGGTGCAAAAATAAGCCTGCCTCTCCTTATAGGCCTGCCTGTTGTAAGGTGGCTGGCAGCTCTTCCCATCATGGGGTGCCGTCCCTTCCCCTGAGTGTAGCCGAAACGACTGTGTCCCAGCTGCAAGCCTCAGCCTCAGGAGGCTTTCAACAGAAAGCAAACCTCTGTGGCTTTGTGGTCTGAGAGGGAGAGGAGAAGGGAAAATGTGCCAAGAGCTTCTATTCCTCACCTTATCATTAAATCTGTTAGATTCAAAAGATGGTGGCAGAGGAGAAATGTATTGACAAGGGAAAAGGGTTCTGTTTATTTTCTTTAATATGGTTGGAAATATAGGTGTAGATCTCTGTGTTTGATTGCTACATAAGAAACTGCCCTGAAACTTTCATTTGGAATCCTGCCACGGGCACATGAACAAGCTTAGGCTAGCCTGTTGAGGGACGTGCGACACGTGACTCAGTCACCACCGTCACGCTAGCTATCAGACAGTCAATGGTGAGGTCATCCCAGGCCAGCAGCCCCCAGATGACCCTCCTGGTGACTGGAGACACAGGAACAAGGCTGGCCAAGATGGCGGAGTCTGGCCTAGTCTGGCACAGACCACACAGCTAACCTGTGCAGTTATGGGCAAAAACAAAGGTTGTTCTAAGCTACTGTTGTGGGGAGTTTGGAACACTGCAATAGATAACAGATTCACCGAGACTCAGGGGAAGAAGATTTGGGGGGTGGGTGTCCAACATTGTCCAACATCGCTGAGTTAGCGATCCCTTACCCACTAGGCCATGCAAAGGAGAAAATGGCAGCGTGGGTATCCGTACTTTAATATTCATATAACCAAAGAGCCGAAGCAGCTAACCTCCAGACATTTTGACAGAGCTCCTCATGTGGGCATGTGTCTAAGCTCTGACCTCAGTCGAGAGGATAAAGCCACCAGCACTGGCCCTTTGGACCCTGCCAGAATCTTGCATTGAACAGAGACAGAGATAGAGAGGGGCAATGTTCTTGAGGATCAGACCTCTTAAAGATTCAGGTAGGAGATGTTCTCAAGCTGGAGATGTTCCTTGTATTCCGAACTAAGACATGGGAGAGTCTGGTTATGTGGATAAAATGATCATCTTGGTCTGCTGGTCTTAGCAACTCTTCATCTTGTATGAACCCCCACACCCTGCCAAGGGTCCTCCAAAGCCATGCAGCCCCAGGTCATGAGGGAGGGTGTCCATGTTATTAAGACGGAGGAGTGACCCATACCGTGGGGAAGAGGATGGGCAAGATGGTGTAAGCCCAGCCCGTGGTGGTGACTGACGATAAAGTCATAGGAAGAGACACAGGATAAGGAGCTTCTAACCTGCAATCCCCAAATTCAGTTTTGAGGTGTCCTCTTACCCCACAGCTCCCAGGTCTGCTCTCCACAGTGATCTCATTTCTGCTTATAATCCGTCTCAAGAATTCTGGGGCATTAGTTCGGTAGTAGAACTTCTCATGGATAAGCCCTGGAATTAGGTCTTAAATTTCCTTTAGAGATGAAGGGTCAGGACTGAAAACTGCACCCTCCCCGTGGCAAAGTGACTCTCTGGTCTAATTCAAAAGAAGTTCCCTGTTGGCCTGGGATGGTAGTTTCGGGAAAGTCACGTGTCTGGCAACATCAACGTACCTTTCACATTCCATAGCATGTAGTAATTGTAGGGACTGGCTGATCCCTGGAAAATGCAAAAGATCATCCCAGGTTTCTGAAGATGGCTGAGTGGGCCTGGTGGAGCTGTCTGAAGTTGGTTGTTTACAACCTTTCATGCTGGTTTTCGTTGTGATGTGGAAGGCTCAGGGCGTGTTGCTCGGAGCACTTTGCCACGTGTGTAAAGTGTTCTTAATCGACTCCGCAGAGCTGATGCTGTCCATTCTCAGCTGCACCCTTGCCTCATCCTTTCTCCTTCTAGAAGCTTTGGTCATATCATATTTCCTCTGTGGTTTGAGTTTCAGACAAGTGTTTTTTGAAATATGGCATGGGAACAAAAATCAGTTTCTAGTAGTTAAAATTCAGACAGTAGTTTCTTCTAAACTATTAATGTTTTCTCAGGTTAAGTCACTGCATATTTACCTCTGTATATTTGCTCTGGTTCTTAGAAGTTTCAAACATGGCTTAGCAGCTTTTGTCTGACTCCAAATATCAAGGATATGAGGGAAAAATTTATGGAACCACCATGCCCTTCCCAGGTTAGGGTGCAAAGGACTCCAACCCCAATCCTTCCCTGAGGGCGTTGTATGAAGAGCCATGCCAGAAGGAAGGAGGAAGTAGGATGCTGATTCCCTTGAGGCTCCTGCTGTACCCCCGCCTGACTGGGGCTCTATGAGTGTCTGCAGTGGAGAAGGCTGGTCTTTCTTGATTCTGTATTGTTGTGCCAGCTGTGATGTAGGGATGCACCTACTTAGTCGATGGGGGCCTCTGTGAGCTGGGCCCAAAGTGCAGGCAAAGTCTTTAGCTTCCCAAAGTGTCCAGGTGCTCAGGGAATGTCCCGCCTCACAGTCATTAATCCTCACTGATCTCCTGCTCCCGAATTCCCCTGTGGAAGGGTTCCTGGCTGTATTGCCTGGAATCTTTGGCCTAAGGTCTTTTAAACCGCTGTTCCTGACTGGATTGAGACTGTAGAGATCCAGCTGCAGGGCCAGAGCCTCCAAAAAACCTACATCCTGGAAGGATATGAGATGTCCAAGGAATGTCTGAGGGAGAGTGTCTTTCCAGGGGTAGACCAGAAGTTTCTCAGTAAATGATGGCGGTGAAGTTTCTCCAGGAGAGGACACTTGGCTCCTCAGGTGGACAAAGAGTGCTATTTATTTTAAATATTGCACCTTCACCCCTAAACTCCCAAATCACATCACCATTCCCTCTCTCAGTTCCCCTGTACAGACAGGTCCCAAGGGGCAAGTGCACGTGAGGAATACAGGATAAGGCCGGTTCCAGAATCTGGCCATTGGAAACTGCACCACGTCTCACCCCATCCGCAGCTGACACCACCTCCCTGTGAGGGCCCATCCCTTCTCCAGGGTCACCAGGACCTTCTGCACCTACCCTCCTGTATTAATCTGAATTTCCCCCAGGCAGACCACAAGATAAGAAATGTGCAAGGTATAAACATTGGGGAGGATTATAGGAAGCATAGTTGGGAAGGGAGCCAGAGACTAGAGGAAAGATATTACAGTATGTATTAATAAACAAGTAACCAGTAACGGGGGCTCAACCTGACTGAGGACCCTCTGAGAAACTGAAGAGCCATCACTCAGGCACCAGGAAACTGGGATACCCAACCACCCACTAACATCCCTTAATTCTGGCCAGCCCTGCCTGTGGCAGAGGGTCCACCCCCCTGCCCCCCAGTGAGAGGACACCCTCGTGCAAAGAAGTGAGGAGCCCTTAGTGTGGGTGGAGACATTTACAGGGATATTCCTGGAGGGCTGAGGGGATTTGGGTGGGACCTGGAGAGTGTCCTCTACTTTTTGCAAGGCAGACCACAGCTGGTGTCTGCTGGTCCTTCGCGGTCCCTGCTTCCTCTTCGGAGGGTCTCCACGTATCTTATCAAAAAGAAGAAAACAATTGACACACACAGGCATACAGTTAATCCCTCCAGGAGAAGCCTACCAGGTTCCGAATAGGAATCAGCACAAATAAGACATGGAGGCATTAGACGAGAAACACCAGGGAGCTGCTCTCACCTTGAGGCACAGGGGTCAGCGTTTTGTAAACCCTTCCCACTGAGCCTCTGCCTGAGGACTTGGGGTGGAGGACCTCAGTGATTTCTGGAGAAGGAGCGGGTGTTACTCCTCGCAGCTGGAAGATGGCGCACTGACAGGTAAGGCCGGGGCAGTGTGGGAAATGACAACTTTTGTGACACTCTCCTTTTTCATCACCATCTCAGTGCTTAATAGCCATTTACAGTTTTTCTCTGATTGTGGCTTAGCGCCTTTGAAGAACGTCTGATGTAATGTTGGGACCATCTGACAACAATGCAATGTTATTGTTCTTCTCCATCCTCGCCCTGTCTCTCGGTGCGGTTGCAATTAAGCCGGACCGTGCAAGTCAGAGATGAAACATTTCGGGTAGCTCTGTCCCCTGTTGTGGGGCTAATCTGTGCACGTGTGGTGTGGTATCGTTTTCTGCCCCGATGTGTTGCAGTGAAATAAAACTGGCTTTGCCTCATCCTCCGAGGGTTTCATGATATGTTCCCAAGTGGGTGGTAGCTGCTTTACATGAGATGCCACAGGGAGAATTTGAACAACCTTTTCGGGGTTAAATAGTTGAGGATGTAGAAATAGACCCAGAATTTTGGATAGAATAAATAACCACAAGAGTTTATTGCCTCCCCTTGAGCATAATCCATGAGAATAATCTTGTAATGGCTGGGGAAGAATTTCTTGGATGGTTGGGATCCGAACAAAGGTTTTCATGGGAGGGGTGGAGGAGATCAGTTGGATTTGCAACCCGCCTGAGCCAGAAACAGAATTTACTATGTGCTTCTGCTTGACCTTCAGACTGACACAAATTGAAATGGCAGAATTCATCTCCTTCTTAATTTATGACATGGCAAAGAAGGACAACACACTCTTGTTTTTCCTGTCTCTTGGAGAAACCCTGCCCCTGTTTTCCCCAGAGAGGCATTTTTGAACCCCGAAGACAACCCTTGAACTGTAGCATCGACACTAGAAATCTTGGTTATCTATTTTTTTAACTTAAAAAAAATTTTATTTATTTTTTTAATTTATTTTCAGTGATCCAGAATTCATTGTTTATGCACCACACCCAGTGCTCCATGTAATAGTGCCCTCCACAATACCCACCACCTGGCTCACCCAAGCTCCCACCCCCCTCCCCTTAAAGTATTACTACTTTTGTTAATTTGCAGAAGCAAAAAGCAAGGCTTGTGGCAAACAGAAGAAAATCTGTTGTCTTATTCCTCAGAGTTGAAATGGTTGTGGGAGGGGTTAGGAGCTTCAGGAACAAAGAATTTTTCCAGATTGGGCGTCCAGTCCCCTTTCCTGAAGTTAGAAAGAAAATGCAAGGCATCTTATAAAAGATGCCTAAGTTAACTATTGGCAGCCAGCTACCTTGACTTCGTGCTCAGAAACCGTTTCACTCCTTACCAGTGGCACAACCCCAGAAACCCAAACCTCACTTCCTTTTGTACTTAGTACTTTTGGCATAAAAAGAGTAAAATGAGGAGGGGTTTCTTTTCCGAATGTACTGATACACCAAGAAAAATGTTTACTTTGGAAGTTGGGAATGTGAGATGTTTGTAAAACTGAAAATAACTATACCAATGAGAAGCATCATTATGGTTCTTGGAGACAGCCTTGGACCATGCGGCAGTTGGAATGTGTGGTCAGAGTGCTGGTCCTGGTAGAAACCTTGCAACTCCTTGCAAGAGAGAGAACATCTGCTCTCATGGCTCATTTAGAGTCAGGTGTAGACCCCTAGGATTATCCCTGATTGGACTCCATTTTCCAAAGTGGCCTTCCAGATAATCTGCCCATCCTGAATCAATTGATCCTGAATCAGTCTGATTCAGGATGGGCAGATTATGCTTGAGAGTTCATTCATTCCAGTAGGTCCTAGTATGGTTTGATTCCTCCTCTTCTTTGGTTTTCTGGTTGGTTCTGCTTGGCCAAAGCAGTCAAGGCCCCACAGTAAAATTGTAACACCGGTTGCTTGATTCCAAATTTAGTCAGATTCACCCAATAGAATATCTGTCTAAAAGTACATTAAATAGATATATGATGAAATGATTGGTAATGGTTGAGTATAATAAACTCACATCATGCACACTTCAAGCTAATATAAAATCAACCCCTCCAATTAAGCAACATGGGGAGATATTTCCATTGTTTGCTCTGAAAGAATTACCCCCAATCAAATTATATCTTGGGTCTTCAGCCTCAAAGGCAGAGAGAAACACTGTAACTTACTTCTGGGTTTTTGAACACCAATGACAAATTCAAATATGTTGAATGGATTTTCAAAGATATTTTGGGCCACAGTTAATTTCTAGGGTCAAACCTCTATGTGTAATGCACATTGTGGGAAAAATCACTGATAGCAACTAGGGTTTATTTCTGTAGAAATGTGTGCCCTACATCAGCTACCTACTTTGTAGCCATTCTGTTGTATCTAGTTACCCCTGCAGCTCAGCTCCCCAAGTAAACCTCAAGAAGTATGTTTCACTGCCTTTTACCAGGCAAGAAACAAGGAGTTAACCACCAACCCTTCCTCACAGGGTCTTGGGGAACACCTGGCAGGTCCTGGTATGGTTCTGCTTGGCCAAAGCAGTCAACACCCCACAGTAAAGTTGTAACACCAGTTGCTTCCTCCTGCTTCTGTGAATCCTAAGTCATTCTTCTTGAATTTGCAGTGATTCAACGTTCAGACTTAAAATGCAGCCTTCATCTCATAGCTCTTTTATGTCGGGTATTTTGGTTTCTAATTCTGCCATGCGGAAATCCGTAAAGTGCTTGAAAGGTGATGCTTCTTAGATCAAATCTTCTCTGCAAATGCCTCCCATGAATATTGGCATCAAGTTTTACAGTGCTCATTGGCTCTTGGTGGAAAGATAGTAACTCTTGTGCTCAGGGATACCCGAGGACTTCCATCCCTTACTGGGGAGAAACCACCATCAACTTTCTGGTGTTTCCTGTTTGTTCAATCACCTCTCTGGCAGCTCAGTGGTGATAAAATGAACCTACTTATATTGGTCTGGGGACAGGAAGGTTCTGTAGGCCAAAGGATCCCCTCCCACCAATGTTCACAATCACTGGATCCTGTAAATGGGTTAGGTGACATGACAAAAGGGAATAAGTTTGCAGTTGGAAGTAATGCTGATCACCTGACCTTAAAATAGGGAAATTATCCTGGATTATTTGGATGAACCCAATGTAATCACAAAGATCCTCAAAAGGAGAAGAGGGAGACAGGAGAGGAGGTCAAAGTCATGCCATGTGAGAAAGTCTCAACTCTGTGTTGATGCGTTGGAGATGGAGGAAGAGATCTAAGAACCAAGGAACACGGGCAGCTTCCCTAGAGTCTTCAGCAAAAAACATGGCGGACACTCGGATTTCCGCCAGTGAGACCCGTTTTAGATTTGTAAACCCAAAGAATTGTAAGAGAATACATTTTTATTGTTTCAAGCTGCTCAGTTTGTGATCATCTGTTATGGCAGCAATAGAAAACCAAAGCAGTTGTGTAATTTCAAATCATATGTGGGGTTCCTTGGAATTGGGCAGCTCGTACTATTGTTTTATTGTTGTTACGTGGGAATGGCTACTGTTTATTGAGTCTTTACTACAGATACAGGCACCGCTCACAAAGAGAAGTTTATTTAACCCACAGAGCAAGTCTGCGGTGTGAGTATGATGACCATCCTTGTTTTCCAGAGAGAAAACCGAGACTCAGAGCAGTTAGGGAATGTGTCCAAGTTCTGACCACTTGTTCTTGCTGAAAATGTGATTTTAGCACAGGCAGACTTCACAAGCTAGCTTCTACACCATACTGTTGGCTTCCTTCACCCTGTGGGAAACTAAGCCTATTTTGTAGGTGGGAGACCTCAAGCCTGGACCTGTCTATTAGGGTCCGTGATCAAAGGAACAAGACCAACACAAAGCACAAGTCAAGCAAAGCTTTATTTCGTGCCAAGCATCGAAAATCAAACCAACCAGTCGGGCCGTCTCTTACAAAGAGGCGAAGACGGCCAGGACACCAACCCCAACTACTTCCCTTACCCAACAACGCCCCCTACCCGACGATTCCCCCACGATTACCCCTACCTGATGACTCCCGCTACCTGTCGACTCCCGCTACATGATGACCCCCGGTACCCAACAACGGCCGCTACCCCATGGCTCCCCTACCCGACGATGACACTCCTGGCGTCACTGCTCCCCGACCGAGGCCGCTTCCCCATGATGATGCTCCAGCAGCGCTGCTCCCTAGCTGGCAAGACCGCTCCCCAGCTGGCAAGGCCGCTCCCCAGCTGGCAAGGCCGCTGCCCGGTGATGCTCATGACACTCCCGATGATACTGCTCCCGATGACTATGCTTCCTTCCCCTATAACGCTGCTCCCGATGATCCGGATGACTATGCTTCCCCTATGACGCTGCTCGCAACGATCCGGATGCTCCCGACGCTGCTGCTCCCCACGCTCCGTACAACCCGGAGGCTACCACTACTACAGTACTTCACAGACTAACCTTTATAGAGGTGGCGGAGCCCAGCCCACACACAGGTGGCCAATAGGACTGCAACACACTGGGAAAACTGCATAGTCATGCTCGGTCAGCAATACGGGTGGCCACTTGAATTTCAAGCCACCATAGCAAATATATGTGTGCCCCACTGATTGGACGTCTCCATCCGGCTGTCCCGCCCCTACATCCAGGGCCTTCAAGCAAGTTCCTCCAGGAGGGGCAGGGTCAATTCCAAGCCCACAACAAAAGGGCTCCCTCTGGCCAACCAGGCCCCTACACTGTCTGATAAGATATTGCTAAAGCCAGAGAACACCCGCTCTGTGCGCGTGGTCCCCAAGGGTGGGCGTTTTAGTGAATCATGGTGCTTGCTGAGAAACAGGACCTAGACAGAGATAGAGACAACTGTTCAGCTTGTATATTACAGGAGGGGCAGTGCTGGGAAGTGGGGTGGGTTCAGAGGAGGAGAAGGCATGGGAGGTCAGGGTAGAAGTTGTAGGCACCCAATAGTGTGAATGATCTGTGGTCTCTATTGTGCCATGACCTCTTTTAATAAGGTGATGTCTTCATCTTCTGGGGCCAAGAGTATGGCTTGAAGAGTTCGTCAAAAACTAACGAATGTTTAATGAAAGCAGACCGACCACACTAAAGCACTAAAGTGCAGTTCCTATAACCTTGAGCCACAGACCATTCACAGGACACAGCAACCCCTTAATCCATCCCCTTTCCATTGGCCAACTAATTAAAAAAAATCAAATCATCACAATGAAATCAGTGCAACAAATCTTGCTGGTCTCTTGATGGGAGAGTGGTGAGGTGTTTTCCTGGCTTTTATTTAAGACTACGGAGTAAAATTATGCAATCATGTCCCCCCTCCCTCCCCCAAATACATAACCATTGTCACAGAAAGATAAAAATACAGCATCTTCCAGCCCCACATTACCCCTTCCACTACCCTTGAGGAGCCTTGCTGTAGGACCTCTGTGCACAGCCGTTTCATGGAATGAGTGTGTGGGAGTAGAAAAATATGTTCTCCATTGTCTCAGGTCATTTAATGTTTATTTTTCAGCATGAGGAGCTGATTTTTTTTTTCTTTTAGTCTTTAGTCATTCCAAGCTTTAGCATTGTCCAACCAAATTAAAATTCATCTCAATAATTTAGATTAACGTAAGTCTTTTCAATAGAGGCTGGTCTAAGTTGCATAAAAAATGAGACCATTAAAAGACTCTTCTGGCAGTGTTACATAGAAAACACAAGCATGCAACATAATAGTAATATTAATAATATATTGTTTTATGCGTTTTTCATCCCAGAGGATTTCAAAGAGCTTTACCAACTTTGTACATGTTTGTGTATATAAGTAATGCATGTATGCATTAACCCTGTAGATATTTCCCAATATCATTAGCCACTATCCTTCCCACTTGAGCCTTAAGATCTTTATTAGTATTCTCCATATTTGCATATTATCCACTTTCTCCTCTTATTTTTTTCTTCTCATTTTTAAGCACAACAAGCACCCAAATTTTTGCTTGTGTACTCCCATCAATAAAAATGTTGAGGTCTCCATTCCCATTACACATATATACCTGTACTATGGTATTGACATACAGTGCAAATTACAAAACATACCTAGAAATATAGAAGTTAAATATGATGATATAAAGATGAAATACACAAAATTTTGAAGTGTCACTACTTCCTGAAGTCTTCATACTTTCTTTAGCTTATCTCCCAAGACCCAATAAACAATTAGAGAGAAATTTAGTGTTAATCACACTGGCCATAAATCTATATTGCAAATAACATTCTTGATAATTTCTTCTTCCCTTTAGCCAATGTAAAAAAAAATTAAAACATTTAATTATGAAAAGATGTTTGAATATATACAAGTAGAATGAATGGTGTAACAAAACCCCACATTTTTATCATTCACCCTCAACAATTATTCACACTTCTGGTCAGCATTCTTAGATCATTTTTAACTGGTATTATAGCTAATAAACACTTCATAATGGAAGCAAGGTCTCAGCTCTGCCATTTATTTTTGCTTATTGTGCTTGAATTTTTATTTATTTAATTTTTTTTAAAAGATTTTATTTATTTATTTGACAAAGATCACAAGTAGACAGAGAGACAGGTAGAGAGAGCAGAGGAGGAAGCAGGCTCCCCACCGAGCAGAGAGCCTGATGTGGGGCTCGATCCCAGGACCCTGGGATCATGACCTGAGCTGAAGGCAGAGGCTTTAATCCACTGAGCCACCCAGGTGCCCCTGTGCTTGAATTTTTAGAATAACTACAGGAACTTAGCAAACCAGTCTGTGTGCGTGTGTGCGTGCACTTGGGTGTGTGTGCCTGCTCTATGCACCAGTGTATGTATGGACTGCTAACTTCATCTTGAGCGCTGTCACGTGGTAGGCGTCACAAGAATAAACCCGAAATACTCTCTTGGCACAAGAGGAAGTAAATGCCGGCAGATGAAGAGTCCACACAAAAAGCAGCCAGGAGCCTCAGTAATACTGGAAAGAACAAAATTTCTGCAACAGATTCTCGGAGAGTGAGGGCGAAAAAAATTTTTCATATGCCAAAGGGTAATATTCAAAAATTTTCAAGACATGACTCATTCAAACATAGGATGGACAAGTGTCAAAATGTATTGGTTCGTTACTAAGGAGACCAGGAAGATGATAAAGCTGCAAAGGACATTTACGGAACTGGAGTTTATGAAGTCCGTTAGGGAAGACATACGTGGAAATGTGCACGTGTGCACGTGTGTGTATCTATGTGCGTGTACATGCGTGTGTTCACATGTGCATGAGTTAGAGGCAAATCGGGTCACAATCCTACAGGGTGATGTAACTGTAACCTTTGGGGCATCTCTTCTGCTGAGTGGAGTAATTTGCATTTCTAGCAGACACCAATGCACAAGTTAACATTTAACTTCACAGCGTCTGGGCTCTAATCAATAGTAAATAGAAATGTCAACAGAGGTACTGTCTCCCAGAGAATTGAATAACCCCTCCAGGGCCAGAGGAGCAGTGTCTCAGGATGGCACCGAAAGTGTGCAGTCATCCTCTTGGCCTTGTTGCCAAATTTGGACACATTTTCTTAACACAAGTGATTGCTTTAATCCAATTTCCCAACGGAGGGGAACTGCTTCAGCAGTCCAGTCCCTGCCTTTCACACGGATGGATGAGCTCCAGACTGCATCAGCGACACCGCCAGGGCTGGGGCTTTTGTTAGGGTGGGCAGTCAGTCAGTCCTTCCCGAGCAATGCAGATTCTGGAGAATGTTCCAGACAAGTCCTCATCTTAAAGGTGAGGATTCTGAGGCCCAGAGAGGCAAAGTGATCTGCTCTGAGATGCCCTTTCTTGCTTTGATTTTTGAGGCTCAACTCAAAAACAATCTTTTTTCTAATGCCCAAATCCTACTCCTATTGATAGAAGATGTGTGCTCGCTATCAATGTGATCTCACGGTATTTTATTCATATCTTTACTATACTGTGTACCACACTGTCTGATACCCATTTGTGTGTTTGCTTGTCTCCGTGACTAGCCTTTGGATTATTCAGATGTAGGAATAATAACAAACTCATCTTGCATGTTAGTGTTGAGCTCTGTACTTGACACATTATAAACACCCAATCAATATTTATTGACTTAGGTTGAAACTATCTGAGATCCATCGAGTTTAATGGCAGAGCTGGGAACAGGACCCACTTCTCTTAGATCTTAGACAGCTACTTCTGTGAGGTTCCAGTGGCTCTCAAATGCACTCCTGTGTTATCATAAATGGTAAGCTAGTACCATGAATAATTGTATAACAAATGGTATATGCAGGAGTGTAGAGGCAGGGAATCTTTCCTTCCTTGGACTTCCCTTTAGTTTCAGTACTTAAGCAAACAGCAAAAATAAATAAATAAATAAATAAATAAATAAATAAATAAATAGACAGAGAGACCCTTCTCCACTTCTCCCTGTCCGGGAGTGAGAGGCCTTCCTGTCCTGCTAGTCTCACAGTCATACTCATACCTGTGAACCCTCAGCTCTGGCTGCAGAGCTTACCATCTTCATAGGTTGGTGGCTTTTCTTCTCTCCTAAAATTTTCCTCTTTCTATAAGAATTTTACGTATTATAGTTACCTGATAAGCATGCAAATAACTTTTATTGGATACGATGTAAAAAATAGTCAATAAAATGAAAAATTAAAATTACTTACAATTTCATCATTCAAAGATTACTACTTGCAACAAATTTGGGTACATCCTTCCAGACATTTTTCTGCACAGTTATATCTGAGTAAATGTAACTTATATAACTGAGTAGTGATCATACTCCCTGTACTTTTTATATTCTGCATTTTTAAAGTTACCCATACGGTATGAGTGTCTTGCTTCGTCAATAAGTATATTTTTATGTTTAATTTGTAATAGCTACATATCATGCAGTTGTTTTTATGGCTGTAATTTATATAACTGTTAAAAATATTTTTGGCCACTTTGTTTCTAATGTGTTGTAATTATGAACAACTGCAAGGGAAATATCATTGAGGCTAAAGCTCAGCACATATCCTTTCAAAACAATATTTATTAAAGTTTTTTTTTCTATGTAGAAAATTTAGGTTCTTTATTGGCGATAATTATCTAAACCTTCTTTCCCGCTTCAGTTCCTTCTACCTCAGTGTCTCATCGTTATCTTTCCCTGGGTGCTTTGAGCCAAAAATGTGCCTGTCTTTGCCTTCTCTCCTCCCCATTTGCTTATTCTTCTTATTTGAGAAGAAGCAACACCAAAGTGAGTGAGGAGAGTGAGTCTCTGCCACCATTGTTTGTCCTTTCTTGTTCATACTTTTCATATTCTCTTCACCTCCTTGCTTTTTCTTCAGTACAGGTCAGGGCTACTCCTTCTCATGGCCAGAGACCTGGAGGACCAGTTAAGCAATATGGCGGCCATGGCCAGTGGACAGGCCACCAACATGCCATTGATCACTATCACCAACATGTTTTATCTCCATCAATGTGCTTCTTAAAGAAAAAAGAAAGGCTAAACAGTTTTGTTGTGTAAGAAAGAGCCCTGTGCTTTTAACTACTAATGAATCATTGCAAACTGTTATCTCAACAATCTTCTGGGAGGGACATGTTTTCCACATGTGGGGTTGCCCAGTTGTCTTGGTAGCGCCTGGCATCTGGAAGAGTTGTCTGGTGTCTCTGGCTACATGAGTTTTCCAACTCTTTCCTGACATCTCCAGAAGACACTCAAGTCTTGAAATGCTTATATTTTTCTGAATTGTAATGAACAGCGTGGCAGCTGAGGGTACAGTTGGTTGGAGAGGTGATTGAAGAAGAGCTCTGCCCTGTCTGGATGCCCTGGTCTCAAGCATGATGGCACAGTTGCCTTCTTGACCTCTGTCTCTCTCTCTCCTTTTTTTTTTTTTTTTTTTTTTTTTTTTTGGTTATTTGTCTTGCATGAAACCATCTCCCTTTCAGAAAGCATTGATCTTCCATCATGTATGGGAATGTCAACAGGAAGTTAATGGGGCTGTGAAAGATGGTAAGTGAGAGAATAGGGGGAAGGGGGGGAGGTGGGAGACCATCACACGTGGTTAATAGTTGTCTCTTTAATATTTCAGTAAATCATGAGATGATGGTCTTCCCCACTTTCCCTTTCTGCTGACCTTACTCAGGAGATGGGAGAGTGTGTGTGCACGTGCACGTGTGCAGTGTTAGGGTTGGTTCTGTCTGAATCTTGGCTGAAGGCCCACAGCCACTGGTATCAACTCTCTCATGTTCTGGAACCTGGTGTGTTCTCAGCCTCCTAAGCCTACACTGAGGTACAGAGACCATAGCTGACCACCCACTCCTGGTTTATAGAGAGGTTGAGAGGCCCCAGAAGAAGCTGAAGATTAGGTCTAGAATTTCTTTGGAGAGCTCTAGGCTCTGAGTCCTACTCCTGCCCCTTGGGGAGGGGGGGACTTGGGTGTTTCTCTCTTTCCTGATAAACTAAGCTTTGAGAAGCCATTGATTTGTGACCCCTCAAGTCTGAAGAATGGTGTCCCACCCCCACTATAGAAATCCGCAGGATTTCGGGCTGGCTGATGTCCTCTGTATTACAGAACCAAAGAAAACCCACAGGAGAGAACAGGGGCTTGAGAGAGAGGGCGGGGGTGCCGGGCAGGGGAGACCTGTCATCACTGTGCTGGGGGCCTACAGGTGGGGGAGGTCTACGGAAGTGTATCCGCCAAGACTCCAGCAAAGCCCCCCCATGAAAGGACATCTCCCACAGCTACAAACCACCACTGCAAGGTCAGGGTCCATGAAGTAAGACTTTCAGGCTCTACCTCTCTCCTTCCGGCACCTTCCCCAGTGAGGGAAATAAAGAAGCTAATCACACCTCTCTCCCTTCCTATGACATTCTTGCCTGAAGCCGGCCTCGGCAGGCGGGCTGGGAAGCTTCTAGATGAAGTTTTGAGTTTGATTACTACCTTGGACCGGATACATCGAGAATACTGAAATGAGATAAATTGAGAGATTAAAGAGAACAGAGGTGCTTTAATTACCCGAGGCTCAAGGCCTCCTGGGGAGTTTCTCCAGGGCAGGGGAGCAGGAACCAGCCACGGAGCAGGTTTGATCACATGGTGGGCAAAAACCAAAATCGCTTGTGATTTGCCAATGCTAGTATGGCTCTTTCAACATACCAGGGAACTTCCTTATTCAAAAGCAAACTTGAACCTCAAATACAAATTAAAAATAGTGCTTTTTAAAAAATTACAAGATAGCTGTCAGTTCTATACCTACTACGTAACTCAGACTCAAAAATTTCTACAATCTCTAATCAATATAATACCTCTTGCCAAAGTATTATATCAGTCATGGCGCTATAGAAATATAAAAAGACACAGGTTTTAGTTTCTGGGGAAATGCCCCAGGTATAAAATTAGAGTCCGCCCACCACTGAGCCGCTGGTCTAGGCCTTGCTGGAACTTCTGTTGTCCTGTCCTCTTCCTGGGGCCAGCAGGCTGGCTGGGATGTGTTCTCACAGTGACAACAAAGGCCCAAGAGGACAAGGAGAAATAGGAGACCCCTGAAAGCCTAGCTTGAAATGGGCAAATTGCCAAAGCTGGCCACATCCCCTTGGCGACACGTCTAAGTCCAAGGTCAAGGGGCAGAGATGAGCACTTCATCCGTAACAGGCCCATAGCAGGGCCCCAGAGGCAGGAGGTGCTGGAGAATGGGAGCCCCCAGCATCGACCAGAGCTGGATCCTTGGGAAATAAATGTTGAAGGTCCAGAACTAAACTTCGCATTCTGGAGCGAGTGGGTACCTATTGTTTCTGCAATTTGTGCCTTTAGTCCAGATCCGTGTTGGGTGCAAATACCTTCGTATGCTTCTGTAGTGCCATGACCCAGACAAGGAGCCGGCAGGGAGAATGCGTGGCCAGTCTCCCGAGGGATGAAAGTTCAATGTCCTTTCCTTTTGCCATTTCAAAAGGCAGTTAGGACCGAGGAGCAAGCTTTGTCATTCTAGTCAATAGGCCTTAACATTTGCAATTTTGGGGGTGCCTGGCTCAGTCATTAAGCATCTGTTTTTGCCTCAGGTCGTGATCCCCAGGGTCCTAGAATTGAGCCCCGCATCTGGCTCCCTGCTCAGCGGGAAGCCTGCTTCTCCCTCTGCCTCTCCCCCTGCTTGTGTTCCCTCTCTCACTGTGTCTCAGTCTCTCTGTCAAGTGAATAAATAAAATCTTAAAAAAATTTTTTTTTCTATTTTGGAAGTCTGTTTCTATCCCCTTATTATAATTATTAGAAAATCCTTGAAATCATCGTCCTCAAGCTCATCTGGAGGTATGTTTTAGCAGGGAGCACAGGAAACCCTATCCTGCCCTCAAATCGACCTTCAGAGGAGACAAAGCAGTGCAGATTGAGCAGATGGTGGTAGCTTCTCCCGGGCAAGAACAGAGGACTGAGCCCTGGGCTCTACGCAATGGAAGCAAAGCGAGGGAACCGTTATTTACTGCATGCCGACTACATTCCAGGGCTGATGCTAGATGGTTTTGTGGAGCATCTGACTAATCTCCACCAACAGAATGCTGTGTGGTCGTCAGGAACCTCCCCATTTAATGAATGTGGGAACCGACGCAGGAAGCGGGCAGTCGCCCGACCTAAGCTAACACCCTGGGACCCGGATGAGTTTCATGGACAAGCAGATCCGTCCTGTGTCCACTGCTGCAATCAAGCCAGAGGCATGGACTCCATCTCAGAGAGAGCTCCTATGGATCCCCAGGGCTCCAGGCTCACACACGTCTGCTGCGGTCCACACTCACACCGAGCCTCGGGAAAAGTGCTCAGTGGGGGTGGGGAAGGTGCCTTCTCAAGATGAGATCCGTGATGGGACTTGATGGGACTTGATGAGACTGTGGAACTCCTATCAGCACTTCCAGAAAAACCTAGCTACCCAGTCGTTATGAAATCTTTCCTTGTCCCTCAAACAGAGGCTCCCTGTCTCCCAGAATGAACAAGTCGAATCCGTATCCGGTTTATTCTTCAGCAAGAGAGTACCTCTGCCTTTCTAACGTCCCAAGCAATCTCTCCACGTGATTCCTGCCCGTGGCAGGAGCCAGAGGTATGCTCCCCGTGGGCCCAGCCTTCATTAGTTTCCAAGAAATAAAAACACAGACCCTGCATCTCACCATCATCTTTTCCTGGGCCACATGCAGGAGAGCGTTGTCATGGCAACTGCGGCAGAATTTAGGACACAGGATATTTTGGCCCTGCAGCATCTTTGACCAAAAGTTACGCCATGTCACTGTGACAGCATCATGACTGTCCATTTGGGCTATGGGTCACGTCTCCTTCTCAGAGTTACAAGCATTTCGATTAATTATTTTCTCTTCTTATAGGCTGAACTCACTCTTGGTACCCTGCTTCCCATCCAACTCTTCAATCAGGATACGTTGCCTGTATTCAGATGTCTGATTGCCAGGCAGGTGGCGGAGGGAAAGCAAGCTTGTGGGCTTGGCTGAGCTGTGTTGACCCATCCTCACAGCTGTCCTCAAGTCTCCCCAACCCCTGCCACCCCAACACACTGAAATGTCCATCCCACACAGACTTCTGAGGTCAGTGACTGAGTTTGGGACATCTTTGGAGGATTTCTCCAAATTATTCTTTCTTTTTTTTAAAAGATTTTATTTATTATTTGACAGAGAGATATTACAGAGAGGCAGGGGGAGAGGAGGAAGCAGGCTCCCCACTGAGCAGAGAGCCTGATGCGGGGCTCGATCCCAAGACCCCGAGATCATGACCTGAGCCGAAGGCAGAGGCTCAATTCACTGAGCCACCCAGGCGCCCCTCAAAATTATTCTTAAAATTCATGTTACTGTGATGGAGCCCTGCATGGGGCTCTCTGCTCAGCAGGGAGCCTGCTCCCCCCACCCCCCGCCACCGCCCTGCCTACCTCTCTGCATACTTGTGATCTCTCTTGGTCAAATAAATAAATAAAATCTTAAAAAAAATTGATGTTACTGTTCTCTTTTGGGACAACTGGGGGGAAGTTTGAATGGATTGGATGTTTGACGTGGTGAAAATTAATTGACAAGGAAAAGTGGCAGTCGTTAACAGATCTGGTAATGACATGAAGATGTTATTAAGATTCGTCTCTGAGAGTCAAGTATCATATGGTCTCACTTATTTGTGGAGCATAACAAATAACATGGAGGACATGGGGAGATGGAGAGGAGAGGGAGTTGAGGGAAACTGGAAGAGGAGATGAACCATGAGAGACTATGGACTCTGAAAAATAACCAGAGGGTTTTGAAGGGGTGGGGGGGTGGGAGGTTGAGGAACCAGGTGGTGGGTAATAGGGAGGGCACGTACTGCATGGAGCACTGGGTGTGATGCCAAAACAATGAACACTGTTATGCTGTAAATAAATTTAAAAAAAAAAAAAGATTCGTCTCTGATTTATGGGCATATAATGTATCTACTTTCTTGTTTTGCTTAATTTTTTAATAATGTACATATATATACATATACATACATATATACATATATATATATATGCTGCTTTTGTAAAAAGGAAAATTTGTCTTAAATTATAAAATAAGAAGCCAGTGTCCTTTTTTAAATACTACTAAGATTCCAAAACTGGCTAAAGTTTGTGACTAAAAACAAATGAAAACAGAAGACATGGCTTCTGTTTTCTTTTCATACCGCACACACAACCCCAGAAATTCTGATTTTCCACACCTGAAGAATCACTTTTGAATATGTAAAAGTAAAAACATGAATGAGATTATGGAAATACGTGCTTCTTTTTTTAAAGATATTATTTATTTATTTGACAGACAGAGATCTCAAGTAGATGGAGAGGCAGGCAGAGAGAGAGAGAGAGGAAGAAGCAGACTCCCCACTGAGCAGAGAGCTCGATGCGGGACTCGATCCCAGGACCCTGAGATCATGACCTGAGCAGAAGGCAGAGGTTTAACCCACTGAGCCATCCAGGTGCCCCGGAAATAAGTGCTTCTTGACCAATTGTTGTCACTTCCTCCATCCAGGAGCCTAAGAGCCTAAGACACTAGAAGTCCACAATGAGAAGTTTGACAGTGACTACTCTTTCTCTGAAGCATCACACCTGGGACACGTGATGGCTCAGTCAGTTAGGAGGCCACCTTTGGCTCAAGTCATGATCTCAAGGATCCTGGGATCGAGCCCCACAGTGGTCTCCCTACTCAGTAAGGAGTCTGCTTCTTCCCCTCCTTCTGCCCTCCCCCTGCTTGTCGTCTCTCTCTCTCTCAAATAAATAAATAAAATCTTAAAAAAAAAAGTCACACCTTCCACCAGTCTGGATTATCACACAGCTAGGACCCTTTGTAAAGGGGGATATCCTACCACCTTGGCCTTGATGGTGTCATCTGGGAACCAGCAGCATCAGCATCACGTGGGAGCTTGTCAGGAAAACAGATGCTCAGGTGCCAAGCTAGACTTATGGGATGGAAACTTGCATTTTGGTAAGATCACCATGAGTTTCAAATAACATTAAAATTTGAGAAGCACGACCCCCTTTACCACCTCTGGGCCTGAGAGTGTTTCTTACCTCTCAGACAATGGGGAGCCCACTTATTCTTGGTTCTCAACAGCTCATACCCCTATCAGGTACATGGCACACCCTGTGAACGGGTCATTTTCAACCAAATCCAGAACATGAAATAACAGATGTGGACCAACATTTGGCTCTGTTGTCCTATGGCCAACAGTTGTTCCTGTTTAATTACTCCTTGTTCTGTTACCTCTATTACAAATGCCTCCTTGTATTAGTTACCGCTACAGCAGACTTAAGCATAGTGTCTGAAAACAAGTACCTGTTATCTCGCAGTTTTCTGTAGGTCAGGAAGAGCCAGTACAGCACAGCTGGCTGGTGTCTCTCTTTCAAGTTCTAGGTCATCAGATTTAGGAAATAGAAAAGCAAGGTGCCCAGTTGAATTGGAATTTCAGAGGAACAATGGATAATTTTTTAATACCAGTCCCATTCAATGTTTGGGACACACATTAAATATAAAAGTTATTTTTTGCAACACGGTCTAGTCCTCTTGGGAGGAAGAGCAAGCTATTGACCAGGAGAGTTACCATTCTGAAACATTACAAGTAATGGTGGGGTCATTAGTTTCATGTGTCAGCTTGTCTGGGCCAGGGGCTCACAATGCTTGCCACTTGGTCAGTTATTATCCTGGATGTTCCTGTGAAGATGTTTTTTGATGAGATCAACACCTGCATAGGTAGACTGAGTAGTCTCATATAGTGGGCCTCATCCAATCAGTTAAAGGCCTAAATAGAACAGAAAGACTGACCCTACCATAATTAAAGTGGAATGCTTCCTACCCGACTGCCTGGGGCTGGCTCAGCAGTCTTTTCCTGTCTTTAGACTTGAACTGAAACATTGGCTCTTTTTGGGTAAGTCTGCCAGATTTGGGGCTGGTAGTAAACATCATCAACTCTCTTGGTTATCAGGTCTTTGGACTTGGATGAGAACCACACCATTGGTTTTCCTGGGTGTCCAGCTTGTTAATAGTAGATCTTGGGACTTCTTAACCTCATAATCATGTGAGCTAAGTCCTTATCATAAATCACACCATACATGTATGTATGTATATACATACATATGTGTACACCCACACACATTGTATTGGTTCTGTGTTCCTGTAGACCCCCAATACAACCTGCTTCTGAGCACTCTCACATGGTGGTTTGATTCGGTCCTCACCATGCATGTCTGTCTACAGGACTGCCTCAGGCCCTGGCTCCTGGGTGAGCCATCCATGAAAGAACAAGAGAGAGTAATGAGTGTGGGAGCTGGTCTTCTCATAACCTAATCTTGAAAGTGATATCTCACATTCCAATACTTTTGCCACATTGGATTTGCAAATCACTAAGTCCAGCCTACGTGCAAAAGGGGAAATTACATAAAGAAGTGAAACTCAGGAGACAACAAGTACTGTGGGCCGTGTTAGAGGCTGCCTACTGTATTCTTGTTTCTTGAAATAAGGAAATATGTATGCGTATTTCCTGGAAATACGGGTTAGAGGGAACATAGATACTAACGTGCAATTTATATTCTGGAAGCCTAGGACAGTTACAGGAAGGTAGTGAAGACTGAGCCTTACTCATAAAGACATTGATGATCCTTCCAATGATATGAAGATGGTGCAAACAGCCCTGGGAAAATGGATCTGGGAATTAAAGTGGCAGGAGGGCCCTGGAGGGTCCGAAGTCCATGCCTGGGGATGTGCTGTATGGTAGCTCAGCCCCTGGTTCCACCACCAGGAGTTGCTGTTGGGTTTCCCTTGAAGATTCCTATATAGACACCCTAATTTCAGATTTGCCAAAATTCATGCTAAGGTCAAAAGGGAAATGTCCCCACAATATTTTATTTAGCCTTTTAAACACAAAATGTCTTTAGAAGACTGAGGAAGTAGGACCAGGGATGGGAAGGAGGATGTATTCTACAAAAATCATCCAAAAAGGATTCTTATTTGATACTGCATTCCCAGCGCTCATTCCTGCAGACAGAAAAGTGACTCCTTTGCTTCCTTCCATTATGCCTTTTCCTTCCCCGTGCATAGAGAGAGGAGTCACAGATGTGACTGCCCTGCAGGCCAGCCCAACTCCGATTCCAATTGTGCTCAGAGCGTTTTATGGTTGGGGAAAATGGGACCAAATATAAAGGGAAATAAAATGGCAGTGATGAAGGGCTTTGAGCCAGAAGCACCATTAAAATAAAAACATGAAATAAAATACATTTAACCATCTTAAGGTCTTTTTGTTGGTGGTTTTTTTTTTCCCTAGAAACTATGCTATTCAAACATTAAGAAAATTATTTTCATAGAACTTAGCTTCATTTGAGGCAGCCATGCAGAGCCAATTCCTAATAATTATGAGGCGATCACACAAAAATAAAGTTAATTCCATGGCAGCCTATCAATTTAAATTATCACAGAGCAAACGTCTTTCCAGTTTCCATTAAGCATGGGCTGACCTTGCAAGCATATATGTATTTGGCTAAAAAAAAAAAAGAATTGAAATAAGTGAAACAATTGAAATAAGTGGTTTTTACATTGAGTTCTCAGAGTATTTTGTACATCATATAACATCATCTGTATTCCAAAAGTAGTTGATTCATTTACGTTTAATAGGATAAAATTGAAACCAGGTTCAATATGGAGATATTGACCTGAGAATTTTCCTTTTACTTATGTGACAAAATTTGGATAATATCCCTTGTTTAAATTTATTGCAAAAACAAGGCTTGTTGCAGGCTTCTCTTCCAACTCCCTCTATTCCCTTCAGAAAGAAGGAATTTTTTGGAGGGTCTAAGAGTTACAGAGTTGGGTAGGCTAAGAATACTAGCGTTGGTATTTTCAAAAGGGGCTTTGGTCTTGAAAGGCAAGAAAAGAACTGGATTAGTTTTTCTCACAGAACTGTGTTCCGTTTATCAGGTTTTCTCTGTATCTCTCTCTCTCCCAGCCCCCAGCCAATTTAGTAGTTTTTTAAAAAATTCATTAAGTGTTCAATTCAAAATATAGCTATTGTGTTAAAGGCCATGTCCTAACAGCAGAAGAAAAAGGTGGTTTTGAAGCAATTTCTGCCCTCCAGAAACTTTCTCTCTGGTAGAGGGGGAGCCCAGGCCAATGTGCCATGCACAGTCATTGTTAACTTTGTTGATGTGTACACTTATGTTTTAGGCATTGTTCCTGGTGCTTTATGGGAATTTACTCATTTAATTCTTATAACAGTCTCATGAAGGAAGTTCCATTATCATCTTCATATTATGAGTGAGGTAACTAGGGCTAATAGAGATGTCAAGAACTTTTTCCAAGGTAATACAGCTGGGCTGTAGTGTAGACAGTGTATGGAATGAACCGTGTCTCTCCAAAATTTATATGTTGAAGCTTTGACCCCCGGTACCTCAGAAGATGACTGTGCTTGGACGTGGGGTCTTTTAACATGTAATTAGGTTAAAACGAGGCCATGAGGGTGGGCCCGAATCTCATATGATTGGTGTCCTTCTAAGAAGAGGAAATGTGCACATAGGTAGAAAGGGAAGACCAGGTGAAGCCACAGGAAGAAGATGGCTGCCTACAAGCCAAGCAGAAAGGCTTCAGAAGAATTCAGTGTGGCCAACACCTCGATCTTGGATTTCTAGCCTCCAGTACTGCGGGAAAACACTTGTGTGGTTTGAGCCACCCATCCTGTGGTACTTTGCTATGGCAGCTCTTGCAAACAAATACAGGCGAGATGCAGACCCCAGACCCGCTCATGTAAGTGTTCACACTCCTCACCACGCAGAGCTCTGTTATGTCACCTCTTTTAACTGACAAACCACATGAGAGAGGTACAAGCATGTGGCAGCAGAGAGTCAGAGGATGGAGCAGTCGACTCTCTGATGGTTGGGGGAAATAAAAGGGCTCTTACATAAAGAGGTACTTGAGATGGTCCTTGAAGGTGGGAAGGATTTGGAAAAATTCTGATGGTGGGGAGAAGGCATTTCAAGTGGAACAAACAGATGAAACAAAAGTGCTGTAGTCAGAAAGTGTGGGGTAAAGTTGTCAAACCAGGTGCTGTCCTGGCCTGGATGGAGTGCTGGGTTTGATAAGCTAACACGGGGGGTGGGGGTGGGGTGGGGAATGACTCTTCAAACTTTATTATTACTTTTTGGTTACCTTCTACTTCTTTGATAACATGGCCAAATCTGTGCATGTCTTTGTAGATTAATGTTTTAATTGCATTAAAAATATTTTAAAAAGTTTAAAAATAGTCGTCAAAATAAATATTAAAAAGTCAGATTAAGAATTAAGAAATTAGGGGCACCTGGGTGGCTCAGTGGGTTAAAGCCTCTGCCTTCGGCTCAGGTCATGGTCCCAGGGTCCTGGGATCGAGTCCCACTTCGGGCTCTCTGCTCGGCGGGGAGCCTGCTTCCCTTCCTCTCTCTCTGCCTGCCTCTGTGCCTACTTGTGATCTGTCTGTCAAATAAATAGATAAAATCTTAAAAAAAAGAATTAATAAATTAATAAATTAAGAAACACATGTGCTTCTTTATGAATGCATTCGGTGAGTCGATCCAGTGGTAGGTCTAAGTGCTTAATTAACTTCCATAATTTGGAAGTGAGGATGCGCATGTGTGGCATTTTGAAATGTCTGCTATATATGCAGCATGATAGGAAAGTGTCTGGAATGTCTGCTGAGAAGAACATAGAGGCTGCAATTACTTACGTACTTTGTGAGCTCATTCACAATTAAAAAAAAAAAGCTAGATTTCAGAGATTAGTGAAAATAATGATCTACTTTTTTTTTTTTTCCATCTAAATTCGTAGAACCCTGGCATTGAGCAATGGTGTTTGGTCTCTCTGGGATTCTTCACTCCTGCTAGAATCTGATGCAAGCTGTAGACTGCCTACCTCCAACTTTTGAAAAATAAATAAATAAATAAATAAACAAATAAATACATAAGCACATATACATGTAACCCAATTCTGCATGCAATTTGGGAAGATAAGTGGACTGCTAGCCTAGAAGGAGAGCAGACTAGAAAGACAGGTTCAGACTATATTATACAGGATCATGAATAATAAGAAGACTTTCTACTGAAATAGATAGCTAATGATAGATAATTGGAAGGTTTTCAGTAGCAAAGTCATGCAGCTAGAGATGTGCTCTCAATAGACTTATTCTTATCATAAACTGTTTCTTGAAAAGTCAATCTCATCTTGATTGTCCCTTAATTTAGTTTTTACAAATCTATGCATCGTTTACTTTTTAAATACCTGCATGATCCTAATAATGCATTTTTCATGGAATTTCTTAGTAATGCAGTCTTCTTGCTTACTGACTTGTGGAGAATTGATAGTAGAAGTTCTAGCAGAGTTTGCGCGGAAAGCCCTGGTGACCACCATATCTCCGTGTGTGTTCATGGTCGTGGCTAAACACTGGACCATTGATCACCTGCCAAGTATTCAATCCAATTTATTTGTTAAAATGGCTGGAACAACTAGACAAGTACCACTACAAATGCTTAACCACAGAGCTGGCTTAACCACTCATCCATCAATTGATTTTCTTTTTTTTTAGCCCATATGACAGTCGAGAAACCTAAGACTAATCTCCCAACAGTTTACTCATTGGCATTCCACAGACTCAGCTGCTCAGGTGAGAGAGCACCCTTCCTTTTCTCCTTGGTGCCATCTGCAGCAAGATCTATCACCACGCTCTTGGAGGAGGGAGTAGATCACAGTCTCTGACACAGAGTGAGGATGGGCAAGAACCTTTCAAAACTCAGCGCCCTGGGGCTCCGCCTTAGTGAGAACCCATGGTCAAAGAATACAGTCCTGGAGAAGTCAGCCAAATGCTTGACTCCACTTTGCAAAAGCCACATGGGGATCCCTGGCAACAACCACTGGAAGCCTCTGACTTCTGTTTACTTCCATCACTCCCTGCGGGGATTCTTGAGAACTGTCCCCACAGTCCTTTGCCAAACCTCTCTCCACTCCTAGGCAGGTCCTGCTTTCAACTCAAGCTTTCCCTTTTAGTTCCTTCACTTCTTTATTATGTAGATGGACCAAATCTTTCTTTAGCTGGGAGGAATCCTTCCTGTTTTAAAGGAGAGCAGAGGGAGGAGCTGGTGGTTGTAGGACTATCTTTGAAGGGCTGCATCCTCAGGAGGCTGTGAAGAATCCACCATCATTTTAGTCTTTACATCCAGAGTGAAAGCAGCCTTGGAAGCCATGAATTTATGGATAAAGAGAGAGATGGTTTCAGAGAGGTAAAGTTATTTCCCTCACTCTTTTGGCTCTAAGTGACGGAAAAACTTAAACTGGCTTGAGTCAGAAAAGGGAATACGTTGGCCTCTGTAACTGAAAAGCCCTGACATAGTAAGTAGAGGGTTCAGGAGTAGCTGGATCCAGGTGTTAACATGAATTTACCAAAATATCTCGTTCCATCTTTCTGTTCTCTGTTGAACTTATTCCTGGGTAGCTACTTCTGAAGTGGTAGCAGAGTTGGTCTGCAATAGCTCCATGTTACAATCCCAACAGAAAGAATGAGCTTCCCAGCCCTCATGTTTCCAGAAAAAGTTCCAGGGAGACACTTGGGTCCAGAGGAGTCCATACATCCATCCCTGAAGCAGCTTGTGTGACTGTGATTGGCTGTGCCTAATTCTTGTTCTTGTTGCTGGAACTAGGATCCGCTGGGCATGTGTACATTGGGGAGAGATAGATGTTTGACGGAAAAAAACAAAACACTATTAGTAGACAAAGGGTTGAATTGATATTTGGCAGTAAGAGAAAGAAAAAAAAAATGCCCAAAGCGTTGCAGCCTGGTTGTTGGCAGAGGGTTGCTACCCAAACAAGATTCTGCAGGTACCCTCTGGTACAGTTAATTACTGTTCTTCTGTGAGGGCTCCTGGCAACATGGCTGCAGTACTGAGGATTTCAGTAGAACTCCTAGGACTAATGCTTCCAAATGCTGAGCCTCTGAGTGGTTCAGTTCACCAGGCTGGCCTCTTCACTCAGGGTTAGCTGGGAACCTGGGTCCCTCTAACCCCACCTGCAGGACATGGCTAGATCATCCATCTAGGACCTATTTCCTGTCTTATTCTTTCCAGGCTGGTCTGCTAGGTATTGGGTTTCACTTTTCCTGTTTTCTTGGATGTCATGCTTGCTCTGTTTGGCACTCCCCCTATTCCATGCTGTGCTTCCAAAAACAATGTCTGTTGCCAGTCCTGCGTGATTGGTTTGGCTCTCCTTGTATTTCAATATCTGCTTGGAATTGGGCAAGTTTTGTTTCTCCTTCACTTGGACTTAGGTGCAATTTGTCAAGATCTCATTGTGGTTGACATTTTTGCATCCACATTTGCCTACATACAACTGTATCCCTAGACCTTGGGTCCTGTGCACCTTACATGTTTCGTAGAATTCATTAGTGAACCCATCTGGGCCATTTCTTTCTGTTTTGGAAGGTTATTAATTATTGATGCAATTTCTTTAATGGATATCTGCCTATTTAGATTGTGTATTCAAATCATGTTTCTAAATTAAAGAATTCATATAATCCAAATCCAGTTAGGGAATTTCATGCTATAAGACAATTGCCTGCGTTTGTTGAATTCCTGCCTTGTGCCAGACACTGTGCTAAGCACCATGGATACAGCAGTTAACTAGGAAGATCACAGTACCTGACCCAGGAATTGTTAAGTATATTGGAAAAAAATGCATAAGAAAATACTTATAATTAGTTAACTATAGTTCTGACGTATAATAGCACAACAGAAGAGCACAGAGCCCCATGAGAAGAGGATTTAAATTAGACCAAATTAAAGAAGGGCTTTCAGAAAAATTTCCTACCTGCTTGATGGGTCCTGTTTACACAGCCAGGCTTATGCCAGAAATCCTGAGCACCTAGCACCCATGAAATCTTCCCTGCTAGTACTTTCCTTCTCTTACTCATTTTTGCATTTCCAGAATTAAGTACTTGTAAATTAACATATGCCCAGACTTCTCTGCTTTGCTTTGTAAACTTGAGTTGAAGAGAAATAATGGCCTCTCTCCCAAGCTTCTTAGTTTTGAGCATCCCATCCCCTTTCTTTTGTCCCCTCAGTTCTGGGGGTGATAACTGTTTCCTCATGTTTCTAATATCTGGCTAGCCCACCAACATCTTTTTGTCTTTTGTTCTTTTAACATTGTGCAATCTATTCTTTGTATTAAATCTGCTCTCTGTGAAATAACTTTACCAACATGGTTTCTGCTTTTCTAATTTGATCCTGACTGATATAAAAGTCAAAATATATGTGTTTCAATCTCAACTGAACTTGATCTCTCTATGTGAAGCAGCTGTTGTGCAAAGATGTTGTTTTGGGGGGAGAAATGAGTTCTGGTGATAGCTCAGCCAATATTTCATAGTTTGACCTTAGGCCAACCACTTTGTCTCTGGTGGGTCTCCATTTATTCATCCACAGAATGAGGGGTTGAACTTCATCACCTGTAGGGTTTCTGCCACCTAAACATTCTATGATTCTGTGGTTTAATCATTTTAGCTTCATCTCCAGTTTCTTATGAGCAGTTTGCTATATCTTCCAGTTCTCTTTTTGGTGGATCTCTTTATACCTCCTAATCACTTTAGAAAATTCTTCATTTTTACAGGCGTTATTTTTCCTACTGAGAACAACCTCCCTAGCTTAACTGTGGTTAAGTCATCTTTTGGCTGGACTGGTTTTGTTGAGGAGAATTTAGCCATCCTACATAAAATTACTTCATTCTCTCTAAGACAGCTTAACGATGACTTTACTTCACATCTTGGTTCAATGAACTCCTAAACTCTTCTCCACCCCTCTGAGTTTTGTGCTAAACTACTTTCTCTCCTTAGTATGAAACTACATGTCTCAGCAATTACTGCGGGCAAGTCAGTATTCTGTCTACACACTCTTCTTGACACGGAGCAATAATAGCAATCATAAAAAGAGTAGACCAAATGTGTAACAGATGCCAAGTGCAAATTGAGGTGAATGATTGTGGATAAAGAACTGTCATCACCTACATCACAAACATATCCAGCTGGTATCTGAGACACAATTTATATGGAAATGTGGAATACACCCTCAACCTTGAGCCCTAAAGTAAAATAAATATTGTATTATAATGTTGATGAAATGAATAAAACACTCAGATATCCTTCACCAGTTTCAAACATGTATGCCAAATTGGCCCAGTTGTTATGCTTGAGGCACAATAGAAGAATCTTGGGCCAAAATGGCTGCAATGATTGTGGGGTCCCCATCGATGGACAACGTCCTTCAATGAGGTGACATGTGACTTTCATTGGTGCCATGGCAACTGCTAAGTTGGAGACTGAAGTTATTGCCAAAGTTAATGCAAAGAAAAGAAAGAGAATACAGCTGTAGGCAACAGGGTTGATTTTTTTTTTCTATTTCCAGGCAGTCTTTCATCGTTAATTTTCATTGGTTAATAACTCTGATTTCCAGGAAATAACAATGGAAGAATGTTAATTTTTCAGTGTCCAGTTTAGGTATCTCAGACTATGTTATGATGGGCTTTATCCATTGTCCTGAGAAGCAGTAGATGAGGAAATGCACATATCCACTGAGAAGGCAAATCTTTCTCATCTCTGGGTTGAGTACCAGCAGCACCACTAGTCTCTTAGGGGATTCTTTTAGGGCCACTTAACCACTTTGACAGCTTACCATAGATTGGGGAAGATGTCAAAAGGAAGAGGGACTGAAGTTTGGATGCCACATACCGGGAGATCTTTTCTAGCTTTAGATCCATTAAGGAAGACAATGCTTCATGCTATAATGTTTACTATCATTTCAGAGCCAAAGATCTTGATTCCTTCAATTTACATTGTCATCTTCCAATTATTTTCCTTTCAAACCTCTCAGAGACTCTTCTACATACCCAACAAGTCCTTCCACAAGATACTCTATTAGGAAAGAGTTTAGGGTTTATTGACATCAAATACCGTGAATGGCATCAATGGTATCAGTGTCCTTGGTTTTATTAAATGTTGCTCATTTGAGTGATTGTCTGGTGATCCATGGGGTCATGGTACCTCTCAGGAAGAAAGAGGCACAGTGGTATTAAGTACTGGATCCCATTCTTAGGTCCAGACAATATTGTTCAGCAAATAAGGTTTATTTCTGTCTATTGGTCGTCTTCGTCTTTTTTTTTCCTTTTCCCTTAAGAGATCTCTTATCTCCTTTCCTTTTCTCTCAGCCTGGTATCCTCATTTTCATTCTTCCTTCAAAAATCTTTCAATAATGGATCTAATAAACTCATTTACATTGAATTATGAAAGGCAGATGGGACTTAAAATGTGTCCATTATCATAATCAGTTGAGATAAAAGATAAGAAAGCATGATGGGGGAAGTACCCAGAGTAGTTCACATTTAAAAGGAACTAAACTCCTAAATGGAAGAAGTAAGTGTCTAATTACAAAATGGAAGACATCAGTGAGTTGGTGGAAATGTTTTAAAACCCCAGAATTATTGTACCTCCAGGACCATCTATTCATGGTTAATCTTGCCCAACTCTCGTAGTCTCAACTAGAGACGTCAAAACTGACATATCCAGTTCTAGGAGTTTGGTCTTTTGGGTATTCCTCACTCTGAATTGACATTGTGAGAATTGCATTTCTTGTGGGGTGGAGATGGTCCAATTTACATAGGAAAGTCAGTGGTCTCATTGTATACATAGCTGACATGCTAAAAGAGCATGTAGTCAAACATATTTGATTTTTTTTTCACCTCACCTTTACTTTATTTCTTTTATTTTTAAAGATTTTATTTATTTATTTCAGCAAGAGAAGGAGAGAGCGACACAGAGAGAGGGAGAGCATGTGGGCGCACAAGTGGGGCAGGGGCAAAGGGAGAGGGAGAAGCAGACTCCCCACTGAATATGGAACCTGATGCAGGGCCCCAACCCAGGACTCCGAGATCATAACCACGAGTTGAAGTCGGAAGTTTAAGCCACCCAGGCACCCTCTCCACCTCACCTTTAAAGTATATCTTATGGAGGAGTCTTTTATAAGGCCTCTGGATGAAAACTTTACTGGTCCCGGACTTTTCTAGTTATTCTTATGTAATAGACATCCGTACAGTAACTTTACAGCATGGAGATGGTCTCTTTGAATAATCAGAATGTCTAGAAGACATCAATCAAAATTATGGAGCTCATTTAAAGTGAAATTATCTCTGTATCTGCAACTCTTGAGAAAATGTAGTTTTCTGAAGCTCTCCAAGTGGTCCCATGAAAACTCATTCCCTGGGCTTTAGGTAAAAAAGGTAATACTCCTTCCCTCACTCTCTTGGGGAATTAGAGACTCAGGGTAGCAACAGATATTTTTAAGGAGCCATCCCCATTCTCTTCACATTATGTCCAACTTTTCTAGCCTTGGCATTGCTGAAGGGTCAAGGGTATGGAACTAGTTATCCATAATTTCTTTGAAAAATTATATATGTGAGTTATTTGTCTCACACTCACTTTGATTAACTGATTTTATCATAGAGATATTTTAGTTGAAATTAAGACAGGAATAGTCCTGTTTTAACAATGGTCTTTTATCGTTTAACTGGTCTTTCCCTTAGTGGTTTCAGTTTGTATGTTGGAGTTTGGTAGGGTCCTCCTGTTCAGAAATGTTGGGTATTCTCTATTCTGTGGCTTCAAGCACAGAACTGGTATTTTATGTCCAAACGACGACTACATGGATTAAGAAAGGCAGTCATCGATTAGAGACATCTGTTAGATATCACAGAGACTTATATTTGAAGCTAATTTAAATTTTCTTTTCTGCATTAAAGTTCCATGGGACAGTCTGTAAAGTCTTTATAATCATGGATCATGATTCTATAAGTGTTGTTCTTACTCCCTGGAAAATGAAATATAAGAACTATTTTAGTTATGATTTTACGGATGGAAGGGTGAATCAGAGATGCTCTTTCACTGTGCCAATGAAAAACATACTAAAATCAGCCCTTGGTCTCATTTCACCATTGCATTGTTTCCCCAGCTACACCTCATTACAATTCTATGCCAACGCGGGCACATCACTGTTCTACGTAACTGCTGCAATGCTAGGGGTGATAGTGTTGGCTGAGGGTGAGACAATCATTACAGCTTATGGTAAAAGCAAAATGGAACATAGGAACATAACTGTTGTACTCCATCCCTGCAGGTCATTGGTCAGCATGAGTGTTTCTCTTTCATTCCCAGCTTATCTTTTATTTTTGTAAGGAGCCATTGTCTAAAATTCTGTAAATATTTGACATGACTTTGTGGATTCCCTAAAGTTTATGGTGACTTTTTTGTGTTATTTCACACATCTGTTGATAAATCTTTTATTAAACTTAACCTGGAGAGAATGACAAATTCAGTCAACTTTCCAAAAGGCTAGGCTTGATTGTAAAGAAACCAGCATTTATACTCTTATTCGGCACAGTACTTGGTAAAGTCCTCTGTTGATTAAAAGTATTCAGCTTTTTCATTGATAAATATAGCCCCTCCCTAATATGGTTCTATTGTTACGCTTTGCTTTTATGCACCTTCTCATTATGAATGATATTCCTCTAGTAATGACCAAAGATTGCCGTGGGCAGTGGTGAGGTGATTGGCATGAGGCCAATGCCATCAGTTAGAATTCAGAGATAAAAAAATATATAATGAACTTAATTATGAGACAGTAAATCTTTTGATTTAATGGATGCATGACTAGTGAATGCATATACTGCTGGTGATGCCTTTGAACTATGTCCACAAATTCTGTGATACTCCTCCTTGCGAGAAGTAGAGTTTAGTTCTCCTGCCCTTGAGAGTGGGGACATAGTGACTCACTTCTAGGGAATAAAATATATTGAACATGATGGAATATTAGCTTTGTAAAAGGCAAGGCAACTTTAGCCTGTCTCTCTTGGGTCTCTCATCCTGGAGGAAGATAGCATGATGGCATGAGAATGCATCAGCAGCCATCGAGGGGCGATGTGGCAGAGAACTGAGCCTTCCTGTCCACAGCCATGTGAGTGAGTAGTCTTGGGTCCACCAGCTCCAGTAAAGCCTTGGGATTATTGTAGCCCCAGCTGATATCTTGACTGTAAAGTCACGAGAGACTCAGATTCAGTACGACTTAACTAAACCTTTTTCTGAATTTCCTGACCCATAGAATCTCTGAGGTGATAACTGTTAAAAGCCTCTGAGTTTTTAAAAAAATTTAATTTATTTTGTTTTTTTTTTCAGTGTTCCAAGATTCATTGTGTGTGCCCCACACCCAGTGCTCCATGCAATACGTGCCCTCCTTATTACCCACCACCAGTCTCACCAACACCCCACACCTCTCCCCTTCAAAACCCTCAGTTTGTTTCTCAGAGTCCACAGTCTCTCACAGTTTGTTTTCCCTCAGATTCCCCCAACTCACTTCTCCTCTCCATCTCTCAATGTCTTCTATGTCATTCCTTATGGTCCACAAATAAGTGAAACCATATGATAATTGACTCTCTCTGCTTGACTTATTGCACTCAGGATAATCTCTTCCAGTCCCATCCATGTTGCTACAAAAGTTGGGTATTCATCCTTTCTGCTGGAGGCACAATACTCCATTGTATATATGGACCACATCTTCTTTATCCATTCTTCCGTTGAAGGGTATCTTGGTTGTGGCCTTTGCTGCTATGACTATTGGGGTACCAATGGCCCTTCTTTTCACTACATCTGTATATTTGGGGTAAATACCCAGTAGTACAATTGCACAGTCATAGAGTAGCTCTCTTTTTAATTTTTTGAGGAATCTCCACACTGTTTTCCAAAGTGGCTGCACCAACTTGCATTCTCACCAACAGTGTAAGAGGGTTCCCCTTTCTCCACATTCTCTCCAAAACTTGTTTACTGTCTTTTTAAGTTGTGAGGGTAATTTGTTATGCAGCAATAGATAACTAATATACCTCTGAGTCAAGCAATACTTTTTCCATGTCTCTGAAATGGATATTCATTGAGTTGAAGATTCACCCAGGTCCTAGTGATGAAATGGAGGAAAAGTTCATTAAGTGTTAGGTGGTTTGATCTCATTAGGAAGAGAATTGGTTGGCCTGAAAGCGGAGTCTTTGGGAAAGTTGCCAGTGGCAGTAAACATTTTGGAGGATTTTCTGGTAAAATTTATAGTCACTGAAATTATTGAAGAAGGCAACTGGTAACAAGAGGTTTTTGATACTGATAGAAAAGGAGAAAATAGAACACATCTTCAAGGGCATTTTCATTTACCAAAAATAGAATCTTAGGGACATTCACATACTAGATTTGGCAGTGAACATATTCAAAATAGAAAAGCTTAATTCAAACCCAATTTGAATATCCCAGCAGAACTGAGGAATGCCTATACTTGCTGTAAGAAAATTATCCTTCCCTCGTGCCCAAGGCTCCTGTGCTATCCCTTACAGTTTCCTTACACCCTGCCTACACCTAAATGATAATGAAGGCCCAAACTCTGGCCTTTATCTCTCCTTGAACTTCTTAATTTGAGAGTATCACTTTTTTTTTTTTTTTTTTTTGCTGGTACAGCCCCTTGGAGATTTTCCTGAAACCCATAATGTTGCCTCTTTGTCTACAGGCAGGGACTGAGCTCTATGAAAGTCAGGGCCACATCATTTTTATCTGTGGCCCAGCAGCGTGTCCAGCTCACGGTAACTAGTTAATACAAGCTTGATAAATGTGTAAAGAAACAAACTCAGAGGAGGTAGAATCAAAACGTATACAAAGCAAGGGAGTGAGAAAAAACACGTTCATCAAAGGAGTGTATTCTGTATGAAACTAAGAAGTAATACACTCTATGTCCCGTATTACAGAACTTGGGAATAATATAGAAAGCTGTATATCTTTCAGTTCTTTTCATATAAAGCTTGACCTGTAAGGGTAAGTTTTGGGTTTAAGAGCCTTCTTTGCTCTTTCCAGTTTTCTCTTTCCACTTTTATAAACTTAAGACATTTAAACTTTTGTACCCTCTGTTCCTTCGTCTACAAAACGAGGATAACAAAACCTATATGTAAGTGTTGTTATACGGGTTTAATCAGATTATGTTTCTAAAAAGTTTAGTGTAGGGTCAGACACTGGGACAGAGCTCAGTAAATAAAAACTTTTATGTTTTGTGTGTGTGTGTTTTTTTTCAAGGCATGATGATTTCCCAAAAGACGTACTAAGTTGAAAATTAGGTCAATATAAAAGCTTAAGCCAATGTATGCTATGGATAGTATTTCTTCCCTTATTCTACACTATAAATCTTGTACTCAAAACACATTAGGCTGTCTGAGTCTGTATACTCGGATGATTACTCAATCAAGCATTATGTGTTGGGCATTTCCATCCGGGCCGCCTTCCTGTGTCAGCTAGCCTTCTACCTTAGGACCTTTGCACTTCCTGTTTTCTCTGTCTCAAAAGCTCTTCTCAGATATTAACATGTCTCCATGATTCACTTTTCTCAGATTACTGTGCATGTGTATCCTGTTCACAGGGGTCTTCCCCATACCAAGCTTTACTTTCCTTCATAAACCTTATTACTATCTGGTATGTAGGCATAATTACTTCTTGGTGTATTATCTGTCTTCCTAATCCCAATGTAAGAGCCAGGAGTGCAGAGATTTTGCTGTGTTCACTGCTGAGGCCCAGTTTGTAGAACAGTGCCTAGCATCTGATGGGTACACAATAAATACCTGAAGGATGAATGATTGAATAAAATTCTAGGAGTTACGAGGATAGTAGTGTACGGTGTCACACCATAATGACAGACTACCCACCTGCCTTTGTCTGTTTCTTCCCACTCAAAATACCCAAACTCTAAATTATTAAATCCCTATTATAAACTCCATTTTAAAAAATATTTTATTTATTTGAGAGCAAGAGGGAGCTAGCAAGTGAGAGAGAGTGAGGAGGATCAGGGGGAAGGGGTGGAGGGAGAGGAAGAAGCAGACTCTCCCCTGAACAGGGAGCCCAATGCAGGGCTTGATCCCAGGACCCTGAGATCATGACCTGAGCCAAAGGCAGGTCTGACTGACTTAACAACTTAACTGACTGAGCCACCTGGGTGCACATAAACTCCATGTTTAAGATTGATCTTCAGGGACGCCTGGGTGGCTCAGTGGATTAATCCTCTGCCTTCGGCTTAGGTCATGATCTCGGGGTCCTGGGATCGAGCCCCGCATCGGGCTCTCTGCTCCGCGGGGAGCCTGCTTCCTCCTCTCTCTCTCTGCCTGCCTCTCTGCTTACTTGTGATCTCTCTCTCTGTCAAATAAATAAATAAATAAATAAAATCTTTAAAAAAAAAAAAGATTGATCTTCAACTCCCAGCCCCAATTCTCACCTTTCCCCAGAAAGATTTCTTCACCCAGTGCAGTTTACACTGATATATCCCTTCTTTGATATCCCTTCGGTTAGATAGATCCTGATCAACAAAGAATAATTGAACAGGAGAAGATATGTGATGGATTGTCTGTTTAGGAAGGATGGTCTGTGCTTTGGTGGAGGCAATGTCTCTTGAATTGCTTCAGCCCAACAGTTTTGTGAATAAACACAAGTTCCTGGGGTTTGCAGCTGTGTCTTCCTCTTAGAGCTTCCTATGCTGCCCCATAGGTGGCGGAAGGGCTGGGGAGGATGGGCACATATACTGCATGACTCAATTTCAAATATATTCGCTTTCTGATCAGACAAGGGAAAGAATATATACAATGTTATTATCCTATTCCAGATCCAGGAGACCTAGAAGATGACTCAGTCATCAGGCAGAGAGGTGATGGGAACATGAGTCATTTCCCAAGATCCTGGGAGTACATGGAAATTTGGCCCTAGGATCAGATGGTCTGGGTTCAAATTCTGCTTCTCCTTCTCCAGGAACTCTGTGTTTTTGAGCAATTTGCTTAATTTTTTTCAAAATTCAGTTTTCTCCTCTAAAAATTGGGAATAGTATTTGGCCAACTTTCTGCATAAGGATGATCTAGGGATCCAAGGACTGGCTGTCTGAAATGCCTTGATGAGATAGATATTAAGAGTTTTCTAGTAAGTGAAATTTACCTTAGTTTTGGTGCCCAGATTCTGTGATTTTTAGCAGAGAGCTCCTGCATACTGTAACCAGGCAAACACAGTGGGTGGGGGAGGGGCTTCGATAGAGCTACAAGCTGCTGAGCTTGCTTGCCAGGACCACCGTGACAGAGTACCATAGACGGGGTGGCTTAAATGACAGAAATGTATTATCTCACGGGGCTGAAGTCCAGAAGCTCTAGGTCAAGGTGCCTGCAGGGTTTATTTCTGCTGTGGGCTGTGAGGAGAATCAGTTCCATGCCTCTCTCCGAGGTTCTAGTGTTTTTCCAGAAAACATCTTTGGCATTTCTTGGCTTCAGAAACATCACCCCCATTTCTGCCTTCTTCATGGGGCATTTTTTCTATGTGCATGTGCCTCCACTCAGATTTCCCCTTTTTGATACAGACACCAGTTAAAATGGATTAGGTCCACCCTAATAACCTCTGAACTTAACTAACTGTATCTGTAACAACCCTATTTCCAAAGATCACACTCCGAGGTACTGGGGTTTAGGACTTCAACATGTGAATTTTGGGGAGACACAGTTCAACCCATAACAATTGTATACCCAGAATCCCAATGCCTGATCAGATTACTGAGAGGCAGAGCTTTGTTTCTGACTTAATCTAACGTATCTTCTCTTAGGATACATCCTCTCTCCTCTATCCATTATAATTTTGTGATAACTTTCTGCTGGTTTCCTGGACAGCAGGGGCATACCAAGGAAGAGAGAAGAGCAACCCCTTGGGAATGAATGCTCTTTAATCCCTGTTGTCTGGAATTGCTGGTATAAGGTGATTAGGCAGAGTAACTTTTCTTTTTGTACAATACTAATATTCATATTTTAGTTATAGATTTCTTGCAGAGTAACTTTGAGTCGGTTTTACTGTTGCTGTTAAACCCTCTGCAGACAATGTACCCCCTTACTGCCAGCGCCCAGGGCCAATTGCTCCCACTTCCCTGCTCTTGATAAACCACTACCAGACCTGCCCAGATATGTCTCAGCTCATCAGCAGGAACAGCGTAAATAATCTCTCAGGATGCCCCTTGGTCCCTACCCAAATAGTTTCACCAAGACTCATCCACAAGTGAGCACACGTGCCCAGGTGTGCTTGTTAAGAAAAATGATCCAGAACTTATACAAGAAAGTACAGATGACCTTCCAAGGACATGGTGGGGTATGGTTCAACAAGTCCACCCAGAGACTCTTTAACTGTCTGTGGGAATGTAGCTTTTATGGCTCTTTTCTTCTATTATTAATTAAAGACTCAGACTCTGCGAAGTTACACGTTAACTCATAGGTCTAATCCGGCAGAGATGGAAATAATTCTTGTCCAGTAGAAAAGATAACCCCTTTAAGGAATATACTTAAGCAATATTATTCTAATAATTATTCTTCCTTTTTTTAAAAAAAGATTTTATTTATCTATTTGACAGAGATCACAAGTAGGCAGAGAGGCAGGCAGAGAGAGAGAGGAGGAAGCAGGCTCCCCGCTGAGCAGAGAGTCCGATGTGAGGCTCCATCTGAGGACTCTGGGATCATGACCTGAGCCGAAGACAGAGGTTTTAACCCACTGAGCCACCCAGGCGCCCCATAGTTATTCTTTCTTAAATGGCTTTAAATATTGGGTTCGTCAAAATATTATTGCCATCAAATTCATTATCTCAGCGGGGCCGTAATGAATGAGTTAATACAAATCTGACACCAGTCAAAATGCACTGGTCAGCAGCAGAAGGATTCGCTCAAGCCACATCCCAATGTTTACAGCGTGTGGCTTATTTCCACTAGAACCGCTTAGTGTTCTGAAGTTTGGGAGCTGAAGACCCTGATAATTTCTTCTGCTGAAAAGACTTCTGCCCCTTCGTTCCTTCTCACCCCTGCCCTTGTCAGTGCCTCTTCAGGTCGACACTCCATGCTCCTTTACTCAATGTGAGAAAGAGCAACAGAAGAGGGAGGAGGCAAGTTTTGTTCTGATACGTGCGCAAGAGCATTTAGAAGAAAACTTCTGAGGCTGTGAGGGCGATTTGGCGGCGACATGCTGTTTTTGCTTTTGCAGGTGCTAATGTAGGTCTTTTGTAAAAGTGAAATGGTGTTAACATGAACTTTCAAAAAGCGGGGCGGCTTCCTGTCCTGTGAACCTTCTTGCATTTGTAGGATGAATGTTAGTTTCTGGGCAGTTGGTGCCTGAATAGAGAGAGGGGATATGAACTGTTACTGGTGGATAACCCAGAGAAGTGACTAAATGAGGGGTGAGGGGGTGGGAGGAGGCTCTATGTCACTGGATATTTATTCCCTCTAGAACTTTTTCCAGGACTCCTGAGTACAAGGCTTCCTATTTTTCAAAAAATCCAACCAAGGCGATTGATCATGAAGAGAGAGGGCAAATTCTCCCTTTCATTGAAATTAAAATGCCTTTTTGCAAGTTCCCAAATTGGTCATCTCTGTGTGCTTGCCGCGTTTTGCTTATATAAGGGGGTGTTAAAATGGAATGGTAGAGACCCTTATGCACGAAATATCAGATCTTAAAGTGAGTTACAGCATATTACTTTGCAGGATTTCAAAGAAGAGAATCGAAACTCAGTTACTCTCCTAACCTCCTTCAGACTATAAAAGGCTCTAGATAGGAGTAGATGAAGGGAAGATTGGTGACAAGGTTTCTTTGAAGGGAGTTGTGCTGAGCCCTACCCATCATCCCTTCCCTAAAAGAAGGGATGCTTCCTCTTTAGAGAGAAGCTGTAACCAAACTCCTCTAAGAGCTTGTCTTAGGTCCCCTGAACTCAGAGTGCACAGGGGTTCTTCGGTGTGGAATTTTACCTGATGAGTAAAACGTAGTCCTTCCATCTTCATCTGCTTGGGTGGAGCACACCTCACCTGCTCTGTGACTTACCACTCTACCATGTGACTTGATTTGTAATGGGATGTTAAGGGATGCGATTCGAGGAGGGACTTGGAATAGCGCTCGTGGTTGGCCACGTCGTCCCAGCGCCTCTGCCTCTGACACCAGAGGAATACACTTGGCTGGCCCCCTGGCCCAGGGAGAATGAAAGTCACGTGGAACAGACCTTCTGCTCCAGCCAGTCTGCAGGTACAGGTACAGACTATTCTTTCACCCCACCAGCATCTGGGGTAGTTCCGTATGCAGTGTCATCACGGTCCTTGCTGACCACTACTTTGGTTGCTTAAGGAAAAGGGGGTTGCCGCTTGCTGCGTTAGAATCAGTCCCCACTCTCGGTTTGTGGGAAGACAGGTACCGTTGTTTTCTGGGGATCAGATGTGTGCTGTGCGCTGGCAAGAGACTCAGCACCGGGAATGTGTCAGGAAAGGCTGAGGGATTTGGCTGGTAGAGAAACCAGGATCCCTTTCTCCATTCAAGCTGTTTATTACTCACACAGCAAGAGCAGAGGAGCAAATGTGCTAGCTGTCTGTGTCCCTTGCTCCACCAGACGACGCCAGAGCAAAAGAGGCTGGATGATTACAGGAGTGATGAAGGCTTCCTGGTGCTGCCGAGCCCGTGCCCCGCTGTAGCTATGCGTTTTTATAGCCTGCAGCTGTAGCCGAAGTGGGAGTGGGACAGAAAGCCTCATACCTTGTTGGAATCCAGGAGGCAACGAGAAGTTGTCCCATGAGAGTCTCCTGGGAAGACCGGGCGGCGAGAGAAAGATGGTTCTCGCAGCAGTTCCTTCCACTCTGTACATTATCATTAGTCTTTCAGCTCAAAAAAGTGTTTGAATGGACTGCTACCAGAAGTATTTTCAGATTCTGAAACTGCAAGCACATTTTCAAGTGCCAAGATGAAATCTACTGTAATAATAAAATATGTACTAGCTCCATTTATAATTACAGAGATGATCAGAGATCTTTTTAAGGCATAGCCATGGATAGAAGCAATCACAATGCAGAAAAAAAAGTTTCCCTTTGCTTGTGCAATATGTATATTTTTCTCACAAGAAGACTGGCTTGTAGGCTACTGTGAATTAAATTCCTTCCAGATAAAAGTTCAACAATAATAGTGAATTTTGGCAGCGACTCCGTGGTTGAGTTGGACTTTTTGTGTGTGTGTGGGGGGTATATATATACATATATATACATATATATGTATACATATATATATGTGTATATATATACACACACATATATATATTGCTTTTAGGGGAGATAATACAAACACAAAATTTAGTAAATATTTGGATAAAAGTGCAGACAGTACTTATTCAGGGTTGAAGCAAAGCACAGACAATTCTATGGAAGATATGGCTATCCTGTCCATAGTTTGCAAAATGCTCTTCAAACAGCATCTGATGTCTTTTTATTGACATCGAAGTAATTGTCAGGAAATTTTTCTTGTATTTCAGGCATTTATATTGTTTGAACTGAGCAATTAAAGGATTTTTGCGACTTTGTTGGCATTTAGTAGTCTTCAAATATTCTCACGTTCAAAAAGCCCATTGGCTCTCTTTAAGAAATCTTCAGTTTTATTTGAAAAACTGAAATCGTATTTTAATCCTGAAGAAAAGGTCCTCCAAATTCTTGTTGACTTTTTAAATAATCTATTGAATGAAGTCTACTTGTTTTTTCTTATGGTTTTCAATATCTTTAGCAATAGGATTATGCAAATGGAAAGAAAAGCAAATAGCATTACTGAAGACTCCATTGCTTACAGAAACTCATTGAATGTGTTAAAGAAAGAAATGACAGAGAAATTTACCTCTTTAAGTGGCAAGGCTGTTGTTAAAAAGACAAACTTACATGTGAACAGGAAAAGAAATTCTGACTTGAAATGGATAATTACCACCACCATGACTTGCCATGACTATCTTTTGAAATGGATTTTATCCCCTGAAGAATTAAATTATGTTGTAAGGATGTTACTGAGAACTCTCACAGCACGTGTAGTGCCGAAAAAGAAGGGGTTTGAAATGGATGACCATGATCTTCTTTTGCTTTTGTTTTTGGTCAGTGTACATTTAAAAAATTGGTGAGATTCAATGCACCTGTGAAGAATGGAAAAGCAAGTTACATGGTGAAAGATAGCCTTATGCCTTGCGGGAAACCAAATTTGAGGAACAATGCTTAGAGTTGTTAGCTTTCTGTAAGCCGGTGGTTAGTATTCGAGCCCGTAATGCTTCTGTTGAGTGTGGCTTTTCACTGATGAATGTTTGATGGACAAAAGAGCAAAGTGAATTGATGGGATTACTGTAGAACTTATGTCATGGGCACAGAGTCTATAACAGCAAGAAATTTTATGAGCAGATTCTGCAAAACAAGTAACTGGTCAGGCAAGCCAAATCGTCCAAGAAATAGAATTAAGAAAAGGAGGGTTGGTGTGCCTGGGTGGCTCAGTGGGTTAAAGCCTCTGCCTTCGGCTCAGGACATGATCCCAGGGTCCTGGGATCAAGCCCTGCATCCAGCTCTCTGCTCGGCGGGGAGCCTGCTTCCTCTTCTCTCTCTCTGCCTGCCTGTCTGCCTACTTGTGATCTCTCTCTGTCAAATAAAGAAATAAAATCTTAAAAAGAAAAGAAGGAGGCAATTTAGATCCCCATCGGTTTTATCAGATAAACAAGTAATGCTTAAGTATAATATATCCCAGACTAGATTTTTTTCCCCCGCAATTCACGATGCATGAGCAATTCAGAATAATTAAAATGTACCTAGGTATTATAGATGTTTATTTGCTTAATCTGACAACTGCAGGGAGGGGTCAAATGGAGGGTGACTCAGGGCTGTCCTCAACTGTCTGATTTACTTAGCAGCCAATCTTTGGCAGAAGCAGAACGTGAAACAAAGAAGTAGGCGCGAGGGGTGCCTGGGGGGCTCAGTTGCTTAAGTGTCTGCCTTGGGCTCAGGTCCTGATCCCAGGGTCCTGGTTTCCAGCCCTGCAATGAGGGGGTTCTCCCTCCCCTCCCCATGGAGCCCCATGTCTGGCTCTGTGCTTGCTCCCTGGGTGGGGAGTCAGCTTCCCCTCTGCACCTCCCCCTAGTTATGTTCTCTCTCTGAAATAAATAAATAAGATCTTTAAAAAAGAAAAAAAAAGGAGGTAGGTACTAGAACCCCAGAGGTTGCCCTAGTCCAATAGCAGAAGAAATTCCATCACTGCGGACAGCCTTACGGCCCTGTCTCAGTAGCCAACCCCGGAGAGGTGCAAGTTGATGGTCAGTGCACTTGTTGTATAAATTCCTCAACACCTTATGGGCTTTTTTGAGGTCGCAGTTTACATAAAAGTCATTTCTGGCTCTTGCTGACTCTAGTCGAAGCAGACATCGACCTCTGGAAGATGCTTCCCTTGAAGGAATTTGCTTTGAGCACCAAGGAGTGTGGAATCCCGCTGCTGAGGCTCGCCCATCCCTGGGGGCAGTCAGAGACTGGGTTGCCTTTTCAGTATTTCTTAAGTAGCAGCAGCGATTCCATTAACATACTCCCTAGTTAGAAGGTAAACTTCATTCATGTAAATGTTCTCTAGGGTTTCTTGTCTTTCTAAAATGCTTCTCCTAATGGTCTGTCAAAAAAACTACATTTTCTACTCCTGTTTTAATTTTCCACCAGGAAGCTTGCTGTATCCTGGCAGGAGTGTGGGGGGTTAGCCCAATCCCAAAACCATTCTTTTGCCTGCAGGTTATCATTAGAAGTGATAAAGAAAAGCAAGAACCGCAGTAGGTGGGACTCACAGCAGAAATAAGACAGCCTTCAGGTTGCAGAGATTCTTCCCCACGGGGAGGTCACCAAGGGAGGATGCATTGTGCCACTGACCAGAAGCCTAGTAGGCACCTTGTACACAACTGGAGTTAAGCCTTAAGAAGTGGAAGTGACATTCATGATACATTGGTATAGGAAGGAAGGAAGAGAGGGAGGGAGGAAGGAAAGAGGAAGGAAGGAAGGAAGGTAGGAAGGAAAAGAAAGAAAAAGGAAAAAGAAAGAAAAAAGAGAGAAAGAAAGAAAAAAAGGAAAAAAGAAAGAGAGAAAGGAAAGAAAAGAAAAAAGAAAGAGAAAAAGGAAGGAAGGAAAGAAGGCAGGCAAGCAGGCTTTGGAAGAAAGAGCAGTGGACTGATGCTCTTAAACATTTGTATTGTGACAGGTTGAGTTCAGGTTTTTGCCAGAAAAAAAATTAGCCTCTTCAAATGTGTATTTTCTTCTTTTATTTGAGAGAGAGGCAGGGCAGAGGCAGAGAGGGAGAGAGAATCTCTTTTTCTTTTCTTTTCTTTTTTTTTAGGATTTTATTTATTTATTTGACAGACAGAGATCACAAGCAGACAGAGAGGCAGGTAGAGAGAGAGGAAGGGAAGCAGGCTCCCCGCTGAGCAGAGAGCCCTATGCGATGCGGGGCTCAGTCCCAGAATTCTGGGATCATGACCTGAGCGGAAGGCAGAGGCTTTAACCCAGTGAGCCACCCAGGCACCCCAGGGAGAGAGAATCTTAAGCAGATTCCCTGCTCCAGAGGCTGGGCTCCATCTCACGACCCTTAGATCTTGACTTGAGTCGAAATCAAGAGTCAGATGCTTAACTGACTGAGCCACCCAAGTGTGTCTTCTTTTGGAAAAGAGATGAGGGAGACACCTTTTTCACAAAATTGTGTGAGGATTAAACACACAGCCCTCAGTAAGTGTTATTTGTCATTTGTCTTTCTTTCCATTTAATCATATCTCTATAAAGTCATTCAATCGACAAATGTTTATTGAACACCTACCTTGTGTTGGCCAAAGAAAGACAAAACTGTAAGCTGCTAAATAAACTATGTGTTTATTTGGGGTCTTAGAGATTGCAATGTGGGAGACACAGATTCAATCTAAACAGAAAGCGAGCTCCAGAGAGACAAAAGAGATTAGAGTTTTTACAGAGGAACACAAAATTTACACAGGTTGTTTTGAAGGAAATGTGCTGGTGTAGCTACAGTTGGGCTAATCTCCATGTGATTGTCTGCCGGGCGTAGTGTTCCATGGAAGGTCCATTTGTGCCCCTTTTAACATAGTGCCCATGTCTTGGCTTTTTAAAACATTTTATTTTTATTTATTTCTTTTTAGAGAGGGAGAGAAGGAGAGAGAGAGACGAGGGCAGGGGAGGCAGAGGGAGAGGGAAAGAGAGAATCTTCAGCAGGTTCCATGCCCAGCACAGAGCCCAACTTGGGGCTCGGTCTTGAGATGACAATCTGAGCTGAAATCAAGACGTGTGCACCTTTTAAAAATTATTTACTTATTTATTTATTTATTTCTAGAGTTGGGGGAGCCCATGTCTTGGCTTTAGGTGGAGGGCGGCAAAAGTGCCAAGAATTTGAGGCAGAAGATATTCATGAACCCTACTTCTTCAGCATCCTCCTGGCTCCATTTTCAGCAGTGCTTACTGCCCTTCATTCTCTCCTTTATCCTATGTGATGGCACTCTTGTAAGTGCTAGACATACAGTGAGAAACAAACAAAAACCCCAAACCCCATGACTCTCACCTTTTAGGGCATTTATGCTGACCAATGAGACAGACAATGAATTAGACCTTAGACCTTGAGTATAACTGGAATGCTTGACAGGAAGGGAGAGTACCATGCTAAGAAGATTAGGGGGTATCAGGTAAGCTTTCCCTGAGGAAGTTAAGACTGAGCATGGACTCGGGATAAGTAGGAGATAGCTATGCTAATAGGGACTAGTGTGTACAAAGTTGGGAGGGAGCAGGAGGCACCCCAGGAAAGGAAAAGGGCCATCAAGGATGAAGTGCCTTGGAAGGTATAAAACAAAGTGAGGAGGGTTTGCAAATGGGTTGGTCTTATTGGCAACGCTGAAGTAGCCGGTATCAGAACACTCCTACGGGCCCTAAAATTCAGTACACACAACCTCATGCTCTACCACACTGACCCTTTGTGGACTGACTCAGTGCACAGCAATGGATTCGATTTTCCCTAATGGTCACTCAATTCAATTATTCATTGACCAAAGTAACCAGATCATAAACAATTACTTCAGTCTTCTTAATAACACATGAGCTTGATTACAGCAATAATTGCGAAAGATGACCCAGTTAATTTGTTTAGGGGAAAATGGGTTTTCCCATATATGTAGGACTTAATGTAACCTAATATGGTTTGGTTAGAATCTAGTTGGAAATGGAAAGATGTGTTCCTGACAAGGTAGTTGAGGTTTTAAAATTATGTCTTTGTTTATGATCTTGTAGTACTGATCTCATACTGACCTGGCGTGACCTGATATATTATGCATGGCTTCCAGGGTCCGAGGATATGTCCATATATCTGTCCAAGAGTCTTTAGTGGCAATACCGACCCTGAATATTTAACAGAACGAGCTACTGCGCTACATACAGTGGGAGAAGGCTAAGATCATTGCTATGCTGTTTATCTCCAGATACAGTCTGACAGATCAGGCTTGGGATTTGGAATCACCGAGACTGGGGTTTGAATCTAACCTTGGCCATGGCTGTGGACCTTTGGACAAATGGCCTAGGTTGAAAGGAGCCTTAGTTCTTCATCTGCCAAATGGGGATTATAATTCTTATTTCTCAAGATTCCATGACGTGAAATACACAAAAGCAGACAGTGAATGACTATTTCTTGCTTTATCTTCTTCCTTTTGTAAGTTTACTTGAGGAGCCCAACCATCCACAGTGTGGAAGCTTCCCGGAAAGCTTCCCGGAAAGCAGAAAAGAGTGCCTCAGGGAATGACAGCAGAGTCCAGTGGAGAGAGTCTCAAGATAGGACTCAAGGACAGAGGACAATGTTTGGGCTCAGAGGATTACATCACCCAGAGATGGGGATGTCTATCATGCTTGCTACTGTACTCATTCGGCCTGTCTGCAAAGGGGCAGTGTGCTTGAGAAGCCAGGAAGAACTTAATGTATGTGGCTAAAAAGACCAATATGCTGATGGCTGCCCTTTGCTCTGAACATTTTTGTTTCTTCAGCTCTGAAGACACTGGACTCAAAAGGCCTGGGGGAACTGGTTTGCCAGATCTGGGGTCAAGTTTTTCTTGACTGACTGAGTCACACAGGGGAGCTGGCTGTCCTTGCTACCATCCTCTGTGCAAGAAACAGGGTGCACGTTCCGTGGTGTTCCTAGATCCTTATGGACTACTCAGGCCGCCAGAGAATTCTGTCTGCCCTCCCTCAGAGCTGGCTGCAATCTCGTGTTAAAATCATGATCTCATTAGCCATGGAACTATTAATCTTCTTATAGACTGTTAGACAGAAAACCACAGGCAGTGAAATAACAGCTGGTTGGGGGTGCTGAAATTTTAAAAAGGGCATGGTGGACAGGCCCAGAGTGAAACCACACCAAAGCCCAGCCTTCGAGCAACAAACCTGATTACTATCCCCCACAGGCTGGCTGAAACACGTCCAGAGATGGAGAGATCCACAAGGTGGGTGTGAGAAGCCTGAAATGGCCCGTTACTCATGTCACTCACTGCTTAAGCCCTGGAAGAGCCAGCCAAAAAATAAAATCTCTGAGTTCACAGAAATTCTGACCAGCTTACAACACATTTCTCTCCCTTCACTTCCCACACTTATCCTTGTCAGTAATGGCAGGGGCACTGGCGAGGTGCCTGGAGAAAGGTCTGGGTGCAGGGCGGAGAGTTTCTTTTCTATTAGGACTCATATTTGCTCTCAGAGCAATTTTCTCTGTACCGACTCTGGGCTTCAGCTCTGTGCTGGCATAAAGAGCTGCATTATTTAAGCAGAATTTAGCCCTGTGACTCCCAGCACTTAAAATGAGGATAACGGCAGCCAATCAGGTCAGCCACAGGGGGATTATCGCTTGAAGGACAAGAACCACTGCCAAATTTCTGAGCTCCCAATGGCTCCCAGTGGTCGCTAGGCCTGGATATGTAAGTTGGATTTGGTGCAGATATAAAATTACCCAGCCTTCTTCCACGAGTCTGGCAGAATATCCATGATAAAGAGAAATTCTAATATTCAGCTGTAAATTGTGACACATGGGACCAGAAGGCATCAGGACCGGACAAGAATGCTCTTTGAGGAAGAGCCAGTGGAGCCCCATGTCTTTGGGGCAGGACAGCATTTTCCTGGGTGACCTGTGAGATAGATGTGTACTGTGGTGACGACTTAAGAGTTACCTTCTCTACTTTCTGGGGCTTTGCTTTCTCAC